>NC_143257.1:10080000-10705000 GCF_984573655.1 Nuphar pumila
ATTAGAGGTTTCCTCCAAGCAGGCGTTGGCCGTGTGAGCAATGGATTTGGGGTAGTCTTTGTCGTTCTTAGATGCTCATGGTTTCAACATTTATCTCTAGTGTGCCAGTCTTTTTTGCAGTTTGAGCACATTATCCTTTTTCCTTTGTATCTTGGATGGTCCGACCTGCTATCTTCACTTTTATTGGCGATAAAGGCAAACTTATCCGGGGGTTCAAATGTCCCGGTCTCAGGATTATTCATATGATCCGTTGGGTTTCCTCCTTCAAGATGAGAGTGCATACAAAGTTGAGAATGGGAGTCGCTTGGGACATTAATATATTGTTGTGAGTGCCCTCATAATCGGGTCTAAGCCCGACCAGCATTTGGAAAATTTTATTTTGTTCTCCCCATTTGAGAATAGTTGTGGGATCATAGGTGGTGGGAGCATAGGAGTACAACTCATCCCACATGGCTCTAAGAGTTCCCAGGTACTCACTGAAGGGACAATTCATCTTTTTGAACTCGTTGATTTGATGGGATAGTTGATACTGGCAGGCGAGGTTGTTCTTCTCCTCGTACAGTTCCTTGTCAAGGGACTAGATGGCAGCGATTGTGTTTAAAAAAAGGAAACCTTTAGCGATATGAGGTCCAATTGAGTTGAGTAGCCAGGACATCACTAAGTGGTCAGACGATTCCCACTCATCAAACGATGGATCAGATATAGCAGGGCATGACTTACGGCCATTGACATGTTCGACCTTTCCTTTTTCGCTTAGGTACAGGGTGGTTGACTTGGACCAGGACAAATAGTTAGTATAATTGAGAGGCGTAGTGGTGATCTTGAGGGACAAATTAGACTGCTCTTGGACAACCACTTTGGGAGTGGTTGACTGAGCCAGACCTGGGCAAGGAAAGGATAGAGTCAGGCTGCTAGAAGGCACTGGTCAATATAGGGGACATGATATTTAGGGTTATCGTAATCGCGTCGAGAAGGTGATAACTTCTGCAAAGATGAACATGAGATGGTTGCATTTATGATATGGCGACAGTAGCAACTGCAAAGGTTCAAGGGACAACAACTTCAGACAAGGAGTCATTGGTAGAGTGATATCCGTAGAGCATGCAAAAGATGCTTCAAAAGTGGTTTTGGTGGCACGTTGGTTGCAGGGACCGTGGCTCAGGGGAAAATGCAACAACGCGGTGAGGGGATGCAGTAGGATATTAAAGAAAAGAAGTCAAAACAAACATGCAGAGGAGACTAGGGTTTGACTGTTCTTGAATTACCCAGGCCAATGGCATCCTGCTCTGATACCATGTACAAACAGGGGTGCACAAACAGGGGTGCGAGAGATGATAGGGGAGAGATAAAGTGAGAGAGAGAGTGATAACGATGAACGACTTTGACGCCATCCCAAGATTTACCTTGTTGCCTATAAAAGCAGATTGACCATATCACCTTCAAAAGTTAAATATTTGTTGGTTATTGCCTTTCCTCTTCTGTTATAGATAACTATAAAATCTATTATTGTTCTATCTATATAAACAATTTAGCGACGGATAGCGTCCGTCGCTAATCCACATTTTTCTTGTAGTGTTAGGACTCTATCTTGATTTCATCATTTATTTCTGTTTTTCAGTTATTTTCAAAAACCTTCTCATCTGACTTTCAAAGACAAAAATCTTAGAGTTTCAGTCGAACCAGGACTCTATTACAGAGTTTTAGTCGGACTAGGATTTTGTCTTTTATATCTATTTTTACTTGTTTTCAACAAAATCTGTCAAAATCTTTCATTATTAGTCAAAATTATAGAGTTTCAGTAAGACTAGGATTCTATCTCAGAGTTTCAGTCAGATCAAGACTCTATCTTTTACCTCTATTTTTACATATTTTCATAAAAATCTTTCGAAAGAAATCAGAATTTTAGAGTTTTAGTCGAATCAGGACTCTTTTCTAGAGTTTCGGTTGAATCAAGACTCTAACCTTGACTTCATTTTTTAGAAAATCTTTTAAAAACTTCTTTATTTATCTTTTGAACAATCAAATTTCAGGACTTCATTATAGAGTTTCAAAATTTTAGGATTTTGTCCTAGAGTTTCAGTCGATTCAGAACTCTACTCTGATTTCCTCTTTTTACTTTTTTTTCACTTTTTTTTCAAAAACAGATTCAGTTCTAAGAGTTTTGAAATTTTGAGACTCTATCCTAGAGTCCCAGTTGATTAAGACTTTGACCCTGGTCTCATATTTTGTTCATTTTCACTAATCTCTAAGAAGATCTTTCAAAATCTATTCATTTGTCTTTCAAAAACCCAAATTTAAGAGTTTCAAAATTTCAGGGCTCTGTTTCAGAGTTTCAGTTAGTTTAGAACTCTATTTTTTTTAAAAAAAATTGATTCTCATCTAGTGATTTCAACTCCGTTTCAAAACCCTTTTCAGTCTTTATTTTAACTTTTTTAAAACCCTAGTGTGGGGCCCACATAGTTGGCGCCACATCTGAAAGAGTTTTAATCAATTTATGACTCTAGTTGATTTAGAACTTCGATTTTATTTTCAAACTTCCTTTCAAAAACTTTCCTTCTTAAAACCCTTTATTGCAAAAACTTGATTTTCAAATCAGTTTTCAACTTTCTTCAAGTGAGACCCACCCTGAAGTGGGTGCAAAACCCTAATTTTCAATTTCATCTCATTTTACATCTTTCATATATATATATATATATATATATATATATATATATATATATATATATATATATATATATATATATATTAGTTAGTTTAGGTACCCTTTTGAAGTTTCTGAAAAAAAAAACAATTTTAAACCCTTTTCATTTTTTGAAAAAAAACAAGTGGGGCCCACATTAGGTGGCACCACATTTGAAAGTATTTTGGTTAGTTTAGGATTGACTAGTGTCCTAGTTAGGTTAGAATCAAAATCGATTTTAAAACCTCACTTTCATTTTAAATTTTGTTTTTATTTAAAGCTTTAAAAAATAAATGTGGGCCCACAATAGGTGGCACCACATTTGGATTTGTTTTAATTCAATTAGGGTAATTAGAGTCTAATTAGTAAAATTGAAAAGTCAAACTAAGCTGGAAAAACCACCCCCCTTAATTAACTCAATTAAGAAAGTTTTAAACTAATTAAAACTCCTCCTTAATTAATGTTTTGAAAAAATATAAATAGGGGACTCTAGGGGGGTCAACCAATGTTTTTTCTCTCCTATCTCTCTCCCAAATTCGTGGCTCTCTCTCCTCCAAGCTCTACCCTCCTCCATTGAAACTTCAAGGTAAGATCTTGTTCCCTTTTCTTAATTTTTGTTTATTTTTTATTAAAATCACACTCGTCGCCTCTTTTAGCATGCTTCTCTTATTTTTATTTCAAAAAAATCATGCGAGGACCTCAAGATGATGATCACCTAATGTTTGATGGCCCCTTACACATTTTTGATCCATTAATAATATTTATTTTTTATTTATTATGTTAAACACCCAAAAAAGATCGAGATTCGACCGTTCAATGGATCAAATTTGTCTTTTAGTGGCTAAATCAAATCCCAATCATATTTTTCCTATTTTTTTTTTATTATTTCATCATGCTTATGTTTTTTTTACTCATTCAAGCATAAAATCTAAATCCGTTATATTATTTATAGCTTTTTCTTTATTATTTTTCATGTTTAGATTAAGGTTATTCATGCATTATTGACAATCTGTAAATCTCAATCCCAAGCATGCGGGAACGACATTATTTCATGTTTATTTTTCTATAAAAAAATACATTTTTTTAGGGTAGAACCGTGCATATGTCAGTGTTTTTTTATAAAAAAATAGGAGTATTTTGAGTTCTGTAACTCTGTTAAAAAAAGCAAAAACCGAACCATGTTTCTTGAACTGTGAAAATGTTATATGGAATCAAGAATAGATTGTAAGAATGATATCTCCCTCATCGAAAATCCGATCGATGATTCATAAAATGCAATAAGTTCATCATGCTGTTTAGTATTTTCTGCAAAATTTTCAGATTTTTATATATTTGTTTGCTATTTTTCCTCTGACAAAAATCAAAATCGGTTTCACAGAGCCCGTTGTGCATTGTTTAAACTCTAGATCAACTTGTGTGGATCGTATCTCCCTCACCAAAGATCTAATCGATGATACATAAAAAGTAGTATCTTAATATGTGTGTTTACTGTCATCTGCAAAAATTTCATAATTTTTTAGCATAATTTGCTATATTTCTCTGCACCCAAAACTGGATGTATTTATTTCAACTCGTTACGTATAAGCCAGAATCAAACGTATATTGCTAGAATGATATCTCCCTAACCAAAGATGATTTTTATAATCTGTAAAAAGGAAAATTTTTGTTTATATGTCTAGTATCTCTCTGTAAATTTGTATAAATTTCTATGGTGGTTTGATACCCGATTTGGGTCTGACACTGTGACAGATACGTGTTTACGGGCAAAATTGCGTATTTCATGCTTTTATTTAATTTTCATATTTAAATAATGTCAAAATTTCTATTTTTTAATTCTATTTTAATTTTAGGGTTATTATAAGTATCTATGTTAATTTTTATAGATTTTTGAATTCATTTGATGCTTTATTTGATTAAATCATAAAAACAAGATGCCCGCGGAGTCCTGATTCAATTGAAACATGGGCAAAAATCTCTATTTTCATGATATTTCAATTTTTTTAGGAAAAGTTTTATATTTTTACGGTTTGATCATATTTATAATCATGTTAGGATGTTTCATACCCAATTTAGTGTTGATTTGAATTCGTTTGATCCTTAAATCAAAAGTTTTACAAAAAATCTTTTCTGAAAACCTTGATTTTAAGGCCATAGTCTTGTTTTTAGGGGCATTTTAGTCATTTTTCTCAAAATTTTGAATTTTAAAGCTATTTATTTTTATTATTTATTCAATTTTATATAATCTTTTATTATGTTTGTCTCAGGAAAAACATGAAAAAGGCTTATATCTGGATAAATCCAAAAATTTTCAAATATTATTGGATAAATCCCAAAAAGCTGTCATGTCTCCACTAACAAGTTTGCTATTTTTGCAGGGACACACAAGACTGTATTTTATTTATTTTTCTTTATTCTTTATTTTAATTTATCATTGATGTAAAATGTAAACATTGGAATAAGAATTTAATTTCCTGCTTAGAATAGGGTTGCATTGCATATAGTTTATTTCTTTCAATAATGTTGATGCGTGATGGATGATGATTCATGCATATTGAAATCTACCATGGTCTACACGAATGGCACGTGCACTAGCTTCTAAGTAGTTGATAAACTCGGTGGGTTTCATATTTGTGGCCATAGTCAGAATACGAACAAAATCTAGATTTATCATCTTTTTCTAAGCCACAAATGACATACACTCTTAGGCATTTTCAGAAATCATTACATATTTTCCAATTTTTTCTAAGTATTTACCCCTTTTAGAATCAAATGAGATATTATTCAATACATATTCGTGACCATAGTCAGGGATATGTAAAAAAATTATTTCATCTAAGTTCTATAAGGCACAAAAATTCTTTTATCAATGATTTTCCTCAAAAATTCTTTAGAAAATATTTTCTCAAATTGCATTCATGTATCATCTAGGTCAAATTGCATCATGAATAGTTTTTCACAGGGCCACACGCCCATCTTTTTTATCAATTCAAGAGCTTAAAACTCAGAAAAATCAATTTTCTAAAAAATCATTCAAGTTTCCTTTAGAAATCAGTTTTTCTCAAAACATCAAGATTTCTTCAGAAATCAATTTTCTTTTTCTTCAAAAATGTTTTTCAATGTGATTCATGATTTTTAAAGTGTTGTCTTTTTCAAGAATTCTCCAACATTTGAAGCATACATCATGTTTTCAATCTGCATTTTTCAGAATTTCATAGCACATGCCTGATTCTTTGTGCATTTAGGAATATTGTTTTTACATCCATCTGATGTAGCTCTAAGTCATAATGATCTACGGGGGCCAAAATTATCCTCATTGATTCCTTAGTTGAGACAGGAGAAAATGTCTCATTATAGTCAATGCTTTCCATCTGGGTGAATCTTTTAGCAACCAATCTTGCCTTATGTCTCTCTATGTTACCTTCGGATCCCTTTTTTGTCTTAAAAATTCATTTATACCCTACAAGTTTTACTCCCTTAGGTAACTCAACAAGATCCCACACTTGATTCTTAGCGATAGAGTTCAACTCTTCTTTCATGACTTTTATCCAATGCGAAGATTGTTTGCTTTCAACAACTTCCATAAAAGTCAACGGGTCATCATCTATATCTATGAAATTATCAGGCTTTTGAAGGTACACCACATAATCAGGATTTATGGCAGATTTTTTAACTCTTGTGGATCTCCAAACAGGCCATTCTTCAGGCTCAGATTGAACATGTTCATCATGTTTGTACTCTTTTGCATTGTCCACAATAGGTTCACTTTGGATTTGTGCATCAACAACCAAGTGATCAACCACATCATCATTAAGAATAATAATGTGGTATCTTTCAGTATTTTCTTTAACAAGTAATGAAACTGGATCATGTATTTCCTCAAAACCAAGGTTTTGAAGTGCACTTAATCCTATTGAACCATCTTCAAAGAATTTTGCCTTATCTGTTTCAATAATCTGTAGTGAATGAGATGGATAATAAAACCTGTATTCTTTTGATCTCTCTGGATAACCAATAAAATATTCACTGGTTATTCTTGGATTAAAGGCTTTAATATGGGGGTTAGACAACTTAGCCTTTGCAGTACATCCCCATATGTGCATATAAGACAGTGATGGTTTTCTATCTGTCCACAACTCGTAGGGAGTTTTAGGCACAAATTTTGTAGGAACCTTATTCAAAATATGCACAACAGTTCTTAAGGCTTCACACCACAAATTCATGAGAAGTGTTGAATAATTTAACATGGCCCTAACCATGTCTTTAAGCGTACGAATTCTCTTTTCAGCTACACCATTCTGGTAGGCACTTCTAGGCATGGTATACTAAGGCACAATGCCTTCCTCATTTGAAAATTGTGCTAATGGTCCTTTCATTTTCCCCATCTTAGTAAACCTACCATAATATTCGCCATCTCTATCAGACCTGACTATCTTAATAACTTTATCGGTTTATTTCTCTACTTCTCTCTTAAATTCCTTAAACATCTGAAAAATATAAGATTTTTCATAAATCAAGTAGAGATACATATACCGTGAATAGTCATCAATAAAGGTGACAAAATATTTTTCACATGTTTAACAGGGGGTAAAAGGTCCACATAGATTCGTATAGACTATCTCTAATATCTCACTACTACGTTTGGCACCCTCTTTGTATATGTTTGTATGCTTAGCCTTTATACAATCAACACACGGGTCATTGTTGGTAAAATCTAGAGATTTTAAGATCCTTTCATTTATGAGTCTCTTTATTCTCTTTTTAGATATATGACCCAACCTTCGATGCCAAAGCATGTAGGATTTATCATTTATCATGCTACGTTTATTCCCAACCAATGCGTATTGAGAAGTCAAAGACTCTTGAGTTTGGATCTTCACGTTCAATTTATACAAACCATCATAAACTGATGCAGGACCAATTTCAATAGAATTTCTGTAAATAAATAATTTAGAATTTTCAAACTTAAAACAATATCCAAATTTATCCAATCTTGAATTTGAAATTAAGTTTCTACTATGTGATGGAACATAAAAGACATCATGAAGATCCAAATCTATGTCTGTATCTAAAGTGATCTTGCAGGTCCCAGCACCTTTTACAAGCGAATACGTCTTGTTTCCTGAATAGATGCTCTTCTCATGCATTGTTGGTTTTCTTCTGTTTAGGAACGGCCGTAGACAGTCAAAAATATGAACAATAGCACCAGCGTCAATCCATCAGCTATTTTAAGGAATTTGTAATAAATTACATTCATGAGAAACAAATGATAAATTATATTTCTTTTCCAACCACTTCTTGTACTTTATGTAATCTCCCTTCTTGTGTCCCTTCTTTTTGCAAAAGAAGCATTTTATAGAAGCAGAGTCAGATTGCTTGATTTAGGATGACTTATCCCCTGCTGGCTTTTTCCTAGCATTTTTCTTGAATGCATTCTTCTTTGGTCCTATTTTGGAGCCATGAGAAGCCATATATGCACTTTGCACCTTCTCTCCCTTCAATCTCTCTTCCTCTTCAACACACTTGAACATAAGTTCATTGAACATTCATTCATCATTATGTGTTGTAAGAGATTTTGAAAGGTCTATACTCCAAGGGTAAGGACACTAGAATTAAATGCACTAGGAAAGAATTAGAAATGATCAACTTCATGCCATTCAGTTGATCTCATTTCTGAAATATGCTGACGAATATTCCCCCTCCAGTATATTTCATAGATATAAGCTTTAACATCAGAGTACTGGCTTTGGCCTTATTCGAACTCATAAATTGTGCTTCAATAACACTCAAAAATTTTCTCACTGTCCTGCATTATGAAATAGCACTGCGAATATTCTTAGCAACCTTAGATTGTAGAAAGCAACAGGCTAAGCCTATTTGAGCACTCTCACTTCTCAAAAGCACTCTTTTGTTCAGCAGTGCTTTGATTAGTCACGGCAGCGGGTTCATCTATCCTTAGGGTCAGGTCTAAATCCATGTACCCTAATGTAAAAAAAATAGTTTTTTTTCAATCACTAAAATTAAATCCATCAAGAAAATGTATAGAACTTGAATCATCTAAAATCACAGAACTAGAAACTGGATGACAAAAGACACATATCAAAAGAAAGCATATACGAGACAAGCTTAATAGAAAAAACAATAAATAAAAGGCTCTGAATGTGCTTATTTTGGGGCGAGTGTAGGGGGGTCATCGGAGTTCTACTTTGGTAAGAGCTCCGACACGCGTAATCACTACGCCTACTGACCATAGTTGGTAAAACTGAGGCTCATGTGAAGCTAGACCATCAACACATGGTACATTTGGATACACGTGTGCAATGTATCTCAACACATTTGCCTCATTTTACCTTACCTAAATTGCAAATACGCTAAAACTACCTTTGGGTCATTTATCATTTCATGAATTTAAGTACACCATTAATATCAGCTAAATCTATATGATAGAATAAAAAATTGACAACATGCATGTATTCAATCACTTTGGTGACATGAATTCACTCAGTCATCTAGCTATCCTTGATGCCAATATTATACATTCATTTATGCATGCATAATTACAAATAAAATGCATGAACAATAACAAAAGTCAAGCTTAAATGGGTAAAACCCTGGGTCCTCAAGCAAGAATCGGTCTGAAAACACTTTGAATCGGTCTGAAACAGCCCCGAACCAGTCATCCAAGGGTCCAAACCGATTCTGAACCTTATAACCGATGTCAAGTATGAACAAAAGTTCATAAAAAACCTATAGTCGTATGCCAAAGTCTCTGTATCTCACTATATTTATGAAAATAGCGTCTTAGTATCTCGGAACCGGTGAGAAACTAGAAAGAACCGGTAAAAAAAAACTCTGAACTAGTCCCAAAAAATTCTGAATCGATCCCTAATCCGGTTGAGGCCAAATAGTGCTTGGACCCTTACTAGATCCGAGTCTGACCCGAAATGAACCAGATCTGGGTCCGACTCAGTATGAACCAGATTCGGGTCTGATCCAGAATGAACCAGATCTGGGTCTGACCCGGTACTAACCTGATCTGGGTCAAATCTGGTATTAACCAGATCCAGGTTCGACCCAGTTTTAACTAGATCCAGGTCCAACCCGGTATTAACCAGATCAGACCCATACCTAGACCCGATCCAGTTACTGTGTTAAAAACAGAAAAAACATGAAATTCGGGGGTTTTTGTTTACAAAATCTGTAAAAACGAAAGACGGTTTACCCTCTCAGCTTGCCGGCCACCGATGTCGCTTGTCGGCGACCGACAATGCTGCTCTGACAAGATCCCGACAACGTCATCTCCTCTTTCGCCCGACGGTAGAGGAGTACAGGGAAGAAAAAAGAAGACAGATTGGTAGCGACACACATTGCCGGCCTGCTCACGGTGGAAACAACATCGACCCTTATAGCCTTCAACGATGACTCCTCCCACCTCACCCGACGGTAGAGGGGGAAAAAATCAAAAAAGGGGGTTTTCCCGGTTGCTGGCGAAACAGAAAAGAGACTTGTTATACATCGTCGAAAAAATGGTGGTTCGACAACCCCCCCCCCCCGACGACGATCCGCGACTGCCTTCGACGATGGATGAAGCTCCTGCAGCCCGATGGCCACAGTTAAAAAACTTGATTTGTTGTTTTTTTTGCTCTGTCGCTCTACGACGACAGTCGCCATCTACCAGCGACACCATGCCGCCCCACGATGACCTGCTATCGACTGTCAGCAACGTTGCCCCACGACGACTCCGCTTTGTCAAAAAACACTATTGCCCCATGGCGACAGTCACTGAAAAAATGCCAACGAGCCCTCGCAGCGGAGGCATGGCGTGGGCCCATAACCCATTGTTGGGTTCCTCCTTTAAGGCACTGTAAAACAGAGGGAAGGCGTACCTGAGGTAGCAATCAGAGAACTGGATGATGGCTGGTGGTCGATGCTGGTGGCTGGAATGGGATAAGCTTCGCTCCTCAACCGGACTGCAACCTTCCAATGAGCGCAGGTTTCTTCAACAGTCGGTGAGCAGGATCCCTCTGCCCTCTTTAGTCGAAAAACTCAAAAAAGGTAAAATGCTCCCTTAACCTTTTTCTATGTTTTTCTCTGCATACGGGTTTCTCATTGACACCCATTTATATAGCCTGTAGCAGGGGGGTCGGTTAGACCGTTCCCATCAAAATTGTTTTTAAATTCTTCTCCATGAAATGTCCAATTCTGATAATCACTCACAAAACACTTCATGTATAGGTGATGTCTAACGCTATGAGGTTCTACAAATCGATTATTCTTACAAATCTTGCAGGGACACCTAATCCGACCTGTGGGATCCACTATACTGACACTTGTCATTGTAAATTTAATAAAACTTTCAACACCATCCATATATTCATGTGATAACTCATTGTCAACTATCCTACGGTACATCCATTCACGCTTTGCAGTCATTTTGTCGTATGATGTTACGAATAGTATCCTAACCAGTTAAAAGAGAACCATCAGAATGCTATGATGAAGAAAATATCAAATTTATCATGCAATATATGATGTCATACAATCACAAGAATTATAATGCAAGTATTGATAACTTAATATTTTCATGTGCAAACTATTCATAACACGATATATTAATTTGAAGCATACTTTCATTATACAATTTTACATGGAAGTCATAATTAAATTGAAAGTAAATACATGCAAGCATGAATACAATCACATCAAACATTGCAATACATGAAAATCATTCATATCAAAAAAATGTCAAACATGTACCTATAGCAAACACACTTCAATATCTCGCTAATTACTATCATGCCTACCATGGAATCCGTACTCCAAAAACAAGAACATTTCTATTCTTATACATTAAAATCATGCTTAACATGATCTCTAAACTCCAACAAAACAGTCCTAGATATCAACAACTAAGTGAGTGTGTGAACAATAAAGTGTTGCATCCAATAAATTAAATAACATGTGATGCACTTGCATCACTTACTCACCACGGGCATTTACCCGATTTGTATTGTTTTTGTCACTTACTTAATACGGGTGGCGGGGCACAAGCGAGTTCCATTGAGAAATCTGCAAGAGACACTATGTTAAAATGAAGTCACTCTCTGCCAAAAAAAAGAACTGAGGCAAGGTCGCCCCCTTGCCAGAAATGCAGAGGGGCGACCCCCTGCCCGAATAAAAAAATGAGGCACGGGAGCGACCCCCTGCCGAAAAAAAAAACCATTCAGAGGTCACCCCCCCTGCTGGAAAAAAAAAGTGGCAACGAGGCAAGGGGGTCGAACCCCTACCGGAAAAAAATGAGTGGCAGAAGGGCGACCCTTTGCCAGAAAAGCAGGGGGGCGACCCCCTGCCCAAATAAAACAATGAGGCAGGGGGGTCGACCCCCTGCTCGAATAAAACAACGAGGCATGGAGGTCGACCCCCTGCTCGAATAAAACAACGAGGCAAGGAGGTCGACCCCCTGCCCGAATAATTAAACAATGAGGCAGGGGGGTCGACCCCCTACACGAATAATTAAACAACGAGGCAGGGGGGTCCACCCCCTGCCGGAAAAAACAAAACGCGGCAGGGGGTCGGCCCCCCTGCCGAAAAAAACAAAACATAGGGCAGGCGCCCCCCCTACCGCAGGTAAAAAAAAAACTGGGATTTACCTACGACGGGCGGTGGCGACGGGCAGCATACTGGGGGGGACGGGCCGAGCGGCGGACCGGGGAGCGACGGGCAGTGGCGGGTGGATCGGGGAGTGCGTCGGGTGGCGGAATGGGGGAAGACAGGTCGGGCGGAATGGGGGCGACGGGCAACAGACCGGGGGGCGACGACCGACGGACCGGGGAGTGCGCCGGGCGGCGGAGGATGGCGTCAGGCAGCGGAGGGTTGCATCGACCAGGCGGGACAGTCGAAACAGAAAAGAGGAAAAGGGGCTCTGATTAAGGATTTACGCAAAAATTAGCGACGAATTTGGCGATGGCTTAATTCAGTCGCACTCCATCGTAAATTTATATGATTCCTTAGCGATGAAATATTTCCGTCGCTAACGTCGCCGCTAAGTCGCGACGGAAAACCATCCGTCGCCCAATCCATCGCTAATCGTCGCGTGTGTTGCGACAAAAATGGGCCGCCGCTACGTAGCGGCGGATGTAGCGACAGAAGGTTTTTCGTCGCTACATCCGTCAATATTACAAATCTTAACAACGGATAAGTTTTCATCGCTATATCTGTCGCAAAGTTGCGACGAAAAAAATCCGACGCTAATTGCTATTTTTCTTGTGGTGTGAGCTGAGTTCAAGCTCACTTCATAACAAAAAGAATGCATATTTTATAATTGAAAATAATATACATTGGACTTTGAACATCGTGAGCTAAGCTCAAAGTCATTTACAAAATAAATGCATTGTTTTAAGGTTGTAATCAATAGGGTTTAAATCTAATTAGAAGCCAAACTCCAGCTTGAACCATCTACTTTTTATGGTAAAACATATACAACCCTCAAACATAGAACCCCCAAAATTGGGGGTGTCAATGGGTCGGGTTTGGTTCAGACCCGACCCAGGCAGAACAAAATCCAAACCTGATTTGAAATGATGGTACCGGGTCTGAACCTGGATCTAATTGAATTCACCATAAGAAAAACTATACCCATATCTCATATGAATTACATGAACCAGACCCCGATCATACCTGATAAAATAATATTTTTTATCATTTTTTACATTGAAAAATTACAAATCTTAATTGAAACTCAGCTCGGGCCTGGGTCTGGTATGAAATTTCCTAAACCATACATAGTTTCATATATTAATCGGGTCTGACCCGGATTCTAATCGGGCCTTTATATTTATCAACAAACCCTGACCCTATAGGGTTTGGTACGGGTCGGATCCCAGTCAAACCGAGCCATTAACACCCCTACCCAAAATGCCCGAGGGACTGAGTTTGGCAATGGCACAAATCCCAAAGGATGACTTGGTAATTCCCGCAAACACATCATTTATCAGAATCCACATATCCATTTCAAATGAGCCCCCTGCCTCCCAACTAGCGATTGGGGCCGAGAGAGAGAGAGAGAGAGAGAGATGGCGGAGTTGCTCAGAATTCCGGCTTACGGTTCGACCTTCTGCAGCGTTCATTGCCACGGAAGGCATCGCAAGCACTCCCAGAGGCCTCTCCGTTCTCTTGGCTTGAGGAATTTCGCCGGTCTCCGCCTTCACTCCCCCACCGAATTCCTTCGGAAGAACGCCCGTGGCTCGAGACCTGGAGCTCCTCTCTCTGTTGGTAGATATAGAAGATGCTCCGTGGTTTCCATGGCTTCCATCGACGGTGAGACCTCGAAGTTGTCCGCTTTCGCAAATGTTTTTTCGGTTGTGATTGTCTGTAGTTCCTCTTGTTCATTTCTGCTTCTACTTATTACTGTCTTGTTATGCAAATCCTAACATTGCGTTTATTCTTCAATCATGGTCCGCTCCTTCTTTCTCTCTCTCTCTCGTTCTAATCTTTGGGAAAGTCAAATAAGGGTTTTGCTGATTGTTTTCATTGGTTGGATGGATCCTTTTGGTTTTCTTGATCTTAAGAAAGTACTAATTGTGTAATTATGCATAATCTGCGAATAATGGGGTTCTTCCAGGCAGTGAGAAAAGTAGGATGAGTTGGGATTATGAATTGTGGAGCATAGTTTAATATCCCAATTTCTTCCAGTTTTTTGGGTGCTTCCGAACAAAGCCTGAGGTGGTGTTTGTAACTTCTGTTTCGTTTATTTGGCATGAGGAGATAGATTAATAAGCCTGATCTACATCTACGACCACCCGTAAGCATCTTTGGTTGTTGGAATTGAGTACGCTGTGAAAGAGATATAATAGAGATGTGGGGAGATGGTGATTGTGAAAATAGAGAGAGGGGGTTCACATTTCAACTTAAATATTATTTCATCATCATTCCAAAGTATTTTTGGCACCTTTTTATTTTTTGGTATTCAAGCATGCCAAACTAATGAGTTCACATCGAATTATTAATATGACCCAATATTTTAATTTATTGGAATATATGGGTATATCGGAATGCACCCTAATTCATACAGCATGTTTGGTTTGTGGAATTGAAAGCTCATTTGATGGAAATGAAGATGGTGCTCTGTAGATTATGTGAGATATGGGATCTGTGCTCCATAAAGAATGAGGAAACCGTTTCCTTATTCTATTGTGGTTGGTAGATGATGCACAAGCCTGCTAGAATTTTCTTCCATGGAAATCAACATTCACAATTCCAAGAACTAAACATGCTGCAAGCACGCATTTCCTTAATTTTCTTTTGTGAAATACTAATTCTGTATTTTAAAGTATGATTTACAAGATACAATTGTTAAGTCCCTGGAATGGATTGAAACTCCAGGGAGCAACATGTGATATAATGCCCTCTCACCCTTTGTTATCACTATTTTCCTTGGGTTGTCCAGAATTTTGATTTTCACATCTCCATAGATGCTGTAGGATCTTATCTTAAGTCTGCAGTGAAACAATTGCAGCCTTCTCATCTACTTTTTTTAGTATCCCTTTCGTTTCTGGAATTACAGCATGCTTATTTATGAATGCTAGTACATACTGAATTGACCAACCTTTTTTTATTTAGACTTTTCCGGTGCTTCTCTCACACAGAATTTTGTCAAAAATGGACTTTGAATGTTGACCTTGTTCTATATCAATTTGTTACAGAAACAAAACGTCTAGTGCCATTAAAGGATTACCGCAATATTGGAATCATGGCTCACATAGATGCAGGAAAGACAACAACAACAGAACGTGTTCTGTACTATACAGGTAGGAATTATAAGATAGGGGAGGTGCATGAAGGAACTGCTACAATGGATTGGATGGAGCAGGAACAAGAAAGAGGTATAACCATCACTTCTGCTGCAACAACCACCTTTTGGAACAAGCACAGGATAAACATCATTGACACTCCTGGCCATGTGGACTTCACACTGGAAGTCGAACGAGCATTAAGAGTGTTAGATGGTGCAATATGTTTGTTTGACAGTGTTGCTGGTGTGGAGCCACAGTCTGAAACTGTATGGAGACAAGCAGATAAGTATGGGGTGCCAAGAATCTGCTTTGTCAATAAGATGGACCGTCTCGGGGCAAACTTTTTCCGAACCAGAGATATGATTATCACTAATTTAGGTGCAAAGCCTCTTGTGCTTCAGATTCCATTGGGTGCAGAGAACAGTTTCCAGGGGGTTATTGATCTTGTGAAAATGCAAGCAATTGTTTGGTCTGGTGAAGAACTGGGTGCAAAATATTCGTATGAGGATATACCCAGTGATCTTCAGAATTTAGCTCAAGAGTACAGGGCACAGTTGGTTGAAACTGTGGTTGAGTTAGATGATGAAGCTATGGAGCACTACCTTGAAGGTGTTGAGCCAGATGAGATGACTATCAAGAAGCTGATTAGAAAAGGAACTATCTCAGGTAGTTTTGTTCCTGTTTTATGTGGTTCGGCTTTTAAAAACAAGGGAGTACAGCCATTATTGGATGCCGTCATAGATTATTTGCCTTCTCCACTGGACCTGCCACCAATGAAAGGAACAGACCCTGATGACCCTGAAATAGTCATTGAAAGAGATGCAAATGATGAGGAACCATTCTCTGGTCTAGCATTTAAGATCATGAGTGACCCGTTTGTTGGATCTCTTACATTTGTAAGAGTATATGCTGGAAAACTAACAGCCGGTTCCTACGTACTCAACGCAAACAAAGGCAAAAAAGAGAGGATCGGACGGCTTCTAGAGATGCATGCTAATAGTAGGGAGGATGTAAAGGCTGCATTGACAGGTGATATAGTAGCACTTGCTGGACTCAAAGATACCATAACAGGTGAAACCCTATGTGATCCTGAGAAGCCAATTGTGCTGGAAAGAATGGACTTCCCAGATCCTGTTATTAAAGTTGCAATAGAACCTAAGACCAAAGCTGACATTGATAAAATGGCTGTTGGTTTGATCAAGCTTGTTCAAGAAGATCCATCTTTTCACTTTTCAAGAGATGATGAAACTAACCAGACTGTCATTGAAGGGATGGGAGAACTGCATCTTGAGATCATTGTAGATCGACTGAAGAGGGAGTTTAAGGTATTGCATGTTCAGAGATTTTTCTTTGCTCTAGTTGGTTGAACTTTTACTTTGATCCACATAGGCTTTCAGCTATGTATCATGGTTTCTTATAATTCTCTAGAGTGTAAATTTAAAAAATCTAAATTCCATCTTTTCATTTTTCTTTGGAAGAATTCATATAACTGATTTTTAATATTTTTCTATTGTGTAAATTTCTTATTGCGTCTATGATTGACCGGCCTGCCTCTTCCTTTAGATAGTTTTGCAAAATATGCTGTTTCTTCTTCCCAATTCTGGAAACTATTGATGAGTATGATACCATTGTCTTTCTCTCTTGCTCTCCTTTTCTCCCCCTTCATTTATCATTTGGCAATGTATACTTAAACTGGGTTTAAGAATGTAGTTCGGTTTTGTGACGTCAAGGATAAGTATGATATACATCACCTTGGATTTCTTTTTCCCTCTCCATTTCTCTTTCTTGGTGCATCTGTCAGTCTGGAAATGTTCATTGCTAAGTTAGAATAGTTATCCTGAAAAGACTAATTGTTTTAGGCTGGAAAAATGTGTTACCAATGGTTGCCAGTTAGAAAAAAAGCAGAGAAAATTGATGAGTGCCTGCCAGAAATAGAAAATTAGGAAGCAGCAGCTTAGCATCACTCTCCTTATGTTCTCCAGCTGCATGTTATGTGGCATGCTCATGCCTATCTAGAAATCGGCTATTCAACATGAATGGGTCAGTTCAATGTATACTGCCTTTTGTCATTAGCATGTTTGGTTACTGACATTGAAAGCCCCTTGGTGTGGGTCTGGGAACTGTGCTTTGTGAATTATGTCAAAATGTTGAACTGGTATTTCATAATATCTTTTTCTCAATTTTATGTAGCATTGATGCATTGAAATATAATTTTTAGTTCTATGAGATCAGCTTCCAATTTCATGATTGAAATGTGAAACATGCACGCATTTGCGCTTGCACACACAGACATTTTCAAACATGGTCAATAGATGTACAAAGTTGGGTTTCTCTTTTGCATCTGCTGTGTTGTTCTTTATGGTTTTTATTCTCTCTTTACAAATAATGATTTATCTTTACTTGTCTGGTTGCGTATTTGCTTGATTAAGGTTGAGGCAAATGTGGGAGCACCACAAGTAAATTACCGTGAAAGCATTTCTAGGGTCTCAGAAGTAAAATACGTCCACAAGAAACAGTCAGGTGGACAAGGACAGTTTGCAGATATAACTGTGAGGTTTGAGCCCATGGATGCTGGAAGTGGTTATGAATTCAAGAGTGAGATAAAGGGAGGTGCTGTTCCAAAGGAATATATACCTGGTGTGATGAAAGGTCTGGAAGAATGTATGAGCAATGGTGTGCTTGCTGGCTATCCGGTTGTTGATGTACGTGCAGTGTTGGTTGACGGTTCATACCATGATGTTGATTCAAGTGTGCTAGCATTCCAGTTGGCAGCTCGAGGTGCATTCCGTGATGGCATACGCAAAGCAGGGGCAAGATTGTTGGAGCCAATTATGAAAGTCGAAGTGGTTACTCCTGAAGAGCACTTGGGTGATGTTATTGGCGATCTGAACTCAAGGAGAGGCCAGATCAACAATTTTGGCGATAAGCCTGGAGGTCTCAAGGTACATGACCTTGTAAACTCACTGCTTTTGTCTTCTAGTTTTGACCAAGGTTGCCAAACTAGGAAGCGGAAGCAGGAAACGATACGGGAAGCCGAAGCGAGAAGCGAAGCATTTTAAAATTTATAGGAAGCGGGAAGCGACGTATCAATTTAAAAGCAAAATATTAAAAAAAATGAAGCAATATGGTAATTGAATAGGAATCGAACAAGAAACAAATAAAAACTAAAATAAAATTGATCATTCTTATGTTTCATGATTTTTCAGTAAAAGAGTTAAATTTTTGTTAAAATCTAACAAAGATGGTTACTAATTTAAAGAAAGTACATGGAAAGTGAATAAAAGCGTGAGAGAAAATACATGAAAAGAAACGTGAGAAAAGCATATAGGAAGCATAGACCATGTGTGTGAGAAGCATAGAAGAAGCGTGGGGGAATCGAGATTCCCATGAAGTTTCGGAAGCGAGGAGTATTGCGCTTTCGAAGCAAGTTTCCGGGAAGTGAGCTTCCCACCTACCTAAGAAGCTTCCAGTAACTCTGGTTTTGACCTGTTTCATTATATAATTTTATAGCAGATTATGTGGACATTTATTTCTACAGTATCATGCTTAGTTACCTGTTAAAAAGAAAATCACCAGTTAATGAGGGCACATGCAATCCTTGTTTAGTATAATAGATTATAGATAGGGGAGTTCAATGGAAACATGTTCATGATATGGGAACCAATTTCCTTTTATATGCTGGCCAGTGTGTGACTGTTGTATTCGCAGTCAGTTTGCCTTGCCTGGTTCCTTGGTTTCTTGAGTTCTGGCCATGGCTACAGTCTAGATCAATTACTTTTGAAGCTTATATGAATTTAGCATTTGTAATTCTGCCACAGTCCTCACCTCTAGCTTTATGGTAAGAGAGAGAGAGAGAGAGAGAGAGAGAGAGAGAGAGAGAGAGAGAGAGAGAGAGAGAGAGAGAGAGAGAGAGAGAGAGAGCAAACATATGAAAAATGAAAATGGGGCAAGGTACAGGGGCACAATGGTATATATATATATAATATATATATATATATATTAAATATTACTTAAATATAAAATAAATTTCAAAAATCAAAATCTATTATTCCAACAAGACAACATAAATTAATTTAACATTTAATAACCAACTAAACTAGTAACAGAACATGCTAACAACTTTTATTCAAAAAATCAAAATTCAATAACAAGTAAAGCTACAATTACTGCAGATGATTACTGTCTATAACATCATCAATAGTAACCCCTCTCTACAATCGGTTGGCAGTACCCGTGTTGACACGTGTACGACACCCCAAATGGAGTGTTCGAGTTACATAGATGGTATGGTTTGCATACCTGGATTGGTGCTTCTTATTCTTCTTCTTCTCTTCTATGTTTTAGGACGTTTAACTTTGAAGTCATCACAGTAAAAAAATTGCAACTCTTTTCTTGCTGAGCTTGCTCTTAAGGCGCATTGAAGGTTTTATCTTTAAGATATTGGTGGGGTGATGTTTTCTTGACTACCACTGGTTGTTGCATTCAGGTGGTTGATGCTTTGGTGCCACTAGCAGAAATGTTTCAATACGTGAGCACGCTCCGTGGAATGACAAAAGGGCGTGCGTCTTATACCATGCAGTTGGCCAAGTTTGATGTTGTTCCTCAACACATACAGAATGAGATTGCATCTAAAGAGCAAGCGGTTGCTGCATAACATAAATCATCCTTCATCAAGCACAACGCTGCTGTTGGCACTTGCAATATTTTTGCCTGAGTTGGAGCTTCATAATGCTGCTGGCTTGTAATTTTGTTCAATTTTAATTGTAAAGATAGACTTTTTCAATTAAGGTTGTTTTTTTCCTTTCTAATCTTCTCATCAAGAGTTTGAACTTTGAACTGTAAATGCTTGCCCTAGAGCCACCAACTTCAGGTCAGTTTCAATGGCCCAGCGACTAACAGGTGACCAACAAAACCAGCAACTTGGCCATGAAATCATTTTCCTTCCTTGAATAGTGGTGTTTGAAAGTCAAGACTAGAAATCATGAGCCTTGGTATCTTGTTGCTACTTAACACATCATGTGTGAAAGTACTAGGGCCGAGCCAAACAACCTGAACACAAGGTCTTCAGGTTCCGCGCGTTTACAATGAAAGCTGTTCGGGCTCATGCTCATGTTTGTGCCTAGGCAAGCTGACCCCAGTTTGAGCTCCATGTTTGGATGACCGAGCAACTAACAGATGACCAACAAGACCAGCGACTTGGCCATGAAATTATTTTCCTGCACTGCTTGTGTTTGAAAATCAAGGATCTAGAAGTCATGAGCCTTGATTGTCTTGTTGCTACTTATACATCATACCTGACAGTTGGACTGGTAAATGAGTCGAACAATGCAAACACGGTTTTCTGCCTCGGCTTGTTTTCCTAGTGAAGGTGTCAAGACAAGCCGAGGCAAGTTTGAGCTACACGATCCGAACATGAGTCAATTGAAGCCCAGCTTATTCATACTTTTAACAGACCAAGCTACTTGTTACCGTCGTCAGAAAAAAGAAAATTATTTAGGACATAGAGGAGGTATAATAACAAAAAATATTCTTTTGCAGGATATTTGGAAATCTGACACCTTTTTTTGTAAATATTTTTTTCTCATGGTTGATGCACAAGAAAAAATTTAATATAAAAATAACTAAGCTCATGTAAATGTCAGGTTGGAAACGTGATATCTTCAAAATATACGATATGTTGAAAATATCGCGTTTTGTTTGGTATAATATCAGATTTCAAAAGTATTGCGATAAAACCATGATGTTTTCAAGATATTGGCAATATTTCTGAATATGATTTAGATGAATGCTTTGTCTCGCACCCACAACTAGATCCAGATCAAATCCATTCAGCTTACACTGTTCAGATTTATGTCTACGTAAGATTCTGATCTATACAACAGATATAGTTCTGATGTGGACTTGGATTCAAACTTGGTGCTTAAAAATTCCAACTCTGATCTGTCATGATCCATCCAATCCATCTGCACCCTTCTTTTTTGGGTTTTTAAAGTTTAGTTTTGGACATAATTTCTCCATATTAAATGGGTATAAATGTTTTTGAGTGATATCCTCTTTTAAGGCTGGAAAACTCAATCAAACTTGTGTAATAGTTGTCGAATGCAAACAATGGGTGCTCGGCTCACCTCGACACATTGAATATTTTTAAATATATTTTTCTTATATTTATATCATAGAGTATAAATGGTTGAAGTGTTTGGCTTGCAAGCAATAAGTTTAGAGTTCAAATCCTATTACTTACAACTTTGAAATAATGTATTTTGAAATTGAGAAAATTTGAGCTTAGCTCATTAGGCTTAGAGTCTACATTTTATTTTTTTATTTTTTGAACGAAGAGTCTATATTTTATTATATATCTTCAATTTTGAAAGTGTTTATTTTTTCATAAATAAGTCTTCTCAAGCTCGCTCATCTAACCTGGCCTCAGCATGCGCTCAAGCTTGGCTTAGCTTGCTACAAGAATCAGTTGAGGTTGAACACCCTTTGTTTAATTTGGCTCGTTAGCTAGCCCTGGCCCTCTTTCCCCAAAAAGAAAACCAAAGTCTTATCATTAAGTTTCAAATGCGTCCATAATTAATTGTGAACATGCTAAGTCCAATTTTCTTTTTTGGCCCTGTTTGGATGATAGGGGCAAAACCTAGGTTTTGAGAAACTAGATTTACCAAAAATTAGGTTTTTAACCTGTCTAAATAACAAAAGACTTGATATTGATGTTTTTGGTCATTTAAAACTTTAAAAAAACAAAAAAGATAAAAAAATTCAAGGCAGGTTATTTCTCAGCCAACCATCATCCGGGATAGTATAGCACTTGTCATCTCAAGCTGAGGAATGAAACAAAGATATGATATCAAGCTCTTCTTCTCAAGTAAAAAAGAATGATGCACTCACCAATGAAATCAATAAGAGTGCAAACCCAACAACAATAGTTGAGGCATAGGTGATAGTGAGACTGAGCAAACTTGGCATCATAAGTAATTGTGAGTCCATCAATGCAGGAATTGTTGGGATAAGCCACACATCGTGGCAGTTACCCACAATTTGGTAACTTTTTTCTTATGTGTTCCTTTCGATAAACATATGAATATGTGGTGCACGATAATTCATATATGGATTTGATATTTGATGCCGCAGGAACAAAACTTGGTTCTACTATGGGTCCTAGTGATGTAAGAACTGTAGTAGATGAAGAATCACCAAACGATGCAGCTAGTAGATTTTATGATTTACTTAAAGATGTTGATGAGCCACTTTGGAACGGTTGTGAGAGTCATACTATCTTGTTTGCAGTTCTTCAACTAATGAATTTGAAGTCCGAGTATAATTTGAGTCAATCATGTTTTGACCGTTTGTGCATGATTGTGAAGAGTATGTTGCCCAAAGATGAGAAATTGACACAAAATTTTTATCGTGCGAAAGTTATGGTCAATGCTCTAGGTATGGGGCATAAAAAGATAGATGCTTGTCCAAATCACTGCATGTTGTATTTTAAGGATCAGGAAAACAACATATCATGCCCGTCATGTGGGCATTCTCGGTTCAAGCCAAAGACAAAAGGCAATGGTAGCATGAGATCAAAAGAAGTTTCATACAAGTCACTCTGCTACTTTCCTATCACTCCAAGATAGCAACGATTGTATATGTCTTCAAGGACAGTTAAACACATGAGATGGCATGCAAATAAAGTTCGACATGATGAAGACAAGATCACACATCCTGTTGGCGCGGAAGCTTGAAAGCACTTTGATCGTACTCATCAAAACTTCACAATGAAAGTGAGAAATGTTAGACTCGGTCTATGTACAGATGAATTTAATCCATTTGGGGGTAGATCAACTCCATACTCATGCTGGCCAGTATTTGTAACACCATACAACCTTCCACCAAGCTTGTGTATGAAGCGTCTAAATCTTTTCTTGTCTCTATTGATCCCTGGTCTGACCTCACCTGGCCAAAATCTTGATGTATATTTAAGGCCATTGATTGATGAACTAAAAGTACTATGGGATGACGGTGTTACCACGTATGATGCCCACAAAAAACAAATTTCAATATGAAGGCCACTGTTCTATGGACAATCAGTGACTTCCCTGCATATGGTATGTTATCTGGTTGGAGCACACATGGGAGGTTGGCATGTCCGTACTGCATGGAGGATACAAAAACTTTTAGATTGACAGATGAAAAGAAATCTTGCTGGTTTGAGTGTCATCATCGATTTCTACCTAACGACCATCCGTTACGACGACAAAGAAATGCATTTTGAGCATGCACAACTGAAATGGAACGTCCACCCACAAGATTTTCTGGCATAGAGATTTTAAAAAGATTGCGATACTTTCCAAGTGTATTAACAGATACCCATAGTCCGACACCCTTTCTTGGATTTAGGAAGGATCACAATTGGACAAAGAAATCTATTTTTTGGAACTACCATATTGGCCGACCCTATTGATACGACATAATTTGGATGTGATGCATGTGGAGAAAAATGTGTTTGATAATATGTTCAATACAGTAATGAATGTTAAAGGAAAAACAAAGGATAATCCGAAGGCCTGTATGGATTTAAAAGTAATATGTAAAAGACCAGAATTGGAACTCAAAGAGTATAATGATAAAGTACTGAAACCAAAGGCAAGGTACGTGCTTGGACCTGATCAAATAAAGCAGGTATGTCAATGGTTGATGCAATTGAGATTTCCAGATGGATATGTCTCTAACATTGCTCGAGCTGTGAAGATTGACGATGAACAGTTATATGGGTTGAAGAGCCATGATTGTCATATCTTTATGCAACGATTGATACCCCTAGCATTCCATGATATGTTAGACAAACCTATATATGGGGTATTGTCTGAGTTGAGTGGATTTTTTAGAACATTGTGTGCATCGAAAGTCGTAGTATCTGATGTAAAGAATCTTGATGACTCTATCATCACTATTGTTTGTCTGCTAGAAAAGATTTTTCTGCCAACATTTTTCGATGTTATGGAACATTTGATCATACATTTGCCATATGAACTAAGGGTTGATGGTCCTGTGCAATATCGGTGGATGTACCCATTTGAAAGGTATATGTTTTCTTATATTTGTCTCTTCAATGACAGATATTTCAAATTTAAAATATATATTTTTGACAGATGCATGCTTGACCTCAAAAAAAATGTTCGTAATAAAGCAAGAGTAGAAGGCTCTATTTGTGAGGCGTACACTTTAAAAGAGATTTTAAATTTCTCATCTATGTACTTTGAACCTCACATTCCAACACGTTACACATGCTCGCCTCGTAACGATGATAGAGAACAAGTAACTGTAGCTGACAAACTGTGGATATTTCAATCACATGGGCATGTATTTGGTAGTTGTTGATCAAGACTCTTGGTAGATTGAGAGCAAGACGCAACACACATCTATATTCTTTTTAATTGCTCAGCGATCGACCCATACATCAAGTAAGTATATGTAGCCGCAACACAATTCTAAATCCTTTTTAGTGCTATACGTGCATACATGGTTCGGTAATATAAGTATTTGTGGTTTGCAGACGATTTGATATGGAGTTGCAAAGAGAAGTTTCACATCTCACTGATGAAGAAGTACAAAAAGAACGTGAAACTAAGTTTGTGAAGTGGTTGAAAGAGTTGGTAAGGACGCTCACATAAATTGTGTACTTGTAAACAACACTAAGTTACTTAATTGGTCCTGATCACAATCATTGTTTATGTTTGTGTGTAGGTTCGTCATGGTGATGTTAAAGATTAAGGAATATGTGATTTACAAAATGGTCCAACCAAAGTTATGTAATGTTACAACGGGTACATCGTAAATGGTTATTGATTCCATACAAAAGACTACAGTATAAACAAATCAATGATGAATAGTGGCGTGTGTGTCAAGGGTAGCAGCTACGGTTAAAATGAACAAGATTACTACAATGTTATAGAGGAAATAATGGAGTTGACTTACTTAGGCATAAATAATTGGGTAACTTTATTCAAGTGTCATTGGTTTGATCCAACTGCAACAAGAGTCGACAAAGCCTCAGGCATTGTGAAAGTGAATCATAAATCAAGGTTTGAAACATATGAACCATTCATATTAGCCTCGCAAGCTCAACAAGTTTATTATACTTCATATCTGAGTACAAAAAAGTTAGATAGAAATAAATGGTGGCCAGTTTGAAAGGTGAAGTTCAAACTATACCCTAAGTATGATCAGTTACAAGAAGACAAGTTAACTGAATAGACTGATTATTATCAATCAGATGATATCTATGACTACTCTTATGGTCACGATGTTGCGCATGATATGCATGTCATATCGCCATTGGTCGATGTAACATTTATAGAAGAATGTGATCCAAATGATATACCAAGTGGATGGGCAAACAATGAAGAAGAAGAAGATGATGAAGAAGATGAAGAAAAAGAAGAAGAATATGAAAGTCAAACAAGTGATGAAGAAAAATTCTCGAGTTAGTGAGCAAAATCTTGTAATACAAACCTCTATTTGAATGTATTATAATATTTTTAATGTATTACAATACTTGATGTGAATAATTTGAATGATTTGAATGTAAAGAAATGTATTGCAATGATTTGAATGTTTTGAATGTATTATTGCAATACTTGATGTGAATGATTTGAATGTTTTGAATATATTATTGCAATACTTGATGTGAATTATTTGAATTATTAGAATGTATAGAAATGTATTGCAATGATTTGAATGTATTATTGCAATACTTGATTTGAATGATTTAAATGTTTTGAATGTATTATTGCAATACATGATGTGAATGATTTGAATGTTTTGAATGTATTATTACAATACTTCATGTGAATGATTTGAATGTATTGCAATACTTGATTTGAATTATTTGAATGTATTGAAATACTTGATGTGAATGATTTGAAACAATTTGAATGTATTGCATGACATTTTTTATTTGTTAGAATATGATTCATGGAGGTTATAGTGGTCGTCCATTCAGTGGTAGCCAGACTCAACCTTCATCTTCACGGGCTCCTTTGATCGGTATATCATTTAACTAATTGGATACTTGATTAGTTGAAATGTGCATTCTGAGAATTTCTAACATATTTTTTTACACATGATGTTTCGCCTGTACATGACCTACCTACACCAGTTGATCATACAAGTCAGGAGCCAATACAGGATGCAGGGTCTTCTCAGTCTGGTACAAGAAGACTCATTCGAATAGTGTATATTGATAATCGATCGTAAGTATTTCGTTTTCACTTATTGCATATCTTATAAATATTGTATATTATATTTACTGTGTACCAATTCATGTGCAACACGAGGTTCGAGCCACAAGAAGTAGTACGCGAAATTAGGAATTCACTACTTCAACATCTACCAGGACCGATCGCTCAATGAAAAGAGTATCCAAAAGAGGTGATAGACCGATTGTGGTCCTCATTCATGGTATACAATTGTTTATCATAATTAATGTGTTTCATATTTAATTTTTTGTTATAGTCA
The DNA here is from genome assembly GCF_984573655.1 of Nuphar pumila. NCBI lineage: Eukaryota > Viridiplantae > Streptophyta > Magnoliopsida > Nymphaeales > Nymphaeaceae > Nuphar > Nuphar pumila. Next base: position 10,106,977 of record NC_143257.1, read on the forward strand.
TGTCTATTAACTTTCTGAAAATATTTGTAGGCTTCGAATCGCTTCGCGAATACGGTGGAGGAACATGATGCAAGGAAGGTATGGCATAAGGTGGCTGCCAATCAATTTGCAGACATGCTGCACAATATGAAGACTACAACAAGAAAAACATCTGGTGGGATAGATGATCCACTGCAGTGGAAGGGCCATGGACCTCCTACTATCAGGTCAGATGTTTGGGATGCAATGTGCGACAAGTGGGCTGGGGATGCATTTCAAAACCGCTCAGCGAAGGCTGCACAAAATTGAGCAAAAATGCCCGAAGCCCATCTACACACAGGTGGATTTAAGACTTTTGGGAGCCACCAGAAGAAAATTGTAACTCATCAATATATATTGTCAATTTTATAAGTATTGTTGCAAATCTATTAAGTAAATCTTTTATCATTTCACTTCGCAGGAAGCAGAAAAATGAAACATTGTGCCATACAAGGATGTGTTTGTTGAAACACATAAACGTAAGACCACGGGAGAGTTCATATCAGAGAAGGCGAGAGCGACAATGTTATATATTTATTTTATTAATAAACATTGTAATAGACAAGTTACTATGAATTACGTTATCATAAACATTGTAATTCTTAATTCTTAATTCATATTCTAATCATTACATTGTAGGAGTCACACGAGCAACAAATGATACAGCGATATGGCGATGACTCCACTCAGCATCCGCCTTTTGATCCTGCAGCATGGGTGACTGCAACCGGTGAACCCAAAAAGGGTCGTGTGTTCGGGTTTGGGAGTAACATGCCCACATAGTTCCACATCCTCTCCAGTGATCCATTGATCATGTATAACATCAATATCGTCTACTATTTGGGATAGTTGGATAATCAACAAAAGACTCGACTTGATAGATGGGGCCGAAGATACATGCATATTTTCCACGTGATTCACATTATTTCATTGATCAATTACTCTATGTTTAATTGCTAATTGATTAACTTTACATACATCAAAATAAACATTACCACTAAATAACATTGATTCTATATCATGATCATCCTTAATATCTATCCATATTTCTTGGTTATTTAAGTTTGGAGAATAACTATTCTGAAGGCTCACCGAGTCTATCGTATATTTGGTTTTATGAGATATCAAAGCCACAAATTCTTTAAAGGTACTATTTTTGGAGACCACTATAGATTTTCAATTAGTGTAATCAAACCTACGGTAGTGTACTTTATCCATTTCAGATGCTATCATTGAATGCCCACAACAACCATGATAGTATACTTAAGTCATTTCAATGCTTGTGCACAGTGAACCCTAGCCCCATTATACTAACACAAAAATAATAAATATTAACTAAAGGATAAGCAAACAATCATAAATCATCTACAATATATATATATGAAAAACTATAATAGTAATCCCTAAACAGTAAATCCAGTGGCTGAAAAGTCGATGACAATATAAGAAAACATACAAAAAACATCTATAGCAACAACCAAAACAAATACGCATGAGGATCTTAAATGATCGTGAGCTGGATCTGTTTGCACCCTTGATTGTAGGCTATCATATTAAATAAAAATACACATGGGGATACACATGCATATATTATACGAAACTTACCTTTCGAATCTGTAAATGGGAAATTCGATCACAATGATAAGACCATAACCTTCTCAGAATGCAAAAATTACACGTGAATTGTTGCAAGAGTTCTACAGAGGAGTTCTTTACAAATACAAATGAAAAGAAGAAACACTCAAATAAAAAGTGAGTATATATATGATTAAAGAACTCCAGAAATATTAGGAAAAATCGTATATAATAATAAATTCACACATATTTAAGTCAGGCATTTGTGATTTTGTTGTTTTCCTTTAAATTGAGTTTCACACATATGTTTATGTGAATTCATAAAGTATATGCGAAAAAATATTTTATTTGTGATTGGAGTTTTGCAAATGTATTTATGTAAAATATTGACGTATATGCTAAAAGGTAGGATATTTGCGATTGTGATGGTTTCAATTTTACCAAAAATTCGCAAATAAATTTATGCAAATTCGTGAGATCTACATAAAAAAATTTGTGATTCTAAATTTAAGTGTGTTTGCGATGGGCGGTACAATTCTATCACAATAAGGCATCAATTTTCAGTTACGAAGGGTAAAAGAGACCTAACAATGTTGGATATTAGTGAGTTTGAACATCAAGAGAATATAAAAAATTATAAGGTTTTTAGAAAATCATGTTAAATTATCGAGACAGTACGTTTATTTTGCCAAATTTCTAGCTACTAGGTAGCTTTGCGAGCATTTTCAAGTGACTCCACCTGTAATCATAAAGTGCATTGGCTAGACACAAACAACCAATATTTCTTGGAGGTTCCATGGTCCAAGTTGACTGAACGGTTAGCTAAGTTGAATGGTGAAAGGATAAATGAGGCGTAGAAGTTAGAACCTTGGACATCGCTAGTTGAACAAGTATATCTCAAATATGAATGCCATATTTTTTTATGCACATCCAATGATGTTCTCCATGCTATTCACTTGATGATCTTTAAATCCAATATGGTCAAACCTCGAGACATTTTGTAACAACCGCAACTCATACCCCTTGAAAATGTAGATTTTTTTTTTGACTATAGCGGAAATCTTCCCAGAAACCCAGAGCCTTTACAGTTCCACTCCCAATTGGATAAAACAACCAACCACAATAGAGCTTACAATTATCATTCATACCAAACCAAACTTTTATTGAATAATTAACGTTAGTCATGAGACAATAGCATAATGAAGTTGAGAGTACATAGACACTTATATGAGAAATGAAAGTAAAGAAGACTGAGCCACATTGTCCCTCTGTAAACTATCTAACAAAAATGTGACACCCGTAGCTCTCCCAGAAGCTAGTCACTTCACTGGTCTTTTGTGGCTGCAAAAAACCATAAATAGAGGATGTCAAAAATTCGAAAAATTCTGCATATAAATCCCTCTAACGAAATAAATGAGCATAAAAAACACAGATAAAATTTCATGCAGTAACTTAGAAGAATACAATTATGACATTTATATAACTCAATTTAAATATTCATGCGGTAGAGAACAATTACTAAGCATGAGAGAACATCAATAAATAGCAGGGATAACAACTTAAGTAACCAGGACATTGAACATGCATTAGAGATCATCTTAAGGACAAAATGCAGTACTTTTTAAATGAAGTCATTCCCAACATTGTCCATAATGAGTTGTGCAACTTTTTTCAGGACAGAGGAACTTCGTCTGCATTCAACATGAGCTCTGGTGCCCGTCAGGTATAAAGTTTTTTTACTACCTTAGAAGACATATGAGCATGATAGAATCACATATGAAGTTTTTTTACTGTTTTATAACACATATGAGCATGATAGAATCATGTATAAAGTTATTTTACTGCCTCAGAACACATATTAGCATGATATAATCACATATAAAGTTTTTTTACTGCCTTAGAACACATATAAGCATGATAGAATCACGTATGAAGTTTTTTTACTGCCTTAGAACACATATGAGCATGATAGAATCATGTATGAAGTTTTTTTACTGCTTTAGAACACGTATGAGCATGATAGAATCACATATAAAGTTTTTTTACTGCCTTAGAACACATATGAACATGATAGAATCACGTATGAAGTTTTTTTACTGCTTTAGAACACATATGAGCATGATAGAATCAAATATAAAGTTTTTTTAATGCCTTAGAACACATATGAGCATGATAGAATCACGTATAAAGTTTTTTTACTGCCTTATAACATATATGAGCATGATAGAATCACGTATGCAGTTTTTTTACTGCTTTATAACACATATGAGCATGATAGAATCACATATAAAGTTTTTTTACTGCCTTAGAACACATATGAGCATGATAGAATCACATATAAAGTTTTTTTACTTCTTTTGAACACATATGAGCATGATAGAATCACATATAAAGTTTTTTTGCTGCCTTAGAACACATATGAGCATGGTAGAATCACATATACAACTTTTTTACTGTCTTAGAGCACATATGAGCATGATAGAATCACATATACAGTTTTTTACTGCCTTTGAACACATATGAGCATGATAGAATCACATATAAAGCTGTTTTTTACTGCTTTATAACACATATGAGCATGATAGAATCATGCATAAAGTTTTTTTACTGCCTTAGAACACATAAGAGCATGATAGAATCACATATAGAGTATAATTTATTTCAGTATATTTTGTTTATCAATACTGACATTTCTTTACTCGTGTAGGTTGCTGGCGATAATCAGCGTAGTGGAGCTAAAGGGACAGATCGAGACACTGAACAAGAGGACGCACAAAATCTTGGCGATGATTAGATTTATGTGTTGAATTTGTTCTACCTTCTTTTTGTTTCAAAAATGTAAATGTTGAATTGTGAATAATTAGAACTTGTGAATTTTATAGTGGATCGATTAATTGTTTCAGTTTCCTTTTATATGTATTTTGATGTGTACTTTGTTTTTCATTCACAGGAAATATAAATTGTACAGGGAAAATAAAGTGTATCACGAGATTTTTTTTCTCGATATTTAATTTTTAAATATTTTTCAATTTTTTTTCTTTTTTTATGATGGATTAGTGACAGATATATCCGTCGCTAATTACTATAGACGTTGAATTTAGCGACGGATTAGCAACGGCTAGAAATTCATCGCAAAACCAAACCTCCGCAGAGTAACGACGACCTTGCGACAAATTTTTGCATTCGTTAATCGATCGCAAGTTAGCAACAGATTAACGAATGATATATTTCGTCGCTAATTAGCGTCGAAAAATTCATGATGGAAGCTATCCGTCGCTAATCCGATGCTAATCCATCACTAAACTGTTTAGCGACGGATTTAGGTCGTCGCTAATCCACGGATTTCTTGTAGTGTCATTTCACTAGACTTCCCATGAGCTTAAGCTCAACTCGGCTCATGATAAGAATGAGTCGAGCTTGAACATCCTTTGTTTGGTTGGTTTATCTCATTTACTAGCCCTACACATGGGTTTGTCTAGACTTGATGTCCCCTAAGTGAGTACCATGTTAAGTGAGACCAAGCATGGTCTTTGCAACTCAATTGTCTCAAAATTGGCATGACCTCGTTCGACGAAACCAATTATAGTCTCGGTAACCTAGTTGTCCCACAAAACTGGCTCGATCTCGTTCGGTAAGACCAAGCATGGTCTTGACAACCCAATTGTCTTCTAATATTAGTTGATCCCATCTGAGGATGTCTATTTTTTGTCATAAATCTAATCACATTTGATCAATGATAAAGACAAACATTTGTAGACACTCAATTTTTTCAAGATGCCCAAATGATTATATTGTTGAAAAGCGCTTTCTCATGTCTTAAGATGAAAAACTCAAAACTGAGTCATTTTCTACTCTAGTTTAAGAGAAACCCTAAAAAGTTAAGTATAACCCTTAGAATTTTAGAAAAATCCTACTAGAATGTCAAAAACACTCAAAATATAACAAAATCTTTTATTTTCAGAATTTGTTGTTTAGTAGGTTTTGCAGTTCGACAGGTTTTGCCATCCAATATCGAGATTGGCAAAGTCTCTTTGTCATCCAATGGTAGGATGGCAAAGTCTCTTTATTGTCTAATGGTAGGACGACAATGTCTTTGTTGTCCAATGAAAGAATGTCAAAGTGTCTTTTTCGTCCCATTAGTTTTATCCCTTTTCGGTGTCAGAACGAAAAATGACTTTGTCGTCCATTGTTGGGGATGACATATTGGAATGTCATCCATTCTTGGATGACAAAACTCCTTTGTCATCTGATAGACTGAATGTAGGATAAGTTTCAGGCCTTATCCCTATCTCATCCCAACCTCCTCATGTGTGTTTTTCAGGAATAAGAGACTTTTTTGGATGATATCCCCTATTTGAGATAAACACCTATCTATTTGGGTTAGATTCGAACTCACAAAATTCATGATCTATATCCTGTCCAAGTGTAATGCCCTAATTTTTAAAACAAAAATTTTTAGGAAAATTATTATTTTTTAAATCCCTTTATATGATTTTTAAGAATGCAACAATTTTTTTTATTCGATTCAAACTTTGGGCGGGTTACAGTTACCAACACACACTTGAAAGAATAGAATAATTGAATCAAATCATTAATTAAATTGCAATAAATCAAATATGAGTCTTTCAAATATCAAAGTTTACAGGACTAAAAAAAATTAATAAAGTAACTAAAATCATTTAGTCCTTCTAACAAGCCTAAAGAAATGCAACCCTCTTGATGTCACCCCAAGCCTTCTGTCATCGCCCTATAGCCTATTCGTTACCCGAAATATTTAAAATATAGAGGCGTTAGCTACAGCCCCAGTAGAAAAACACTCTACACATAGGTATGAAAAGAACACAAATTTATAAAACATACATCTTTCCCAATACAGTCAAATGATAGCATGTCATAGTATATAAATGCAACACAATTAAAGATCACAATACTAATAATTTAATCATGCAAGATTTCACAATAATTCAATCGTATCATCCAGTAACGTACCTGCACCATAGCATTAGCAATTAAAACGATAATCAAAATGATTCATATATGTCAGCTTATGTAGGAACTAGAAATTATACATGATATGTATAGAAATTTATGCCAATATTCAATAAATCATTTAACCACTGGTGAACCTAATCTAATGCATTTTTTTTTCCTAAAGGGTACACACACTCAGGACCTAATCTTCACTTAACAATCAGATGGGGGTTTATTATGCTATGTATTTTAATTAACCCATCGATTCAGAAAGCCAGGCCAAACATCCATTGAAGTGATATTTAATCGAGAGAGAAACATACAATGGTTCAGGAAATTGATTCATACTTTGCAGAGCTTGACTATCTACCTAAGATAAATTGATAGCCACAACCCCCTACACCGATGACTGGGGACCAAGAGGTGTCAATGCCCTCAAAATGTATCAATGAGTGAGTATACCTTCTACCCTTTCTAAGGTAGGCCACTGTAACAAATAAGCTATTAAGTATTATTTATATTGGGTCCAATTACAACACTGGGTGCACTCAGCACCAGGCTCAACAATCCCAAGCTCCACTATGGGAAGCTCAACAAACCACAGCATCATAAGTCAAGAATCCACACCTCCTATGGTCACTAAGGTGTCCTAATATAACCCATTTGAACCCAACTCATGGTACGTACTCAATTTAAAGAGCACCAAAAAGTATCTCAAGGTACGTAGTCACATTAAGGAGTACCCAAGAGTATCTCAAAGTACGTACTCAACTTAAGGAATACCCAAGAGTCCAGTTAGAGTGTGTGTATATATGAGTATGTTTAACAAAGTCAAACTAGATACTCACACGCACTCCACGGGTTCTACTGAACCTGATTCGCATTTAAGCCCCATGTATGCATGCTTCACATGACTTACAGTATAACACATGTCGCATATCGCACCCCATGATGCATGAGACTTATTTCAATTTATCATGAACCATAAATTTTATACAATAGCACATGCATGATCATGCATACCATTTGGTCTAATTATCATACTCAATTCTCATATTTAATATGTAGTCTTATATGTCACCATACCCAAATAATTCACATGCATACATACAAAATATTCATGACAAAATTCTATATTAATATATGTATGATTGACATCTCATATCAAAATCAAGCACATGATTTTAGAAACATAATTTTATAAGTCAAGATATCATCTAAAATTAAGAAACTATATAATATAAAAAATTTCATGTTGTTCACGGGTCTGATAGACCATTAAAACGAATAGATATAACTCTATAAAAATTTACTATCATGTCAAAAAATATTAGCTTTCAATTCCAAGTAGTAGATCTCAAAAAAGTGATTTTATTTGCCTATGAAAATTCACGGACACGAAACTATTTTTCTATTCTTGATAGAATCTGCCAGAATCTTACAAAAACAACAACAACAACAACAACAACTACGCCTTCATCCCAAAACAATTGGGGTCAGCGATATGAACCAAAAAAGAAATTCATTTTGGGTGTTCCACATGAATCCTTTTCCTCCAATCATTTCTATCCAACGCCATGTCCTCGGTGAGGTTCAAAGCATTCATATCCTTTCCTATCATCTCCATCCAAGTCTTCCTAGGCCTACCCCGACCTCTTTTAACTAATATATTTTCCCATTTCTCCAACCTTCTAACTGGAGCATCATTAGGCCTTCGCCGAATATGTCCAAACCACCGTAAACGATTCTCTCGCATCTTATTTTCAATGGGTGCAACACCTACCTTCTTACGTATCTGCCAGAATCTTACTTTCTAAAAAATCAGTCACCATACTCAATCTGAGAGAAATTTCGGTTGATGATAAAATTCTTAAATTAATACCAATTTGGGCGTATAGATAGTCAATTTTGATGCCATCAAATTAGGAACGTTAAGGTCAACTCCGATTTAATAGGTGAGTCATCGATCGACCAAAATTTATGTCAAAACAATACTGACGTTATTCAGAGTATCTGACCCTAAGGGTCTAATCCAATGAGATTAGATCCAAATCCACATTGGATCCAAACTCAGGTTTGGATCCGAACCTAACTCATCCAAGATCCAAAACCCTAAGTCACCCCTAAACCCCTATGGGCCATACTGACTGTGCCTGACACCCCCACTGGGCTAGGTGTGACCCCTCTATGCCTATCCTGAAACCTAGTTTGAGACCAAAACACTGATTAGTCATCTTAGACTCTTGAATATCACCTGAATATAAAACTAGTTTTAACTCAAATTTAAAGTTAAAACTAAAACAAATTCGCAGGTGTTACACCAAGATTCCCATAAATAGGGGTAGCCCCTTATAGTTTGGGGGAGGAAAAAGAGAAAAAGAAATTGAGGCCTGGAAATCCCTCATCTGACTACTAGCTTTATGGAGAACGTTTACCCAAGCCTTGCCCTCACTCTGACCCTATCACGATTTGATCCCTAAAGCTATCGTACCCATACGAAGGTGCTGCTGGATAGAAAAGGAGACTAAAAGTTAAACAAACCCCAAAGTTGAAAAAAGGTATTTTCAGATCCCTATGTTTATTTAAGTTGATTCTAATTAGTTCAATTCAAATATTTATTCATTTTTTATTTTTGTTCTATTTGCAGTGGCGCGATTCGAGCTACAAAAATCGAGAACTTGCCCTAGCTTTACCTTTCCTTCCGCCAAAGGGTGGTCAAAGCTTGCAACCACCATCTTCATATCTTTTTAAAATGGTTTTTTAAGGATTTCATGCAAATTCGAGTAAGTCAAATCTTTCCCTATGCAAATTTTTATCAACAGTCTCTAAATATCAATATACCAAAAATTAAAAACTCAAAAAAATGTGTTGTTACATGATAAAAACATGATTCAAGATTTTGATCTTAACTTTCACCTATGGTTTGTGAATCAATTGTTCCAAAACCTCATTAGTATCAAATATTTACTCATATGCCCCTTTTAACCATCAAAAATTGGGTTGTCGGGACCATTTAGGTCTCGCCAAATGTGGTAAAGCCAGTTTTGAAAATCACTGGGTTATGGAGACCATTTGGGTCCCACTGAACTAGATCGGGTCAATGTTTTGGAGAGAAATTGGGTTGTGGGGATCGTGCTTGGACCCACCGAATGAGGTCGGTCCAGTTTTGAAAGCCACTAGGTTGTGGAGACCGTTTAGGTCCCACTGAACAAGGTCAGACCATTGTTTTTTTTTTAAAAACTAGGTTGTGGAGACCGTTTGGGTCTCGCCAAACAAAGTCAAGCTAGTTTTTAAAAACCATTGGGTTATGGAGATCATTTGGGTCTCGCTGAACGAGGTTGTCTAGTGTTTTTGGGAGAAACTGGGTTGTGGAGACCATGTTTGGTCTCGTCGAATGGGGTTGGGTCAGATTTTAAAAACCACTAGGTTGTGGAGACCATTTGGGTCTCGCCAAATGAGGTCGGGCCAATATTTTTTTAGAGAAACACTCTGAAAAGAACTAGTTAAGTCATAGGTGGGTAAATAAAATACATAGAATAATAAATATTCCTATGGTTGTTTATAGATATCTATACATTCTTTTATACCAAATGGGTCTGAATAAATAAGAGAAATAATAAATTAGTTTTTTAGAATCACTTCTATCATATGCATAAACATATAAATGTGAACATGTAGAGACTAGTAAGGTTTGCATATATCATTGCATATGAATTTCACATGTGAATGAAAAAGACATCTCTATGGTCATGTGATCAACCTGTTGATGCAAGTCACAAACTTGTTTGTTGCACGTGAGGCACTTGTATGTGTGAGACACATAGGAAAAGTTGAAGTAGGGCATGTTCCTTATATATCTTAATGCAAGGGTCCCTTAATGTGCTGAGAATGGACATAAGGATTTGATAATTGAATGAATGCATATCATAGTCATGAGTTGGAAATGAGTATGCTCTTTTGAGGAAAAAGAATGCGAAAGTTTACATTTTCATTAACTATTATATTTTATTGCACTTGAAAGCATGCGCATATCAAGTATGCTAAAATGGTTGAATGGGATTTTGACCCATTGGTCATATGCATTCTTTTAGAAGCATATGCTATGTTTGTGAGGGGTTATGATGTCTTGAATTGTTTGAGAAGCATATATATGTGTTTTACGTTGGACATGGTCAAATGATATTTGACCTAATTATGTTTGTGCAAATATATATAAATTATGTATTGTCATTCATTTATACAAAAACCTGTCATGGATATGAATGAATATAAAATTTTAATGCCATGAATGAGAATGAATGCAAATTTTGAATGTTATGGATACAATTTATGCAATTATGAATGCCATGGAATAAATAGTTATAAATGTTAATGGATATGTGAATATTTGGATGTGGATTCCCTTGATCCTCATTTTATAAATGATAGGAATCATACTCTGATTGTACCACGACAAACTTGATATGTATTCTTTAAGTTTAGTTTTGGGTTTCCAGGAGGCAAGTGGTTGATGCCCTATAACATTACAGATAACTTTGCGGAGGACTGAAGCGAAGTTCACAGTTGTTGCGTGGCTAAAGACTCCACTCTTACCTACTACAATCCTTAGAGGATCTAGATAACTTTTTATGGTTATAAACTTGTAACAATTTAACCTTTTTATTTCTGGATGTTTATATTTAAAGACTTGTAATATTTCAGAATGAGAATAATTTTAAATTTTGTATTTCTATTTATGCAATGATTGTGCATATGATTTTAAAATATAAATCTTTACGTAACTCCTCAATTGTCTTAAACCTTAAAGAAATTTGTCTTCTGCATTTTCCTACGTGTGAGGATCCTTAGAGTAATAACCTCAATCGAGTTGTATTTATGGATGATTGCATATTGAATCTGATACAGGGAGGCTAATATACACTTGCGCTCAGATGGGTCGTCCAATATTTAGAACGGTTGGAATGTAGCCATAGATGAATTCATTGACATATTACTTTCAAAAATAATACGAAACTTTGTAATGAATAAAAAGTTTTAAATTTTTCTCAAAATTTTGGGTTTGAGAAAGTTTTAAAAAGGTTAGATTTTTTAGGGATGTTACAAAAGTGTTTTCTCAAGTTTTAAGGCAAAAATCCTAAAATTGAATCATTTTCTACCCTAGTTTAGGAAACCCCCCAAAAGTTAGGTATAACCCTTAGAATTTTAGGAAAATCCAATAAAAATGTGAAAACACCCAAAACAGAACAAAAACTCTAATTTTTAGAGTGTCATCCAGTAGGTTTTGTCGTTCAGCAAGTCTGCCATCTAGCAAGTTTTTGTTGTCTAATATTGGGGAAAACAAAGTCTCTTTTCCATCCAATTGTAGGACGACAAAGTGTCTTGGTCTTTCAATGGTGGGACGACAATGTCTTTGTCATCCAATGGAAGGATGGCAAAGTGTCTTTGTTGTCCCATTAGTTTTTTCCCTTTTTGGTGTCAGGACAGAAAATGACTTTATCATCCATTGATGGGGATGACATAACAGAATGTCGTCCATTCTTGGGATGGAAAAACTCTATTGTCGTTCGATAGGCCGAATATAGAGATAAGCTTCAGGCTTTATCCCAACCTCCTTTTGCACATTTTTTAAAAAGAAAGGACTCTTGTGGATCTATTTGAATTGGATCCAAACTCAAAAGGTTCATGATCCATATCCCATCTAAGATTCCTATAAATAGGGGTAGCCCCTTATAGTCTTTGGGGAGAAAAAATAGAAGAATAAATCATGATATGAAAATCCCTTATATGAGTGTTGTCCCTATAGAGAACGCCTACCCTAGCCTTGCCCTCACTCTGATCCTATCACCGTCTGATCCCTAAAGTTGTTGTACCCACGCAGAGGTGTTGCCGAACAAAAAATGAGCCTAAAAGCTAAACAAACCCCAAAGTTTGAAAAAGTATTTTATGATCCTTCTATTTATTTAAGTTGATTTTATTTAGTTCATTTATTCAGATATTCATACACGTTTTGTTTTTGTTCTATTTGCGGTGGTGCGATTCAAGCTACAGAAATTGAGAACCTACCTTGGCTTTACCTTTCCTTCAAGCAAAGAACTTTCAAAGCTTGCAAACAATGTGCTCATGTTTTTTCAAAAAAAGGATTTTTAAGGATTTCATATAAATCCGAGTAAGTCAAAAATTTCCCTTTACAAATCTTTATCAATTGTTTTTTGCAATCATGATAGGATGTCATGTTTTTCATTTTTTTATAGTTTAAAAACTCATTATTTAGAAGATTGAAGGTTCTGTTAGACCCAAAATCATAAATAGGATAGCTTCATTTCATGATTCAAGAGGTTTCAGACCAAAACGGTAAACTACTTTGTCGTCCAGTGCCAAAACAACAAACAAATGTGTCGTGGAGGGACTGAAACAAAAACTCCTTTGTTGTCTAGGTCTCTGTGACCTATTTTCTGAACAACCTGTCTTCCACACACTATATCTCAGTGTTCCGACATCAAAATCAAGCATTTTTTATGCGTTAGAAAGTTGAGATTCCCAACTTTATTTTATCTTTTGGGTGTTTTTTCTTAAACTATATATTTCTACCCCAAAAGTATCTAAAAAGTTTTTTTCATGTTTAGAGACAAAAATTTATAAACAATTTGTGTTCCAAGAAGAAGATCTTTATGCTTTGATGTTGAAATTGTATGATTCTTGTTTCTTCTGTAAAATAAATCATTTTTCTAAATTTCATATGTTGTGAGCTTTTCTTGAAAACAAAATTTTTGCACCCAAAACCTTTTTGTTTTCCATTTAGTAGCAGGTAAGGTTGCATGACAGTTTCTATTCCTAGAGGTGTTTCTCTTTGCTCGAATGTCAGAAGTTGACAAAATTGGTTTCTTTTGAAAGTTGACATCATAAACTTTTTTTGATATTTTGAGAAAAAATTGAAAAAAACATTTTTTTTGGTAAAAAATCCCTTAAAAATTATGTTATGTCATTTTAAGGCAGAAAAGCTTGTTAGTGTTTCGGCATTCCAAATATTATATCTTTGCACTTCAGAATTCAAATCGCATATTTTTTTCTTATTTTTGAAGATAATATCATCTCCTTTAAGCTACTCAATTCGATGGAATTGTTTGATCTTAAAGGAGATCTTGTATAATTTTGCACATGAGGGGTTATTTCTTTGTTTCGTCTAGTCATTAATAACTTGATTATTTTTAGATAATAGTAGATAGAAACAACACTTGTAACACTCGTGATGAGTCCTATTAAAATAAAAAAATATAGCCTTGCCTGCCATTCATAGCAAAATAGATAGAGTTTTCTGAAAAAAAACATGCTAATAGAGGAATACCTCCTAGGGATAGGAGACATAGGGCTGAAGAGGGAGCCAAAAAAGGATCTTTCATGTATAATCCTGCATAATCCTGAATGCACTTCCCTCTAGATCTAGTTGTTGTCAAAGCACCATCTATAAATGAATAATGCTTTGATGTCAGTGTATATGAGTCATTAAAGGAACAATACCCAACCTCTTGATTGGTAGACCAAGAGGTTGAGTATTGTTTCATTCTATTTAGTGACATTTTACTCACATGATGATTCCATTCCAATATCTTTCCTGGTTTACTTTTTTATTGTTATTGTCTTTTAAAAGATTGGCCTCCTATGACAAGGCATATATAACATATAAATAATTATATCTCAGTGCAAAGAAAAGGAGAGTCAGAAAGAAGAGTCTATGATGAAGGCTAAAAATGAAAGATGACATTAAAAATGAAATATGACATAACTCTTAATTGAGTCAGAGTCATCCCCTTTCAAAGACTCACAAAAATACCTTGGAACACCAACTAGAGGAGAATTAGAGTAGTCATTGCTTTGAGTCCCCAACAAGAACAAGGCTTTTTCAAAGCTTTGTTAGGCACCAATCATGAATTTTGGTAAGGGGTAGGGCAACAAAATAACGCTACTTCAATCTATGGTCAAAGCTTCACGACCCCCTGTAAAAACAAGCTGGGTGCAGCAAGACTAGCCTAATACATGTAAAGCTCTGGTTCGAACTAGCAGGGTCTTTTTTTTGGTCCACCATTTCATACAGTTTTGATCCATGTAGACCCAAGGATATATAGACAAAATGGTCGAAGCCAGAGGATAGAAAGAGTGGCTAGTTTCTGGCAGGTCGGATCAGAGTCCTATGGATTGTAGGAATTGGTACATTCCAATTGAGTTAAGTCAAAGTGGATATGGGTAGCCCGATTGATCGCATGGCTTCAATTGGTTTCAGTTTGGCTTTTCGTAGGAACATCTCGTGTGGGGCAGGCCTAGCCCGTTTTTCAATTATTAATAAAAGGCCCCTACCTACTTTTGCCTCAATGAGGCTAGGGATTTTTGCTATGCGCCAACGAACGAATGATTTTTTAAGCACACGCACAAGGCCTATCATATTTTAGAAACCCTCATTAGAGAAATTTGTCACATAGAAAATAGGAAAAATATAACCTCCAGCAAGATAGGACTTGTTAGAGACCTTGATTGATCCTATTGTGTGCTCTCTAATTTTTATCTCCCTCTTAAGAAAAAAAACCCTTCTTTTATTGATTTTTTTTGAAAAATCCTATCCTATCTTTTGGATATTCGAATCCTCTCACTGGTACTCTTAAGTTGTTAACTTGGGCATATCAGTGGTGGTACCATTGGAGCTAAAAAAATTATACATCAGTATCTTTAAGTAGTTAGCTTAAGTATATCTGTGGTGGATCTGAAAGAGAACCCTTAACCCTAGAACCTGAATAGACCTTGCAGATCTGTGGATACATCTTTGGAGGAGAACTAGGGTACCCATTATTTTGAAAATCTTTTGTTACTTATATGGATCTATGTGAACCAATTGCTTGGGGTACAATGAACACCCGATCCAAAACCCAAAAACTCTAAATCTAATTCATCCTAGAGGAACCACCTCTAGAAAATCCTATATATGGGATGCCACACTATATGATGCCAAACATTACATTTGATGAGGATCTTGAAGAAATAACCCATATTGACGTTCCTAAAGAGTCTATGGATGACCGGAGAAAGGAAAAAGCCCTAATGTTCTCCAAATCTATCCTACATCGGTACTCTCATCGATCTCATAAAGGTCTCTAAGGTCTTTATGCAGGTTAGAAGATGTGTAGTTTTAGTATGGATGAGTCTACCAAAAGATAAATTCTCATGACTTCACATTTTAAAGCCTGATCCGAAGAAAGGGACTCTCACCAGTCTCGTAAAGGTTCTCATGCATGTTACAAGATGGATAGTTCTAACAGAGGTGAGTCTACCAAAAGATAAACCCATAGAACCTTTTATTTCAAAGCTCAATCCAAATAAATGAAAGTGCTAAAACATCATTACCCTCACCAGTCTCGTAAAAGTCTCTACACGGGTTACAAGATGGATAACTCTAGCACAAGTGAGTCCACTAGGAGATGAACACCTAGGACCTTATATTTTAAAGCCCAGTCCAGGGAAGAAAATGTGCTAGCGCAAGCCAGACATAACATAGAGAGGATGGAGGAGAGAATGAGAGATCCAAGAAAGGTTGGATCATGAACATGCATGGCTTGAAAGAAGGGCCCGAGTCATAATATAAACATGCACGGATGAATAGAAGGGCCAGAAGAACCCAAGAGTTCAGATATGAAGAGGCACATATCCACAGAAGGGATAAAAGAGCCTAGTTAGAAGAATATAAGAGGGGTTACAACCAACATGGTGAATCCTAGGTGTCTGACTGGGAGAAGAGAATCCACAAAACCAGGTTGGCTTGCACGGTCCAGACCACATCATCAGAATCAGACAAGAAAATAAAGTCTTTAGAAGACATGGTCCAAAACCTCAGTGCCACAATAAAGTACATGGATCTAGATTGGAAGTAGTACTCTTCAGAAGATTTTTTGCTCGAGGGTGTGATGAAGATTATGATAAAACTCATTCTAAGTTTCCAAAGTTCAGTGGCAAAGGGGACATAGTCACACATATGGATCTATTCATCGGGAGCGTAGCCAAATATCAAAATAATAATAAAAAGTTGATCAATTGGTTTCTCAGGAGTTTAGATAGGGAGGCACTAAAATAGTTCGCCACCTTGAACTTACAATAGGTCAGGGAATTTAAGCAAATCATAAATCTATTCATGGATTGTTTTCACTTCAAATTTGGATGCCCTCCCATCCATAAGTCAATTATATGACTTAAAATAGATGAAAGATAAGAGTGTTCATGAGTTTATTAATAGATGGCAGTCCATGGCAAACAGAATGAAAGAGTCAATCTTAAACTCTCATGCTCTGATCATCGTTATGGACAACTTCTCTTGACCTCTAAAGAACTCAATCAACATGGCTCGGGTTGAAACTTATGCCAAACTCATAAAAAAGGCTATCACTTTTGAGGTATGCATCAAAAGGACAGTGTATGATGAGTTCCTGGAGAACAAGGACAACGTCTACAAGAAGTCAAACTCGTTCAAGGGTCAGGTTAATGCAGTTCAAATCTCCTAAAAGAGTTACCACAAGAATGACAATTAAGGCCAAAAGGTGGGCAACCAAAGAACCACCTCAAAGAAGCCAAACTCAAACGAAAATAGGTATAGTGGCAACACAAAATGGACTAGTGATCGGAGGTTCACAAAGTTCAAGCAAGCCCTGTTACAGGTCCTTTATCTTATGTTACAAGATAGTCTGATGAAGTTGCTGAAAGTGTCAGACCCACCACAAATGAAGGGTAAAAACATGTCTAAATACTATAGATATCATAGGATGGAGGCATCTTTAAAGAGACCTTTATGAATCATAACACAAAGGAAGAGGTCTAAGCCAGAGAATTGAAGGAGGATTGGCTTCCAAAGAAGGCCATTAAGCAAGGATCACTTGCCAACACAATAATCTATATTCCCTAAGTCCTCACTTGCAACACTAGTCCTCATCAACTACCTATGGTTTCCCAAATCTGTTACCAAGGAAGGATGAGGGTACAAGAAAAAAAAATCCTCAAGAAAGCAAAGAAATCTTATGAGAGAGCCTTAGATAAGTATGATTCACCTCAACCCACCAAACAATAATTGCACCAGGGTTCCTCCTCCAGCATCCTATGACAAGGATGCAATTACAAAAAGGGAAAATATCCCTACACTCTCTCTTAAGAAGAGATAGCTAAAAAGTGATGTAACTTGAATCACACATTAAAGAAAGGTCTACCAGCCAAAAGTGTAACGCCCCGGGGTTTTAAAACCTTTAAAAATGCAGATTTTTTTTTTTAACAGCGGAAATAACTTTTGATTTTCGGTTTCCTAAACCTCAGGCACGTCACATTCCAATTAACAACAAAAACAACAATAATTTATATCAACATTATATACATAGTCTTTTCACAAGGTTCAAAAAATGAAAACATTTAGGATTAAATTTAAAATAAATCCTAAATTAATCTCAGGATCTTGGGAATCTGGATTCTTCGATGCCACACTTGTCCAACATCCACTGTAAGATCTCCTATTCCATATCTGAACCTGAAATCCCCATAAAATGGGGTTAGACTTATGATAGCCAAGTAAGTCATTAATCAAAACCATACAATTCAAATATTAAGCATGATTTCAATAATTTACAAATCAAAATGCATTCATTCAAGAACAATTATGCAATTAAAAATAAGGCAATTAAAAACAATTTAAAACAATGCATAATCTCAGATCAAATTCTGTGAAAGAAAAAGGTCATTGTTTCGATATTAACGCCCTCCTGGTACGGTGGAGAGTACTCCGATCTCAAACTAAGTATTCCGGGGGTATATTATTATATTGTGGATTACCCAGATACCTGAGTGAAACGGGCTCCCAAGCGAGCGGTCAACGACCGGGAAGATTCTCAGCAATGGCGAGCAAACAAGGAGAGTTGGATGCATCCACTGGCATGCGGCAGCCTTGAGACCCGTTGTCTCGACCTCCTCAACCCGAGTGACAGGAGGTCCAGGGAATCTATCGCTCCCAACAATCATCATCTTCACAATGTCACTCCTGGTTGTACCACTACCTTTTCCAGGGTAGGCTAAACCTAGATGGGCTTGAAGGATTCTTTTATAGGACTTTTCATCTTTTCAAAACTAGGCTCAATAGCCAAATCATTCCTTTCAAATAAACACAGTTCATATGTATCCAGCCCATCCAGAATTTTGCTCTATCACAACGAGCATTCGCCTATGAAGGCGAGAATTAAGTTTGTATAGACATGACTCCTGCAACAATAAAATCTTTCTTAAATCAACATGCTATACAAATTCTTTTATCAAAATCAAAGTTTTGATCATAGTATCCATCAAAATTTTATTCAAATCATAAAATTGAAAATCTTGTCATTCAAAACAAATATTTATTCATGCGGATATTAAAATATGCATTTGATCAAGAATCAAATTTAGATAATCATGCACGAATTAAAAACATGAATCAAAAGCATGTCTAATATAAAATTATAAGATTTTGATAAAATAACTTACTTGGATTTCGATAGAACTAAGGAGAACAGGATAAAGCGCTCGTGCTTTGATTTAATCTGATAGAATTCATTATATTAGTTAATATTTTTATATCGAATTTCGAGTGATATTTGCCCTATAATTTAAAGAAGTATCTTTTAAAGAAATTATTAAAAATCTAAAAATTTATTTATAATTGACCTTAAAACTTTTATAAAAATTTTCACAGAGTTTCCTCTGTAATAACTCAAATGTTCGAAAAAGGGTTTGAACTTGAATTCGAGTTGTAAGAATTTAAACATGACTTTGCGTCACAAATATTTTTATAAAGGTTTTTCAAAAAAAATTGATTCAAATATTTAAAAGGATTTTTGAAAATTTTAACAGAATTTCCTTTATAAAAATCGATTTTTTTCTGAAATAGTTATAAAAATTTTGATACAACTTCTACTAAATAAACTCAAAATTTTTTAAACTATTTGAAAAACTTTTGCCAGAATTCTAATTAAAATAATTAATCTTTTTTAGAAATCATTTAAAAATTTGGTCAGAATTATTGCTATACTAATTCTACTTTTTCCAAAAATCTTTAAATCAGTTTGACAGAATTCCTGTTATAAAAACTCAATTTTTCAAAAGTCTTTTAGAAAATTTTGCCAGAGCTACTGCTAAAGTAGTTCTGAATACTTAAAAATATTTAGAAAAATTTGAACAGAGCTTCCCCTATGTAAAGGTTGGGTTGGATTAAATTTTGGCAAAATTGCCAAAATTTAAATCCAAAAGAAATAGAGTTGGGGTTCAGAAAGAGAATAGGGAAGCTCAGAAAGTATAAATTCAAATTTAGAAGAGGGTTTCTAAATACTAACCTTGTTTAGTTGATTTGAGCAGCGCTTCCGCTATCCAAATCTGACCTTTCTGCTAAGTTTAGCAGAACTCCTGCAGGCAGCGCTTCCGAGGTTGTTTCTGATCTGACGGACTTCGCTTAAGGAAAGAGGAAAAGAGCTAGAAGAGGTTTCTCAGAAAAAATCTGAGATTCTACGGAGGTTTAGGTTTAAAAGTTAGAGAGAGAAATTCAAAGGTAGAGAGAGAAAGTAGGAGATAGAGAGAGCTTAGAGAGAGAAGGGGTCTTGGAACTTGGGTTGAGAGAGAGGGGGTGAGAGGGTATTTATAGGAGAGAGAGGGGATGTCGCCTCCCCCTGTGGGGCCCACTTTGGTGACATTTGTCACCAAAGTAATTAAAAAATTAATTTTTGAATGACACTTGTCATTCTTCTGACAAGTGTCAAAGAGAGAGAGAGGCTTAGTGTCACCTCCTCACTGAGGAGTGACACTTGTCCTCCCATGGTTTTGGAAAACTATGGCCTGTCCATGGTTTTGGGCCAGTGGTTTTTCTAAAACCATGGTCTGAGATTAAAATATTATAAATTAATATATTTTATTCAGTTTACTACTTTTTAATACCAATTTAACCTTGGCTCAATCCCATCTTTCAGGATTGCCATAAGGGAATTTAGAATTACTTGAGTGTCCTTCTGTAGTTCAATAAATTACATAGCCTGCCATTGAAAATGGTAAATTACCATTTTCGTCCCTGACAATTTTATTAATTCCCTGAAAATATCCTAAAAGAAAAATTACTATTTTGACCTTATATAGTTGGGTATTTTACCGAAAAATGCCACTGAATTGGCAAATTACTAAGCTACCCTTTGTCAATTTGATTAATGACTAGAATGTCCCTGAACTCTGATTTTTGAACCAGCCTCAGCAAAATTTTATCAGGATTTCAAATATAGATTCAAATCTTTACTTTGAATAGTACTAACCATAAAAATCAGGGTTTTAACACTATAATTCACATTCAGAATAAATAAAAATTAAAACTTGAATTTTCTTCAGAATTTATAAATCATTAAAAATTTTGGGTATTACATTCTACCCCCCTAAAAGAAAAAATTTCGTCCTCGAAATTTATGTACAATTTAAACAAATAATTCTGGATACTTCTCTCTGATGTTGTTTTCAGGTTCCCAAGTGCATTCTTCAATTCCGTGATGCTGCCATCTGACTTTAACCAGAGGAATAGTCTTTGTTCTCAAAATTTGATCCCTTCTATCCATAATTTCTATAGGCTTTTCCTCAACAATCATGTCTTCTCGAATTGCTATATCTTGATGCTGGATAATATGAGATGGATCATAAATGTATTTTCGTAGCATTGAAACATGAAATACATTATGAATCTGTACATACTGAGGAGGCAATTCGATTCTATAAGCAGTTTCACCGATTTGTTCTAGAATCTTAAAAGGTCCTACAAATCTAGGACTTAACTTTCCCTTCTTTCCAAATCTGAACACACTTTTGGTTGGAGATACTTTGACAAAGACCATATCATTAACTTCAAAAGCGAGTTCTTTCCGTCTTTGATCACCATATCCTTTTTGTTGGCTCTGGGCAGCGCGTAGTCTGTCTCAGATCAAATTTACTTGCTGAGTGTAATGTTGTAGTATCATTGGTGACTCTAACTTTCGTTCACCAATTTCATTCCAATAGAGTGGCGATCGACAAGGTCTTCCATATAAAGCTTCGTATGGCTCCATTCCAATACTGGCATGATAACTATTATTATAAGCGAATTCAGCTAGCATAATATGAATGTCCCAATCTCCTTTCCATTCTAGCATACAGGCGCGAACATATCTTCTAGAGTTTGAATAGTACGCTCTGATTGTCCATCAGTTTGGGGATGAAATGCAGAACTGAACTTTAATTTTGTTCCCAAAGCCTGCTGAAGTTGGTTCCAGAATCGAGAAGTAAACCTGAGATCACGATCAGAGATAATCGAAAATGGTATTCCATGTAGTCTTACAATTTCTCGAATGTATAAATCTGCCAGACTTTCCAAAGATTGACTTATACGAATAGGTAGAAAGTGAGCTGATTTAGTTAATCGGTCAATAATAACCCAAATTGCATCATGCTGTTTTCGAGTTTTTGGTAAACCCACTATGAAATCCATAGTAATTTCTTCCCATTTCCATTGTGGAATTTCAATTTGTTGCATCATTCCACCTAGCTTCTGATGTTCTGCCTTTACTTGTTGGCAAATCAAACACTTTGAAACATAATTTGCCACATCTCTCTTCATACCAGTCCACCAGTACTTTCTTTGCAAATCTTTGAACATCTTTGTACTTCCTGGGTGGATAGTATACTTGCTTTTATGGGCTTCTTCAAGGATTTCATTTCTCAATTCAGGGTTATTTGGTACCCATATTCGATCATTCATCAAAATACTCCCATCTTCTTTAAGTCAAAAAGAAACATCATCTTCCTGTTGGGCTCTGGCTAAAAATTCTTCATGTTGAGAATCTTTACTTTGTTCAGTAACAATTCGGATGAGGATTTCTGGTCGAACAATTAAGTTTGATAATAAAATCCTTCCTGTATCAGTTGCAAAGGGTTTCCAATTAATGAAATCTTCAATAAGTTTCCATTCTCTGTCTATGAGACTTGCCAAAGTGTCTCTAGTTTTGCGACTAAGAGCATCAGCTACAATATTCGCCTTTACAGGATGATAAGAAAGTGTGAACTCATAGTCTTTAATAAATTCTAGCCAACGTCGATGTCTCATATTCAATTCTTTCTGCGAGAACAAATATTTGAGGCTCTTGTGATCACTGAATACTTCAAATTGTTCTTTGTATAAATAATGTCTCCAGATCTTTAGTGCAAAAACAACTGCCGCAAGTTCTAAGTCATGGGTTGGATAATTCTTCTTATGATTTTTCAACTGTCTTGATGCATAAGCAATAACTTTTCCGTGTTGCATTAATACACAACCTAGACTGGTACCAGAAGCATCTGCATATACCTCAAATCCACCATGTTCTGAGGGTAAAGTAAGCACTGGAGATGTAGTGAGCTTTTCTTTTAAAATTTGGAAACTTTCTTCATATTTAGTGTCCCAATCAAATTTAACACCCTTCTTCATAAGTCTAGTCATCGGTGATGCTATACGGGAGAAATCTTGAATAAATTTTTGGTAGTATCCTGCAAGTCCAAGAAAACTTCGAATATCTGTAATATTCTTAGGTTGTTTCCATTCTAATACTGCTTCCACTTTAGCAGGATCCACAGAGATTCCATCTTTTGAAATCACATGACCCAAAAACATAACTTTTTCCAGCCAAAATTCGCACTTAGAAAACTTGGCATATAACTGATTTTTCCTCAAAGTATCCAAAATAATCCTTAAATGTTCCTGGTGTTGTTTCTTATTTTCAGAATAAATAAGAATATCATCAATAAAAATAATCACAAATGTATCTACAAATGGTCTGAATACACGGTTCATAAGATCCATAAAGGCTGCTGGTGCATTTGTAAGTCCAAAAGGCATGACAGTGAATTCATAGTGTCCATACCTTGTCCGAAAGGCTGTCTTAGAAATGTCTTCTTCCTTGATTCTAAGTTGATGATATCCAGACCTAAGATCAATCTTTGAAAATACCTTAGCCTTCTGTAATTGATCAAATAAATCTTCAATTCGTGGCAACGGATATTTATTCTTTATGGTAACTTGATTAAGAAGTCTGTAATCTATACATAATCTTAATGACCCATCTTTCTTCTTTACAAATAATACTGGTGCTCCCCAGGGAGACATACTTGGTCTAATAAATCCCAGCTCCATTAATTCCAATAATTGCCTTTTTTAATTCTGTGAGTTCTATTCGAGCCATCCTATAAGGAGCTTTAGAAATTGGTGCAGTTCCTGGCATTAACTCAATACCGAATTCTATCTCTCTATGTGGAGGAGGTCCTGGTAATTTATCAGGAAAAACATCTGAAAATTCACGAACAATATCTAGACTTTCAAGAGAAATTTCTGCTGGCTTGGCAAGAGTAATGCTGACTAAAAAGGCTGTACATCCATTCCTCAAATATCTCTGGGCCTTTAAAGAAGAAATAACTCGACTTTTAGGAGTTGTATTGGATAATCTAAATTCTACCTTAGGAATACCTAGTTGAGAAAAAGTAACTTTTCCTTCTTGACAAAATATTCTTGCATGATGTTGATGTAGCCAATCCATACCCAATATAATATCAAAATCTGACATGTCTAATAGAATTGGGTCAACAGGTAAATTTTGTCCTTCAATATATACTTCTAGATTCGGCAAGTATAACCCACAAAAAGATTTACATCCTACTGGGTTGACCACTTCCAGAGCACAGTTCAAAGACTTGATAGGCATATTAAGTAAAGTAGTAAACTTCTTGGAAATAAAAGAATGAGTTGAACCGCAATCAAATAGAGTAAAAGCAGCATGTCCAGCTATAGATAAAGTACCTTGAATCAGGTCACCCTTAGGTAGTTGATCCATATTGGCGGCATAAACGCGACCTGGTACCTTTTTATTCTGCGGTAGTTGTTGTTGTTGTTGTGGTTGTTGTTGTTGCTGCTGTTGCTGGTATGGATACTGGGGTTGTTGCTGAGGGCGAGGTTTAATAAGGCCTCGAGCATGTTCATCAATTTCTTTTTTATAGCAGTCTTTAATAAAATGGCTTGACTTACCATAATATAAACAACCACCAGTCGTTCGGGGGCAGGGTTGTCCTGGATGGGATCGATAGCAATTCTGACACGATCTAGCTGGTAGTTGTGGTTGATCAGCTTGAAACTGCTGTCGTGGCCTCTTTGCTGGAGGGATGAACCTTCTTCCTTCAAAATTTCTTTTAGGCCAACTCCTTTGGCCTCTGAATTGAGAAACCGTTCTGCCAGATTGATTCTTCTGTATTTCTTCCCAATCTTCTTGTATCAATGTAGCTATTTCCACCGCCTTGTCTAAAGTTTCTGGCCTACTAGTGAGGACTTTGGTTCGTAGAACTGGTTTCAATCCTCTAGTAAATTTCATTGCCCTTTCGTCTTCCGTATTATAGACATTTGGGCAATACTTCTCTAAATTTCTGAATTTAGTAATGTAATCAGATAAAGAGAGTCCTCCTTGTTGTAATTCAAGGAATTCCCTCATCTTACGACTTCTTTCATGCTTGGGGAAATATGCAGCATAAAAAACTTCAATAAATTGCTCTCAAGTAACGGATCCATTGCTAAATTTAATTTCTAAGGTGGATGCCCACCATCTTTCTGCATCGCCCTTTAATCTATATGCTGCATAGTTTACCTTACGATCTTCAGGTACGGTCAGAACACGAAAAATCTTTTCTATTTCTCGGATCCAAACCTCTGCAACTTCTGGATCCATTTTTCCTGAGAATGTAGGTGGATCTAATTTGAGAAACTTCTCATAAGAAACTTCATTATGGCTTTGACAGGATTTTGAAGATGTAGCTGAGTCTTGCCTATTCTGATTCTGATCTCTTATAGCAGCTGCCAAATTATTTAATGTTTCCATAATAAATTTTTGTTGACCATTCTGCTCCTTGGATTGCTTCTTTGATGCTTGACGAGGCATCCTTGATAAATAATTATCAGACTTAGATTAAAGTAGAAAGAACATTTATTCATATGAACATCAAAACCCATATTTACAAGAATTTACATATTTAACAAAAAGTTAACAAAAGATACCCTATGAAAGCTTAAGGAATTTTCCCATATAATTCCTCTTGTTCCTAATCCACCCTGGTGGATGAGAAGGTCCTGCAATATTTGGATCTATATTATAAACTTGTTTGTCTGGATTTCCTAAATATAAGCTAAGATCATCCGTAGGTTCTCTTGGGGTATATATAGGATCAGGGGGTTGGACTGAAAATACAAAGTTCAAAGGAGTTAAAGTGGGTGCAGGAGCAGGTATTATGGGTGAGTCAGATGAAATGACAATAGGTTCCATTGGAGGAGGAGGAGCAAGAATATCCACACGAGATTGTTGATCTGGTAGGTTTTCAGCAGCTTGCTGTCTTTTAATACAACCCATCTTCACTTGGCATTCTTTTTCTATATGCCCAACTTCTCCACAGAATAAGCATTCTTCCAATTCCAGTGGGCAAGGTTGTGATAAATGGGTCTGTAAACACCTATGACATTTTTCTAAGTTTTCTTTTTCTTTTGTGAGACTTTGAACTTGATTTTCTAAATTATCCACCACCCGTTTTTGTACTGTATGTGATTCTTCTAGCTTTTGAACATCCTTGACAAGTTCTTTAATGATATTGACCAAATCTTGAGGAGTCATCTATAAGAAAAACAATGATTTAACAATAATAATAAAATAAAAATCTAAAGCAAATACTTACAGTAAAATAAATGGACAAGGTGGATCTTGAACCAGATTTCCCAAAACTCCGCTCTGATACCAACTGTAACGCCTCGGGGTTTTAAAAACTTTAAAAATGCAGATTTTTTTTTTTTTAACAGCGGAAATAACTTTTGATTTTCGGTTTTGTAAACCTCAGGCACGTCACATTCCAATTAACAACAAAAACAACAATAATTTGTATCAACATTATATACATAGTCTTTTCACAAGGTTCAAAAAATGAAAACATTTAGGATTAAATTTAAAATAAATCCTAAATTAATCTCAGGATCTTGGGAATCTGGATTCTTCGATGCCACACTTGTCCAACATCCACTGTAAGATCTCCTATTCCATATTTGAACCTGAAATCCCCATAAAATGGGGTTAGACTTATGATAGCCAAGTAAGTCATTAATCAAAACCATACAATTCAAATATTAAGCATGATTTCAATAATTTACAAATCAAAATGCATTCATTCAAGAACAATTATGCAATTAAAAATAAGGAAATTAAAAACAATTTAAAACAATGCATAATCTCAGATCAAATTCTGTGAAAGAAAAAGGTCATTGTTTCGATATTAACGCCCTCCTGGTACGGTGGAGAGTACTCCGATCTCAAACTAAGTATTCCGGGGGTATATTATTATATTGTGGATTACCCAGATACCTGAGTGAAACGGGCTCCCAAGCGAGCGGTCAACGACCGGGAAGATTCTCAGCAATGGCGAGCAAACAAGGAGAGTTGGATGCATCCACTGGCATGCGGCAGCCTTGAGACCCGTTGTCTCGACCTCCTCAACCCGAGTGACAGGAGGTCCAGGGAATCTATCACTCCCAACAATCATCATCTTCACAATGTCACTCCTGGTTGTACCACTACCCCTTCCAGGGTAGGCTAAACCTAGATGGGCTTGAAGGATTCTTTTATAGGACTTTTCATCTTTTCAAAACTAGGCTCAATAGCCAAATCATTCCTTTCAAATAAACACAGTTCATATGTATCCAGCCCATCCAGAATTTTGCTCTATCACAACGAGCATTCGCCTATGAAGGCGAGAATTAAGTTTGTATAGACATGACTCCTGCAACAAAAAAATCTTTCGAAAATCAACATGCTATACAAATTCTTTTATCAAAATCAAAGTTTTGATCATAGTATCCATCAAAATTTTATTCAAATCATAAAATTGAAAATCTTGTCATTCAAAACAAATATTTATTCATGCGGATATTAAAATATGCATTTGATCAAGAATCAAATTTAGATAATCATGCACGAATTAAAAACATGAATCAAAAGCATGTCTAATTGTGAACACCCCAAAATTTTCAAAGTCTTATAAAAATGACCCTTTTGCCCCTAAACCCGTTTTCTGAGAAAATCAAGTTATTTCTTTAGATTTCTGGATTAGATTCCACATTGACATATTCAAATTCAACTCCGGGTCTGAACTCAGTATTTTAAATCCAAATCTGAGCCTCGTTGTCCGATTTCCAAAATAAAATCGCAAAAATACCAAAAAATGATTTTGAAAGGCTCGGGCGGCTCATTCGGCCCTCTGTTGGATCCTCGGCCCTATATTTCTCAGTTCGAGGTTGTAAACCTCGAATATGTCTCAAAAATTCAGACATAAACCCATTTTTTTTTAAGAAATTTTCTCAAAATAGCTCAGAAAAATTCCCTTTTGTAAATATTCTACCAAAAACACAAAAAATTAGTTTTGAATCTTTTATTTCTCGTAAAGCTCTAGGATTTTATTCTAAAAATACAAAAAAATAGAAAAATAACATAAAAACCAAAAAAATCGAGAAGAGCTACAAAGAAAACGGATGATTTTCAAGCTTTTGAAGCCATTTTTACCAGAAACCTCATTTTCAAAACCATTTTATAAAAATTTCCTAAAAAGAGGACCATCTTTTTGAAAAAAGGAAAAAGCTTTAACGGATTTCTCCCGCACCTCTTTCCTTCTCTCTCCACCGTTGATCTTCCAACAGCCTCCCCTCTCCTCAACCTTCGATCCTTAACAGCCTCCATTCTCGAACCATTCGGCCTCTCTTTAAGAAGAGACACCCCATCTCCTTGAGGGGCATCAGATTTCTTTTTCCAACAACTCTTTACGAGCATCCTCTCTTTCATTTCCCATTTCTCTACCTAAGGATCTCTCCTGCAAGAGCCAAAAGGTGACCCCTCGAAGTATCTCATCTGGAGCTGTTCGAAGGAGATTCAAGCCCTCCACACACCAGGCTACTAAAAACCTCTTCCTTCCGGATCTGCAGCAAGAATACGCTTCATTCAAACATTCTTGAAATTAGTGAGAAGCTGTTGAAATCAAAACAGGGGGGGCCATTGGAATCCATCTATTTTCACGCATCCCTTCTTCCCTTGGGAGCTGACCCCTGCAACAAGATCGCATAGCCGCACTTCCCTTCTCTCACTCGAAGTTTAGCCAAGGTAAGAGCCACATCTTCCATCTTCTAAATTCTATTCTTGTCTCATTGAAGCCCCTTGTAGTGTTGATTTGCTCATAGCAAAATCAGCCTACATCTGGCAATATCAACGGAACAATCGTGTTCCTACATCCCTTCTTTTATTTATTCGTTCATTTATTTCAGATTAATGTGCAGTTATCGGTTTGATTTTTTTTTTTTTTTTTTTTTTATGTTTTCGCCTTCATTTGGCATCTAAGAATTGCTTTCACAGTAACATCTGATCTGACCCAGTGTCAGATCGGGGTTACTCTGTAGAAATCTTCAATTGATCTTGTGTTTTACCGGTAACTGTATTAGATTCACCTTGCCTGCTATTTGCGTGTTTCGAGCTTTCTCAATCACAGCCCACTTTGCATTCTGATCGCATCCCACCATCCGAGCCACAAACATCCATTGGCATCCCTTTATCTTATTCAAGTTTGCTGTAGGGGGTGCGTCGTTATTATGCTTCACCTCATCAATAGACTTCGTATCCTTTGTTTGCTTGTTTTTTTTTTTTTTTATTATTTTATTTTCCAGCATGTTAATAACAGAGGTTTTTGCGGCAGCCTGTTTAGTTAGTTGGGTTTGCGATTTGAATGTGAATCCATGTTCTTCGTAGTTTACCCCATTTGGGGCAAGACACTGAGTTTATTCTCGTTGTCAGCACCACTGATATAGAAATCCTGTTCACGCCCAAAAACCATTTCCATCAATCTCTTGAATGCTATTTTAAATGTTGCCTTGTCCTTATTAGAATGGTAATCACTGAGCACACATGTTGGCTGGCGGCCAGTGGGTAATCCTCGAGGCCACCCTTTCTACCAGGGAGTATACTCAGCTCCAACCTTACGATCAGGGATGCCTCCTGTGGATTTCTTTTTGTTATTATTGTGGTTATCCTCTGTACATAACAAATCATCGTCATCTCTAACCAGGAAGGCTGTGAATGGTTCAAAGCTAAAGTTAGACTGTTTACCTGTGTTTTTCTTCTATGATACTTTGAGATGCTTATCACAAGTTTCTTTCAAGTGCTTACGTTGATTTTTTTTTTTCTTTTTTTTTGTTAGTAGAAACTTTTGTTATTTCCAGACACTCCATCATATGGGATGGTATTATTTGTTATGATTATTGGTAGCGCGGTGTCTACTGTTTCGTTGCAATATTTTCAATATATGTACAAAGTCTTGTAAGCAAAGGGGGAAATATGTTTCTGGCGTTGATCATGCTCTTCCCCTTTTAGCGTGCTTTTGAGAGCAGAGTTCTGGCGTAATGTCACTGGTTTCCTCCAGACATCATGGCTAATCGTCCTCATTTGTTCATAATAGGAATTGGATGTGCATTTAGGTTTCGTGTAGGAAGGATGATTTCGTCCCACTCGTGTGATGAACTAAAATGCTTGAGAACAAAGGGGGGGGTATCATCACCTTCCATCAAACGAATTCCCTGTTTATCACAAAATTTGAGTTGTAGGGGTTGAAAGTTTAATGACTTCCTGTGTACATCCTGATAATGTGCTAAGCTGTTGTACTTGACTTCCTTTTTGCCCATGGGCTATCTGCAAAGTGAGAGGCCCGGGAGCACTAGTATCCCTAGGCTTCAACCACTTAACTACATGCTGCATCTGCGCATCATCACCCCACTCCATGCTCCACATCATTGCCATATATAATCATATCCTGTCATTCAACATATTCTGTCACTCAACATTTGCCATAACCTGTAAAGCCTTCCAGATTAGTATAGATTTTTTTTTTTTTTCACTGAATGTATATATATATGTATATATATATATCTAGGTGGGTAATGTAGGACGTTCCTGTCCCGCTGGGGCTAGGAGATGCAGCATATCAGAACCTAAGTAGTCATGAGATTCTCATGAAACTACCAACATTTTTTTTTTTTTTTCATCATAAGTTGAACTGCAGAGCCTTTTTTTTCTGATTTAATTCTCTGTCACCTTTTACTTTTTCTTTTTTTTTTAAAGCCCTTCATTGTTACTCCTTAGCGTACATAAACTGCTTCAATTTTGAATGTTCTTTAGGAACAATATAGTTTTAAGCCTCGGTCCAGCATAAGGCTAAATCCTTGCAGAGGAAACATCTCGTTGTCAGAGTTAATCAAGGAGGAATCCAGGGATGCCTTTGATGCAGAAATCTTCTTCTAACTGTTTGTTTTTATTTCTAAAAGATTTTTTTTTCTGAATTTAGTTATCCAAATTTCCAGCTAGTTTGATATATCCAGTGGAGTTCAGGTCAGCTGATCTTCGCAGTCCCCAGATGATGGCTTCAACAAACATCTTTATCAGTCTGTCAGTGGCTGATCCATGACCAACCATTGATTAATCTCATATTCAGATTTGGGATTGACACATCTTTGTTTTTGCAGGAATAACCTCACTATCATATCCGGCGTCCTCTCATCTGTGTATTGCCCAACAGCTTGAGTAACTCTGATAACCAGTGTCATCATCCTCCAGTAAGGTCTTGCAAGCTGAGTGGGCTGCTTGATACCTCTGAATCTTGTTGTGCTTACTGTGGAAAAGTAATTTTCAATCCCCTTTTGATTGCTGACCATCATAGTAGATATTTTATCAGTCTTTAACATTTTCTTAATGTTTTCCCATCAAGCATACACATTAGCAGTTTCAACATGTTGTAACATATGTTAACACCAGCCTTAGCATGCATTTAGTCCTTTGTATTTGCCTAATATGCTTTAGCATTACCATGCGTACCATAATATACACCAGTTTAGCATATCACATGCATATTTTAATATCCATCACCTACATCACATATTATACATAGCATAGGCATCCTTTCATTAATCGTGATCATGTGTATATCACTTTCAACATGATTTTCTTCTATGCCTTGCAAATGTCATAAATTGTTAACCCTGTTTTTCAGGATTATAGATTTCTCTTTTTCAAGTTAGATATTTTCCATCCCTTCAGAAGTCATATCCATAATGTAATAATTAGATCATCAATGAGAATTTACATTTCCTGCTTTAGGTAGAATGAATGAGCATGGTAAATGTCATGAATTGTTGTTTTTTTTCATGCATTTTTGTCTTTATTTCTCAAATTCTCACAATGGTAAAACACGAATGGCACATGCACCATTTCGTAAGAGATAATAAATACTAAGTTGATGATCCACATCAATGGCCATAGTCAGGGTGTGGACAAAACTTAGCATTTTTATCTCTTACAAAATAACACTGGATCCATTTTCAAAATTCATCATATTTTCTTAAATATTTTCTTCTTTTATCAGAATTTAATCTAAAATTAATTCAATATATATACCAATGGCCATAGTCAGGGTATATTGAGGGTTAATTCTATTCTAAATTCTATAAAAGCACAAAATGTGTTTCATTCTTCACTAGAATTTAAATATAGATTATTATATAATACATTCAATGACCATAGTCAAGGATGTATTATATTTTCAATCTTATTTCAATTCATTTAAAGAATGAAATAGCTTTTCAAAGTCTAAATTCAAAATTCTTCGAAATCATTCATCATTTAGGATAGAACTGCATCATATTTTCAAAATTCCTTTTTCAAAAATTCCAAGTGATGTAAACATCTTCCTCAATCTATCTTCAATTCTTATAAAATCCAATTCATCCTTTCATTTTCAAAATTCAATTTTATTTTCAATCTCAAAGTTTAATTTAACTTTGAGATTCCAAAGTCATTTTTATTCAAATTCAAATCGGATTTCAAAGTTCAATTTGACTTTGAAATTCCAAATTCACTTTATATTCAAAACTCTAATCAAAACTCAAAGTTCAATTTTAACTTTGAGA
Organism: Nuphar pumila; assembly: GCF_984573655.1. Classification (NCBI taxonomy): domain Eukaryota; kingdom Viridiplantae; phylum Streptophyta; class Magnoliopsida; order Nymphaeales; family Nymphaeaceae; genus Nuphar; species Nuphar pumila. The sequence continues at coordinate 10,139,624 of NC_143257.1, forward strand.
CTCTCGATTCATCTTCTAAATTCCAAATTCAGAAATTCAAGGTTTAATTTGACTTTGAAATTCATCTGTATATTCAAGTTCTAAATTTCATTTTTTTTAAGTTCAAATTAAACTTAGAAATTCTTGATTCATCTTTTGGATTTAACTCCAAATTTCCTTTTAGGATCCAAATCCTTATTCCACTTTGGATCTCCAATCATAGATCCAAATTTCTCTTAGGATCCAGATCCTCATTCTACCATTGGATTTCAGATTCGGATCCGAATTCCAATTCTTAGGATCCAGAATCCAACCCCACTTTGGGTCTCAGATTCAGATCCAAATTCCAATTCTTAGGATCCAGAACCCAATTCACCTTGGATCTCAGATCCAAAAAAAATTCATTCTAGGATCCAGAACCCAATTCTCCTTTGGATCTTAGACTTCGGATCCAAATCCATTCTAGGATCCAGAACCCAATCCTACATTGGATCTCAGACTTCAGATCCGAATCCATCCTAGGATCCAGAATCCAATTCTATTTTGATCTCAGACTTTAGATCCAATTCCATCTTAGGATCCAGAGTCCAACCCTATCTTGGATCTTAGATTTCAGATCCAAATACCATCTTGGATTCCAAATCTTAAATTCAATTCCATTTAAAATTTCAAAATCCAAATTCCTTCTGGGTTCCAATTCATTTGAACCAATTCCATTTCATTCCTGATTTCAAATCAAGTTCCCATTTCAGATCCTGAATTCAAAATCCAACTTTTGAACTCTATTCAGAATCTAGATATTGGATTCGGATTTCATCTTGAAAATCCAACTTTTAAATCAATTCCATTTCTCAAATTTCGTTCAAATTTCCCAAATCTATATTTCCTACTGATTCAATTTTCATTTCTATTTCTGACTCAAAGTCCATTTATGACTTAGAGAAATTCTTTCTTCTTCTCTCTCAAAAACTTCAAAAAAACCATCTCTTTCCAGATCTAGATTTATCTTCCCAAGCTCTTGATTATTCTAAAAACTTAGAACTTTAATCTTAAGTTCTAAGTTAGGAATCATTTCTTCACTTTATCAATTTCACTTGGAAATTCTTCAAAATATTTTCAAAAAGAGCATACATCTTTGCATATTGCACAAGCATGATTCATTGTGCATTTAGACTTAGGATAAAACTTAGATAAATTCTTTACAAAGTAAAAGGCATAAAATTCGACCCTTGGTTCGATTACCCCTGGTAAAGGCGCCAGGAACGGTCGAACCTCGTACCGACGAGCGGATCCTGTCTCCCAGTTTTCCCGCAGATATTTCAAAAACGGAGGCGAGTTATTTCAAAAATATTTTTAAAAATTAAGGTCAAGTGAGACCCGCAAAAGAGTTCCTCTTCTCTTCCTTTCTTTTCTCTTCTCTCTTCATTTTCCGACTTCTATTTTTCTCCCTTCAAAAGGAGGACATAGAGGTAGGAAAGGAAGAGAAAGAAAGAGAGTATTACGAGAGAAAAAATTTTTGCGATGATCACAGAAGTGGCGACCGTGATGGGACACGTCTCCGTCCGGTCGAATTATGCCTTTTCCTTTTGCTTTGATATTATCCAAGTCTTTATTCTATATATGTCAGCTTCATTTCCATGCAAAACCTTAGGAGCCTAGACTCTGTCCTAAAGCTGACATCATCGCATATAGGATTTAAGAATGGTTTGGTAGGACCATATTGAGGAGATTATTCCATGCTCACATTAGACTTAGGTCTGAAATACAACCCTCCTCAATTCTAGGGATTGAATGTAAAAACAATGAATGCAAGTGTATGCTTCTCTTCATTTTAATCTATCTCTTTAGGACTTGCATTAGAGCCATCTGATTTCTTGCATGTTGAACATATTTTGAAAACCTCCTTACCTATATTGTCCCGGTCTTCACGTTGCTGGGCTGTCTCACTGAACCATAGTTCGGGAAAGAGCCTCACAACTGGACCACTTATTTGGGTTCGCGCCCCCCCTACCACGTACCTAAGGGCCATAGTCCGAGGTATATCGGTAGGTGCTCAAGGATGTTGGGAAGCCATTACCTTAGAACCGGAGAAATATTTTTATGCCACGTACTTCGAGCTTCGGCTTGGGTATATCGGCGTATCTTGATCGGAATCAGATAATTTGAACCTTAGAGTTAGGATTAAGGTCCTACAAGCCATTTTCAATATTGCATTTAGAGTCAGCCATTAGGGAGTGCTGTATGCGCATCCTTGTTTATGCAGCTTTGGTTGTGTGATATTTTATTCTCTCATATATGTGTATCAGACCCTTTTTTAAAAAACCCTGGGTGTATTATTCAAAACTTGCCCTTATTTCTAAAAACCCCAGGTATATATTTCTCTCTACCTACATTTTCTTTTTCTCTTCTAGATCAAATTTTCTTCAAAACCCTGGAAAATTTCTTTAAAATTTTATCAACCTTTTCAGAAATTTCCAGGTTGATTCTTTAAAGAGTCTATCCATGAGTCCTGCATTCTATCTAATTCTCCTTATTTTCTTTGCCTCAGTATCTCTCCGATGGCATCTAAATCTCCCGATACTATCTTTCCTTGGGATCATGTCCTCTATCAAATAAGGGATGGAACCCCAGATCTGCGGGTCATCCAGTCTCGTACTTTCTTCCCACGGTGGTATTATTCTTGGTTCGCCACCTTCTCACGTATGTTCCCAGATCACTTGGATGACTGTGGGTTGGAGATGGCATCAGCATTAGGCAAGCGAGTCATCAATGGAGCGTTGATTCAGGCCATGGCAGAACGATGGAATCCACGCACCTGCACATTTTGGTTTCCATGGGAAGAGATGACTCTACTGATGGACGAGTTCAACGACATTATGGGATTGCCCGAACCAGATGGTCAGCCAGATGATCCTGTCGAGCAGCAATTTTTGATCAACATCAAAGGGGTAGATGTTCGAGAAGCCTTAGCAAGAGCAACAGGGAGCAGATCCTGGCCCCTCACCGAGATTGGTGAGAATCAGTTCATCGACCTGTTTGAATTATATCAAAAGTACGGAGCCTACAAAGAGGTTGACACTTTGTCCCGAGCAGCGAAGGACAGAATTCAGCACGCCATGATCCTGTGCACAGTGGGGTTAGCCTTCTTCCAAGATGGTCAGAATTTTATAGACATCAGAGTTGCCCAGCTCTTTCGGAGATGGGGAAGCAAGCAGACCCGTCAGCTCTCAGTCTCCATGGCCGCATTAGCCTTCCTTTACAGAGGTTTGGCTCGATTCGCTCTTGGGGAGACCATTCTGGTAGAAGGATGCACTTATGCCTTGCAGTCGTGGTTCCTACGCCACGTTCCCTCAAAAGCCAGTTCTTTCAGGTTCAACAGTAAGCAACCAAAGACAGTCATCCAATGCCGAGCTCTGATCGAGAAGCTGCATCAGGAGGAGATCACCTGGGATTTCTTTGACAGAAAAGAGACTGTTCCTCGATACACTTATGCTCGTGACAAGCGCTACAAGTTGATGGGCCCTTTCTTTTGTGTCGATTATCAGCCGGAACGATGTCTGAGGCAGTTTTCACAGCGGCAGGTCCGTGCCAACACCCGTTTCCCGACAGGCAATATGTCAGAATTCAACCTGCAGTCGGATCAGTGGTCTGGGGCATATCATGTCGCAAAATATACCTGGAACTCCTTTATTTCTCTGTCTATTTTTCCTGGGTCAAATGTATCATCTGAATATCAAGAGTGGTGGCAAACTGTCTGCCCACCCTCTCTTTGTCCTTGAAAGTTACAAATATCAATAAAATTTTAGTTTTTGGCCAAAAATGTTATTTTCTGTATTTTGTTTGTAGCATAAATAAAAGTCACAAAAACTTGAGTGACGACCTGATCCCAGGTAAAAGGGATATTCCTCCCGCATTTCTTCAAATCTTATCATGGTTGACGACCTCGCCTAGGTAACAAGGCACATTTCTCTGTTATCATCAAATGGTAACACAATAATCACAAATCATGCGATGACCCAATCCCGGGTAATGGGATAATCTCTTGAAATTGTCTACCAAATCCCCTCGTTTCTTGCTTTCTCTCGAAGAAATTATGATTTTCAAAAAGCTTCTCCATACTCTAACCATTCTCATATACTACAGGAAAGCTTAGGCATCTGGAAAATGGTTCAGACAAGGGCTGACAAAAGGGCTGCTCAACAACACAGTGACAACGAGTCAGAGGAGATGAATTCTCCTAGATTGTCCAAAAAGCACGACTCCGGAAATGAAAGCGATGTTGATCCGGCCATGTACCGGGTTTTTCAGAAAATGATGACTAAAATGATGGCCGAGCAGGCTAAGGCGGCTCCAAAGAAGGCGGCTTCTAAGACCAAAGCTAAGAAGAAGCCCATGAAAAAGCCCGTCAAGATCAGCAAGCAAAAGATACAGCGTGACAGTACCTCTGAAGATTCTGAGTCAGCAGAAGAAAACTCTGAAGAAGAGCAGTTGATTTACATCCCGAAACATCTGCGGCAGTCTAAGAGGCCGGTAGAGGAGCCAGTGTCCGTGAACAAGCCCAAATATGGGGCCCCCGCAGAAGACTCGATCCAGGCATTGACAAAAATCGTCAAAGACCTGCAAGTCCGAGACAAAGGAAAAAGGGCATACACTAGGCAGGATTTCTACCTTGGTTTGGAAGGAGACATCAATTTGGAGAATCTCCCCCAAAAATTCATTAAATTCGATGGATCCGGAGACCCCAAGGCCCACCTTGCCATGTTCTTCGCAGAATGCGCCCGGTTCAGCGAAGACAACCGTGCCCTCTTCCTCTGTTTTCCCCGCAGTTTGGAGGGAATAGCCGCCAAATGGTATGCCGAGCATGTCAATCCCATCGAGTTAAGGGATTTTGACAAAGTCGTCAATATGTTTGTGGAACGCTTCCTATTCAACACGGAAGCTCTGCCCACCCTGAACCACCTGTGCAACCTGAAACAAGAGCCCAATGAAAAGGCTAGGGATTTTATCCACAAGTGGAGAAGCCTGTGCAACAAAATGAGAAACCCTATCTCTGAGGAGCATGCCCTCCAAGTCATTCTCAACAACTTCTCCCAGCCCCTAAAAAGCCTCCTCTTCCCATATCCCTCCAAATCGTTTATTGAACTGACGGAGCGAGCAGAATGGCTCGAGATGGGAGTAGAAAACGGGATGTACGAAGGTGTTGCCTTAGCCAAAAATGTGCAAGACCCTAAGAAGAAGGCACACTTCACCTACTCCGCCGAGGTTCCAGGGGATGATCAGGGCAGTAGTAGCAAACAGGGCAGTGGCAGTGGCACGAAGCCCGAGCAGAACAGAGGAAGGAAAGGGAAATTCTTCAAAAACAATGATAAGCCTCTCCCGACCGGTCCTCAACAAAAGGGGGACCTTCAAGAAAAACCTAAACATATAAACTGGAGCAGGGATCGGAAGTTTACTCCCCTCGACCAGCCACTGGAGAAGATTTTGGAATATTTGCTGTCTCACGGGATGGTAAAACTTCCCAAGGTGGCAGATCCACCAGTGCTCATGGGAAGATTTAAGGAACAATACTGCAAATTCCACAGAGCGATGGGCCACGACACTGAGTACTGTTTCGTCCTGAAGCATCTGATTCAGGATTGTATTGATAAAAGCATCCTCATCGAGGATGAAGAAGAGGGCAAAATGGACATTCTGTCCGCCCCATTCCCGAAACATTCAGTGTCAACCGTTTCAGAAGGTTCTTTTCTCCCGCAGAGTCACATACATCCTTGCTCCAGCAAAGAAATAAGTTTGCAGCAACAGGTGATGGTTCTACATCAGAGTCAACCTGCATTTCAGAGAGGGGATATCCTCTCATTTTTAAATATTAGAAACATGTCAGTTGAGAGTGGAAAGATCCAAGTTTTTCCAAAAAGATTTGTGAAAAGGGAAGCCTGCATAGAAGAAGCAGAAACCTCGAAAGCAGCAGAAGAGCGGGCCAAAAGCCTTCAGAAGCCCATCACAGCGCTCTCCAACATCTCCATCTTTGAGCTGACTCACGACTCTCCCCAGCATAAAGAAAAACTAGATGATCTATTAAGAAAGATCAAAGTAAAGCCGGGCACCACGCCCGAAGACATGGCGCAGATAGTAAACCAAGCAATGACTAACGCGCCTATTACCTTTTCAGATGAGGACTTGCCTAAGCCTCATTCATTCCACAACAATGCATTGTATATAGTGGTCAGGACCAGGGGCATGACTGTCCCGCACGTACTCATTGATGGGGGCAGCAGTCTGAATATTTGCCCAGAAATGACAGCGAAAGCATTGGGATTAAAGGAGGAAGAATATGTGCCTGATCCCATCACCATCTATGGCTTCGATAATCATGGGCAAACTGCCAAAGGCAAAGTCTTTTTGGAAATCTTCATCAACTACTCAGTGCATACTGTATTGTTCCATGTCGTCAATGTACCACCGACTTACAATCTTCTGTTGGGACGAACGTGGATCCACAATGCCAATGCCGTTCCATCAACTCTCCACCAGTGCATCAAGTGGTCTAAGGGTGGAATGATCACCACCATTTTGGGTGAAGATCCTGAAGAGAGGCTGCCACAGCCTATGATTCCTCGACCGACATTTACAGCCGATATTCCAAGCATTCGAGAAGCAGATGAGATCAACCTCAGCGATAGTCTAGAGATGCTGAAACTGAAAGATGTCATGGAAGAGGAAAATATTGCAGCTACGGTCCAATGGCAGGGACCTTGTTTCTTCAAGTTAGGAGGACGCATTGATTACGCCTCCTTCAAAGATCACCCTTTATTCCCTCAGTTCTCCAAAGCCAGAAAGGGATTTGATCTGCTGATAAAACATGGATATCAGCCATTCCGGGGCATAGGAAAGAATGAAGATGGTATAGTGGAGCCAATCGTTCCTACTCAGCATTCAGACAGCTCAGGGTTGGGGTTCACCGGCCAGGATTCCAACAAAAGGACAGTTTTCGTCAGGGGAAACAAGTGAAGATGATGCCTTAGTTTTCCTGCTTTCTTTTCTTCTCTTTTTGTAGGGACAATACAGTCCCATCTTTTGTTAAAGTCTTGTAAATACTTTACCTCAATCAATGAAAAAATCAAATCTTCTCTTCAAGCGTCTATCATTTTTCTTCTTATACTTTGTCTATGTCATTGCTCTTGCTTTATACAAAAATTTTGATTTGGCTCATACTTTCTCTTGAAAACAACCTCTTTTTGGCATTTTCAGGACCATTAAACTCCTGAATCAATGACAAGATTTGTTATCAATCCCAAGTATCTAAAATTGGCAAGGTTTCCTGAGATGAAAGACAGAGCAGAGGTCAGTCAGGCAACAGAGCAGACTGAAGAGCCAGCTGAATTTGATTCCACTATTCAGAATTTACCAGAATTTGCTCACATTCAGAAGCAGGATGAACCATCAGCCTTGGTTCAAGATCCAACTGAGGATATCAACATTGGGTCGGAAGATGATCCGAAGATTCTCAAAATTGGGTCGAGCCTAAGCGAAATTGAAAAAGCTAGACTCATCCAATTCCTCCAAAGGCATCAGGAAGTATTTGCCTGGACTTACGAAGATATGCCAGGGTTAGATATCAAACTAGTTGAGCATCGACTCAAATTGAAACCAGAAGCCAGACCAATCAAGCAGAAATTGAGGAAATTAGACCCTCGAGTTGAGCAGCAAGTCAAGGAAGGACTTGAAGATTTATTAAAAGCAGGCTTCATCCGGGCCATTGATTACCCAGACTGGTTGGCAAATATCGTAGCAGTCCCTAAAAAAAATGGAAAAGTTCGGATCTGCATTGATTTCAGGGATCTCAATAAGGCCACCCTGAAAGATGATTATCCACTTCCTAATATTGACCTCTTGATCGATAGCACAGCAGGTCACGCCATGTTTTCTTTCATGGACGGATATTCAGGTTATAATCAGATCAAGTTGGCCGTTCGTGATCAGTCGAAGACCTCATTTACTACTCCATGGGGAACCTTCTGCTATACAGTTATGCCATTTGGGCTCAAGAATGCTGGGGCGACTTATCAAAGGGCAATGGCCGTTATTTTCCACGATCAAATGCACAAGAATATGGATGCGTATGTGGATGACATTTTGGTTAAGTCTAAAGAAGAAGAGGATCACCTCGATGCTCTTAGTCAAGTTTTTGAAAGACTTATTCTTTACAAATTGAGGCTTAACCCTCAGAAATGTGTTTTTGGAGTAGAGTCCGGCAAACTGCTCGGCTTTATTATCAGCAAGAAAGGGATCGAGGTGGATCCGGCTAAAGCAAAAGCCATTATTGACATGCCGCCTCCAACTAATCTGAGAGAGCTGCGAAGCCTTCAAGGGCGTATTCAGTCTATTCGCAGGTTCATCTCCAATTTGGCTATGAGATGTGAGCCTTTTAACCACTTGCTGAGAAAAGGAGTTAAATTTGAATGGGGATCAGAATGTCAGCTCTCGTTCGAGCGCATCAAGCGGTATCTCCTTAATCCACCAGTTTTAAAGCCGCCTAAGCTGGGAAAGCCTCTCTTGCTATATATTTCAGTCAATCAAAATGCCTGTGGTGGATTCCTCGCTCAGTATGAAGAAGGCAGTTTGACAGAGCACGCCATCTACTACGTGAGCAAAACATTCATTGATTATGAAAAGAAGTATTCTCAGATGGAGAAGACTTGTCTAGCTCTGGTCTGGATGTGCCAGAAATTGAGACATTACTTATTGGCTTCTGAAATCAAGTTTCTATCGAAACTTAATCCGCTCAGATACATTCTTGAACAACCTTTTCTCACTGGACGAATCGCAAAGTGGCAAGTCCTGTTGATGCAATATGACTTAGAGTATGTTTCTCAAAAGTCGATCAAGGGCCAAGCGATCGCAGATCAGTTGGCAGATTTCCCTCTGACAGAAGAAATTAAAACAGAGGATGATTTTCCTGACGAGCACATCTGTAATGTCCAACAGCCCCCAGTTTGGAACTTGTTCTTCGATGGCTCTAAAAATATGTCTGGCATCGGGATTGGAGTCCTGTTGATCACTCCAGAAAAAGAAATGATCCCTTATTCTCTTAAGCTTGGTTTCCAATGCACTCATAATATGGCCGAGTATGAAGCTTTAATACAAGGCCTCAAAATTCTGCAATGTTTCAATGTCAAGAGAGTGCACGCCTTTGGCGACTCACTACTTGTCGTCAGTCAAGTTAACACTGAATGGCAAGTGAAAGATCCCAAATTGATCCCATATCAGAAGATCGTCTTAGCTCTTGTTGACAGCTTCGAAGAATTTCAGCTCAATCACATCAGAAGAGAGCATAATCAGATAGCCGATGGCTTAGCCAGTTTGGGCTCCATTTTATCATTCAAAGGTGGTGAGTCATGTCGCTCTTTCGAAGTTGGCAGACTCGAACAACCTGCTTTCTATTCAATTATGCAAGTAAATCAGGTCAATCAGAAAGAGAAGCCTTGGTATCAAAATATCAAGAATTTCATTGAGTTTGGTGAATTTCCACCAGAGATGCCAAAGAGGGAGCAACGTGCAATCCAGCGTATGTCCACCCGATATTTCATTCTCGCCAATGTCCTCTACCGCCGTGGATTCAGTTCTGAGTATTCAAGATGCTTAGACAAAGAAGAAGCTATGGAAGTTATCCAAGAGGCACATGAAGGGATTTGTGGTGGCCATGCTGGCTATCAAACTCTCGTCAAGCAGATCGTTCGAGCAGGATACTATTGGAATACCATGCAGCAAGACTGTCATGGATTTGTGAAAAAATGCGTCAAGTGCCAATTACACGCGCCTTATATTCATGCTCCGGCCACATATCTACAATCAGTTGTTTCTCCTTGGCCATTTTCTATGTGGGCTTTTGACGTCGTCGGCCCGATTACTCCTTCTGCTTCCAACGGCCACAAATACTTCCTGGCTGCGACAGAGTATTTCACGAAATGGGTTGAAGCTGTTACTCTACGCACAGTAGAAGGCCGCCATGTGGTTTCTTTCATTCATAAGAACATCCTTTGCCGCTTCGGCATACCACATGATATTGTCTCAGATAATGGAACCCATTTCAAAAATGAGAGGATGAAAACATTCTGTTCTAAATTCAGAATTTCCCATCACTTCTCAGCTCCTTATTATCCTCAAGGGAATGGCCAAGCAGAGGCCACCAATAAGATCTTGATTCGTATTTTGGAAAGGACTGTGAAGACAGGTCGAGATTGGCACGAGAAAATTCATGACGCGCTTTGGGCATATCGGACCACCATTCGGACTCCGACTAATGCCACTCCTTCAGAACTCGTTTACGGGACTGAAGTGGTGTTACCTCTCCATATCCAAAAGCCCGCTTTCAAATTCGCTTCTCTCATAGAATTGCCACTTGATCAGTATCAGCAGCAGAGATTGGTGCAACTGGATTTACTGGATGAAAAGAGGCTCAAAGCAGCAGAGCACGCTCAAGCTTATCGACAGAGGATAGCTCGACATTATGCCAAGTCTGTCATTGAGAGAAAATTTCGAGTTAACGATTTGGTGCTCAGATCGACAACTCATCTCAAGCATCGACCACAAGGCAAGTGGTCACCCAATTGGGAAGGCCCTTATGTGGTTAAGGAAGCTTTGCCCCGCAATTCGTATCGTCTAATCAATGCAGATGGGGTGGAGATGCCAGGTCCCATCAATGCTCTGCATTTGAAGAAATTTTATACTTAGAATTTTCATTCAAAAATCTTTTGTACTATTCAAAGAGCCATTTCAATAAAAATAATGATCTTCTATCAATTCTTACATTCTTCTCCATGATACTGGGGCATTTTTTTTTTTTCCATAATCATCTTCTTCCATCATATGCAGGCAGGATTAGACGAAAGCTCTTATCCTCAAATTTTGATAATTCTTAATTGGTCCTGTGATTTTTATTGTCTTTTTGATTCATTTTGCTTTGATCAAATTTACATCAAGCTAATGCTCGTTTATGTCAAGTTTTAACAAATTTTCCAATCTTATTTTCTCTACTTTTATCTTCAAATCACCCTTTCAGGTTAAGGGATAAACCTGATGCCTCCTTTCAATGAGGTATTCTTTTTTTATTATTTCCCCCGTTCAGGATAAGGGGATAAATCCTGAATTATCTTCTAAAAACTCATTTTGAAAATCTAGCTCATCTTCAAAACCCAGCTCTCGCACTGGCTATTTCTCAAAGTTGAGCTCATTTGAAAAATCCGGTTCTCACACCGGTAACCTTCTAAAATCAGTCTTCTGACCAAAGACCTTTCTCCTTCTAAATTCAAGTTCTGACTTAAATCTCCCAAAACTTCATGTATGTTCAAAAGATCCAGCTTTTGCCGGTCATGTATTTCCAAAGGATCCAGCATCTCGCTGGTCATGTATTTCCAAAAGATCCAGCATCTCGCTGGTCATGTATTTCCAGAGGATCCAGCATCTCGTTGGTCCTGTATTCCAAATGATCCAGATCCCGCTGGTCATGTATTCCAGAAGATCAAACTCTTAGGGTGCGAATTCTCAATCCTATCATTTCCAAAACCTTCAAGATCTTCAATCTTTCAAAATTCTATTAGTTTCCCAACCTTTGGTTGCAATATCTTCAAAATCTCATCATTTTCTCAACCCTCGGGTTATAACCTCCCAAATTCAATCACTTTCAAAACATCAGATTAAATCCTTCATTTTCAAATCCAGTTTTTATAACTGGTCGGGATTTTCAAATCCAGTGTTTTCACTGGTCGGGATTTGAAATCCAGTTTTCATAACTGGTCGGGATTTAAAATCCAGTATTTTTTACTGGTCGGGATTTGAAATCCAGTTTTCATAACTGGTCGGGATTTAAAATCCAGTATTTTTCACTGGTCGGGATTTGAAATCCAGTTGTCATAACTGGTCGGGATTTAAAAATCCAGTTTTCATAACTGGTCGGGATTTGAAATCCAGTTTTCATAACTGGTCGGGATTTAAAATCCAGTATTTTTCACTGGTCGGGATTTGAAATCCAGTTTTCATAACTGATCGGGATTTAAAATCCAGTATTTTTCACTGGTCAGGATTTGAAATCCAGTTTTCATAACTGGTCGGGATTTAAAATCCAGTATTTTTCACTGGTCGGGATTTGAAATCCAGTTGTCATAACTGGTCGGGATTTAAAAATCCAGTTTTCATAACTGGTCGGGATTTGAAATCCAGTTGTCATAACTGGTCGGGATTTAAAAATCCAGTTTTCATAACTGGTCGGGATTTGAAATCCAGTTTTCATAACTGGTCGGGATTTAAAATCCAGTATTTTTCACTGGTCGGGATTTGAAATCCAGTTTTCATAACTGGTCGGGATTTAAAATCCAGTATTTTTCACTGGTCAGGATTTGAAATCCAGTTTTCATAACTGGTCGGGATTTAAAATCCAGTATTTTTCACTGGTCGGGATTTGAAATCCAGTTGTCATAACTGGTCGGGATTTAAAAATCCAGTTTTCATAACTGGTCGGGATTTGAAATCCAGTTGTCATAAGTGGTCGGGATTTGAAATCCAGTATTTTTCAACTGGTCGGGATTCAAAAATCCAGTTTCTCATAAACTGGTCGGGATTTCCAAAACCTAATATATTTCATCTGTCCAGTTTTCTAAAGTCTGATTTCTTGCACCATTTCTTTAAATTACAGCTAAATGTCTCATCAAAATCTATATTGAGTGATTATTTCATAAGAAATTCGTGAAAACTTTGCCAATTTGTTAAAGAGCATTAGTTGATTCTAAAAGTCTGACTGCACGAAAAGAATTTTCTCAGATTACCTCTTCTATTTCCTTCCAAAAAAGGTGAAACTTTTCGCGAAAAGAGGTAAAATTCAAATCTTTTCCTGTTGATCAAACCAAAAGGATGTAAGAAATGTCCTCGATATGATCAATAAAAGAAATATTCAATGATGTTGAAAAGCCAAGAGTGATTTGCTATTGATCATGGCTATGACGCATGTTTTAAGACGACTTTCTGACAATCAGGCAGTGGAAATATCTTGAGCTATAAAAAGAATCCACTCAACCCATCCCTTCTCATTTTCGTTTAAAAGTTGCAATCAAATATCCGCAAAAGGGATCTCTCAATTATCGTCAAGATGAAGGCGAATTAAGCGAGTAGACCCCCGGGGCCAAAGAAGATTTGAAACATCTCCAAGATGACGGAGTTTGTGACGGATCCTTCCAGGGAAAGTTCAGATCACCGTCGAGATGAAGGCGAGTGTGATGAACCTACCAACAAACCCTAAAAGATATTTGATTTCTGCTATCGTCTAAAGACCTTTTGAGCCAGTGAGATCAATAGAACCCCTGAGATAAAAGAAGGATCGGAGCATCTCCAAGATGAAGGAGTTTGTGACGTGCCCTTCCCTGAAAAAAGAGAAAAAGTCAGGACATCCAAATGAAGGATGATAAGAAAAACCCGAGAAAGCCCAATGACTCAAAGGAGTGCAAAAAGATCATTGTGGGAAAAACACCCGGATATCAAACTGCCGAAGCTGCCAGAAGTCATCTTTTCTCGTGCAAAATTCTTTTATCAATATCTCTTCATTTCTCGCTTTTATGAAATTAAGAATATTTCTTTTATTCCCATATCAGGGAAATGGATAGCTTCCTTGAAGAAAATCATCAGTGCTAAATTTTTGAATTTAACTTTTAAAAACTGAAGAGTTAACCTCATTGGAGGAAATACTCTAGGTAAAAGAGAAAATATCTTTCGCACATACGTGCATATTTCCAAGCGTTTGAATCTACTATGATTTTTATCTTATTGGCAAAATTTTCTAGCTATTCCAAAAATGAAATAAACATTCAATATCCATTTTTGATGCAACTTAGCGTTGTCTATATCTTCTAAAAGAGTTGCCTCATTCAGTTGAAGTATCTCTTCCTGTCCCATCGCGGTTTCTTCAGTCAAGGATTTCGTATGGTGTTCCCACTCAGGATAAGGGTTAAACCTGAACCATTTGCGAAAGATTCTTTGATTTCAAAAGCTATTTCAAGTCTCAGCAATGAGACGCACCATTTCTTCCCATTTTTCAAAGCTTTAGGGACTCTATATTTCCTCCTTTCGCAAAAACCCCTCTCGGATTTGTTCGTCCAAATTCCGAAGGTCCCATCGTGCTTTCTCCATTTTTGAGAAACTCGTATGGTAGATTTCCTATCCAGATCAAGAGTTAACCCGGAACCTCGCTTCGCGAGGTATCTTCCTTGCAGGTTTGGGTTAAACCTGAGTCACATTCCAATGAGATTCCTCGTTTTTGATGAGATGTTTTCTTCCAGTCCCATCATGGCTCTTCCCATTAAGGAATCCATGCTTTGTATATCCATGCAGGAAAGGATTTTACTTGAGCCGCATCTCACAAGGCGTTTTCCAAAAAATGTCCCATCAAGGTTCTCATGTATTCCTTTCCTCATCTAATTCATCTTGATATATTTTCGTCCCATCCAGGTTAAGGGCTAAACCTGAATCATTCCAAATAATAGTATCTGGTCTCACCCATGAGACCTGATCAAAATTTTCATTTCCCACCATTTCAGAATTTCCATCTAAAGTCCCATCACGAATTCCTCATTTTCCACTCAATCATATCATTTTCGAGGATTTCGTCTCCCCAAAACCATTCAGGATAAAGTTTCAAAGCCTGAAAAATCATATTTTCAAAAATAATTCTTCCACACCCAGTTTAGATCTGCTGACTGGGGCATTTTCAAAATTTGGAGTGTTGTCTTTGCCACTAAGCTCGGCTCTCAACCGGCTTAGTAGCAAAGAGGGGCATCTGTGAACACCCCAAAATTTTCAAAGTCTTATAAAAATGACCCTTTTGCCCCTAAACCCGTTTTCTGAGAAAATCAAGTTATTTCTTTAGATTTCTGGATTAGATTCCACATTGACATATTCAAATTCAACTCCGGGTCTGAACTCAGTATTTTAAATCCAAATCTGAGCCTCGTTGTCCGATTTCCAAAATAAAATCGCAAAAATACCAAAAAATGATTTTGAAAGGCTCGGGCGGCTCATTCGGCCCTCTGTTGGATCCTCGGCCCTATATTTCTCAGTTCGAGGTTGTAAACCTCGAATATGTCTCAAAAATTCAGACATAAACCCATTTTTTTTTAAGAAATTTTCTCAAAATAGCTCAGAAAAATTCCCTTTTGTAAATATTCTACCAAAAACACAAAAAATTAGTTTTGAATCTTTTATTTCTCGTAAAGCTCTAGGATTTTATTCTAAAAATACAAAAAAATAGAAAAATAACATAAAAACCAAAAAAATCGAGAAGAGCTACAAAGAAAACGGATGATTTTCAAGCTTTTGAAGCCATTTTTACCAGAAACCTCATTTTCAAAACCATTTTATAAAAATTTCCTAAAAAGAGGACCATCTTTTTGAAAAAAGGAAAAAGCTTTAACGGATTTCTCCCGCACCTCTTTCCTTCTCTCTCCACCGTTGATCTTCCAACAGCCTCCCCTCTCCTCAACCTTCGATCCTTAACAGCCTCCATTCTTGAACCATCCGGCCTCTCTTTAAGAAGAGACACCCCATCTCCTTGAGGGGCATCAGATTTCTTTTTCCAACAACTCTTTACGAGCATCCTCTCTTTCATTTCCCATTTCTCTACCTAAGGATCTCTCCTGCAAGAGCCAAAAGGTGACCCCTCGAAGTATCTCATCTGGAGCTGTTCGAAGGAGATTCAAGCCCTCCACACACCAGGCTACTAAAAACCTCTTCCTTCCGGATCTGCAGCAAGAATACGCTTCATTCAAACATTCTTGAAATTAGTGAGAAGCTGTTGAAATCAAAACAGGGGGGGCCATTGGAATCCATCTATTTTCACGCATCCCTTCTTCCCTTGGGAGCTGACCCCTGCAACAAGATCGCATAGCCGCACTTCCCTTCTCTCACTCGAAGTTTAGCCAAGGTAAGAGCCACATCTTCCATCTTCTAAATTTTATTCTTGTCTCATTGAAGCCCCTTGTAGTGTTGATTTGCTCATAGCAAAATCAGCCTACATCTGGCAATATCAACGGAACAATCGTGTTCCTACATCCCTTCTTTTATTTATTCGTTCATTTATTTCAGATTAATGTGCAGTTATCGGTTTGATTTTTTTTTTTTTTTTTTTTATGTTTTCGCCTTCATTTGGCATCTAAGAATTGCTTTCACAGTAACATCTGATCTGACCCAGTGTCAGATCGGGGTTACTCTGTAGAAATCTTCAATTGATCTTGTGTTTTACCGGTAACTGTATTAGATTCACCTTGCCTGCTATTTGCGTGTTTCGAGCTTTCTCAATCACAGCCCACTTTGCATTCTGATCGCATCCCACCATCCGAGCCACAAACATCCATTGGCATCCCTTTATCTTATTCAAGTTTGCTCTAGGGGGTGCGTCGTCATTATGCTTCACCTCATCAATAGACTTCGTATCCTTTGTTTGCTTGTTTTTTTTTTTTTATTATTATTTTATTTTCCAGCATGTTAATAACAGAGGTTTTTGCGGCAGCCTGTTTAGTTAGTTGGGTTTGCGATTTGAATGTGAATCCATGTTCTTCGTAGTTTACCCCATTTGGGGCAAGACACTGAGTTTATTCTCGTTGTCAGCACCACTGATATAGAAATCCTGTTCACGCCCAAAAACCATTTCCATCAATCTCTTGAATGCTATTTTAAATGTTGCCTTGTCCTTATTAGAATGGTAATCACTGAGCACACATGTTGGCTGGCGGCCAGTGGGTAATCCTCGAGGCCACCCTTTCTACCAGGGAGTATACTCAGCTCCAACCTTACGATCAGGGATGCCTCCTGTGGATTTCTTTTTGTTATTATTGTGGTTATCCTCTGTACATAACAAATCATCGTCATCTCTAACCAGGAAGGCTGTGAATGGTTCAAAGCTAAAGTTAGACTGTTTACCTGTGTTTTTCTTCTATGATACTTTGAGATGCTTATCACAAGTTTCTTTCAAGTGCTTACGTTGATTTTTTTTTTTCTTTTTTTTTGTTAGTAGAAACTTTTGTTATTTCCAGACACTCCATCATATGGGATGGTATTATTTGTTATGATTATTGGTAGCGCGGTGTCTACTGTTTCGTTGCAATATTTTCAATATATGTACAAAGTCTTGTAAGCAAAGGGGGAAATATGTTTCTGGCGTTGATCATGCTCTTCCCCTTTTAGCGTGCTTTTGAGAGCAGAGTTCTGGCGTAATGTCACTGGTTTCCTCCAGACATCATGGCTAATCGTCCTCATTTGTTCATAATAGGAATTGTATGTGCATTTAGGTTTCGTGTAGGAAGGATGATTTCGTCCCACTCGTGTGATGAACTAAAATGCTTGAGAACAAAGGGGGGGGTATCATCACCTTCCATCAAACGAATTCCCTGTTTATCACAAAATTTGAGTTGTAGGGGTTGAAAGTTTAATGACTTCCTGTGTACATCCTGATAATGTGCTAAGTTGTTGTACTTGACTTCCTTTTTGCCCATGGGCTATCTGCAAAGTGAGAGGCCCGGGAGCACTAGTATCCCTAGGCTTCAACCACTTAACTACATGCTGTATCTGCGCATCATCACCCCACTCCATGCTCCACATCATTGCCATATATAATCATATCCTGTCATTCAACATATTCTGTCACTCAACATTTGCCATAACCTGTAAAGCCTTCCAGATTAGTATAGATTTTTTTTTTTTTCACTGAATGTATATATATATGTATATATATATATCTAGGTGGGTAATGTAGGACGTTCCTGTCCCGCTGGGGCTAGGAGATGCAGCATATCAGAACCTAAGTAGTCATGAGATTCTCATGAAACTACCAACATTTTTTTTTTTTTTTCATCATAAGTTGAACTGCAGAGCCTTTTTTTTCTGATTTAATTCTCTGTCACCTTTTACTTTTTCTTTTTTTTTTAAAGCCCTTCATTGTTACTCCTTAGCGTACATAAACTGCTTCAATTTTGAATGTTCTTTAGGAACAATATAGTTTTAAGCCTCGGTCCAGCATAAGGCTAAATCCTTGCAGAGGAAACATCTCGTTGTCAGAGTTAATCAAGGAGGAATCCAGGGATGCCTTTGATGCAGAAATCTTCTTCTAACTGTTTGTTTTTATTTCTAAAAGATTTTTTTTTCTGAATTTAGTTATCCAAATTTCCAGCTAGTTTGATATATCCAGTGGAGTTCAGGTCAGCTGATCTTCGCAGTCCCCAGATGATGGCTTCAACAAACATCTTTATCAGTCTGTCAGTGGCTGATCCATGACCAACCATTGATTAATCTCATATTCAGATTTGGGATTGACACATCTTTGTTTTTGCAGGAATAACCTCACTATCATATCCGGCGTCCTCTCATCTGTGTATTGCCCAACAGCTTGAGTAACTCTGATAACCAGTGTCATCATCCTCCAGTAAGGTCTTGCAAGCTGAGTGGGCTGCTTGATACCTCTGAATCTTGTTGTGCTTACTGTGGAAAAGTAATTTTCAATCCCCTTTTGATTGCTGACCATCATAGTAGATATTTTATCAGTCTTTAACATTTTCTTAATGTTTTCCCATCAAGCATACACATTAGCAGTTTCAACATGTTGTAACATATGTTAACACCAGCCTTAGCATGCATTTAGTCCTTTGTATTTGCCTAATATGCTTTAGCATTACCATGCGTACCATAATATACACCAGTTTAGCATATCACATGCATATTTTAATATCCATCACCTACATCACATATTATACATAGCATAGGCATCCTTTCATTAATCGTGATCATGTGTATATCACTTTCAACATGATTTTCTTCTATGCCTTGCAAATGTCATAAATTGTTAACCCTGTTTTTCAGGATTATAGATTTCTCTTTTTCAAGTTAGATATTTTCCATCCCTTCAGAAGTCATATCCATAATGTAATAATTAGATCATCAATGAGAATTTACATTTCCTGCTTTAGGTAGAATGAATGAGCATGGTAAATGTCATGAATTGTTGTTTTTTTTCATGCATTTTTGTCTTTATTTCTCAAATTCTCACAATGGTAAAACACGAATGGCACATGCACCATTTCGTAAGAGATAATAAATACTAAGTTGATGATCCACATCAATGGCCATAGTCAGGGTGTGGACAAAACTTAGCATTTTTATCTCTTACAAAATAACACTGGATCCATTTTCAAAATTCATCATATTTTCTTAAATATTTTCTTCTTTTATCAGAATTTAATCTAAAATTAATTCAATATATATACCAATGGCCATAGTCAGGGTATATTGAGGGTTAATTCTATTCTAAATTCTATAAAAGCACAAAATGTGTTTCATTCTTCACTAGAATTTAAATATAGATTATTATATAATACATTCAATGACCATAGTCAAGGATGTATTATATTTTCAATCTTATTTCAATTCATTTAAAGAATGAAATAGCTTTTCAAAGTCTAAATTCAAAATTCTTCAAAATCATTCATCATTTAGGATAGAACTGCATCATATTTTCAAAATTCCTTTTTCAAAAATTCCAAGTGATGTAAACATCTTCCTCAATCTATCTTTAATTCTTATAAAATCCAATTCATCCTTTCATTTTCAAAATTCAATTTTATTTTCAATCTCAAAGTTTAATTTAACTTTGAGATTCCAAAGTCATTTTTATTCAAATTCAAATCGGATTTCAAAGTTCAATTTGACTTTGAAATTCCAAATTCACTTTATATTCAAAACTCTAATCAAAACTCAAAGTTCAATTTTAACTTTGAGACTCTCGATTCATCTTCTAAATTCCAAATTCAGAAATTCAAGGTTTAATTTGACTTTGAAATTCATCTGTATATTCAAGTTCTAAATTTCATTTTTTTTAAGTTCAAATTAAACTTAGAAATTCTTGATTCATCTTTTGGATTTAACTCCAAATTTCCTTTTAGGATCCAAATCCTTATTCCACTTTGGATCTCCAATCATAGATCCAAATTTCTCTTAGGATCCAGATCCTCATTCTACCATTGGATTTCAGATTCGGATCCGAATTCCAATTCTTAGGATCCAGAATCCAACCCCACTTTGGGTCTCAGATTCAGATCCAAATTCCAATTCTTAGGATCCAGAACCCAATTCAC
The DNA here is from genome assembly GCF_984573655.1 of Nuphar pumila. Taxonomy (NCBI): domain Eukaryota; kingdom Viridiplantae; phylum Streptophyta; class Magnoliopsida; order Nymphaeales; family Nymphaeaceae; genus Nuphar; species Nuphar pumila. The sequence goes on from NC_143257.1 coordinate 10,159,762, forward strand.
CTTGGATCTCAGATCACAGATCCAAAAAAAATTCATTCTAGGATCCAGAACCCAATTCTCCTTTGGATCTTAGACTTCGGATCCAAATCCATTCTAGGATCCAGAACCCAATCCTACATTGGATCTCAGACTTCAGATCCGAATCCATCCTAGGATCCAGAATCCAATTCTATTTTGATCTCAGACTTCAGATCCAATTCCATCTTAGGATCCAGAGTCCAACCCTATCTTGGATCTTAGATTTCAGATCCAAATACCATCTTGGATTCCAAATCTTAAATTCAATTCCATTCAAAATTTCAAAATCCAAATTCCTTCTGGGTTCCAATTCATTTGGACCAATTCCATTTCATTCCTGATTTCAAATCAAGTTCCCATTTCAGATCCTGAATTCAAAATCCAACTTTTGAACTCTATTCAGAATCTAGATATTGGATTCGGATTTCATCTTGAAAATCCAACTTTTAAATCAATTCCATTTCTCAAATTTCGTTCAAATTTCCCAAATCTATATTTCCTACTGATTCAATTTTCATTTCTATTTCTGACTCAAAGTCCATTTATGACTTAGAGAAATTCTTTCTTCTTCTCTCTCAAAAACTTCAAAAAAACCATCTCTTTCCAGATCTAGATTTATCTTCCCAAGCTCTTGATTATTCTAAAAACTTAGAACTTTAATCTTAAGTTCTAAGTTAGGAATCATTTCTTCACTTTATCAATTTCACTTGGAAATTCTTCAAAATATTTTCAAAAAGAGCATACATCTTTGCATATTGCACAAGCATGATTCATTGTGCATTTAGACTTAGGATAAAACTTAGATAAATTCTTTACAAAGTAAAAGGCATAAAATTCGACCCTTGGTTCGATTACCCCTGGTAAAGGCGCCAGGAACGGTCGAACCTCGTACCGACGAGCGGATCCTGTCTCCCAGTTTTCCCGCAGATATTTCAAAAACGGAGGCGAGTTATTTCAAAAATATTTTTAAAAATTAAGGTCAAGTGAGACCCACAAAAGAGTTCCTCTTCTCTTCCTTTCTTTTCTCTTCTCTCTTCATTTTCCGACTTCTATTTTTCTCCCTTCAAAAGGAGGACATAGAGGTAGGAAAGGAAGAGAAAGAAAGAGAGTATTACGAGAGAAAAAAATTTTGCGATGATCACACTAATATAAAATTATAAGATTTTGATAGAATAACTTACTTGGATTTCGATAGAACTAAGAAGAACAGGATAAAGCGCTCGTGCTTTGATTTAATCTGATAGAATTCATTATATTAGTTAATATTTTTATATCGAATTTCGAGTGATATTTGCCCTATAATTTAAAGAAGTATCTTTTAAAGAAATTATTAAAAATCTAAAAATTTATTTATAATTGACCTTAAAACTTTTATAAAAATTTTCACAGAGTTTCCTCTGTAATAACTCAAATGTTCGAAAAAGGGTTTGAACTTGAATTCGAGTTGTAAGAATTTAAACATGACTTTGCGTCACAAATATTTTTATAAAGGTTTTTCAAAAAAAATTGATTCAAATATTTAAAAGGATTTTTGAAAATTTTAACAGAATTTCCTTTATAAAAATCGATTTTTTTCTGAAATAGTTATAAAAATTTTGATACAAGTTCTACTAAATAAACTCAAAAATTTTTAAACTATCTGAAAAACTTTTGCCAGAATTCTAATTAAAATAATTAATCTTTTTCAGAAATCATTCAAAAATTTGGTCAGAATTATTGCTATTCTAATTCTATTTTTTCCAAAAATTTTTAAATCATTTTGGCAGAATTCCTGTTATAAAAACTCAATTTTTCAAAAAGTCTTTTAGAAAATTTTGCCAGAGCTACTGCTAAAGTAGTTCTGAATACTTAAAAATATTTAGAAAAATTTGAACAGAGCTTCCCCTATGTAAAGGTTGGGTTGGATTAAATTTTGTCAAAATTGCCAAAATTTAAATCCAAAAGAAATAGAGTTGGGGTTCAGAAAGAGAATAGGGAAGCTCAGAAAGTATAAATTCAAATTTAGAAGAGGGTTTCTAAATACTAACCTTGTTTAGTTGATTTGAGCAGCGCTTCCGCTATCCAAATCCGACCTTTCTGCTAAGTTTAGCAGAACTCTTGTAGGCAGCGCTTCCGAGGCTGTTTCTGATCTGACGGACTTCGCTTAAGGAAAGAGGAAAAGAGCTAGAAGAGGTTTCTCAGAAAAAATCTGAGATTCTACAGAGGTTTAGGTTTAAAAGTTAGAGAGAGAAATTCAAAGGTAGAGAGAGAAAGTAGGAGAGAGAGAGAGCTTAGAGAGAGAAAGGGTCTTGGAACTTGGGTTGAGAGAGAGGGGGTGAGAGGGTATTTATAGGAGAGAGAGGGGATGTCGCCCCCCCCTGTGGGGCCCACTTCGGTGACATTTGTCACCAAAGTAATTAAAAAATTAATTTTTGAATGACACTTGTCATTCTTCTGACAAGTGTCAAAGAGAGAGAGAGGCTTAGTGTCACCTCCTCACTGAGGAGTGACACTTGTCCTCCCATGGTTTTGGAAAACCATGGCCTGTCCATGGTTTTGGGCCAGTGGTTTTTCTAAAACCATGGTCTGAGATTAAAATATTATAAATTAATATATTTTATTCAGTTTACTACTTTTTATTACCCAATTTAACCTTGGCTCAATCCCATCTTTCAGGATTGCCATAAGGGAATTTAGAATTACTTGAGTGTCCTTCTGTAGTTCAATAAATTACATAGCCTGCCATTGAAAATGGTAAATTACCATTTTCGTCTCTAACAATTTTATTAATTCCCTGAAAATATCCTAAAAGAAAAATTTCTATTTTGACCTTATATAGTTGGGTATTTTACCGAAAAATGCCACTGAATTGGCAAATTACTAAGCTACCCTTTGACAATTTGATTAATGACTAGAATGTCCCTGAACTCTGATTTTTTAACTAGCCTCAGCAAAATTTTATCAGGATTTCAAATATAGATTTAAATCTTTACTTTGAATAGTACTAACCATAAAAATCAGGGTTTTAACACTATAATTCACATTCAGAATAAATAAAAATTAAAACTTGAATTTTCTTCAGAATTTATAAATCATTAAAAATTTTGGGTATTACAAAAAGTCTTGAAGAGAACAATGCCCTTGGTGCCTCATTAGATCACTGCTCAGCCTAAATCCAGTAAGAAAACCCAAGAGAAATCCAAAGAGGTAGAAAAAGGAAAGTATGAAATTGAGACCCATCTGGCTAAAACACTTGCCAACATCTCAATATTAGAACTAATCAGGGTTTCCAATGAACAGAGAGAGGCAATAGAAAAAATCCTAAAGAAGGTCAAAGTTCTCTCCAGCACACAACCTGAAGGGTTGGCAGCCTTAGTTTCTCAAGTCATGACTTAGATGCTAGCTACCTTCTTAAATGATGATATAAAAAAGCCCGTGACACCTCACTCTAAGGCACTATGTATTACCGTGCAAATCAAGGGCATGTCGGTCACCAATTGTTTGGTGAATAAGGGTGGAGGAATGAATATATGCCCGGTCCTTACTGTAATAATGTTAGATATCCCAAAATATGAGTTGGGGAAGCATGTGATCCAGATCAATGATTATGATTGCAATACTATAATCACAATGGAGACTGTAATATTGGATATGGCAATAGGTCTCATTGTCCAAAAGACACTTTCATGTGGTGGATGTGTCACCCTTATACAATCTCTTGTTGGGGAGGCCCTGGATTCATGACCTCAAAGTTGTCCTTTCCATATTCCACCAATGCATCAAAAGATTGTGGCAAGAACAAATTGTGGTGGTATATGTTGATGACCCTACCATCAAAATTGTGTTGCCCATGTTATCTCGACCTAAGAGGCAAACTGACATGCCAACTATTTGGTTAAATGAAAAAATGACCCCATCATCATGCTCAGGCATGAGTATGGCATCATCCAGTTCGAGTCAAGTGTCAGTCATAGACCTATCCAAAAGACCTAAGGTCTTCAAGCACGAAGGAAGGATAGATGACTCACACCAAGGGCCACCTCCTATATCAATATGTGTAAAAGTATATTAATGAGTTGTAAATTGCCTTATACATAGGGTACCAACCTTTTGAGGGACTTAGAAAAAGCCAAGAGGATATGCAGATACCTCTCACAACAACACCCAAAATGGGAACTCAAAGTCTTGGTTATAAGAGTCCTAGAGTGAAGCAAGATCAATAACTTATATGGGTCCAGAAGGATCACTTTCAAAAGAGGGCCACCATCATCAACTAAATAGGAGGTCCGCCTATGGCAGAAGACATAAGATTGACTCTCCCTTTGCATCAATTCAACCTTGAATCTCAAGAGTCGAACAACAATCTGAGCTCTCCCATCTCTCCTTCTAAAGAAGATCAACACAAGAAAACAACAAATCAAGGCAGAACTGCAACAATATGGAGGAGAAAAGACCTCCTACATGAGTCATCATCCCATGATCCTGGGTAAGCTTTCAAAACCTGAATTCTATAAAATGGTCTTTTAAAAAATTTAAAAAACTGAAAAAATAAAAAAAGTAAAAAATTTCAAAGAAAAAAATAAAAAAGTTTTGAAAAAATAAAAAAAATGAAAAAGTTTCAAAAATAGAAAAATAAAAAAAGCTAAAAAAATTCAAAAGGTTTTTCTCTCTTGAGTTCCAAGCTATCTTCTTCATTGTAGGAGCATGCTATTTCTATTGCCAAGATTAAGAAAGTTTTTGTCAACCCTCTATTTTTTGTTTCTCCAACCTACCCAATGATGCCTTTTTTATCAAAAGCATGTGGTCACGAGTAAAAGGAGTTTGAAACTAACTTTGGAACCGAGGGAGAAGATATCATAGAGATTACCTAAATTCAAGTACCTTTTTAAAAGGTAAGAAAAACCCTTGTCCATTAGATGATAGGAAGTTCCTAGCAGCTGATCATGCATAGGAGGATAGAGTGTCATTGCGTAAAGTGAATGTTTGGGCGATCATTTAAGGTCGAAGATCTTGTCCTCAAACAGACCCACCGCACTAGTAGCCACACTTTGGAAAATTGGCACCCAAATTGAAAAGGTTTGTATGTGGTCAAGAAGGTTCTCCCCAGAAACTTATATTGTCTCCTCAATATTGATGGGGTCGAGCTCTCAGATCACGTCAATACATCACATCTAAAAACATATTATCCTTAATTCAGTTCTTTTCTAAAAATGGCCCTTCCCTTAAGTGTCCTCTTGCACACGAGAGTCCTTCACATAGGATATCTAATTCTCAGAAAAAAATAAAACAATGATACATTGAGGCCAAGGTATTTTAATTCAATGATTCTAGCTCATGAGTTTATAAGGATGAATTATAGGGGTAAGAGATCACCAACAATATATAAGTGTAGATCTTGTGGAAACCCACCTAGGCAACCAACTCTTCAGTAAAAAAGTTAGTTGTTGAATACCTTCGATACTAAACTACTTCATAGGTTGGTCCTTTAAGGGGCCTTTTTCTTTTATCGCGATAGAGAAAAATATTTAAAAAAATATGAAAAAAGCAAAAAAAAGTTCAAAAATAAAAAAAATACCAAAAAAGAAAAGACACAAAGTCAGTTATGCATTTAGGCTAACACTTAATCCAATTCTATGGTGAGGTGGCAGGCTCCAGTCATGAGATTGCCTTAGGGGTAGAGGTTGGAATAAAAAAGCTTGTACTAGGAGAAAGCTAATACTTACCTCTAGACCTATGGCAAGGTGGCAAGCTTTAATTATATGGTATTTGAAGGCATAGGTTGAATAGATAGGAATATCCCTCTTGGACTAGGTAGCCATGAGAGTCATGATTGTCAGGTCTCAAGTCAAAGGATGAAAAAGTGAAGAATAAACCACTTTCGAGCTAAAAACAAGTCTTCAGAGAACTGACCTAGGAGCAAGATGTGTACTTGAATACATTCTCATCAAGATCTAGCTCTTTAAAGTTCAAAGCCATAGTATAGACCATTAGACCTAACATGAATTCTTTGAGGCTTAATCTCATGTCCCTATAATTAGTTGCTTAAAACCAAAGTTGAATTAGAGGAAAAAAATCTCAATGAAGCCAAGTGTCACTATCTTAGACCAACATGAGAAGACAAAAGTCTAAAGTGTATGAATCAATTTGTGAGGAAGGTTCTAATTTTTTAGAAGGTAAAAAAAAGAGCAAAAATCCTTGATTCTAAATGATCAATTATTCATTGCTATCACAAGTCAATCACCATAGGCTAGCCATTTCCCCCCAAAAGCATTAATTTCATTGCATATTATAAAGGCATACATAATGAATAATAGGCATACAATAGTCTAGTCATAAGAGTCCCAAAACTGAGGAGTGTGTTGAGAATTCTATCATTTTGCATCCTGAACCACCTGTTTCAAGTGCCTCCCTCCTACCAGGGCAACTCTACCTTGTCCATGAACTCACTAGTCAGTCAACATGTCTATTGTCATCTCTCTTGTTTGTCATCATCTCTCTTGTTTGTAATTGCGCATGGTTAGAGGTGTAGTACTCCTTGTATTGGTCCTCATGAGCTTTTTGTAAAATTTTGAAAAAAATCACAAAGGCATCAAAAATTAAAATTGGCTTAAAAGGCATAAAAGGAACCTACATGCCTCTTGTGCTACCCTTGCCTGATGCCCAACATTTTATCCACCTATATGAGTAAAGTTGTTAATGAGAGTCAAGAGTCGTTGCAAGTTCATACCAAGCCAGCAATACAAATGGATCATGCTTCATGAGATGGTGCAACCTACACAACAACCCTAAGAGTCATCAACTCCTTCTCTTGAGAAAATCTGGTCTTTAAACACTGGCTCAACCTCATTTAGTGGAACCCAAACAATCCTCACAACCCAGTGGTTTTCAAAAACTGACTTGACATTATTCAGCGAGACCAAACACAGTCTCCACAACCTAGTTTAAAGGTTGAGTTGATGCAAAGGGAGAGTCAATCAGTATCATCTGATGTGACCAGACCCTCTAATCTAATGATGGTGACCCTCTTTTTGAAGTGATCCTTCAGATGCTATGTAAGCTCTTTTTTATCCTCATCACTCCTTGGTCTCCTATAGCTGAGACACTGAGTTCCTACCTTGGGTACGACTGTGAGAAGTACCTTTATACCTTGTTGGTTTTTTCTTAGTTCGTAAAAAGGTTGGTACCCTATGTATAAGGCAATTTTTTATCCATTGATATACTTTTGCATATGTTGATATAGGGGGTGACCCTTGAGGTGAGAGTCATCTATCATTCCTTTGAGTCTGAAGACCTTGGGCCTTTTGGAGATGTTTATGACTGAAACTTGACCTGAACTGGATAATGACATACATATACAGTTCTAATGATAGGGTCATCAGCATACACCACCACAATTTTTTTTTGCCATAGTATTTTGATCCATTGGCAGAATGTAGAAAGGACAACTTTAAGGACATGAATTCAGGGCGTCCCCAACAGGAGGTTGTGTAAAGGTGGTACATCCACCACATGAAAAAGTGACTTCTGGACAATTGGATATATTGTCACATCCAATATCACGGTCTCCATTGTGGTTGTAGTGTTGCCATCATATCCACTGATCTAGATCACATGCTTCCCCAACTCATATTTTGGGATATCCAACCTTTTGGCAGTAAGGATCAAGCATATATTCATTCCTCCACCCCCGTCTACCAGACAATTTATGATCGACATGCTCTTGAATTGCACAATAATGTACAATGCCTTAGAGTGAGGTGTCACAGGCTTTGGCGCATCTTCATCTAAGAGGGTAACTAGCATCTGAGTCATGACCTGAGAAATTAGGGTTGCCAATCCTTCAGACCGAGTGTTGGGGGAGACTTTGACATTCTTCAAAATTTCTTCTACTACCTCTCTATATTTATTAGAAACTTTGATTGGTTTTAATATTGAGACATTGATAGGTGTTTTGGCTAGATGGATTTCAATATCATACTTTTTTTTTCTGTTTTTTTGAATTTCTCTTGGGTTTTCTTACTGGATTTGGGCAGAGCAATGATCTGATAAGGCATCAAGGGCATTGTCCTCTTCATAACTTTTGATTGGTAGACCTTTACTGAATGTGTGATTCGACTCACATAACTTTTTAGCTAACTTTTCTTAAGAAAGAGTGCAAGGACATTGCCCCTTTTTGTGATTGTGTCCTTGTCATAGGACGTTGGGAGAGAAACCTTGGTGTAATTGTTGTGTAATTGGTTCAGGTGAATCACACTTATTTGAGGGCTATCTCATGAGATTTCTTTTGCTTTCTTGAGGAATCTATCTTTCTTGTATTCTCATCCCTCTTTGATAACCGATTTGGGACACCATGAACAATTGATGAGGGTTGTTGTTGCAAGTGAGGACCCAAGGGATACAAACCACTGTGTTGGCAAGTAATCCTTGCTCAATGGTCTTCTTTGGAAGCCAATCCTCTTATAGTTTGCAAGCTTATACCCATTTCTCTGTATTGTGATCTAGAAAGGGCTCTTCAAAGATGCCCATGTCATTATTATCCTAACTTTGTTCTTCATCAACAAGAAGTTCACTACTCTCGATGTTGTCTTGTATGATGTGCCCAAGGATGACGTATTATTCAGTATCATGGCTCACTGCCCTATGATATCGACAATATTTAGATGGGTCTTTACCCTTCATCTATGTTGGGTCTAACACTTCCTGCAACTTCACTAGACCATCTTGTAACAGATGATCTAGGACCTGTGATTAGGCTTGTTTGAACTTTGTGAACCTCTGGTCTCTAATCTATTTTGGGTTTTCACCATACCTATTTTCATTTGAGTTTGACTTCTTTGGGGCAGTTCATTGGTTGACCACTTTTTGGCCTTGATTGATAGATCTGTCAGAAGGTTTGAACTGCATTGATCTGACTCTTGAATGAGTCTGAATTCTTATAGACATAGTTATCCCTATTGTTCTTTAGGAACCCATCATATACTTTCCTTTTGATACCTACCTCAAAAGTGGTAGCCTTTCTTATAAGTTCGACATAGGTTTTAACCTGAGCCATGCTGATTTGGCTCCTTAGAAGTTGGAAGAAGTTATTCATAACAACAATCAAAGCATGAGAGTCTAAGATTGACTCATTCATTTTGTTGTTGACCATGGACCACATCTATTAATAAACTCATAAGTTTATTTCTTCTGTTTTATGTCATATAATTGACTTATAGTTGAGAGGGCTTCAAGATTGAGTTGAAATCGGTACATGAAGAGGTTGATAATCTGCTTGAACTCCCTGACACTTTGGAGATTCATGGTAGTGAATCATTCTAATGCCTCTCCTTTAAAACTCATAGGGAACCAGTTAATCAACCTCTTATCGTTGCTTTGATATTTGGATACACTCTCCATGAATATCACCATGTGAGTTCTTGGGTCTCCCTTTCTACTAAATTTCAGAAATTTGGAAGGAGTATCATCATCATTATCACATCTCTCAGGCAAGAAATTCTCTAGGAAATACTCTCTCTTATCTAAGTCCATATATCTCATCCTGGAACTGAGGTTTTGGACCATGTCTTCTAGGGACTTTATCTTTATGTCTAATTCCGATGATGTGGTTTGGAGCGAACGGGTGAGCCAGGCTCTATAAACTTTTCTCCCATAGTCAAACACTCGAGATTCATCCCACTATGATATATTCTTGTTCCTGGGCTCGTTTGGCCTTCCTTTCTGCCCATGTCTCTTGTCCCTGCTCACTCTTATTTCCTCTGGATTTCCTAATTATATTCTCTTCTATTTTTTCAGTTGTTGTCTCATTTGTGCCCACACATCTTTTCCTCTAGATAGAGTTTTAACACGTAAAGTCCTAGGGACTCGCTTTCTTGTAGACCCATCTATGCTTGAACTGTCAGTCTCATACTCTTTTGGAGGATCCATACGAGGATAATAGGGAAGGCGGCATAAAAGGGGCTCAGAAGTTCCGAACATTTTCCCTTCCTCTGAGTATTCTCAAGCTCATTAGAGAGATCAGTATGGGTCTCTTCTTCAGGATCCACATCAAAGATCATATTTGGCATCAAGTGGAGTGGCATCCCATAGGTAGAATTTTTCAGAGCTCCTTAGGAATGAATGGGGTTTGGTTTTATATCGGGTATTCATGACACCCCAAACAATGATTCAAATAAAGGCCCAAAGAAGTAACGTGAGATTTTAAAAAAAACCAATAGGTACCTTAGTTCTCCTCGAAAATTGCTCTATGGATTTTGAGATCTCTCTAGGTTCTATGGATTAGGGTTCCCTTCCAGGTCCAACACCATTATGCCCAAGGTAACAACTTAAAGGTATTAATGTGTATTATACGGCTTCATGGTACCGCCATTGATATACCCAAGCTAGCAACTTAAAGGTACTCGTGGGGGATCCAAAAATCCAAATGATAGGACAAGAGATTTTTGAAAATCCAAATAAAAGGAAAGCTCTAATCCTACAAGAATATAGGATAAAAATCTGAAGAGCACATAATCAATTGAACAAGGTTTTAATGAAATTCCCTAGCTTGCTGGAGGTGATGTTTTCTTAATTTTTAAGTTACATGATTTTTCTCCAATAAGTGTTTCTAAAATGTGAGAAAACCTAAACCTAATATTTATGCATGCATCTAATGCAAAAAGACCTAGGTTTGAAAAAAAAACAAAAACCCTAAAACAGAATCAAACCTACTGAAAAAGACAAATTCAGTTGGTCGTATAAAGGTAACAAAAGTGAGATTTTTACAGTAGACGACAAAGACAGACAGACGACAAGGCTACCAAATGGCAAAGCTACCAGAAGAAAAGGATATGGACAACATAGCCAATCGGATGGCAAAGCCTCAGATTTGAAGGTTTACAAATGACAAAACCTAGAACGACAATCACTATGAACTATAGTGAACGCAGAGAACAGAGATTGTGAACAATAGTCTCTAGCATGACAGAGACTGCAGATGGTAATCTTTGGGATACAAGATGCTAGTCTGCTTAAAGGGGCTCTATAGATGGTGCACTCTGCGAATGACAGAGTTTGTGGACGACAAAGGACCAAATGACAGAAGGCCAGATGGCAAAGGGCCATATGACAAAAGGTCAAATGACAAAACTACTGGACTACAAAGATACAGATGATAGAGCCTCGGATTTTGGGGTATACAAATGGCAAAACCTTGAACGACAATCACTACAGATGGTAGTGACTGCAAAGAACATAGGATGTGAATGACAATCACCACGACTGTAGAGTTTGTAGATGGCAATCTTTGGGATGCTAGTCTGCAGAAAGGGGCTCTACAGACAACATAATCCATGAACAATGGAGTCTGTGGATGGCAAACAGTCGGAGATCAACAAGCCAAACTACAAAAGACCAGACAACAAAAAGCCGAATGGCAAAAGGCCAAATGGTAAAAGCCAGACAACAAAAGGTCAGATGGCAAAGCAGGACAACAGATTCTATAGATGGAAGAGTCTGCAGATGACAAAGGATATATGACAAAAGGGGTTTTTGTCATCCGAACTAAATTTTTTTGAATCTTAGATATTTTAGGCTTGTTAGGACCAAATCTATAGACAATGCACTTCTAACTATGGAAGATAAAAAAATACGACATCCTACCATGATCACCAAAAAATGTTGATAAAAATTTATAGAGGGGAAGATTTAACTTACCCAAATTTTATAAAATCCTTTTGAAAGATATGGGGATGCCACTTGGAGCCCTTGCCCATCCTTTGCTCAAGGGAAAGGCAAAGCCCAGGCAGGTTTCTCGATTCTCACAATTAGAATCACACCACCATGGATTCAGGTATTCAAAGATATAAAACGTGTATGAATATCGATTAAAATTTAAATAAATTCAAGATGAATAGACAGATTGATCTAGAAAGTACTTTTTTTGAACTTTGGGGTCCATTTAGTTCTTTTAGGCTCTTTCTCCTCAATTTACAAGCACCTTCACGTAGGTTCAAGTATTTTTCAATGACTTTAGCAACACCTCTGCATTGGTATGGTAATTTAGTCTCAAGCCGAGAGAGGGTTAGAGTGCAGGTAGGGCTTGGGTAAGGCTTTTATATCTAAGGTCAATACTTAGGTATGTGATTTTAAGATCTTAAATTTTAGGGTGAGCTCCTATTTATAAGAATTCTACATGAGATATAGATTCAAGTTTTTTGGATTTTAATCCAACCCAAATGAATCTATTCTTATCATCAATGGGGGATAAGACAATAGTGACAAAAGTTAAAAATAACAAAATATTGTTTTTCAAAAACTTGCAAGAATTTTAATTTTTTTCATAAATCTTGATTTTTTTGGCAAAATCTCGATAATAAAAAAACTAATTAAAAATATATATAAAATAATTTTATAATAAAATATTAATAAAAATTATTTAAAATAAAAATACATGGTTTTTTCATGATAAGTAGCCATTTAAAATATAAATATCGTGTTTAAATCATGGTATTTATGTTTTTCCTAAATCTTTTGATATTTTGAAATTCTTGCAAGAAATTATTGTTTTAAACTTTCAAGCAATTTCTCATGATATTATTGTGAGATTTTCATAAATCTTTCAATATTTGTGACTATAGATAAGACTCATCCAAGAAGAGTTCTGCTTGGGATAGGAGATTAAGTAGGATATGATTTAAGAATATTCTATTATTTTTGGGTTCGAGAGAGATAAGGATAGCCTTTTAGATAGTTTCTCTTCAATGGCACGCATGAACGAGTTTTTTATAGTTTTTTTATGGATTGAATAATGGAATTTTGGATCTCCATGCTTAAATTAGAGTATACTTGAGATTCATTATGATAGGATAACTTATTTTGGCCATAACTTTATATCCAGATGTCAGATTGAGACATCATTTGATGCACTAGAAAGCTAACATCCTCAACTTTAATTCATCTTTTAAGTTTAACTAAATTTGATTATTTTAAGGGTCAGAAATACACTCAAAGTAGGCCTACCTAAAATTCATATTTTTATTAAATAAGTTACCTTGTTGTGGTCATAACTTTTCTCTCTGATACCATACTCACTTGATTTTTAACTTGTTGAAAAGCTAAAATCCTCTAGTTTAATTGATCTTTTGGAAAAAAGTTTAAAGGATTTTTTTTAAAGTTCAAAAATAAAGTTTAGGACAATAAAACTTTGAAATGACCTAGTCAAAATTGAGGTGTCTACACCTTGTCTCATATTGAGATTGACCATGTGACCTGGAAAGACTCCATCTTCAGAGACCTTTGTATGGGACACGTTGCCAACCTTTGTCTTGACATCAGTTGAGTGACCTAGCAAGATTCTGACTTAGAGCTTGGAAGGTTTATCTTAGATTTCTCCAAAAGCTAAAAAGTAAAGTTTAAAAAATTCTCCCATCTTTTGGGATTCTTTTTTGTTAGCTAGAAGGTTCTTCTAGCTTTTATTTGGAACTATTTTGGATTTGTATTAACTTCTATATTATCAATCAAACTTTACTCCCTCGACAATAAAGAGGGGCATCTATTGACACCCATTTTTTTTTGGGTTTCCAAACCAACTGTAATTTTTGGTCCTTAACACTTAGTCATACCATGACCCATCAGAAAACAAGATTTGTTTGGGCACATTCTTCAAGTTTTAGGGTGTGAGCTTCTTGTAGTTTGTCATTCACCAAGAATATGAAGTGGCTTTCAAATAGAGAAATAATTCATATTCTACCAAACATCAACCAAGCACAATCACATCTTTTAAAAGGGTATTTCAAATATCCCATTTGATAAAGTTCTTTTCAAAGAATATTTTCAAAAGTTTTTAGTGTCTTTAGGTCCTTTCCAATATAAATTTGGTTTTACTAAGATTTAACCTATAAAATTATAACATCCCTAAAAAATTAAACCTTTTTCAAAACCCAAAATTTTATGAAAATTTAAAATTTTCAATTGTTACAAAGTTTTTCATGACTCCCGAGGATAATTTTTCAACAAGTTCATATATAACCACATTCCAACTATTTCAAACACGGGACGACCCACCTGAGTGCAAGCTTGAGCGTTTATTAGTCTCCTAGTGTCATATACAACACAAAATCAACCTTAAATATAACTCAATTGAGTTTATTACTCTAGGGACCATCTCATATAAAAAATATGAAAGAATTTATTTAAGGTTTAAGACAATTGATGAGTTACGTAAAAAATTGAGATTTGCAATCATACGTGCAATTATTGCATAAAAGAAAATACAACATTCATAAGGATTCTCATTCCAAAATATTTATAAGTTCTTAAAAGTGAAGATCCAGAATCACAAAGTTTAACTATTTACAAATTTATCAAAATCAAAATGTCAAGGTCCTCGAGGGATCATAGCAGGTAAGAGTGGTGCCTCCAAATGCGCAACAACCTGTCCTCTGCTCAGTTCTTCCAGATAGTATTTGTAATATAGTAGCGCATTAACCACATACCCGTAGGAAACCTAAAACCAAACTTGAAGAATACAAATCAAGTTTGTAATAGTACAACAAAAGTATAATTTCTATCATTTATAAAATAAGGTTTAAGAGAATCCAAAACAATAATCATTCACATAGCATTCATTCATTCATGCAAATCAATGGCATTCATACATGTCCATGACATTCATTCATTCACATAAGTAAATAATACACAAGCAGTTCTCATATAATTTTACAATATAATTAGGTTAATATCTCATTTGACTATGTTCAGCATGAAACACATGCACATGTTTTTCAAATGTAAATAAGACATAACATATGCTTCTAAAAAGTTGCATATGACAAACAAGGCAAAGTCTCATTCAACCATTCCAGCGTACTTGATACATGCAAAATTTTCAAGTGAATAAGACATAACAATATATGAAAAATGTAAGCATTCACATTTTTTTGTTAAAAAGAAAATACACATGTTCATCTCATGACTATGATATATATTCTTACATTTATCAAATCATCATGTCCGTTCTTATGACATTTAATGCACCTTTTCATTTAAACAAATAGAGAATAAACCTTTTCTCGACCATTCATGTGTGTCTCACACACACACAAGTACTTTATGTGCAACAATCAAAGTCTATGACTTGCATTAATAGGTCAATCACATGAACCTAAACAAGTCTTTTTCATTCACATGTAAAATTCATATGCAATGACATATGTAGACATTATCAATCTCTACATGTTTATATCTATATGTTTATGCACATAATAACAGTGATTCTATGAATCTAGTGCATTGTTTATCTTGATTATTCATACTCATCTAGTACAAAAGAGGGTATAGATACCTAGAAACAACCATAGAAGTATTTATTATTATATGTATTTTATTCTCTCTCCTATAAATTAACTAAGTCTATCCTAAGCAGTCAATCATGTAATGCAGTGATTAGAAGATGAATATAGAGTCCTCGTACTGGCCTACGCCTACGTATGCTGCCCGAGCTAAAAACAAAAGAGAATATCTTCCCTTACTTTTCAAAGTTTCTGGCTCTACCCTATGGATCTCCCAGGTAGGCCTGTCCTCTATGGCGAAGGACAAGGCACACATAGTCCTCCAAGTCTTAAATTATATCATGAGGTTTGTATCACCTTTTTCTCTCCAAGAAAAACAAGGGATTGGGATAAACCTAGTAATCTCATTGAGATCGGGATGAACCCAGTCATCTCTAAGAGTTCAGTTTCACTGGCACCTCAACTGGACCTATGGTCTCAGGCTTATCTTTATTATTAAGTCATAGGTCATATTTTAGTCGCATCATTTCATAAGATAACCCTCTCATGCCCTCATGCATGATTCAATATAATTCATGCCATATACATGACTCAAATAAATATGCTTTGGTGCATGGTATATGTTATGATTCATTCATGCCCTTATACATGAATCATTCAATTCAAAATTTATATGCATGATATATTCATTGCATATATGGCATACATCATATGCAACATTCGTACAAACATTCAATTTTAGCTATGCAATCATATCAATGATATAATATTTAATTTAATCATACATATGTACACATGTTTCTGCAAAAAGTACTCCATATTCTGCTATATAAAATCATGCAAGCATGATCTCCTGAACTACAACAAAAGAACACTTATATTCTCATACATTCAAATCATACTCAACATAATATCTAAAATACAAGCATAACAATCCTAATATCTACAACTAAGTGGTGTGTGTATGTATATCATGTTTCATACAACCATATATCCTTTATTGTGATGCCTTCTTATCACAAACGCCTACCACGAGTATTTACCTGATTTACATAATAATTTGCATTTTATGTGCATGGTCTTTTTAGTCGCAAGTGATACTTAGTATTCAAGTATCATTTATTTTATACCTACATGATAATTCATGCATTGTGATATATATTTCTAAGCATTCATACTATTAAAATTGAATGGATAAGTGATCCTAAATACTTTTCATTTGCGAACATAAACTATACATGTGCACGTGCGAAAACAACACTTACGATGTGCATGTTAACATGGTTAACTATGCACATTCGCACACACTCAAATGCATTTTTATGATGCAATTAACATAATAAAGAAACTCCGTCTGTGTATAACTGTTTAGTTATACACTGTCGGTCCCAAGCCTGGATAAAGGAGGAGGGTTGCGGTAGGCCTGTGACAGCCAGCATAAAAACTTAGTCATACCCTATGAATATGAACCAATATGAGAATTTCGTTGGGGCGTTCCCTACTGAGCGACGCGCTGTACTCTATAGGCCCGGAGGCAGTGATAAATGGGCAAGGGTTGCTAGGTCGTCACCCGGAAGCAACGCGTCACACCGACGCCCGGGTGTGGTGTCAAATAGACAAGGGTTCTCTCACTTTGTTGGACGGGTGGGGGTAAAGAAGTTAGTCCAAGACAATAAAATTAGGTTAGCCACTTGGAACATAGGGTCTTTAACTGGTAAGTTGGTAGAGTTAGTAGATGTTATGTGTAGGAGAAAGATTGATATTTTATGTCTACAAGAGACCAAATGGGTAGGTGAGAAAGTGTAAACACCCCAAATTTTCACTCACTCCCCCAACATTTCCACCAAGCATCAACATCCAGCCTCTGAAATCGCTGGAGGGCAAAATGGTCATTTTCTGAGCCCGGACCTTGCAAAAGTCTAAATTTCATCTGCAACTCTCAAAATTTCTCTATTTTGTCTCAGATAGTCAAAATCTTACTCCTGACAGAAGACAGGAATCCTCAAGTCTTGGTTCAAGATTCCATTTCATAAGACATGACATTGCATATCATTGCATGAGCATTTCAAATCACTGCACTGCACAGCATGTCATTTCGAGGTCCAGAACTCTTGATTTCAAAATTTTCAATCCAGATTCGAATTTTAACTATTTTCAAAATTGATTTCAAAACCCTGGGTCTTCAAAATTATCAATTCTTCCCATTTTACCCCTAGGGCTCTGAATTTCAAAATATTTCCTCAGGAAAACCATCTGGATAGTTTTCAATATGAATTTGAGTCACTTCACCTCAGATTTTGCCCTTTTTGACAATTTCAAATATCTTTCTTTTACAAAATCGCCCTACAAGGGCCAACTCTTTCCAAAATTCCTGTTTTGCCCATCAGTCAAGATTTTATGAAAATTCCAAAAAGAAGTTGTTGTTTTATCCTTATTTCAATAAAGAAGCAATGTGGGACCCACACTGAGGTGGTGTCACACAAGCTCTCCTTTTGAAAATTTGAATTTTGAAAAACCCAAAAATATAGGAGCCTTGTCCCCTGGATTGGTGCCACTTGTCATTTCTCTCTCCTCCCATTTCCATGCCAAGTGTCAGTGTGGGGCTACCTTCAGAAGCCGCCACATGTCATCCCATTTATCTGCCATGTGTCACCCTATCCATCCTGCGCCATGTGTCATTTCAAAGACTACCAGGAGATGCCAAGTGTCATAGGTTGTCCTGTCTAGAAAAAGTGGAGTTTGTTTCCTCTGAGGTGGCGCCACTTGAAGTGTGTCTCCTGCAGGGGACATGTATCAACCCCTCCTTCCTTCTAGAAAAGTAGTCTGACACATGTCCTCCCCCTATTTTTTTCAGAAAAGTAGGAAACATGTGTCACTCCTAAATTCCTACAAAAAAGGTAGGCTTGTCTCCTCTGAGGTGGCGCCCTCTGGAGTGTCTCCTACAGAGGACACATGGCAAGCTCTCATTTCCTCAGAAAAAGCATGTGCCACGTGTCATTCTCTGCTTCTTTCAGAAAAAGTAGAGGACACATGTCTTCTCCCTACCTCTTTCAGAAAAGTAGGAGACACATGTCACTCCTGGCCTTCTTCAGAAAAAGCAAACCATTTAAAATTCAAACAGGGCACTAGGTGGCGAAAATCCAGAGCTCTGATTTCCCAGATGGCCTATGAGAGCGCCACATGTCCCTTCCCTCTTTTTTTCTCCCTCTTGCCACATGGCATTGTAGGAGCCACCCTAAGGTGGCGCCACATGTCCATCCTCCATTCCTCCAGAGCCAACCTCCATTTGAATTTCAAACTTCCCCCTGAGGTGGCGCCATTTGAGAAAGCCTCTCCAGACAGCTGACACTTGTCCTCCACATGTCCAGATCTCCTTTCACCAGAAAAAGCAAAATTCAAATTCCTCTGAGGTGGCGCCTTCTGAGCCCACTGCTCTGTCCTTCTGACATGTGTCAAACACCTTTTGAGGTGGCACCATTCCAGGACTCCACTTGGCTCCATTTTTATTTTTTATTTTTTTTATTTTTAAAAAAGGTAGCCCACCATGAGGTGGCGCCACCTGAGGACTCCCTACAAAAGGTGAGTTTGAATTTCAAATTCCAAGAGAGCACCCTCTGAGGTGGCGCCTTCTGGGAGCTCCCTGCAGAGAGAATCAAGCTAACTTTTGAAAATTTCCAAATTCCCCCTGCTGAGGTGTCTCACCCACAAAATTTCCAATTTTTTATTTTCTCAAAAAAATCAAAATAGCCTTTTGAGGTGGCGCCACCTGAGGGCTCCCTGCAGAAGACAAATTCGAATTTCAAACCCCTCAGATGACACCCCCTGAGATGGCGCCACATGGAGGGCTCAGATTGAACCTGTTTGAATTTAAAAAAATTTCAGAAAAATTATAAAAACAAGGGTTCACGCCCAGCCTAAGGAGATCATTTTTAGCTCTTGTGAACTTGGAAAATCCGACCTAGCCTTCCTAGAATCAGATTTTGAACTGTGGAAATCGTGCCCCCTTTGGCGCATTGAAGAAGGTGGAGTAGAGCTCGTGCTGTGGCCAATTCGATTCCAACAGAGCTCGATTTTGGTGGACCATCCGAAGCTCGGAGCGAAGGACGAAGGAAGCTCATGATAGCTGCCCCTTTCAAGAGCTCCTACGCTGCGTAACGAAGCAAGGTGCACTTCTTTTCCCCTTGATATGATTCTATAATCCGAATCGGGAGTCGTTTGAAGAAAGAGCTCATCCGAGGGATGGATTGAGCTATTCTCATAAAACGACATATATAAAAAATGTTTTGTTATGCCTCCTTGATGATTTTTAACATTCATGTAGTTAGCTAGGTTTAATTTGCATTTTATTTCATTCATTTAGCATATTTCATGAATTAATTAGGATTAATTTAGCCTTTATTTCAATTCTGCTTATTTTCAGTAGGTCTCTGTTTTTGTCAGTCAGTCCACACGTCATTTCATGCATTTATTTTTTATTAAAAATCCCAAAAAAATCACGGAATGCGCCCTTAGGTGTCCCTGAAATTTTGCCAAACATTCGGAGCCATTTGAATTTGTTTACTGCGGTAAACATCCAATATGGTAAGTCGGGTTTTGTAACCCGGGATGCGTTTTGAAAAACATTTGCCGACTTGTAAAATCGAGTTCTCCCTCCTGGGAGGTCCTATGTTCAATCCGAAAAATGCCCTGAACTCGGGAGAATGTCTAGTTTTTAATATGATTTTTTTAGATTTTTCTGATGTTTTTTATGACTGACAAAAATCCGAGAGTCCGGGACACGTGTCAGAGCCTAATTTGGGCCTCTGAGATCTTGGATCGAATTAGGGCTATGGTTTCTCTTTGTGTGTTGCTCCAAATACAAAACTGTAAAAAGTGAAAGTGGTGTCCGAGATGTCCTCTGTTTGAATCTAAAAGCCTGTAATTTTTAGAACAGTGTTGACCCCTGCTTCGGATTTTTCTTGTCAGCCCTCTGTTTTGCTACATTTGTCTGTTCTGTTAGTTTAGGCAGAAATAGTTATATTTTTCTATGTGTTTCTGTTGATCAAATGCCGAAGTCATAAACATGAAACTTGTTCATGTAGGTGTCTTTCATAGCTCTGATTAATTTCATAAATTTCCATGGCTGTTTTATATTTGTTTGGCATTTTACATCAGATTAGGGTGATTTTTACCTCTGTCAGAACTAAATCCCTGTTATTGAACTCACCATGGCTCAAATCCCGAGGCTGTAAAAACCAAAAATGTTCCATTTCGGGTCTTTTAGCAGTCTGCAAAATATCAGAAGTTTCCATGGTGTAAATCTTGCATTATCATATTAGGCATTGCATTTGGTTCGGATCCATAGGCAAAATCCACCATTTTAGGATTTTCTTTAAATTTTAGCATTCAAATCATATCATTTCGTGACTTTTAGCATTCTAGGTTGTTTATCAAAGTGTTTAGATGCTTCATACCGAATTTGGTGCAATTTGGAATCCATTTGAGGTTCGGATCATCCATAATACCAAAACAGGGTCCCACAGGACCCAGATCCAAGCGAAAAACAAGCGAAATTCGTTATTTTGGATAAATTGCAAAATACCAAATTCTGATTTTACAGTCTTAATGTGTCTAGCAGCATGTCATCATATCTCTTACTGCATTTTATCATCATTTGATTCAATTTGAATTTCAAAATATCAATTTTACCATGTTTTCCTTCAAAAAACCCTGATTTTAAAGGTGTAACTTTAATTTTAGGGGTATTTTGGTCATTTTGACCCCAATTCCGAATTTCAAATCGTTTTCTACTGAATTTCTTACATTTTCATCATTTCAAAATATCAAGGAAGCATGAGGTTAGGGTTTATATCCAATTAAATCCAATAATTTCACAATATTATTGGAAAATCTTGGAAAAACCCACATATTTGAGCTAACTTTATTTCAAGTTTGGCAGGGACATTCAAAAGAAGGAGCTGAAGTCTGCAATTTCCATTTATTTCATTTGATTAGTGATGTAATAATGTAAATTTTGGAATAAGAGATTTAATTTCCTGCTTAGACTAGGATGCATATCATATAGTTTGAACTTATGCAATATCCTGCTTATGTGATTCATGCATTTTATTTCAAAAGCACTATGGATGTTCACGAATGGCACGTGCACCAACTCTTAGGGAGTTGATGGACTCGGTGGGATCCATATTTACGGCCCTAGTCGGAATATGGACGAGACCCAGATCCATCATCTTTCTACTAGTCACATTGAGCCTACACTCTTAGGCTATCTTAAAATGCACATCATATTTCCAAAGTTTTCAAAAGCATGTGCATCAAATCAACTAAATTCTGAACATATTCATGGCCACAGTCAGAATATGTGAAGGATTTATCTTGACTTAATGCATATTTTTCCAACAAATCTCTTAGAAAATCTTTTCAAAGTGCATTCATTCACTCATGTCATTTGCATCATGAAATCATTGATTTTCTCAAGATTTTCTCAAGAAAACTTCATTCTCAAGAAATCGATTTCTCAAGAAACTCTAAGGATTTTTTTTAAAATCGGTTTTCCAAAGACAAGTTTTTTCACAGTTTTCCCTGGAAAATGATGTTTTCTTAAGAGATTCAAAAGAGTTTTCCAATCTTTCTCCAAGATCCAAAATCGATTTTCAAGTATTTCAAAAGGTAAAATTCCCAGGATTTCGATTCCCCAAGTTTTGAATTTCCTTCTCCAATGAGTTTTCCTATAAATCTTCCATCATTTTCCTAAGAAAACTCTCAAAGTCCAAGTTTTCCTAAGAAGTGTTTCCCTTTTCAAAAGGTTCATCTTTTCTCAAGAATCACTTCCATTTTCCCAGGATTTTCAACCATTCATAATTTTCCCAAGTCTTTATGAACTTTCCTGAGATTTCAAATCTTTTCCATCTGAGTTTCCTGAGAAATTAACTTTCATCCTTTTCCTGAGAAATGTTTTTCCAACTCCAAATATTTTCCAAGCATGCATCATGTTTTCCCAAGCTGCATTTTCCAAAATCTCATAGCACATGCCTGAATTCTCTATGCATTTAGGATAGAACATAACTTTGATAATTTCGCTAAGTCAAGCATAGTTTTGGTCCTTGGTTCGATTACCCCTGTTAAAGGCGACAGGAACGGTCGAACCTCGTACCGACAGGTCGAGCCCCATCCCATGGATTTTCCCGCAATTTTCAAAAACGGAGGCGAGTATTTCAAAACAATTTCCAAAATCCGGTCAAAGTTTGAATCGCGAAAGCGTTTCTCTCTTTTTCTCTTCCGCAAGGAAGGGGAAGACGGGAGAAAAATTTCGCGACGAGAACAGGTTTGGCGACCGTGATGGGACCTGTCCTTGTCTGACTTAAATTATGCTTGACTTAGTTCAATTATCGAAATTATGTTCACAAAATGTCAGCTCTTTTACTTTCAATATCATGTGAACCTAGGAGCCTAGATTCTGACCTAGCTGACATTGACTGCATATAGCTTAGGCATGGTTTGGTAGGACTATATTGAGGAGAAATTTTCATGCTCACATAGACTTAGGTCTAAATACAACTCTCCTCAATTTAGGATCTGAATGCAAACAATGTATGCTTCTTCAAAAGTTTTCAAAATCTATCTCTCTAGGACTTAGAGCCATCTATTTCTTGCATGTGATCATTTTTTAAAATCTCCCTTACCTATATTGTCCCGGTCTTCACGTTGCTGGGCTCTCTTCCAGAACCATAGTTCGGGACAGAGCCTCACAACTGGGCCAACTATTTGGGTTAACACCCCCCTACCACGTACCGCGGGCCACAGTCCGAAGTATATCGGTAGGCGCTCAAGGATGTTGGAAAACCTTACCTTAGAACCGGAGTTGAAACTCTATGCCACGTACCTTGGATTTCGGTTCGGGTATATCGGCATAACTGGATTGGACAAAGATGATCTGAACTTAGAGTTAGGATTAAGGTCCTACAGCTATTTTCAAATTGATGCATCTAGAGTCAGCCTTTTAGGGAGTGTTGTATGCGCATAAATGTTTGTGCAGGATGTGATTGTATGTGTGTTATTTCCTCAATTCTTTATATTTTCCAATATTTTTTTTTAACTCATTAGGTCTTTTTCAAAATATCCTTATTTTCCACAAGGTCTTTTTCTCAAACCCTGGATGATTTTCTCAAATATCCCATTTCTTTCAAAACTCCAGGTGATTTTCCACTCTCCCTTTCTACTGGATCTCGAATTTCTAGCTGCATTTTTATCCTGCCTGCAAAATTTTTTCAAAATTTCTCATATTTTCCTAAGTCTCATTCTGAGTCTTTCTCTGTTTTCAGTTCGATGGCATCCAGTCAAGTCGATCCTATCTTTCCTGAAGGTCACATCTCCTTCGAGGTGCGACAAGGTCGTCCTGAACATCGAGCTCTTAGCACCAGAACTTTCATTCCCCGGTGGTATTATTCCTGGTTAAAGAGCTTTTCCCGAATGTTCCCGGACCATTTGAGCGCGTGCGGATTAGAGCTGGCATCAGCAGTCGGAAAGCAGACCATCAATGGCAACCTGATCCATGCAATGGCGGAGCGATGGAATCCTCGGACGTGTACCTTCTGGTTCCCGTGGGGAGAAATGACCGTCCTAATGGATGAATTTTCAGAAATCATGGGGTTGCCAGAACCAGCTGGTCGACCAAGCGACCCATTAGAGCATCAATTCCTTATCAATGTCAAGGGTTTGGACCCCCGAGACTCCTTAGCCCGTATGACAGGCCGCCGATCTTGGCCCCTGATCCAGTTAGAAGGAGATGAATATGTTGACCTACTTGAGTTGTACCGCCAGTACGGGACATTCGTCGAAGTCAGCTCGCTATCAAGAACAGCTAAAGAAAAGATTCAGAATGCAATGGTTCTATGCACCGTAGGACTGTCCCTTTTCCCAGATGGACAGAACTACATGGACATCAGGATAATCCAACTTATGAGAAGATGGGGAAGTCGGCAAACCAATCGCCTCTCCATAGCCATGGCAGCGCTCGCCTTCCTTTATCGAGGTCTGACTCGATTCTCACTTGGAGAGTCCATTTTAGTTGAAGGATGCATCTACTCACTTCAGTCCTGGTTTTTCCAGCATGTTCCAGCCCGAGCAAGCTCTTTCAGATACAATGGTCAAGAACTCCTCCCAGTGGCGCAGTACCGGTCTATGATCAACAACATTCAAGAGGATGACGTTGTTTGGGACTATTTTGATCGGCAAATATCTCCTCCCAGATATACCTACGCTTATGGCAAGCGGTTCAAGTTGCTGGGACCATTCTTCTGCACTTACTACCAACCAGAGAGATGTGCTCGGCAGTTCTCTCAGAGGCAGCAATATGTCGAAGCCCGACTGTTATCAGGAACCATGGCAGAGTTCGATCTCACTTCCGCACAATGGTCCGGGGCATATCATTCTGCCCGCTACGGCTGGGATTCCTTTGTCTCTCTTAAAATCTTTCCAGGTCCTAGAGTGTCTGCCGACTATCATGAATGGTGGCAAATCGTCTGTCCTCCACCTCTTTGTCAAGATCAATAAAATCTTATTCTTCTCATTTTAATAAAATTCTATTTCCTTCCATTATGGTTTGACGACCTCGCCTAGGTAACAAGGCACATTTTCGTTGTTTATTTCTTTTGCAGAAGGAATGACAACACAATTGTCGTGATTCTCACGACGACTCAGTCCCTAGTAATGGGACATCTTTTCCAAATTGTCTACCATATTTTCAGCAAATATTTCCTCCAAAAGCTAATTCCCTCAAAATCTAATCAGGTCTTTTGCCCTGCAGAGAGCATCCATATCATTTGATGGTTGAAACAAGATCAGGCAAAAGAACCACAGCATCCCAGTACTCGTCAGCCTCGGAAGAAGAGATGGGTTCCCCTCGATCCGAGAAGAGTCAAGAACAGCAGCAAGAAGACGATGGCATAGACCCTCAAATGTATGCCATGTTCAGAAAAATGATGAACAAAATGATGAATGAGCAGCCCGGGACCAGCTCAGAAAGAAATCCATTCAGAGAAAGGTTCCATGGTCGCAGGGGTAAGAAGGCTCCCAAGAAGCAAATCCAGCCAGAAGAGATTTCAGATGAATCAGATTCCACTGAAAACACAGATGAAGAATATGAGGTACCTCCGGCATTTCAGAAGCATGGCCAAAGTAAGAGCCGCAGGTCAAAAAGCAGAGATAAAGAAGAGCCTTTGCAAGTGCAGTTTAAGGAAATGGCCCGAGTTGTCAAGGATCTGCAAGCCCGCGACAAGGGCAAGAAAGTCTTCACCAGCGAGGACTTTTATGACAGCTTAGAAGGAGATGACGATCTAGATAATCTCCCCCGTAAATTCATCAAGTTCGATGGTTCCGGCGACCCAAAAGCTCATCTTGCCACTTTCTTTGCTGAATGCTCTCGGTTTAAGAGGGATAACCGAGCATTGTTTTTATGCTTCCCCCGCAGCTTGGAAGGAGTTGCAGCTAAGTGGTATGCCGAGC
The DNA here is from genome assembly GCF_984573655.1 of Nuphar pumila. NCBI lineage: Eukaryota > Viridiplantae > Streptophyta > Magnoliopsida > Nymphaeales > Nymphaeaceae > Nuphar > Nuphar pumila. The sequence continues at coordinate 10,185,528 of NC_143257.1, forward strand.
ATATCAACCCCATCGAGCTCAAGGAGTTCGACAAAGTTGTGAATCTCTTTATTGAACGCTTCTTGTTCAACACTGAAGCGCTCCCAACATTGAGTCATCTCTGCAATTTAAGGCAGAACGAGAATGAAAAAGCACGGGACTTCATTCACAGATGGAGATCAGCCTGTAATAAGATGAGAGATCCTATCTCGGAAAGACATGCATTGTCCTTAATCCTCAACAATTTCTCGCAGCCGCTAAGAGGATTAATCTCCACAGCGCCGTCCAGGACCTTCATTGAGCTGACTGAACGAGCCGAATGGCTCGAGCTGAGTGTGGAAAATGGAGTCTATGAAGGCTTCACCTTTTCCAAGAACAACTCCCATGGTGAGCAGAAGAAGAAAGCTCACTTTACTTATTCTGCCAACAACAGCAACAAAGGCCAAAAATGATACAAAGGGCAGAAGAAAGATTACTGCTACAGCTCAGGCAGTTCGAACCACAAAGATCAGAAAGCAAAGCCTGCTCCTCAGTTCAGCAAGCCTCCTCAGCAGGATCAAGGGCCGAAGCTGCGCGAGAAAGCTAAACATGAAGGATGGAGCTACGACAGAAAATTTACTCCTCTTGACCAATCACTCGAGGATGTGCTCGAGTACATGCTATCAAAAGAGATGGTCAAATTGCCCAGATTGGCTGATCCCCCTGTGCCCATGGGGAAATGGAAAGATCAGTTCTGCAAGTTCCACAGGACAGTGGGACACAACACCGAGAACTGCTTTGTTCTCAAAAACATCGTGCAAGATCTCATTGAAAAGAATTTATTGGTGGAAGGAGAAGAAGAAGAGAAAATGGACATTCTCAATCACCCCTTCCCTTCACACACCACAGCAGTAGTGTCTGCACAACCCTTTCTACCGCATGAACATATCAAGCTATGTTCTGCGCAAGATCTCCAAGTCCAGCATCAGGTGACGATGCTACGACAAGCGGCTCCAGATTCTAAGAAGATGGACTTAATTTCAGCATTCAGTAAAATGAAAGTTGCAGAAGCACCTGTGAAGTCAGTTCCCAAATCAAAAGGAACTCCTGACTTCTTCAAGCAAATCGTTAGACCAAGGCCAGAGAATTCAAGTCAGAAGCCTCTGACTGCTTTATCCAATGTCTCCATCCTTGACTTGGCCAAGAATTCTAGAAAGCACCAGCAAGTACTGGATGATTTACTCAGAAAAATCAAAGTTAAACCCAGTACCACTCCTGAAGACATGGCACAGATTGTGAACTCCGCCATGACCAATGCACCAATTACCTTCTCGGATGAGGACCTTCCAAAGCCTCATTCCTTTCACAATAATGCTCTTTACATCGTCGTTCGGGTCAGAGGAATGACGGTTCCCCATGTGCTGGTCGATGGAGGCAGTAGCCTCAACATATGTCCCGAAATGACCGCAAAGGCATTAGGGATCAAGGACGAAGAATATATTCCCGATCCCATCACTATCTATGGGTTTGACAATCATGGTCAAACGGCCAAGGGCAAGATATTCTTGGAGGTGTTTATCAACTATTCGGTGCACTCTGTCCTTTTCCATGTGGTTAATGTACCACCAACCTACAACTTGCTGCTCGGTAGGACGTGGATTCACAATGCTAATGCAGTGCCTTCCACCCTCCATCAATGTGTGAAGTGGTCAAAGGGTGGAATGATAACCACAATACTGGGAGAAGACCCAGAAGAAAGGCTCCCGCAGCCCATGATTCCTCGGCCATCATTCAATGCAGATATTCCCAGCATCAGGGAAAGTAAAGAGATCAATCTCGAAGAGAATCGAGAAATACTTCAGGCATCCTCAGAGCCATCTCTGCACACAGTAGCCATGACCCGATGGAAAGGTCCTCAATTCTTCAAGGTTGGAGGTCGAATCGACTACGGCACCATTAAGGATCATCCCTTGTTTCCGCAATTCATGAAGTCAAGAAAGGGATTTGATTTGCTTCTAAAACATGGTTATCAACCCTTCAAGGGACTCGGCAAGAACAAGGACGACCGCATCGAGCCAATGATTCAGAAGCATCGTCCCCACAGAGCAGGACTAGGATTTGCCGGCAGAAGCTCGTCAAAGAAGACTGTTTTTGTCAAGGGGGCACAATGAAGACCATTTGTTATTTTCCTTCTATTCTTATCCAAATAAATGTCTCATTTTACCAATGTCATTGATCAATTCAATCAATAAAATTCCAAGTTTCTTTGTCTATCCGAATGCCATCTACTCCCTTTCTGTCTGTCTCATCATTTTATAATTCAATGCCATTTTATGTATGGTTCTCTTCAAATGATTGCTTGTCTCACTATAGGCTGATTTGTCTGAACCAAATTTCTTCTCCAAAATTTCAGAATGACTTCTCGGATAATCAAGAAGCTCGTTCTCAATCCCACGGTCTTTAAGAAGTCGACAGCAATTCACAGAATCAAAGCAAGCACCGGAAATGATAAGAGTGCAAAGCAGTCTGATGATTGTGCAGAACACGATCAGTCTCTTCAGGAATTACCGGAGTTCGCCGCAGTTCAGAAGCAGGACGAACCATCTCCTCTAGTACAAGATCCAACTGAAGGTGTCAATATCGGTTCAGAGGAAGATCCCAAAATTCTCCAGATCGGAACCAGTCTGAGTCCAGAAGAAAAGAAAAGGCTTACAGATTTTCTCAAGCAGCATGAAGAAGTGTTCGCGTGGACATATAAAGACATGCCGGGCTTAGACCCCAAATTGGTTGAACACCGACTCGTCTTGAAGCCGGATGCTAAGCCAGTCAAGCAGAAGCTGAGAAAAATGGATCCCAGAATTGAACAACAAGTCAAGGAAGGACTTGAAGATCTGCTCAAAGCAGGATTTATTCGAGCTATTGACTACCCAGATTGGTTAGCCAATATCGTCGTTGTCCCAAAGAAAAGCGGCAAAGTAAGGATCTGCATAGACTTCAGAGACCTCAATAAGGCTACTCCGAAGGATGACTATCCACTTCCAAGCATCGATCTTCTAGTCGATAGCACGGCAGAACATGCCATGTTCTCTTTCATGGACGGATATTCCGGCTACAATCAGATTAAGTTGGCCGCCCGCGACCAATCAAAAACTTCCTTCACTACGCCTTGGGGCACTTTCTGTTATACAGTTATGCCTTTTGGGCTCAAGAATGCTGGAGCAACATATCAAAGAGCAATGGCTGTTATCTTTCACGATCAAATGCGCAAAATCATGGATGCGTATGTTGACGACATTCTCGTGAAATCTAAAGAGGAAGAAGATCACCTTGAAGCTCTTGATCAAGTCTTTAAGCGACTCATCCTTTACAAGTTAAGGCTTAACCCGCAAAAGTGTATCTTTGGAGTCGAATCAGGCAAACTGTTGGGTTTTCTGGTCAGCAAAAAGGGAATTGAAGTTGACCCAGCCAAAGCAAAGGCTATTATTGATATGCCACCCCCGAAGAATCTCAAAGAACTACGTAGCCTTCAAGGACGTATGCAGTCAATCCGACGATTCATTTCCAACTTGGCGATGAGATGTGAGCCCTTCAACCACTTACTCAGAAAAGGAGTGAAGTTCGAATGGGGACCAGAGTGCCAGCAATCATTTGATCGAATCAAGAAGTATCTTCTTAATCCTCCCATCCTGAAGCCGCCAGAATTGGGAAAACCTCTTTTTATACATCTCACTCAATCAAGTCGCATGCGGTGGATTCTTGGCACAATACAAAGAAGGCAGCCTGATAGAACACGCCATTTATTATGTGAGTAAGACTTTCATAGATTATGAGAAGAGATACTCTCAAATAGAGAAGACCTGCCTAGCTCTGGTATGGATGTGTCAGAAGCTAAGACACTACCTGTTAGCATCAGAGATCAAAATTTTGTCTAAACTCAATCCCCTCAAGTATATCTTAGAACAACCTTTCCTCAGCGGACGAGTCGCGAAATGGCAAGTCTTACTGATGCAGTATGACTTAGAATATGTCTCGCAGCAATCAATCAAAGGCCAAGCAATTGCAGATCAATTGGCGGATTTCCCCCTGGCCGAAGAAGTAAAAGCCGAAGATGACTTCCCTGATGAGCAAATTTGCAATATCCAGCAATCTCCAGTCTGGAATTTATTTTTCGATGGTTCTAAGAATATGGCGGGAATAGGCATCGGAATTTTATTAATCACTCCCGAGAAGGAGATGATTCCATTTTCTCTCAAATTAGACTTTCAATGTACTCATAATATGGCTGAATATGAAGCCCTGATTCAAGGTCTAAAGATTCTATCAGACTTCAATGTCAAGAGAGTACATGCCTACGGTGACTCATTACTTGTTGTCAATCAAGTTCGAGCCGAATGGCAGGTCAAAGATCAGAAGTTATTTCCCTATCAGAAAATTGTTTCAGCTCTCGTCAGCAAGTTTGAAGAATTCCATCTCTTTCATGTCAAGAGAGATTTTAATCAAGTGGCTGATAGTCTAGCCAGTTTAGGCTCCATTATGGCATTCAAGAATGGAGAATCTTGTCGCTCTTTTGAAATTGGCAGACTTGACCAACCTGCTTTCATTCCAGCAGAACAGGTAAACCAGGCTGAGCAAAGGAAGAAGCCCTGGTATTACAACATCAAAACTTTCATAGAAACTGGCGAATTTCCTCCAGAACTCTCAAAGAAAGAGCAGCGAGCAGTCCAGCGTATGTCTACTCGATACTTCATTTTGGCCAATGTCCTCTATCGTCGTGGATTCAGTTCAGAGTATTCCAGATGCTTAGATGAAAACGAAGCCAAAGAAGTCGTGCGAGAAGCACACGAAGGTATTTGTGGTGGCCACGTCGGTTACCAAACCCTTGTCAAGCAAATCATCAGAGCAGGTTACTACTGGAAGACTATGCAACAAGACTGCTATCATTATGTGAAGAAGTGTGTGCAATGCCAGATACACGCACCTTCTATTCATGCTCCGGCAACTTATTTACAATCTGTTGTCTCCCCATGGCCATTCTCCATGTGGGCCTTCGATGTCGTAGGTCCCATCACTCCTTCAGCTTCAAATGGCCACAAATACTTCCTTGCCGCAACGGAATATTTCACCAAGTGGGTAGAAGCCATCACTCTTCGCACAGTAGAAGGCCGTCATGTGGTCTCTTTTATTCACAAGAACATCCTTTGCCGTTTCGGCATCCCACATGACATTGTGTCAGACAATGGCAGTCATTTCAAGAATGAAAGAATGAAGACATTCTGCTCAAAATTCAAGATCTATCATCATTTCTCCGCTCCATATTATCCTCAAGGGAATGGTCAGGCAGAGGCCACCAACAAGATTTTAATTCGTATTGTGGAGCGAACTGTGGAAACAGGCCGTGACTGGCATGAGAAGATCCACGATGCATTGTGGGCCTATCGGACCACCATTCGTACACCAACGAATGCTACTCCATCAGAGCTGGTCTATGGGACAAAAGTAGTATTGCCGCTACATGTTCAGAAGCCCGCTTTAAAATTTGCTTCACTTCTGCAATTACCTCTTGATCAATACCAGCAGCAGCGACTAGTGCAGCTAGACTTACTCGACGAGAGAAGGCTAAAAGCAGCAGAGCATGCTCAATCCTATCGCCAGAGAGTAGCCAGGCAATATGCGAAGTCTATCATCGAAAGAAGATTCAAAGTCAATGATTTAGTACTTCGATCCACAACTTATCTCAAGCATCGTCCCGGCGGCAAATGGTCGCCAAATTGGGAAGGTCCCTATGTTGTCAAAGAAGCATTAACCCGCAACTCATATCGGCTCATCAATGCCGATGGAGTAGAATTGCCAGATCCTATTAATGCTCGACACTTGAAAAAGTTTTATACTTGAAACATTTATCCTTCTCTTGTAATCCTTCCTGTTTCTTTCAAATAATGATCCAACTTTCTTTCCCAGTTACACTGGGGCATTTTAAAATTTTGTTCTATATGCAGGCAGGATAAACAAATTCCCCATTTCATGCACTTGTGCATTCATATGCATCAACTCATATTCATTTGCATTCAATTGCATTAATCACAATCCGGTCGGTATTGGGATTTCAACAAACAGTCCCATCATAATTCCTAATGATCCAAAGATCATCGCCAATACTGAACCAAAACCCAGCACTCAAACTGGTATTATTTCAAAATCCAGTATTCAAGCTGGTACATTTTCAACTTTTAGGAAAACCGAGTTCCGACTCGGGTTTTTATTCAAATCATTTTCCTTTGTTGATCCGGGTTCCGACTCGTGATCTCTCTGCTTTATTCGAGCCTCGACTCGAACTCCTCATTTTCCTTTGTTGATCCGGGTTCCGACTCGTGATCTCTCTGCTTTATTCGAGCCTCGACTCGAACTCCTCATTTTCCTTTGTTGATCCGGGTTCCGACTCGTGATCTCTCTACTTTATTCGAGCCTCGACTCGAACTCTTCATTTTCCTTTGTTGATCCGGGTTCCGACTCGTGATCTCTCTGCTTTATTCGAGCCTTGACTCGAACTCTTCATTTTCCTTTGTTGATCCGGGTTCCGACTCGTGATCTCTCTACTTTATTCGAGCCTTGACTCGAACTCTTCATTTTCCTTTGTTGATCCGGGTTCCGACTCGTGATCTCTTTACTTTATTCGAGCCTTGACTCGAACTCTTCATTTTCCTTTGTTGATCCGGGTTCCGACTCGTGATCTCTCTACTTTATTCGAGCCTTGACTCGAACTCTTCATTTTCCTTTGTTGATCCGGGTTCCGACTCGTGATCTCTCTACTTTATTCGAGCCTCGACTCGAACTCCTCATTTTCCTTTATTGATCCGGGTTCCGACTCGTGATCTCTCTACTTTACTCGAGCCTTGACTCGAACTCTTCATTTTCCTTTGTTGATCCGGGTTCCGACTCGTGATCTCTCTACTTTATTCGAGCCTTGACTCGATCTCTTCATTTTGTCTTGTTGATCCGGGTTCCGACTCGAGATCTCTCTATTCATTCGAGTTCTTCATTTTCCTTTGTTGATCCGGGTTCCGACTCGTGATCTCTATACTTTATTCGAGCCTTGACTCGAACTCTTCATCTTCATTTGTTGATCCGGGTTCCGACTCGAGATCTCTTTATCCATTCGAGCTCAGATACGAGCTCTTCATTTTTTTTTTTTATTAATTAATCCGGGTTCCGACTCGAGATCTCTTTATCTTATCCAAGCTCTAATTCGAGTCCTTCATTTTCCTTTGTTGATCCGGGTTCCGACTCGTGATCTCATTATCTTATTTGAGCTCTGATTCGAGCCTTCCATTTTCCTCTGTTGATTCGGGTTCCGACTCGTGATCTCTATATTTTATTCGAGCTCTGACTCGAACTCATCATTCTCTTTTATTGATCCAAGTCATTTCAATCATCAGGGTCTGTCAATTGCTCAAATTTGATATTTTGCTCTCTAAATTTCAATTTAAATCCTCAAATCAGGCAATTCTCCTCTGATTTCCAATTTCAATTACCAATTTCCAATTCTCGACCTGCGGGTCAACCAATTTCCAATTTTCGACCTTCGGGTCAATCAATTTCCAAATTTCGACTTCTCGTCAAATCAATTCTCAATTTCGACCTTCGGGTCACACAATTTCGACCTTCGGTCAACCAATTCTCGATTTCGACCTTTTTGGTCAAATCAATTCTCAATTTCGACCGTCAGGTCATCCAATTTCGACCTTCGGGTCATTCAATTTTCAACAACCAATTTTCCAATTTTCAATTTCGACCTTCGGGTCAATCAATCTCAATATCCAATTTCAATCATTTTCTCTTGCGAGAGACCCTTTTTAGGGAGAGTTCGAGGGAGCTCGTTCTTTTCGCATGCTATCCAATTCGTTCACTTAGCCCCTTTTAGGGAGAGTTTGAAGGGACTCGCGTCTTTGTGAACCGTTTGCAAAACAATTTCCAATTTCACACGAGGAACCCTTTCAAAGGGAGAGGCTCGACGGAGACTCGTTTTCTTGTAACCCCCCAATTTCATACTAGGCCATTTTTCGTCATGAAAAGACCCTCTTTGCAGGGAGAGTGTGATGGACTCGTTCCTTTCATGACCCAATTTTCAGACCTCACTATTTTCGGCCCCCTTTCCATAAGAGAAGCCTAATATTAGGGAGCTTTGACGAAAGCTTAATTTCTCTTCGAAAGTTCGTTTTGCAAACACCTCCTCTTTAGGGAAGAGAGGAGTATTTCCCATTTCCCATTCAGGTAAGGGTTAAGCCTGAGTCTCTCTTTTTGGGGAAAAAGAGAGGAGAATTTTCGTCACGGATGCGTTGAGCCGGATTTCAAATACTCACTTTCACTAAGGATTTCAAGAAAATTTTGTCAATTTGTCAAATTATTTGTTGATTTCAGAATCTTTATTGCACTAGTCAGTTTACCCTCAGCATCACTTCCAAAAGAGTGAAGCTTTTGCGAAAAAGGATTCAAAATTCAAATTCTTTCTATTGGCCAACCAAAAGGATGAAGGATAAATCCTCGATATGGCCAGAAAAGAAGATTCAAGGTTATTGAAAAGCCGTAGATGATCGATATTGATCGCAGTTAATGGCGCATCGTTAAAGGCTATTCTTGTAAGGACGAGACAGTGGAAATATCCTGAGTGCTAGAAAAGAGAGAATTCACCCTAACCCTGTCTCCTCAGAATCACCTAAGCTGCAATTAAGTATCCGCAAAAGGGATCTCTCACCTGTCGTCAAGATGAAGGCGAATTAGGCGAGTAGACCCCCGGGGCCAAAGAAGATTCGAAACATCTCCAAGATGACGGAGTTTGTGACGGATCCTTCCAGGGAAAGTCCAAAGCACTGTCGAGATGAAGGCAGATGCGATGAACCTCTCGACAATCCCTAAAAGATATTTAATTTCAGCTATCGCCCAAAGATCTCCGAACCCATCATCCAAGAAGGATCGAAACATCTCCAAGTTGAAGGAGTTTGTGACGTACCCTTCCCAAAAGAGAGAAAGAGAGGAAAAAAAAAAAGAGAAAAAGTAAGAATATCTCCAAAATAAAGGAGAATGTAGAAAAAGCCCAGAGAGCCAAAAGAGTGCAGAAAGAGTATCATGAGAGAAGCCCTCAGGATATCAAACTGCCAGATCTATCAAGAATCCTCTTTAACTTTGTGAAATTCTATTATCAATATTCTTTCATCAATTGCTTTCATAATATCAAATTTTCTTTCCTGCTCATATCAAGGAAATTGATAACTTCCTTGAAAAAGGTCAATTGCAAGCAATTTGGATTTCCAATCTCGATTCCACGAAGTGAACCTTGTTTGGAGGTAATGCTTTGGGTAGAAAAGAAAGAATATCTTTGCAACAATGTGCGACATTTTCAAAAATTTTGAATCAACAGCAAAATTTCCAACATTTTGGCAATATTTTCTAGCTATCCTGACATGAAGTGAGAGCTTGATGTCCGTTTTCGATGCATCCTGACACCAATTTTAAATCCCTCCTAAGGACTTGATTCCTTTCCTTCTTTGAGAGCATGAACTCTCAAATTTGCACACTTCCCTGTGTCCCCACTGTCCCACCATAGACAGTCCCATTTCGGTTCGAGGTTGAACCACCAATCATTTCCCGCAAAAGGCAATTTCAAAAGCTGATTTTAGTCTCAGCAATGAGACGCCCAAAACCAATCCCTTTTCAAGCTTTAGGGACCCCATTTTCCTTCCTTTTGCAAAAACCCTATTGGATTTATTATGCAAAATCCAAAGGTTCCATCATGGTCTCTTCCTTCGAGGATTCCATTCATTTTCCACCCGATCAGGATAAGGGTACAAACCTGGGCCTCAATCAAAGAGGTATTCCATTTTCCGCCCGATCAGGATAAGGGTACAAACCTGAGCCTCAATCAAAGAGGTATTTCATTTTCCGCCCGATCAGGATAAGGGTACAAACCTGAGCCTCACTCAAAGAGGTATTTCATTTTCCACCCGATCAGGATAAGGGTACAAACCTGAGCCTCACTCAAAGAGGTATTTCATTTTCCGCCCGATCAGGATAAGGGTACAAACCTGAGCCTCGATCAAAGAGGTATTTCATTTTCCGCCCGATCAGGATAAGGGTACAAACCTGAGCCTCAATCAAAGAGGTATTCCATTTTCCGCCCGATCAGGATAAGGGTACAAACCTGAGCCTCAATCAAAGAGGTATTCCATTTTCCACCCGATCAGGATAAGGGTACAAACCTGAGCCTCACTCAAAGAGGTATTTCATTTTCCACCCGATCAGGATAAGGGTACAAACCTGAGCCTCACTCAAAGAGGTATTTCATTTTCCGCCCGATCAGGATAAGGGTACAAACCTGAGCCTCAATCAAAGAGGTATTCCATTTTCCGCCCGATCAGGATAAGGGTACAAACCTGAGCCTCATTCAAAGAGGTATTTCATTTTCCACCCGATCAGGATAAGGGTACAAACCTGAGCCTCGATCAAAGAGGTATTCCATTTTCCGCCCGATCAGGATAAGGGTATAAACCTGAGCCTCATTCAAAGAGGTATTTCATTTTCCCCCCGATCAGGATAAGGGTACAAACCTGAGCCTCATTCAAAGAGGTATTTCATTTTCCGCCCAATCAGGTTAAGGGTACAAACCTGAGTCTCATTTCGATGAGATATTCCATTCCCCAATCAGATCAAGGGTCAAAACCTGAGCTTCGTTCCATGCGAGGTATTTCTGTCCCATCAGGTTAAGGGTCAAACCTGAGCTTCGTTCCATGCGAGGTATTTCTGTCCCATCCAGGTTAAGGGCATAAACCTGAATTTCACTCTCATAGAGTGAGTCTTTCCTCTTCATCCTCCGCTTCATATCTACCATCTTCCTCGGGCTAATTTCTCCATACCCAGTCAGATCCTTCTAACTGGAGCATTTTTTCATATGGCCCAAATTTGGTGTGTTTTTCTTTGCCACTAAGCTCGGCCATGAGCCGGCTTAGTAGCAAAGAGGGGCATCTGTAAACACCCCAAATTTTCACTCACTCCCCCAACATTTCCACCAAGCATCAACATCCAGCCTCTGAAATCGCTGGAGGGCAAAATGGTCATTTTCTGAGCCCGGACCTTGCAAAAGTCTAAATTTCATCTGCAACTCTCAAAATTTCTCTATTTTGTCTCAGATAGTCAAAATCTTACTCCTGACAGAAGACAGGAATCCTCAAGTCTTGGTTCAAGATTCCATTTCATAAGACATGACATTGCATATCATTGCATGAGCATTTCAAATCACTGCACTGCACAGCATGTCATTTCGAGGTCCAGAACTCTTGATTTCAAAATTTTCAATCCAGATTCGAATTTTAACTATTTTCAAAATTGATTTCAAAACCCTGGGTCTTCAAAATTATCAATTCTTCCCATTTTACCCCTAGGGCTCTGAATTTCAAAATATTTCCTCAGGAAAACCATCTGGATAGTTTTCAATATGAATTTGAGTCACTTCACCTCAGATTTTGCCCTTTTTGACAATTTCAAATATCTTTCTTTTACAAAATCGCCCTACAAGGGCCAACTCTTTCCAAAATTCCTGTTTTGCCCATCAGTCAAGATTTTATGAAAATTCCAAAAAGAAGTTGTTGTTTTATCCTTATTTCAATAAAGAAGCAATGTGGGACCCACACTGAGGTGGTGTCACACAAGCTCTCCTTTTGAAAATTTGAATTTTGAAAAACCCAAAAATATAGGAGCCTTGTCCCCTGGATTGGTGCCACTTGTCATTTCTCTCTCCTCCCATTTCCATGCCAAGTGTCAGTGTGGGGCTACCTTCAGAAGCCGCCACATGTCATCCCATTTATCTGCCATGTGTCACCCTATCCATCCTGCGCCATGTGTCATTTCAAAGACTACCAGGAGATGCCAAGTGTCATAGGTTGTCCTGTCTAGAAAAAGTGGAGTTTGTCTCCTCTGAGGTGGCGCCACTTGAAGTGTGTCTCCTGCAGGGGACACGTGTCAACCCCTCCTTCCTTCTAGAAAAGTAGTCTGACACATGTCCTCCCCCTATTTTTTTCAGAAAAGTAGGAAACATGTGTCACTCCTAAATTCCTACAAAAAAGGTAGGCTTGTCTCCTCTGAGGTGGCGCCCTCTGGAGTGTCTCCTACAGAGGACACATGGCAAGCTCTCATTTCCTCAGAAAAAGCATGTGCCACGTGTCATTCTCTGCTTCTTTCAGAAAAAGTAGAGGACACATGTCTTCTCCCTACCTCTTTCAGAAAAGTAGGAGACACATGTCACTCCTGGCCTTCTTCAGAAAAAGCAAACCATTTAAAATTCAAACAGGGCACTAGGTGGCGAAAATCCAGAGCTCTGATTTCCCAGATGGCCTATGAGAGCGCCACATGTCCCTTCCCTCTTTTTTTCTCCCTCTTGCCACATGGCATTGTAGGAGCCACCCTAAGGTGGCGCCACATGTCCATCCTCCATTCCTCCAGAGCCAACCTCCATTTGAATTTCAAACTTCCCCCTGAGGTGGCGCCATTTGAGAAAGCCTCTCCAGACAGCTGACACTTGTCCTCCACATGTCCAGATCTCCTTTCACCAGAAAAAGCAAAATTCAAATTCCTCTGAGGTGGCGCCTTCTGAGCCCACTGCTCTGTCCTTCTGACATGTGTCAAACACCTTTTGAGGTGGCACCATTCCAGGACTCCACTTGGCTCCATTTTTATTTTTTATTTTTTTTATTTTTAAAAAAGGTAGCCCACCATGAGGTGGCGCCACCTGAGGACTCCCTACAAAAGGTGAGTTTGAATTTCAAATTCCAAGAGAGCACCCTCTGAGGTGGCGCCTTCTGGGAGCTCCCTGCAGAGAGAATCAAGCTAACTTTTGAAAATTTCCAAATTCCCCCTGCTGAGGTGTCTCACCCACAAAATTTCCATTTTTTTATTTTCTCAAAAAAATCAAAATAGCCTTTTAAGGTGGCGCCACCTGAGGGCTCCCTGCAGAAGACAAATTCGAATTTCAAACCCCTCAGATGACACCCCCTGAGATGGCGCCACATGGAGGGCTCAGATTGAACCTGTTTGAATTTAAAAAAATTTCAGAAAAATTATAAAAACAAGGGTTCACGCCCAGCCTAAGGAGATCATTTTTAGCTCTTGTGAACTTGGAAAATCCGACCTAGCCTTCCTAGGATCAGATTTTGAACTGTGGAAATCGTGCCCCCTTTGGCGCATTGAAGAAGGTGGAGTAGAGCTCGTGCTGTGGCCAATTCGATTCCAACAGAGCTCGATTTTGGTGGACCATCCGAAGCTCGGAGCGAAGGACGAAGGAAGCTCGTGATAGCTGCCCCTTTCAAGAGCTCCTACGCTGCGTAACAAAGCAAGGTGCACTTCTTTTCCCCTTGATATGATTCTATAATCCGAATCGGGAGTCGTTTGAAGAAAGAGCTCATCCGAGGGATGGATTGAGCTATTCTCATAAAACGACATATATAAAAAATGTTTTGTTATGCTTCCTTGATGATTTTTAACATTCATGTAGTTAGCTAGGTTTAATTTGCATTTTATTTCATTCATTTAGCATATTTCATGAATTAACTAGGATTAATTTAGCCTTTATTTCAATTCTGCTTATTTTCAGTAGGTCTCTGTTTTTGTCAGTCAGTCCACACGTCATTTCATGCATTTATGTTTTATTAAAAATCCCAAAAAAATCACGGAATGCGCCCTTAGGTGTCCCTGAAATTTTGCCAAAAATTCGAAGCCATTTGAATTTGTTTACTGTGGTAAACATCCAAAATGGTAAGTCGGGTTTTGTAACCCGGGATGCGTTTTGAAAAACATTTGCCGACTTGTAAAATCGAGTTCTCCCTCCTGGGAGGTCCGATTTTAGATACGAAAAATGCCCTGAACTTGGGAGAATGTCTAGTTTTTAATATGATTTTTTTAGATTTTTATGATTTTTTTTATGACTGACAAAAATCCGAGAGTCCGGGACACGTGTCAGAGCCTAATTTGGGCCTCTGAGATCTTGGATCGACTTAGGGCTATGGTTTCTCTTTGTGTGTTGCTCCAAATACGAAACTGTAAAAAGTGAAAGTGGTTTCCGAGATGTCCTCTGTTTGAATCTAAAAGCCTGTAATTTTTAGAACAGTTTTGACCCCTTCTTCGAATTTTTCTTGTCATCCCCCTGTTTTGCTACATTTGTCTGTTCTGTTAGTTTAGGCAGAAATAGTTATATTTTTCTATGTGTTTCTGTTGATCAAATGCCGAAGTCATAAACATGAAAGTTGTTCATGTAGGTGTCGTTCATAGCTCTGATTAATTTCATAAATTTCCATGGCTTTTTTATATTTGTTTGGCATTTTACATCAGATTAGGGTGATTTTTACCTCTGTCAGAACTAAATCCCTGTTATTGAACTCACCATGGCTCAAATCCCGAGGCTGTAAAAACCAAAAATGTTTCATTTCGGGTCTTTTAGCAGTCTGCAAAATATCAGAAGTTTCCATGGTGTAAATCTTGCATTATCATATTAGGCATTGCATTTGGTTCGGATCCATAGGCAAAATCCACCATTTTAGGATTTTCTTTAAATTTTAGCATTCAAATCATATCATTTCGTGACTTTTAGCATTCTAGGTTGTTTATCAAAGTGTTTAGATGCTTCATACCGAATTTGGTGCAATTTGGAATCCATTTGAGGTTCGGATCATCCATAATACCAAAACAGGGTCCCACAGGACCCAGATCCAAGCGAAAAACAAGCGAAATTCGTTATTTTGGATAAATTGCAAAATACCAAATTCTGATTTTACAGTCTTAATGTGTCTAGCAGCATGTCATCATATCTCTTACTGCATTTTATCATCATTTGATTCAATTTGAATTTCAAAATATCAATTTTACCATGTTTTCCTTCAAAAAACCCTGATTTTAAAGGTGTAACTTTAATTTTAGGGGTATTTTGGTCATTTTGACCCCAATTCCGAATTTCAAATCGTTTTCTACTGAATTTCTTACATTTTCATCATTTCAAAATATCAAGGAAGCATGAGGTTAGGGTTTATATCCAATTAAATCCAATAATTTCACAATATTATTGGAAAATCTTGGAAAAACCCACATATTTGAGCTAACTTTATTTCAAGTTTGGCAGGGACATTCAAAAGAAGGAGCTGAAGTCTGCAATTTCCATTTATTTCATTTGATTAGTGATGTAATAATGTAAATTTTGGAATAAGAGATTTAATTTCCTGCTTAGACTAGGATGCATATCATATAGTTTGAACTTATGCAATATCCTGCTTATGTGATTCATGCATTTTATTTCAAAAGCACTATGGATGTTCACGAATGGCACGTGCACCAACTCTTAGGGAGTTGATGGACTCGGTGGGATCCATATTTACGGCCCTAGTCGGAATATGGACGAGACCCAGATCCATCATCTTTCTACTAGTCACATTGAGCCTACACTCTTAGGCTATCTTAAAATGCACATCATATTTCCAAAGTTTTCAAAATCATGTGCATCAAATCAACTAAATTCTGAACATATTCATGGCCACAGTCAGAATATGTGAAGGATTTATCTTGACTTAATGCATATTTTTCCAACAAATCTCTTAGAAAATCTTTTCAAAGTGCATTCATTCACTCATGTCATTTGCATCATGAAATCATTGATTTTCTCAAGATTTTCTCAAGAAAACTTCATTCTCAAGAAATCGATTTCTCAAGAAACTCTAAGGATTTTTTTTAAAATCGGTTTTCCAAAGACAAGTTTTTTCACAGTTTTCCCTGGAAAATGATGTTTTCTTAAGAGATTCAAAAGAGTTTTCCAATCTTTCTCCAAGATCCAAAATCGATTTTCAAGTATTTCAAAAGGTAAAATTCCCAGGATTTCGATTCCCCAAGTTTTGAATTTCCTTCTCCAATGAGTTTTCCTATAAATCTTCCATCATTTTCCTAAGAAAACTCTCAAAGTCCAAGTTTTCCTAAGAAGTGTTTCCCTTTTCAAAAGGTTCATCTTTTCTCAAGAATCACTTCCATTTTCCCAGGATTTTCAACCATTCATAATTTTCCCAAGTCTTTATGAACTTTCCTGAGATTTCAAATCTTTTCCATCTGAGTTTCCTGAGAAATTAACTTTCATCCTTTTCCTGAGAAATGTTTTTCCAACTCCAAATATTTTCCAAGCATGCATCATGTTTTCCCAAGCTGCATTTTCCAAAATCTCATAGCACATGCCTGAATTCTCTATGCATTTAGGATAGAACATAACTTTGATAATTTCGCTAAGTCAAGCATAGTTTTGGTCCTTGGTTCGATTACCCCTGTTAAAGGCGACAGGAACGGTCGAACCTCGTACCGACAGGTCGAGCCCCATCCCATGGATTTTCCCGCAATTTTCAAAAACGGAGGCGAGTATTTCAAAACAATTTCCAAAATCCGGTCAAAGTTTGAATCGCGAAAGCGTTTCTCTCTTTTTCTCTTCCGCAAGGAAGGGGAAGATGGGAGAAAAATTTCGCGACGAGAACAGAAAGCAAAAGTGATAGAACCTTGGGGATATAAGATTTGGTATACATGAATAAATAGGAATAGGAATGGAGTAGGGATTGTTATGAGTCGTGAGTTTATAGATAATGTAGTTGAGGTCCGTAGGAAGGGTGATAGGATTTTACTTATTAAATTAGTATTAGGTACGGATATTATTAATATTATTAGTGTTTATGCACCTCAAGTAGGTTTAGATGATTCCACTAAGCGTCAATTTTGGGAAGATTTAGATGGAGTAGTACAAGGGATATCTTATGGAGAAAGGCTTTTCATCGGCGGTGACCTTAATGGGCATGTAGGCATTAGTAGGGATGGATTTGAAAGTATCCATGGAGGCTATGGTATAGGAGAAAGAAACGATAGTGGAGAAAGGATTTTAGATTTTGGTTTGTCCTATGATATGATCTTAGCAAACACTTGGTTTAGGAAGAGGGAGTCTCACCTAGTAACATTTAAAAGTGGGGTTAATATGAGTCAGATAGATTTTTTCCAACTTAGAAAGAGAGATAGGGGTTGTTGCATCGATTGTAAGGTTATACCGGGAGAAAGTGTATCTACACAACATAAAGTCTTAATTTTAGATCTTAGAATTAGACAATGCCGCAAAATAGATAGACATAGGATAGATCCTAGAATTAAGTGGTGGGCATTGAAAGGAGCTAAACAAGGAATGTTTGTAGAGCGGGTAGTTAAGGAAGTTGATTGGTGTCTCGAGGAGGATTCAAAATCTATGTGGAATAAGATAGCGGGTGGCATGAGAAAGGTGGCTAAGGAGGTATTGGGTGAGTCTAAAGGCGGTGCACCGCTAGGTAAGGATACATCGTGGTGGAACGAGGATGTCAAATTAGCTATTAAGGTTAAAAGAGAGTGTTATAGAAATCTAAGTAAAAGTCGTGATAATGAGAATTTGGAGAAGTATATGATAGCAAAGAAGGAAGCTAAAAAAGCAGTTCGGAACGCGAGGGATAAGATATATAAGGAGGTTTATGACAAGTTGGATACCAAAGAGGGTGAGAAGGATATTTATAGGATTGCAAAAATGAGAGATAGGAAATCGAGGGATCTGGGTATTGTTAGATGTATCAAAGATGAAACGCAAAGGGTTTTAGTCAAAGATGAGGAGATTAAGGAGAGATGAAAAGATTATTTTGATAAGCTATTTAATGAAAGTCATGCTCAGGATCTTGGAGACTTTTCCATTCCTTTTCATGAGATGAATCGTGACTTCATGCACAAGATTCAAAAGAAAGAAATTGTAGAGGCTTTGAAGAAAATGAAATAAAAAAGGGCAGTTGGCCCAGATGGTATACCTATCGAGGCTTGGAAATGCTTGGGAGAGAAAGGTTTAGAATGATTGACAAATCTTTTTAACAAGATTTGGCGGACAAATAAGATGCCTAATGAGTGGAGGAAGAGTACTTTGGTGCTTCTATATAAGAATAAGGGTGATATACAAGATTGCACAAACTATCGTGGTATAAAACTCATGAGTCATACTATGAAACTTTGGGAGAGGGTGATTGAGTCTAGGTTGAGGAAGGTTGTCATGATATCAGAGAATCAATTTGGTTTTATGCCTGGAAGATCTACTATGGAAGCTATACATCTTCTTAGACAACTTATTGAGAGAAATAGAGAGAGGAACAAAGATTTGCATATGGTTTTTATTGATTTGGAGAAGGCTTACGATAGAGTACCTAGGGACGTTCTCTGGTGGACAATGATGAAGAAAGGTGTTTCTCTCAAGTACATTAGTATAATTAAAGATATGTATGAAGGAGTAGTAACCAATGTCCGCACTTGTGGAGGGGTGACAACCAATTTTCCTATAACGGTTGGGTTACATCAAGGATCTGCTTTAAGCCCTTTCCTATTTGCTATAGTGATGGATGAGCTTACGAGATCAATTCAAGAAAATGTGTCGTGGTGTATGTTGTTTGCTGATGATATTGTTTTGATTGATGAGTCTAGAGATGGGGTTAATGCTAAGTTAGAATTATGGAGACAGACATTAGAAGCAAGAGGTTTTAAGTTGAGTAAGAGTAAGACAGAATACATGGAATGTCGATTTAGTAAGCAACGAAATAAAGATGGGAGTGTAGTGAAGCTTGGTGAGCAAGAAATACCGGTGGATGATTCTTTCAAATATTTGGGATCTATCATTCAAAAGTATGGAGAAATTGATGGAGATGTAAATCATAGGATAAAGGTTGGGTGGATGAAATGGAAGAGTGCAACTGGAGTGTTGTGCGATCGTAGAATGCCATTTCGGTTGAAGGGAAAGTTTTATAGGATGACTATTAGGCCCGCTTTACTATATGGTACGGAATGTTGGGCTACCAAGAGACATCATATTCAAAAAATGAGTGTAGCTGAGATGCGTATGCTGAGATGGATGTGTAGAAATACAATAAAAGATAAGATTCAGAACGAGGAGATACGTAAGAAGGTAGGCGTTGCACCCATTGAAAATAAGATGAGAGAGAATCGTTTACGGTGGTTTGGACATATTCGACGAAGGCCTAATGATGCTTCAGTTAGAAGGATGGAGAAATGAGAAAATATATTAGTTAAAAGAGGTCGAGGTAGGCCTAGGAAGACATGGATGGAGGTGATAGGAAAGGATATGAATGCTTTGAACCTCACCAAGGACATGGCATTGGATAGAAATGAATGGAGGAGAAGGATTCATGTGAAGACCCAGAATGATTTTCTTTGTTGGTTCATATCGCCGACCCCAATTGTTTTGGGACGAAGGCGTAGTTGTTGTTGTTTTGTTGTAATCAACATAATAAAGAGCATGATTGCAAGGTCTATATAAACCACTTCAAAACTGAGTTTTAAACATACATATCCGACTTTTAAAAATATTTTTGATGTTCAAAATCGCATTTAAATATGAAATTTGGTCTCACTTATGCATTTTACCGAACACTTAGTATGTGGCATAATGCATAATTGAATTTTCAGATTTAAAATATGCTTATCAAAAATTAAATAAGTTATTCTAAGCATGCTAATTAGATACACTTTACATTAAATAATTAAATCTAAACATAATCACTAATTAAGCATTTCAAAAACCTAATTTGCTAAACATGCTTCTATGATACATGCTTAGGCAAACATAACATTAAACACATTAGATTAATACCACACAACCTAATTATGAATTCTATAAATTTAGTTTACGGATCCTATCTTTGTAAATTGGAATAACACGTATGGAGAAACTAAAAAATCTTAGGGGTTTCACAAAAATCGATACAAATTGCCACTTTGACAATTCACCGAATACTTGGTGTGCAACACACAATGCCAAGTAAATACAGGAACAAGAGTTTAGCTGAGATGCTTCTCCACTATCAGAGAAAACTGCAATGCTACAAAAATAATGAGAAAATATCAAAATGATTCTTTGCACCAAAACCAACACAATTCGCAAATTAAAAAGTCTATTTCTTAAAGAAATTAGTCTAAACAATACCAAAAATAACAAAACTGGGCTGAACGACTATGTTGTGCATCTCCTCTATTCTGCACACAATCCAAGACGTCTCCAAGATGGTGACATGAATCCCAAGGCACTCAATTTCCAATGGGGATCCTATTTCCTTGAAAAAATCAACCCAAAAGAATGAAAATCGAAGAAGAAAGTGATAAAGTGAACAAAATCCACTTTGAAGCTGCTGACGAATGTGGCATCACTGCAGGGCATGATTTCCAAGGTTGAGAATCAGACACACAAAACGAGAAAATCCTAAATAGGGTAAATTGGATAAAAAGCACTCAAAATTTGAAACAATTTTGAAAAGAAGCAATTGGGTATAAGGGAACTCACCTAAAAATGCCAAAGAGAATGTATGAGGGCATGAAATGGCTGGGATGTGATTCCCAACGCTGCAATGATACAAAAATCGAGAAACCTCTATTTTAGGAAAAACCGACTAGATAAATCCCCCAAAAGAAAATGGAAGATAGAGGAAGAAGAATGAGATGAGGGAAAGTGTACTCACCTTTATGCTGGAGTAGGTGTGGCTGAAGCAAATCCCCAAAAATCTAGAGGCACAAATCCCTAGGTAGTCAGTTATGGAGAAGAAGAGGAAGAAGATATGGTGTTTTCTCAAAAACGCAACATGAAAAGAAAGGAAGAAGGAGGGTGTCGACCTCTTTGGGAGAGAATTAGCAAAAGGATTAAGGGTTTGGTTGCCCTAGTGGGCCCCACCTAGCGCCTCTTAGGCGCATAGTCCAAATGAGTTTCTATTTGGATCTGTTTTGGATCCAAATATCCCCAAATCCTAATATATATTTCTAAAAAAAATAAAACTCCAAAAACTAAAAATAACTATATGTTATATTTATACACCTATTGTCTAATGTTCAATCTAGAGTTAAATATAATTTTATTTAATTATTTGAAAACTCATAAAATCTTAATTTAGGTCGACCCATTTGGGTCTAAACCTATATGGACTTCGGGTCCATTCTAAAATCCATAAATTCTTTTTCAAAATAATTCCTTTCATCTTAATAACTCAAAATAACTATACTAATTCCAAATAGTCCCTTGTTTAAGTAGTTTAAAAAATATTAATTATATTTATTTGAAATATTCCTTATAAATTATTTATAACCAAAATACCCTTTGATAGAATTTCTTTTGAAAACCATCAAAATACGTCCAGTTAGGTTCAAAACACCTAGATGAGATTGTTACTCACTAAAATAAATAGTTTTGATGATAAATTAAATATTTAAATTAGTAATTTATCTTAATAAATTCCAAAAATACCAAATTTACCCTTTTTGGCAAGAAATGAGTAAATGCACATGAAAATTACTAAAAAAAATAAAGTTAGAAACACATTTCTAACTCAAAGATGAAGAATATTTATTATTTATTTATAATATTAAAAAAATTTCCAGATTAACCAACTTTTAACCAAAACTAGAGGTTTCTAGCTTTTCAACAAGCAAAAAAATCACTTTGATCATATATCGGAGTTAGGAATTATAACCAAAATAAGGTTTTCGATCTTAAAAATGACATTTTTAAATTCCCACTTTGAGGGCATTTTTGACTATTCAACTGATTGAATTTTGTTTTGAGCCTAAATAACTTATCGTAGTTGAAGATGTTAGCTTTCAAATGCCATAAAATGTTTATGAAATGGTTTTATAAAATGCAAGTTATGGTTATTTTTTGCAGAGTATCGAGAGAGGTCTAGGTTTTTTTATTTGATCCGGATCTAGATCTAGTGGATCCACGCCAGTACTAAGCATTGGTGTCGATCCAATTGGTTTGAACCTAATTTGGGTTCAGATTGACCCAATTCAAGTTCAAATCCAATGGATCCATGCTAGTGCCAAGCACTCGCAATGATATATTTGGATATGGACCCAATCAAAGCCCATATTAGACCCAATTCATATCCAAATCCAATGGATATGTTCCTATGCCAAGCACTAACGCAGATCCAACTAGATTCAGACCTGATCTAATCTAGACCCTGCCCAGATACAACCTATTTCAGGGGGATCTGAGTCATTGCCAAGCATTGGTGCAGGTCTGGATCCACGCTAGTGCCAAGCATTGGTGCATATCCAATTGGATCTAGACTAGCTTCGATCAAGCCTGGCCCAGATCTAACCCACACTGGGGGCACTAGTGGCAGTGGTTTGGGTGGAAAACTATAAGGGCTTGTTTGGAATCTCGACACTAGGACGGGCGTTTATGCATTTAGTGTTCTCGAGGCAAAATCTTGGTCAAACTCCCATGGTGGTTCTGTTTGGAATCTCGATGCTAGGATAGGCGTTTATGCATTTGGGATGGGAAGTGAGGCCATTTATCCTTTGTATTTACACTAAAGGATGGATTTGGCAGCTACTAGCTGGCAAACCAGCTGTCACTTCCACAAATGCATAAACTCCATAAATGCCCAAACAGGTTATTGATCCCAATTACAGGCCCTAAATACCCTCTTAAAGGCCTCATTTGAATTCATTAACACATCTTGAGCTCCTCCACTAGAGCTTGTGTGCTTAGGTGGAGAATTGAGAGTGGCTACCTTCTTCTTTCTTGTCTTTGACTTTGGGAAGCAGCCCCGCCTGAGTAATTATCTAATCTTTCTCTTAGGAATAAGTAACTTTCCCAAGTAAATAGTTTTTTAGGTAGCTCTCTAGGCTAGATTTCCTACTTGGGTAACTCCCAAGATAGAAAAAGGGTAGGGTGACCAGCACTCTCCTACCTAGGATAATTTACTTCTTACTTTTCTTAGGATTTTCCTACATAGTTTGTGGGAAAATTCTATGTACTACTCTAGTAGTAGCTTAGTTTTTTTGTCTTAGTAGAGTAGTTTTCCTATGAAGAATGCCCTTCTCACATAGAAATTCTGGTTAGAGAAAAGAGACTATTAGATCTATGGCTCATGGTCGAGTGGGAAGACTCTATTGGTTCAACGAGTCAAGGCTAGGGCCTTACGGCAGTGAGTATTCTCTCACATTTTCTTGTGTCTATTTTCTTGTGAAATTGTTTTACTAACTACTTGCACACATTGTTTTTGTTTTATTTGAGCCTTGGGTGAGTTTACTTCTTTGGGCTTACTGCACAGGTGCTCGAAAGAAGCCCAAGAAGCTCATTTTCTTAGGAAATCTCAACCTTGATCGAATTCTCTCGTCACTTAGGGACAAACAGACTGACCTCGTACCAATGAGGACCTCGTATCTCTTGAAAACAAGTTGGTTTAAAAAAAAACAGTTTTCTAAAATCTTTTTAAAATAAAAATTTCAAAGGTAGGATTTTGGTTATATATATATATATATATATATATATATATATATATATATATATATATATATATATATATATATATATAAATATATATATATATATATATATATATATATATGTATCGTTGGATTTTTTTTCATGATCTAACGGTTATTATTGGTTACCCACAATGCAATAATCCAACGTCGCCATAAAAAGTCCAGCGTGGATGTGTAACTTTTTTTTTTTTAACTCAAAATGTTTTTGACTCCTTGATTTTTCTTGGGAATCAGCCATTTACTTTTATTTACTTTTATTTACTTTTACGTCTCTCTCTCTCTCTCTCTCGTATCGTTGCCATCATTTATATGTTATTTCTAATGATCTATTAGCTTTCTGCAGTAAGGGTGCAAACGAATCGATAGGAAATGGGTTATGCCAAATCCGATTTTGGATCCAAAATGTCAGGGTAAAATGGATCCAAATTATATGTGATAAAATTGAATCTGGTTAAAACAAATAAAAGCAAGCCCCATAAATATGAAGCAATGAAAATAAATTGGATTTTATCTGAATCCACATTATGTCCCACCAATTAATGATTTGATCTGTTCCAAATGGGTGACAATGTGCTAAATAGGGAAGCAAATAGATTGGACATAATTGGATATTTGATTTGATTGGATATAATATAATATTTGATCCAAATTGGACATGCTATTTTGGGTTTTGGATCTTTAAATAAATCTGTGAATATGCATTCAGATCAAATTCATATTTGCCGAATCTAATTATTTTGAGTTCAGATCAGATTTGGGTTAGTATGTTTGTCTAATCTAATTCAGATTGGGATCTTGAGCTTGTTTTATTGGATCTAGTTTTAGAATATGATTGGATTCGGGCTCAACCTTACTTACCTGGATTCAGAGTTGGATTTCATTTTAGTGTACACAGTTGTAAATTCAAATATTGGAGATCTGGCATGATCCGACCCATATCCGATTCTTTTGTGGCTAAATTTTAATGCAAGGTTTGAGAGAGAGGGAGAGAGTAAATATCGTTGGAAGAGATTCGGCAAAGTTGGTGGGTTACCAAAAAGTCAAACCTTAAGTTTTGTAAATTAAATAAACATTCATGCTGGACTATTGCTTTCTTGAAACTAACAGTAGCCATTGGATCATAGAAGATCCAACGCCTAATACCACCTGAATTGTCAGATACTTATTGTCCCAATATAATGAATTTTAATTCCATAATTGTATATCCACTTCTAGTTGCCACTACTTAAAAAGAATAAAAAGAATAAAAAGAATTCTAATTGTCACAAAATCCAACTAATAAAATCAGAAAACAAAATTATAAGAAAAACCCATATCACTGACAGCACATTGGCTAGGCAGATGGTCTAGGTTCAAATCTTACGAGCATCACCAGAGCCAAGACAGCTAGGTCGCTGATCCTGTGGGTTGTTTCTCTGCATAAATATGAAAAAATATAATAATGATTTTTCAAATTTAATGAAATAATGATTTAACAATTGATTTAACTGTTATCCACATTCAAAATGGGGGGAAGTTGGGCAAAGGGCAGTTGCCACCCATGATTGTTAATATCTTCTTTCTTGGTTGCTCTTTACAAATGTGAAAGTAAATCTCATAAGATTTCACCTTTCAAGTTTGGTTGGTTTGTGGAAAGGAATCTCATTTGTATGTGATTGATTTTTTTTGTTTGATAAGTTAACATAGATTCATTTTCTTATGTTATCTATATTTTGGGTTTGATATCAAATTGGATTACTTGAAATATCAAAAATGCCTTTAAAATGAGCCCTACTTTATAAATAGGTTATTTTTAAAACCAAAAACATGTTTTGGCTATAACTTTTAACTTCGTTAGATCAAAGTGATTTTTGGTTTGTTGAAAAGCTAGAAACCTCTAATTTTTTATAAAAAAAATGGCATAACATGCGTTATTTTGGGAAAAGACCCTAAACACATAATCTTTTAAAACTATATTCTTGAAGATTATTTTGGTCAAATGAAACTTTGATTATTTTCTCATTTAATATTGCTTGAATGTGCTTGATATGTTCATTGTGCCACACAAGAATTTTCTTTGTTTTGAAGAGTTGTGTGAACTTGCATCACAATTTTGACAAATCGTAGCATTGACTTTACATAGGCTAACACGAATGTTGTTGAGAACCTGGAAAATTGTTGGGTGTCTACACAGCCAAACAAAAAGTCCAGAATATGAAAAATCAGGGAGAAGATGACAGGGGAAGGGAAAAGAAAAGATCCCAACTAAGCAAAAATCCAAATCAGATAAGGAAGAAAGCTTATAGGTAACAATTCAAAGACAATAAGTTATCTTGAGAATCTTGAGTCTCCTTCTAAAGAAAATAAAACGTAAGATCTGTGTCAAGAAGAGCCATCACCATGCTTGGATTCCATCATATTACCTCTCAGGCTAGGGGTAGAAGATCAGGAAATCATCAAGCCTGCTGTGAAAAGGAGGAAGCTAAAAATGCCAATCCTAGAGGATGAATAAAAGGTACTGCAGACAATGAAAAAGGAACAAACTAAAGCCAGGCAGTGATCATAACCAGATTGGACAAAGAAAAAGAATTCAAGAACTCATAAAGTAAGAAGGAATATGGTTGCTTTATGATTAGGATCGTCAATCCTTGAGTCAGAAGATCCAAGCACTTGATGTGGGCAAGGAAATTGCTTCCACTTCATTGGGAAAGGGAATGAGGAACCTTAATAAATGTTGCTTACTTGTTGATGAATGCTTATTATCGGATTCTCTCCCTGATGAAAATTGTTTGCAGTAATATTGTTGCTTGCTTGATGTAACTATTCCATGGGATCCAGGAATTCCCACTGGTCTCTTTTATGGGTTTGGATGGATTCACCAACTCAGGACTTGTAAGTAGCTAAACCCAAAAAAAAAGAGCCAAAAATATTGAAAAATCTCAAAAACCACTAAAAACCTGAAAATTGTCAAAAATCTAAAAAAAATGAAGAAACTCAAATTCCTGAAATTTTAGAAAACCTATTAAAAAAACCCATATGTTGCAATTCATTTCAAAACAAGAAGGGTTTTAAAATTCTCAAAAATATTCTTGGTTGATATTTTCAAAATAGAAAAAGGTTCCATAATCAAAAGATTATCTCAAAGATAAGTCTTGGAATAAGACTTCTTGACCTAAGAAAGGTCATCCAACTTGTTTTTCACTTTTTGAATAGTTGGAGCCCAAGCAGCGGAAGAGAGGCGCTTCGCTTGTAACGGCAGGCCCAAATACATCATCGGCAACTCAGAGATTGCACAATTAAAAATCTGTCTACCCGTTGCAAGCATAGAAGACTCAACATTGAACATAGTAAGAGAGCATTTGCTATCATTTAGGGAAAACCCAAAAAGAGAAAGAAAGAACTGGAGAATAAGCTTGAATCTAAGCATTTATTGCATGTTTGCTCACCCAAAAATAATTATATCATCAGCATAAATAAGAATATGGTCTGAGAAATTTAGAACATCTAGAGGATCTATCAGGCGCTTCTTCGCATTAGACTTGAGCAACACCACGAGACCCTCAACAATGGCATTGAACAACAGAGGTGAACGAGGGCAGTCTTGCCTTAATCCACACTCCAACTTGATCTGGCCACCTCTAATGTCGTTAATCTTAATCATGGCCTGAGCATTAGAGACCAATTCCCTCACCCACCCAAAAAAACGACGACCAATGCCAAAATTGGATAACATTTGAAATAAGAAAGGCCAATGCACAAAATCAAAGGTTTTATGAAAATCTAATTTAAGAGAGAAATATGGCTGACCACTAAGATGTAAGGAGTGAATGACTTCAGAGGCCAAGATGAATGAATGGTGAATCCTCTTATTGTGGATAAAAGCGAACTGAGAGTTCGAAAAAATTTGGTGAGTCACAACCTTCAACCTATTAGCCAACACCTTGGCAATCATCCGATAAAGGACACTCATAACAGAAATCAGGCGAAACCTAGATATATCAGTGACATCATCATTTTTCGGAATTAAAGAATTAATTGCCAAGTGGGTTTGAATAGGCAATCTGGAGTTGCGATAGAACTCATCAAACATGTTAATAACATTAGGCTTCACACAAGACCAAAAAATTCTAAAAAAATCCACATGAAACCCATCAGAACCTAGAGCTTTTCACCCCGACAAACCTTTGATGGCCCTAAAAATCTCATCTTCAGAGAACTTCATTTGCATAATTCTGGCTTGATCTTTCCGAATCGAACCAACAGAAACATGACCAATGACACCCTCCGCAGTAAGTGAAGCATAATATAAATCTTTAAAATACTTAGTGACAGCTGAAATAACATGTTGATTAAAGTACAAAACACTCTCAGTGGTGATTGATGGGACAACATTCCTCCTATGACGATGAGAAGCATATGAGTGAAAAAATTTTGTATTGTCGTCTCCGGCCGCAAGCCATTTAACCCTTGCCCGTTGCTTCCATCTAATTTTTTCCTTGACCCTCCAGTTCTTCAAAAGCGTTGATAACTCAATAGATCTGGCCTGTAAACTCTGCAGGTGCCTATCAGATAGAGACTCCGGGAAAGACATAGTTTGATACAATGCTGAAATCTCTTGCTCCCAAGCAGCCATATGCTGAAATTTAACCACATCTCGATTATGGAGCCAAGCTTTGATATCATTAGTGAGATGAGACAACTTCTCATGACATCGGATAGCTGCCCACTGCTCATTGGAGGGCTTGTTCCAAGAGTCTGAAATAATCGTGTGAAAGCCTGGCTCCTGGAGCCACCATTGTTCAAACACAAAATTTCTGACGTATTTAAAACCATTCCCCCAAATAGTGATTAACTGACCATGGTCCGAGATAGAAGGAGCCAACAAGACACACTTGACATTGGGAATGAGATCCAGCAAATTTGGAGTGACAAAAACCATGTCAAGAACTCTGCAGCATGGGTGAATCTGTCTATTCAACCAAGAGTAATGCTCCCCGATAAAAGGGATTGGGTAAAGGTGATGCTGATGAATAAAATCTTGAAAACCTCGGATAGATGGATTGGGAAGAACGAGGTTATTAGAATCCTGAATAGACAAAAGGCAATTAAAGTCCCCCATAAGAAAATGGTACTCCTTGTATGAGACGACGATCCTATTTAAGTCATTCCAGAAAGCAGGCCTCGTGACAGCGTGATTAGGGTCATACACAACAGTGACCACGACTCTTCTGCCACTGTCTTGCAAAGTGAAGGCAACAGACAATGAAAAAAGACCCATGTCCAGCTGAGAAATATTTAAAGACTGCTTCCCCAAAATAAGGATACCACCGGCATGGCTGACCGCAGGCTTAAAAAAATAGTCAGTACCCCTCCATATACCAAAGGCAACAGAACAAGAAACGTCATCCATCTTAGTTTCACAAATAGCAATCAGGTGAGGCTTCTCTTGTCTAACCCAATTAGCTAGAAACATACGCTTAGCGGGGCAATTCAAGCCCCTGATATTCCAACAAAGAGACTTCATGACATACAATATGGAAAAATTTGGGGAGTGTGTGGCCTTGCCGACCTTCGTGGAGACCTGCCATCAAAAGTCATAACATTAAGTGGGTTGCTCCTCTTGCTTCTACTACCACTGCTAATGTGTCGGTGCCGAACAACCCCCGTACGCTCAGTAGCCTTCGAAGAACAAGGAGAATCATCCCTCAGACCAGAGACAACATCAAGTGAAGGACCTAGGGAGTCACCTAGGACAGTAGAGACTACCGAAATGGTAGATACCAAATCGACAGTTATATGAAGTAGCTGCGACGAGGAGAGAGATATATCAAGCATCTGGGCTACCTCTTCAACCTCAACACCCAAAGGCGATAGAGGAGGGCACTGTCGAGGAAGGGGTGGAGCGGAAGGGAGAGCCACACTTGGGAGAGCCACACACCCCCAAGAACTATACACATAATTAGTGACGACAGAGGCAGTAGTAGTGGCCTCAATGACGGTCAGCGATAAAGGAAAATGAACTGATAGGCCAATAATCATGTATATGTGAGCCTCAGTGAAACGAGCATTAAACGCCATAATGTAAACCACCATATAATCAAAATGCCTCAATGGAAAAATAATAAAGGACGAGGGTAAAATTGACCTTTTACACCTTTTGCATGACTGTTTAACCGAGCTGCCAATCCACCTCGAGAAGGGGCGTTAGTTGTGTAAGGCATAGAGTCACTGATAGAGAAACCATGATGGGCATGAGCATGGGGAATAATGATGGACTTATCACCAGTAGGATAATACTCAAAATTAGTTGTGGCAGATATCTCGGGGGCTCCCAGTAGCACGTTCGATGGCTGTTGAAAGTAAGATACAAGAAGTCGAACAGACGTGCTGGCTTTGATAACATACGTCAGAGATATAGATGATATAGTCGGAACCGTAGTCGAAAAGGATTTTTCGGTGAACTGCTTGGGCAGAGCATGTGATAGCCGGACTGGGACCCAAATAGTCCCAATCTTAATGGCATGAAAAGAAATCTTTGGCTCCTGAAGATCTCCAGTCTGCACTCATGGCAAAAAAAAAGTACGCCTCGAAGGTCGCTTAGAACTCTAACGGGCAAAGTGGCTCTTCAACACATAAGAATCGCTGGAGTCAAGAGGCTTCCTGGTTGAATGGTGGTGAGGAACATTTATTCACCTTCGCATCCAAAAAGGATGACGACAAGTAAGGAAAGAGGAACCACACCTATGACAATCAAAGCATTTATGAAAATTCAGAGAGAAACATGATGCGCACCACCAATCTCAAGGTCTAGCGTGACACAACTGAGATCTTGTGCGAAGGGCACAGAAAGAGCATTGCCATGAAGATGGGACCTGCTGCCAGCCCCAATCAGCGACCCAACGTAGAAGCTCCCAAAAAAAGAAAGGCAAGTCAAGCAGCGCCATGACAGAACAGGCTTTGAGTGGCTCCCTTCTAATGGCACAAATAAATTTCCTGACGTCCGAGATATGAAGAGAGCCCGCATCTAGGCATGAACCGAAGACCTCCGAGAGATTGAAAAATAATCGATGCTTGAGTCTGAATGGCAGGTCAACATCGAAACCCCACCGTCGGAGGGCGAATGTTGCGCCCCAGTCATTAAGAGCATCCTGAATGATATGGAGGGCCCTCCGATTTGCTCCCAAAGAGCGATCAAAAGCAAGACCTCAGAAAACACGCGATGAGCGACTCATGAGGAACAAAGCGGAGAGAGAGAGCACCTGGCTGTCGGAGGGGTGGTGGACGGTTGCAGTCTGACCTAGGGGTGGAGCACGACATGTGAGTGAGGGTGATGCACCCCCAAATCTCTAAAGGACTAAGGATCTGTTGTCGATGAACCCCCAAAATGCCAAAGAACTTGTTGCCTGAGTGGTGGTGGACGATTGCAGCCGGTGTTGGCTCTGATGACCCTAAGGTCGGGCGACGGTGGTGCGTAGCTGCAGAGGAGGTCGAGCGATGGTGGCTCTGGCACAACGAGGGGCGACGTGTAGAGGAGATCTGGCGACATTGGCTTCTGGGCGGTGAGGGGTGTCGCTGCAGAGTTGGTCGTACAATGGTGGCTCCCTCGCGGAGAAGGGCGTTACTGCAGAGGAGGTCGGGCGATGGTGGTTCTGACGTAGCCAGGGGAGTCACTGCAGAGGAGGTGGGACGATGGTGGCTCCTGCGCGGCAAGGGGCGTCGCTGCAGAGGAGGTCGAGCGATGTGTCTCGGGCGAGGAACAACAATGCAGAGGAGGTCGAGGTCAGGCGATGGTAGCTTCGATGAGGGGCAGTGTTGCAGAGGAGGTCACGACGCTTGGATTCGCTCATGGGTGAAGGAAGATGGAAAGGTTGAAGTTGAAGGGAGGAGAAATAGGGTTCAGAGAGAGAGAGAGAGGGCTGGGAGGATTCAGTCGGATTCCCACAGAGTTAGGATTCTGAATCCGACTGCAGAGGAGGTGGGGCGATGGTGGCTTCCGCACGGAGAAGGGTGTCACTGCAGAGGAGGTCAGACGATGGTGGTTCCGACGTAGCGAGGGGAGTCACTGCAGAGGAGGTGGGACGATGGTGGCTCCTGCACGGCAAGGGGCGTCACTGCGGAGAAGGTTGAGAGGTCGAGCGATGTGGCTCCGGCGAGGAACGACGATGCAGAGGAGATCGAGGTCAGGCGAGGGACAACGTTGCAGAGGAGGTCTCACGATGCTTGGATTTGCTTGTGGGTGAAGTAAGATGGAAGGGTTGAAGTTGAGAGAGAGAGAGAGAGAGAGAGAGATAAATGTGTAGCTGAGCAATCTATGCGCAATTAGGGTGGAATTGCACTATATATATATATATATATATATATATATATATATATATATATATATATATATATATAGAGAGAGAGAGAGAGAGAGAGAGAGAGAGTTCACATAGGCAGCACCAGAAGCAGGAGATAGAGGTTGGTAAAAAGTGTCCTCTTTCTCAGAAAAGAGGATGAATTTGAAACCTTCAAACGAAGGAACAATTTCAATTAGCCACTCCCTTTCCATTACTTTATTCTTTCTTAGGAAAAAAAAATGGTGACCCTCAATTCCTTTCTCACCATACTTATCCCATTTGTGCCAAAGCTCATCACCCATCCATCAATCCACCTTTCTCCCAACCTCAAGAATCAGCAGCATCAACAGAAGAAGAAGAGGCCACAGGATGACGACGGTGAGGTGCCTGTTCACGGGCATCGTGGAAGAGATGGGGCGCGTCGAGGCGTTCAGGCCCTCACAGTGGGGGAAATTCGACATGAGGATTATGGCGGAGGTGGTGGTGGTGGAGGATGCCAAGCTTAGCGACAGCATCGCCGTCAACGACGCCTGCCTCACCGTCATGGCCTTTTGCCCCGCTGGCTTCACTGTCGGCCTCTCGCCGGAGACGCTGCGCAAGACCTCCCTCATCGAGCCCTCTCCCGGCTCGCCCGTTAACTTTCAGTGCACCCTCCTCCCTTCCTCCAGAATGGGCAGGCATTTCGTCCGGGGCCACGTCAACGGCACTGGCGAGATTGTCGCCATGGAGGCCGAGGATGACTCTCTTCCGTGCTCTTCTTCTTCGTATAGGAGAGAGGAGAAATGAGGGAGACTAACGTTGGGGGAACCCCAACGTTCACCCGTAAAATACGGGTGTTGATTCGAAACCATACCCCTACCGGTGAGATTCGAAATCTCATGGGTTGACTCGTTTGATCATGAGATTTGGGCTCCTGTGAGATTCACTTTCTCATTGAATCTCATGTGATCCAACTAAACATGCAGCAAGTTTATTGGTAGAACTAGTTCTACTGGTTGTCCGGTTGAAGTTTGCTTACATTGAAAAAAAAACCCAAAAACGGATAGGCCTCTCTCTCACACACAATTTTTGTGCTTTGTATTTGAATATGAGTTTCCAACTTCCCATTAACATCTCTCCTTTCTCTGATTCCTACCTCGCTAAGAAAAAGGATCCTACTAGCTGGAAACATATATCCTAATAGTGAATCAATTAAAAG
The DNA here is from genome assembly GCF_984573655.1 of Nuphar pumila. NCBI lineage: Eukaryota > Viridiplantae > Streptophyta > Magnoliopsida > Nymphaeales > Nymphaeaceae > Nuphar > Nuphar pumila. The sequence continues at coordinate 10,218,381 of NC_143257.1, forward strand.
AAACTGAGAACAACTTTTTTCCATGTAAACAATGAAATTGGATCAAATTTGGTATGAATCCAAATGTAGATCCAATATAAAATTCAATATAAATGTGGTTTGAATAAGAGAATAATCTGAGTGAGCCCATCCAATTGAATTCAACCCTATTTCATTGGATCACATCAGCATTCAAGCTCATATTCGAATCCAATTAAAAAAACTTCAAATTTGTTTATGGATTATGCATGATCCAGCATTTTATTATCTTGACAAGATGGATCTAAAAGTAGGATCCATTTTCGTAAATATGAGAGAGAGAACTTTAAATTCGTAACTCATGTTTAATAATTAAGAAAGGAACTTTAAATGTAAAGCACCAAAAATGAGAGAGGGAGGGTGGGTGGGGGGGGGGGGGGGGAGTTTGCTTTTTTTTTAAATGGAAACACACCTCAACTGATTGAATCGGTTCTACTAGGGGTGGCAATTTCTGACACGACCCGCCAACCCGCCTCTTAGAGGCGGGTTCGGGTTGGGCTTAAGCCAACCCGTTTAATAAACGGGTCGACCCGTGTAACCCGTTTATTAAACAGGTCGGGTTCGGGTTGGGGGTATGCCAACCCGCCAACCCGTTTAATAAACGGGTTAGGCGGGTGGGTCAACCCGCCAACCTGCCTACCTGACAACCCGATCCGTCAACCCGCCAACCTGAAAACCCGTTTACCCAACCCAACCCATTTATTAAATGGGTTGGCGGGTCGTGTCGGGTTACCCGTTTATTAAACGGGTCGGGTTCGTGTTTGCCACAGCCGACCCGTTTAATAAACGGGTCGGGTTCGGGTTGAGGTATGCTGACACGCCAACCCGCCAACCCGACCCGCCAACCCGACCCGATTGCCACCCCTAGGTTCTACCAATAGAGGTGTTCCCGTATAGCATTTCTCTTAAAAAAAATTAGTTGACATTCCTTAAAAAGAAAAGAAATTCTAGTTGCCAATAAAATCCAATTAATAGAAACAAAATGATTGTTGAATGTAATAATGATTTAACAATTGATCTTGATTTGGTCAGCATTCAAAAGGGACGGAAGGTGGGTAAGGGAGGTTGCCTCCAATGATTGTCAATAGCTTTCCTCTATGTAAAGTTCTGCTCATCTGGCTACCTCATTTTTCAAATAATTTTGTTTTTTTAGTAACATGTAAAATAGCATATTTTGCCTATTGGATGCTAGCTCTTGCAAAAGCATAGAAGATTAACTTTTCATCACTACTTTTACACACGCACCACGCACCGCCCCCGTTGCCCACACTGACTCATGTTGTGCCCTTCCCTCTCTTCTCCCAACCCACTCACCCATCCACCCTCTCTCTCTCTCTCTCAATATATATATATATATATATATATATACCCTAACTTGTATTTATTGCTCCGTCCCTGATTTAGAGCATATGAGATGGACGATTGGGAGCAAAGCAACAAATCAAATAGCTAAATTTCACATGAGGGTGGACCCTCACGGGATATGGATGCTCCCTGAAGTGATACACTTTAGTTATGTTATCACTATAAGGATGAGGATCAATAGCGGCAACTTTTGTCACCGCTGTAGGTCTATAATGATGACAAAAAGTGGTCATCTAGTTTTGACATCTGTTGAGTAATAATGATGACATTTATAGGTCGCCCTTAAAAACTATGCCCCAAAAGCGGTGACTTATCCTATAACTGCGACATCCCTATAACCACAACTTTAAGTCACTATTTATTTTGTTGCGGCTATAGGTTGTAGCGGCAAAAATATATATATATATATATATATATATATATATATATATATATATATATATATATATATATATATATATGTATATACTTATTGGCTTATAGCGGCGACATTTTGTCACAGCTATATATATATATATATATATATATATATATATATATATATATATATATATATATATATATATATATATATATATATATATATATATATATATTGCTATTAAGCCTATAGCCAACAAACAGACCACTTGAGGTATTCACTACAAAAAAAGACGACACAATTTTAAATATTGTTGATCAAAACTCTAAAAAAAACAAACAAACCTCCAGTTCTACAATTCTAAATGAAGTAGTTCCCAATTCTACAAAAAAATAATACAATTAGAACTCTTGAACAAAGTGAGGTTGAAAATATTTCAGTTTTCAATTTACATACTAGATCAAAAAAAATCTACAGATAGATCTAAATGTTGCCGATCAAATTCAATCTTGTGTCAAACCTCCACATTCTAAACCAACAAGCAACAAAATCTCAGCATTTCAATCTTCTCTTTCAGGAGGTAAACCATACGGCAACAACATTTTCTGCCAAAATGAAAAGCAATATTAAGAGGCATAATACACAAATGCAAGAAAAAGCTCTCCCATGATGTAACATGAATTAAGATACAAGACCGCTATAGTTCCAAATTATTTAAAAGATGCTCGTACAAAAAATTCAGAGTGATTTTTTTGTAGGTTAAAACAGGACTCTTCTTGTCCAAAGACCAAAAAAATTGGAAACTGAGTCTTTCTTGTATTGATGAGGAGTTAGATACGATCACATCGACATTGCAACTACTAGAAATAGAGTGGAAACCATAACAGGGTATTGGTCGTAAATATATGGATTATCCCATTAGATTCTGCAAATCTTCACTGGATTTAACACAACTCACAGGAAAAAAATATTGATACCTTCTCAGCATGAACATGTGCAAGATCCATCCAAGAACTTTGGAAGTTGGCTGGAGATAGTAAAATAAAAATAAAGGGAAATTAGCATTTCATTTGTCCATCTTCCACTCAACAAGAAGAAAACAAATAGAAATGAACATACCACGAGTCAAATAGAAATAGAAATTAGCATTTCATTTTATTCCGGTATTTTGGACCCAATACCTGCAATTCACAAGGGTAATTAGAACAAGGCAGCTCAGACAGTGTCAAAATGATCTAAGAGCCACAAGAGTAATTAGAACAAGGCAACTTGAAAGCAGGTCTTGCATTTATGATGAATATTTGATGCAAAGTCTGCACAAAAGGATAAATATAAGAATGTCACATAGCATGTGTGAAGTGACGTCAACAATTCCAGGTGATGGGATAAATACCTCTAGATAATAATCACTATCAATTTGTTGAATGTGCATCAATAGATCTCTAGCATTCTTACTAAAATTCTTTCAATCTTGTTCATCTGTAAGATCAATATAAAAGATATGTCAGACAAATGACAAGTTCTCTTAACTGCTTTGTTTTCATAAAACTAACTTAGAGGAAAAATAAACAAGAATGAACATGTCCCAGGCCGATCTTTCGGAATGGGGCATGTGCAGTGCGGAGCTTGACTGAGTGAAAAATGCAATGAGTGTAGGAACACACAATATGTGATAGCCATTGATATCGTCGTTAGTGCATCACTGTGTGGCGGCACAGACGTAAAGCGTTGTCCGGTTAAGCAGTGCCAGCGAATCAGAGGATGCTGCCTTTGGATATTTAGTTAAGGACCTCTCGGCTTGCAAGATGGTCCCACGCATAGCGGTTGAACGCACAGGGATGCATGTGGATTAGGGTTAATTCCCCTAGAAATCACCTTAGGTGGTTCCAACCAAGTATGGTGACTTGGGGCTAGGCGAGTGAATGCCTAGGCACCGACGAATGAGTCAGGGTGGTGCTCTTTGCTATGGTGTTCAGTCATCAACTGGTTTTCGGATTGGGGGTTGCAAGGTCTTGTTCATTCAGTGTCGAGGTTTTGCTATGTCGTACACATGGAGTCGCAATACGCTTCATGGCACGCAAGGCTAAGGCAAAGTTTATGCCTCTTTCGAAAGTGATAGCTGTTATGGGACATCTATGCATTAAGCGGCATGGACTACATGAAATGTGCATTTGAAAATGCGCTTGATCAGCTTTCGCTAGGCAGCTACGCACGGGGTGGGGCACAGAGCCAATGAAAATGATTCAGCATATGGAAACATGTTGGTGCACGACCTTTGGCTGTTAGGCTAGCCAACTTGGTGCGTCGCGGGTTTGCAATGTATTCTATGCCCGTGACAGAGCGATAGATAGGCTTGCGGTGGTAAGGAAGGGTCATCGCGCCACACTAGCTTATTGAAAAAAGTAAGCCCGTGACAAATTGGCATCAGAGCAGAAAGATTCACGAAGACCTTGTTCTTTATTGTGTGCGACACTATAGAGGAAAATGATGGTTTATCTTGGTTATACAAATTTTCGCAGCTGAAATGTGGTTGACCTAGCACAGAAATAAGATGTTGGCAGGATGGTATGAGACATCTTGTCGATGACAAGCAAAAGTGTAAGGTTGTTGTTCAGTTGGCTAAGGAAATATAGATAAGCCAAAGATTCCTACCAATTGTATGTTAAGCTCACAAGTAGAGCATAATGTTTGCCTTGTGCATGCAGAGAATGCACGTTGAATTCGGCTGGATGAATTTGCACCTTTGGGTATGAGAGACTCAATCAAACTTCTAGATTCTCTCCTAAAATTGTGGGTTAACGGAGTGCCCACGTTGAGCAGAAGACTCATTGTTTTGGTCTCTTGAGTTGGCAGATCTTCAATAGATTGCGTGTGTAGAAAAAGTTATTGTTCATGGCTCATTGATTCCTGCGATAACATTTTGCTGACTTTGAGAGAGAGTACAATGTGCTGACTTTGGGAGGGGAGTGCAGCATTAAGGCAAAGTGCCCTTGTGAGAACGAGTCCCCAGGAAGATACTTTAAAAGACCGTATTGGGGTGATACCTGAGAAGGCGTCCCCCACTTGAAGACTAATTTGGACCATTGGAAAACCGCAAGTTGGTGCTTAAGGGAGTTGATATCCCAGCGGCATGCATTGGTGGTCGTCTCTCTCTATGAGGACCACAAAGAGCTTGGACTTACCCTTGCTCGGGTTAGAAGGCACCCCAGCCATGAGCATGAAGATGACAAGTTATCGTGTGGGCAAGGATGACCCATTTGTGTTTGAGACTGCACTGAGGTCTCACGAACAGAGAAATGCTCGATGTTGATAAAGCAGAAGACCATTGTCTAAGTGATCAAAGATGCGTTAAAGGTATGAGACTTGACGTGTTAAAGGTTGCGATGATGGTGGATGTTGAGTAGGTTGAAGAAAAAGAGTAAACCAAAGATAATTACAAAAGGAAATTGTCATATCAGTGAAGACTGTGTTCTTACCTGCACCAGCATTGTCGAGGACAACAATGGTTTTGAGTGGTGGAGAATGTTCCAGGCCGATCTTTCAGAATGAGGCATGTGCAATGCGGTGCTCGACTGAGTGGAAAATGCATCGAGTGTAGGAATGCGGTATGCATTCGCTTGATCGGTGACGTGCGGTGGTAGCATAGCATGCGATAGGCATCGGTATCATCGCTAGTACATCATTGTGTGGTGGCACAGACATGAAGCATTATTTAGTTAAGCAGTGTCAGCGGATCAGAGGATGTTGCCTTTGGAGATTTGGTTAAGGACCTCTCGGCTTGCAAGATGGTCCCATATGTAGCGGTTAGATGCACGGGGGTGCATGTGGGTTAGGGCTAATTCCCCCTGGAATCACCTTAGGTGGTTCCAACTGAGTATGGTGACTTGAGGCTAGGTGAGTGAATGCCTAGGCATCGACGAATAAGTCTGAGTGGTGCTCTTCGCTATGGTGTTCAATCATCAACTGGTCTTCGAACTGGGGGTCACAAGGTCTTGTTCCTTCAGTGGCAAGGTTTTGCTATGTCATGTGCATGGAGCCGCAATATGCTTCATGGCACGCAAGACTAAGGCAAAGTTTGTGCCTCTTTCGGAAGTGATAGCTAGTATGGGAGGGCTATGCACTAAGCATCATGGACTACATGGAATGTGCATTTGGAAATGTGCTTGATCAGCTTCTGCTAGGCAGCTGCACATGGGGTGGTGCGCAGGGCCAATGAAAATTATTCAGCACATGGAAACATGTTGGTACGCAGTGTTTAGCCGTTAGGCTAGACAGCTTTGGCGCATTGTGGGTTTGCAATGCATTCTATGCCCGTGGCACAATGATAGATAGGCTTGCGGCGATAAGGAAGGATCATCGCGCCACACTAACTTATTGGAAAAAGTAAGCACGTGACAGAACATCAATTACTATTAAAATAATCTATACTAATAAAATGCCCCAATCACAAAACAATGCAGGAAAATCATCAAACAACATCTAAACAATTTTTTTCTTAAAAAGTTATGCAAGATGCATCCCCTAAACATTGCATAGGTAGAGAAAAAAAGAAACATTAGATAATAAAAAGAGAGCATATTCCAAGACCATGTCACTAGCAACGACTAGCACTTGTAACTTTAACACTCTAGGAATAATGTGAATCTGATATTACACTGGCAATGTTTAGGCCATAACAACAATTCTTGTTTAGTTGGGACTCTTAGGCAGATCCAGATCTGGACAATAGAAATTGGGTCCTCCCTGAATAGACTGTGGCTCTCCTTTATAGGATTTCAAACACGAAACATGAAACACGGGGTTGACTTGGATTCCTACAGGTAAATCCAACTGATATGACACCATACCAATCCTCTCCAAGATGAAAAAGGGTCTATAGAATCGAGGTTCCAGGTTATGGTGTGACACCTAGCAAATTGTGCCTTGCAGTTGGGGTGGCAATCAAAGGAGCATGTAGTCGCCCAACTTGAACTATCGTTAGTGATGCTTTCAGTCATACGCATGTCTCATACACTCTTGGGGGGTAGTCACATTGTTTCATATTAACTACAAGAATAGTTCTCTCTCTAGTAGCGACACTTTCGTTGCATCCGCTTGTGTAGCGCCATCAACGTACCTCGTAATGGTTGGAGGGGCCCTACCATACAAGGCTTGAAATAGAGTCACCTGGTTGCCGAATGGTAGCTTGTATTATAGGACCACTCTGCCCAGGGTAGGAGCCTCACTCAGGCCCTGGGTCAGTCACTCACGAATGCATGCAGGTAGTCTTCCAAGTAACAGTTTAGCACCTCCGTCTGACCATTTGTATAGGGCTGGTATGCAGTACTCATGGCTAGCTTCATCCCTATAAATAAAAATACTATACCCAAAACATGCTGATAAATAGGGAATCGTGATAACTAACTATAGTGCAAGGCATGTCGGGCAGACGAAACACCTTCTATATAAACAACTCGGCTATGGTGTTGGCGGTATAGGGATGAGACACAATGAGGAAGTGTCTATACTTAGACAGATGGCTACTACCACCAAAATCCTGGACTTCTCTTGGACGGATGGAAGCCCATCAATAAAGTTCAAAGAGATATCCTCTTATATGTGGTCGAGCACCGACAATGGCTGTAGTAACCCAGCAAGCAAGGCTGCCTCGTATTTGATCCTTTGACACACATCACACTGCCCCACTACTCGCTGCTTCTTCTTTTTCATACTCATCCACATGAACTCCAGGCTCAATTGCTAGTATGTTTGTTGATCCCCCTTGTGTTGCAATGACAGTGTGGCATGGTATTGCTCTATCAGTAATCTCGTAAGATCTAATTCAGAAGGGACTACTATTCACTCATGATGCATCTAGGTTCCCTTGAATCTTGAATCAGGGAGTCTTCCCTCTCTAAATCTGTGTGCAAATAGTGGAGAGGAAGTTATGTACCTAGTATTCCTGTCGAAGATCGTCTAAGAGCAAGAACATTACTACTGTCATGCTGAAGCATGATAACTTGTCCTTATGGTTGTGTCATGAGAGCACATCTACCACCCAATTGCTAGTGCCTTTATGAAACTGGATCTCAAAGTCATAGTCAAGAAGCTTTGAGATCCACTTCTATTGAGTAGGGGTACTCACCCTCTGCTCTAGGATATGCTTGAGGCTTCGATGGTCTATTCATACCATAAACTATCAGCCAATCAAGTACGACCACCACTTGTCCACCATGAGAATAATGGCAAAGAACTCGTATATCAAAAGTCTACGCTTCCCCTTCATGATCAACTTGCTAAAATAGACTAAAGGGTGTTCCTTCTGCATGAGGACAACCCCTATACCCAGCTCGGACGTGCCCGTTGATGTCCTTTTGAAGAAATTATAGTTTTGAAAAGATTTTTAAGTAAAAGCAATGTGAAAACTAGACATCAAATAATAAAAACCGGTTCTCACTAGTCGTAGAGACCGGGTCGAACTCAGGGAACGAAAATACTTTGTATTAAAAAAAGCAACTAAACTACTCTTTATTGCCAAAATAAATTTTACGAGAAAAGTAAATCTAATTAACTATTATAACAAATGAATACCCTACGCAGAGGGCTTAAAATGGTTTTATTACAATCCAAATTTAAATTCCTAAATTCAAAAACAAAAGCAAAAAGTCTTCTTTGCTTGTGTTTCCGTGTCACTTGTTCGCTTATGATCCACTCCGTTTCTTATCCTGCACAAATCAAAAGAACACGAGCAGCACAAGATACTAATAGAGACTACACTATGCAAAATATACTAATTAAATGCTAAAACAATGAAAGACAATGTGAAAGAAATCTAAATGACAAGTAAAACTATATTAAATGCTAATTATTTCAAATCAATTAAGTAATCTAATTACAAAATGCTGATGAGATTAAATACTACTAAACTAAATGTTAAACACTAATGTAAATGATTACAAAGAACTAATACTAAACACCTAAGTAAAAAAATACGATAACTATTTTAAATCAACTAAGTAAACCTACTTACAAATCACTAAGTAAATCTAATTACAAATTAACTAAGTAAATGTACTTTGTATTAATCAATTCAACTAATAGCATTATTCACTCAGATAATAGCTACAAACTAACAATTCAATTAACAACTAGGCTAAACAGATAATAGCTAACAACATTCAGTGGATAGCAATCCGATCAGGCATTTAGTAAACAGTGATTTATCAGGCCGAAAAACTCAGACACTCGATTATAGATCAGTAACAACCGACGAAAATAGTGCTCATAAATTAGTGGATTGATCGATGTCGGAGATCAGATGCAGATCAATTTGTGAATATGCATGGTAAAATGCTGAGGATAGTGCATAATTGAGAATGAAGTGGAGATGCTATGCAGTGAAATGCACTACTGACTGAAAGACAAATGTTGATGGATTAACTAGATGAAGATGAATTAAAATGAATACAGGAAAATAATAACAGATAATGGAAATTCAATAATGCAACACAACAATTACACAATGAAAAACAGGAAATCAGAAAATGAAAAGCAGGAAATCGGAAGATGAAAAAATAGGAAATCAGAGAATGAAGAAAAATAGGAAATCAGAAGATGAAAAAAATAGGAAATCAAAGAATGAAACAAGAAATCAAAGAATGAACAGGAATTGCGATGAATATGCAAGAAATCAAAGAATGAACAGGAAAATGCAATGAATATGCAGGAAATCAAAGAATGAAGGTTTTTAAAAGGTTTGAGAGAAAAATTTTCCTAACTCCTAATATTTTTGAAATTTTCATTTTACTACTTCTCTAAAAAATAAAATTGCTAAACACCTCAATTTCACTACATTTTGCAAAAACTTATACGAACTCTATTCTAACTCTATTTTTTTCATTATTTCAGGAATTAAACCCACTACATTAATGACAATTACTAATATATATACTAAATTGCAAAATAAAACTAATTTTCAAGCATTTTCTATTTTTTAGCATTTTAGCACATTTACTCGAAACTAACACAAACTTAGGTTTTTAATACATTTTTCTATGAAATCATGCATAGTTTAATATGAATTAAACCTTAAATAGTATGCATGATCAAATACCCTCATGCTTATCTTTTGCTAGTCCTCGAGCAAACTAGAAAATTGCAAGGAATACAACTATCACTAACTCACTTTTGTAAGAATCACAATTGCATTTAGCACATGCAACAAGCCCTTTCAACCCCTGAGTTACCCCAGTAGACGAGTAAGGTCTCGTAAGGGTTTGCAGTGATGCTACCCACAAACATCTCTGTCATGTATGCATAATATCATATATCTTCACAAGTAGTAGGTAATTAAAGATTTTTTTTTCACAAATATTTGTTATAAAAAAAATCAAAACATAATTAGAGTCTTTTATATACCACCACAGTAAAAGAATTTCTTTCACTTTTCTAAATATCACAATTATTTATGTTTTATTCTTGAAAAAAACAATAAAAATAAGTTATTATTTATTTATCCTCAGTCATATGTTTTCTGCACAGGTTTTCTCAATCACACTTCTAAGCACTGAACTATTTTTTCTTTTTTTTAAGCTCTTTTTTTTCTTGATTTTTAATTTTTCATATTTTTTCTTTTTGCGCACTTATTATTATTATTTTTATGGCTTGCGTATAGTCTGCTTTTATGCCCTGTGCAATGTTGATATCTTTTATACTTTTTCAATATATACCAAAAGATATCGACTAAGACATAAAAACGACTTCCTTCATTTACCTTTTGTGAACACCCCAAATTTCCCAAAAAAATCTAAAAAGTTCCCTTTTTGCCCCTGACTTCCATTCTCTGAATAATTGGGTCAATTTTTAAACCAAAATTCCATACATTTTCTCGGATTCGTTGGAATCCAGACTCAATTTTCATTTCTGACCTAATTTCTGATCCAAATCAGACCCGGATCCATTATGAAATCCTAATTTTCAAATTTAACCCGATATTTTCTAGAAACCTCATTTTTCAGAAAATCTTACAATTTCAAAACAAAATCTTGTAAAATTGCTTCAAAAACCTCATTTGGGTCCCGCTTGTTAAAATCCTCACACTTCCCTTATATTTCCGGATCTTCCTTCCAAAAACTTAGAAAAAATAGTTCATCCACTTTATGAAATCCCCTTTTAGCTAAAACCTCTTTTGAAAACCCCCTTTTCTAAAAACCTTTTTCTAAAAATTCAGAAAAATGTGAGGGACTTCATTCAAAATGGGCCTAACGGCCTTCTGTTACAAAGAGAAGCCGCAGAGGCCTCTCTCCCTCTCTCTGCTTCATCTCCCACGATCGCCCATCAGCTATCAGTTGATCCCTCATCAGCATCAGCTCTCGATCTTCAACTACCCCATCTCTCTCGATCCTTCTCTCCCCCTTTATTTAAACAATTGCAAAGCTCCCTTTTCCTTCATCTGGTCTTCACCCCCGCACCCTTCTTCTCAATCGAGCGTCCTTTCCTTCAGTCCTTCTTTCTCCTCTCCTTCTTCTTCCTCTCATTTTCCTTTTACCGATTGAAGGAGCTTACATCTCAGAACACTAGCTACGTCTCTGCAACCTTATACAGAAGCATCACATCTCTTCCCCAATCAAGACATCTGCCACTCTAAGGATCCATCTCTCATTCCCCTCCTTCCCTGTTTTATGAACTTTTAAGTTATTTTCATTAATTTACAAGCAAGCCTTCTTTGTAGTGTCGATCTACGCATGGTAGAATCGGCTTACAAATGGCAACATCAACCGGAATATCCTAATTCCAACATTCCCCTTTTGATTTTGTAATTTATTTATTTATTTATTTATTTATTTTTAAGTGATCCAAACATTAGTTAGTTCAGTATATCCTTGTATTTAATTCCTATTCCCTTTTCTTATTTAGATTATTGATTTCATGTTTTGATCCGATTTTCTATTTTATGCTCGATTTCTGGTTTTGGGATGACATCCGATGGTCTTCTTATATCTCATTTTCCAATTACACGGCATTCAACGTCTGTTTTCATTATCATTTCTCATTTTATATTCCGTTTCTAATATTCTGTTACAGTCCTGTGTAATCTTCCTTTAAATGTTGATTCTGAGGTGCATTTGATACGATTGGACTTTGTCCATCATTATCTGAAGAATATGAAGGCAGCAGAAGTCCATCTTCTTCACAGGAAGAAACAATATTTGAGGATCAGAGGTCAGACGGTAAAAATGGTTACGAGCTTTCTCTGATTCAGTCTTTGTTATTACAAGTGGCTATCGTGTAAATCGCTCTGGCTTTGGCATACGCTATCTTGAAATTGTAGCGATTGTTGTTTATGACGATACATACCTACAAAGTGCCTATTCGTTATAATATTTGAAAGCAATCAAATGCATGGTGCTGAGATGGGGACAAGGTGTTGGCCAAAAGCAATTTTCTGTGAAACCCAAAGTATCATGCAATTCATTTACTTAGTTCACTTGCCATTCACCCGATCTATTTGCCTGATTCACTTGACTGGCATATTGATGGCTGGTTTAGGCCATTGATCCATTTATTCACTGATCTAATTCCTGTAACAGTTGAAATAGAAACAGGATGTCAGTTTGCGCGGTAAGACATCCACTGTAATTTGGGCTTACTGAAGTTAAGTTGTCGTCAGCTTATCTGTGTACTTCAAAAATTGATGAGTGTTTATTGCTAACCATTCACTATTCAATCTCCTGCATTATACCTCTTACTATGGTATAGATTTCCCAAACTCGATTTTACATTCGTTGAAGCCATTCATCTCATAGGGCCTAGCAAAAGCTTCCAGCAATAATATAAACTCTGTAGGTGACCTATCTTGCTTGAATTCTGGAGTGGGTATGCGTTGACACTCTGTTTTAGTATGGAATAAAATGCCACAGGATTACAGACGATAAGGCCCCATCATGAGATTCCTTCTTGGTGTTGTATTTACTGGCCTATCAGTATTAAAAAAAATGATATTCAGCGATCTCTAGTGGCATGGACAGAGTTATCAAGTTCGAATCTACATCTACCTTGTATGACCCTCTTCGTGCATTTGGGAAGGTTATGGAAAGCTACAATTTTATATTGGTTGAAAGTTCAGGTAAGCTTGATATTCCTGCTACAACTCAGCCCTGTTTGTTTGACAAAACCGCTGTCTCGTGTTTGAGTAGCAGTTTAGTTCATGGTGCTGATATTTCTGAAGATGTTGCACCCAACTGTCTTCATGAAAAAACTGACATCACTGTCTCAGTTTGAAGCGCTTCTCATCATCCAAAGAAATGGTTGATCTCTTGTTAGGAGTAATTGATTGTCAAGCTATTGAGCTATACCGAAATCTTCATTATCAATTGGTGAAGTAAACTTTTTTTTACTGCTAAAATTATTTCTTGTACTCAACGTGTATGTTATTCCTTTTATATATATATATATATATATATATATATATATATATATATATATATATATATATATATATATATATATATATATATATCCTTAGAACAAAGTCTTCTCCCCATCCCACTACTATCACCCATCTTCTACTTCATATTCTCCAGCACTTTCCTCCCTCTACCCTGTTATAACACCTTCACTGTCAACACCTGCACCTTTCATCATTTGCATATGCCACACTTTCAACACCACAACATCCCCTTCACTGTTCTATCATCCCTTGTTATGCCTATTGATACACCTCATGCTAAACCCACTTCACTTTTATTGTTTTTGCAAAATGTGTTGCTCTTACCCTTCATATTTCCAGCTCTTGCATCCCTGTTATCACCTGTATATCCCACTGTAACATCCCAGTGCATCACGTTACCCTTTTAATATCGGTTGTGTATGATGCTCATCTCCTACGCATTCCAGCATATATCTTCAATGAAATTCCTGTTTCCTTTACTTGCATAGTTGAATATTTTCTGCATAAAAATACATGTGCATTTGTTGCATAGATTCATTGATTCTTAGAATTTGCACTCCATTATTCACCTCAGTAGCACATTTATTTCCAGCATTCCATTACACAGCTGCTACATCTTCCTCACTCAATATACATGACACCCACTTATGTTCCCATGACTTCCAGCTACCAACATAACATCCATTATTGGCCACTCTTATATCACCAACAGGCATATACCTGTTGCATTTCTGCAGCATACCCCTGTTGCCCACCCCTTCATATCCTACCACTGTGCATTACTGCCATAGGTGCAGCATGCTTGGCACAACTTACCTACCTAGTGACCATCACCTATAGTGGTACTTGGCTCTGTTGTAGCCTTTTATATGCTCACAGCAGTGCCAATGTGTTGCTGTGTTTCCTTCTCCTTTAAGCATCTGCAGCAATATCAAGCATTGTTGTAGGCTGTGGCATAGAAGCACACCTTATCCCATTCACTTCCACCAGCCTACCACCTACATCATCCCCTCCCCTCACCTTCTTTACACAGTAGTATGCCCATTCCCTGCATATTTTCCCTATAGCAACCACCCATTCCTTTCATTCATTTCTTGCCTTTACATATTATCCCATATGCATCTGCATTAGGACATAGGCATTTTTGAAATACAAGCATGTGTTCTACGTTTATATATATATATATCCTTCATCTATATATACATATATTGCTTTTATGATTGCATGAAGGCTCTTGATGTTTCAGTTGTCCATTATATTCTGCATTTTATATTTTTCCATCGTGTGCTAACTTGGAATTTTGCAGGAATTGTTGAACTCCCTTCTAGATTTAGAATCTTATCAATGATGCAATAGCCAGACATCAAATTTTACGCTTAGATTAGAATGTATGAGCATGCATATTTTCTAGAAATGCATGATTTCATATCATTTTTCTCTTTTATTGCATAATTTCACGAATGAGAACACGAATGGCATGCACACCATTTTGTAAAAGGTGATTAAATCCTAAGTTGATGATTTGCATCAATGGCCATAGTCAGGGTGCGAACAAAACTTATGATTTTCATCTTTTATGGGATAACACTGGATCCACACTTGGTCTTTTTCAAAATCATCATATTTTCAAATATTTTCTTTCTTTATTAGAGTTTAATTCAAAATTAACTCAAGATATATATCAATGGCCATAGTGAGGATATATTGAGAGTTAATTTCATTTTAAACTCTATAAAAACATAAAAATATATTTTATTCTTCACCTGAATTCAAATATGATTATTATATAATACATTCAATGACCATAGTCAGGGATGTATTATATCTTTAATCTTATTTTAATTCATTTAAAGAATGAAATATGCTTTTCAAATCCAGTTTCAAATTCTTTAAATTCATATATCATTTAGGATAGAATTGCATCATATTTTCAAAATTCCTTTTTTTCAAAATCCAAGTGATCTTGAATATCTTTCTTCAAATTTCCATTTCAATTCATCAATTCTATCTCATTTCAAAAGTTCAGAATCCAATTTCAAAGTCCAATTTGACTTTGAAATTTCAAATTCAGTTTATATTCAAAAACTCTCATTCAAATCAAATTTCAAAGTTCAAATTGACTTTGAAATTCCAAATTCATCTTCAGAATTCAAATTCAAATTCAATTCAACATTTCAAATCAAAATTCAAAGTTAATTTAAACTTTGAAATTTTCAGATTCATCTCCTGATTTCAAAATTCAAGTTTGAAAATCAAAGTTTCAATCTCTATCCTCCTTCCCAAATTTTGAAAATTGATATAGGATTTCTCAAGTTCAATTTCAAGTTCTATCTGGTTTCTCAAAACCAATTCTACCTTCAAATTCCATGGGGATTTCTCAAATCCACTTCAGATTCAATATGGATTCTCAAAATTCAATTCTGGATTTCTCAAAATCTGATTTTCCACTTTTTTTTAACTTGGATATTTTAAAGATCTAAACCCAAACCCAATTTAGATCTTGAAATCCAAATACATGTTCAAAATCCATAATTCGGATCCAACTCCATTTAGGATTCCCGATTTAGGATTCAACTTCATCTTGGATTCCAGACTTCGGATCAAATCCCTTTTAGGATTCTAGATTCCAGATTCAACTCTGTCTTGGATTACAGACTTTGGATCCAACTCCATCTAGGAGTCTAGACTTTCAATCCAATTCTACTTTTCAAATCCCATCTTGGATTCGAGATCCAATTCCATCTCAGATTCTGGATTCCAGATCAAATTTCATCGTGGATTCTAGGTTTCACACCCAATTCTATGTTCCAAATCCCATCTAGAACTCTTCTACCTTTTCATTCTGATTTCAAATTTTAAATCTAGAGTTCCACTCTATCTTCAAATTCCATCTTGACTCTCAATTCTAGATCCATTTTTGAAGTCCATATTCAACTTTCAATTATTATTTCCTAAACTCCCTTCTTCAAAAACTCAAGATCTATTCTAAATCTTAAGGTTAGAAAAATCTAACTTTTCCAAGTCCATCTTCAACTTTTAAAAATCTTTTCTTCATCATATTCTTCATAACTTCAAAAATACTTGGATAAAATTTCCAAATTCTTCTCAAAAGAGCATACATCTTTTGCATTTACACAAGCATGATTCTTTGAGCATCCTTAGACTTAGAATAAATTCTTAGATAATATTTAGGCAAAGCAACAAGGCATAAATTCGATCATTGGTTCGGTTACCCCTGGTAAAGGCGCCAGGAACGGTCGAACCTCGTACCGATGAGCGAATCCCTTCTCCCAATTTCCCGCAAATATTTCAAAACGGAGGTGAGTAATCTTTAAAATCTTTTCAAAATTAAGGTCAAGTGAGACCTTTGCAAAAGAGTTTCCCTCTCTCTCTTTCTTTTCTTTTCTCTTCTCTCTTTTTTTATGTCTTTTATTTTTCCATTCAAAAAGGGAAATAGAGGCTAGAAAGGAAAAGAGAGAGAAGGATACAAGAGGAATTTTTTTGCGATGATCATAGTTTTGGCGACCGAGATGGGACCCGTCTTCGTTCGGTCGAATTTTTGCCTTTTGCTTTGCTTTTGATATTATCTAAGTCTTTATTCTACAAATGTCAGCTTCATTTTCATGCAAACCTTAGGAGCCTAGACTCTATCCTAAGCTGACATCATTGTATATAGGATTTAAGTATGGTTTAATAGGACCATATTGAGGAGATTATTCCATGCTCACTTAGACTTAGGTCTGAAATACAACTCTCCTCAATTCTAGGGATTGAATGCAAACAATGTATGCAAGTGTATGCTTCTATTCATTTAAAATGCTATCTCTTTTAGGATTTGCATTAGAGCTTTTCTGGTTTTATTGCATGTTGAGCATGTTTTCAAAAACATCCCTACCTATATTGTCATGGTCTTCACGTTGCGGGGCTGTCTCACTGAACCATAGTTTGGGAGAGAGCCTCACAACTGGACCACTTATTTGAGTTCGCGCCCCTCCTATCACGTACCTAAGGGCCATAGTCTGAGGTATATCGGTAGGTGCTCAAGGATGTTGGAAAGTCGTTACCTTAGAACCAGAGAAATATTCTTATGCCACGTACTTCGAGCTTCGGCTTGAGTATATCAATGTATCTTGATTGAAATCAGATGATTTTAACCTTAGAGTTAGGATTAAGGTCCTACGAGCCTTTTTCAATATTGCATTTAGAGTCAGCTTCTAGAGAGTGCTATTCTGTGCATCATTGCTTGTATAATTTGATTCTTTTATAAATATTATCTTGAAAATTCTTATTTTTCAAAACCCTGGATGTTTATTTCACAAAAAAACTTTTATTTTCTCAAAAATCCAGGATTGTATATGTCTCATTTCTTTATTCTTTCATAATTTTCTTAAACCCTGAACATCCTTTTAAGTTTTTCCCTCTATTTTTTCAAAAGTCCAGGCGTATTTTCTTCTTTCTCTTCTGATTTATTTGATTCGTTTGATCCTGTCTGCAGTTTTCAAAAAATATTCAAGGTCTTGTCATCCATATTCAAATATATCTTCAAAGTTTTACCTTCCCATCCAAGATCTCTTTTTATCAAGAGATCTCTTCTCAAAATCTTTTAAATATCTTCTTCACCGTCTCTTTTTCCCGAAAACTCCTCAAGTTTAAACCCTTCCTTTATTCTACAGAAAACATCAGACTTTTCCATCATGGTTCAAACGAGAGCAGGGAGGAGAGCAGCTCAGCAAGACAATGATAGTGAAGTGGAGGAAGTGAACTCTCCCAAATTGTCCCAAAGACATGATTCAGAAGCGGATGATGTCGACCCAGCAATGTACAAGATATTCCAAAAGATGATGGCAAAAATGATGTCTGAGCAAGCTGGGGCAGGTTCAAAGAAAAAATTCTCTAAAAATAAGATCAAAAGAAAGCCAGTAAAGAAACATGTCAGGATCAGTAAGAAGAAAATTCAGCAGAACAACACCTCAGAGGATATAGAATCAGCCGAAGAGGATTCTGAAGAAGAGCAGTTCGTGTTCGTCCCATGACATCTGTGACAACCCAAGAAGGTGGCAGAAGAGCCTGAATCAGTAAACAAGCCTAGAGATGGGGTCCCGGCAGAAGATTCAATTCAAGCACTGACTAAGATGGTCAAGGACCTACAAATCCGAGATAAGGGAAAGAAGGCATATACTAGGCATGACTTCTACCTCGATCTAGATGGGGACAACAACTTGGAAGACCTCCCCAGAAAATTCATTAAATTTGATGGATCTAGCAACCCTAAAGTTCATCTTGCAATGTTTTTCGCAGAATGTGCCAGATTCAGCGAAGACAATCATGCTCTTTTCTTGTGCTTCCCGCGCAGTCTCGAAGGTGTAGCAACAAAGTGGTATGCAGAGCACGTCAACCCCGTTGAGCTGTGAGATGTTCACAAGGTTGTTAATCTATTTGTAGAGTGATTCATGTTCAACACTGAGATGCTGCCAACCCTCAATCACTTATATAATCTGAAGCAAGAGGACAAAGAAAAAATCATAGATTTCATTCGGAGGAGGAGAGACACATGCAACAAAATGAGAACCCCCATCTCAGAGGAGCATGTGCTCCAAGTTATCCTGAACAACTTCTCTCAACCTCTCAGGAGCCTTATTTCCACCTTCCCATCAAAATCGTTCATCGAACTCATTGAATGGGCTGAATGGCTCGAGATGGGAATGGATAACGGAGTCTATGACGGTATCACCCTGGCAAGGGGCAATCAAGATGCAAAGAAGAAAGCCCATTTCACTCTTTCTGCTAGTTCCTCATCCGACAACAAGGGTAACAAGAATGATCATGGCAACAATTCAGAGGGATTCAGAGGTCAGAAAGGAAAGTTTTTCAACAATAATAAACCTTTCCAATCCAATCCTCAGCAGCAGGAGAAAGATCATGAAAAACCAAAGCGCAAGGACTGGAGTCTTGACCGTGAGTTCACCCCTTTGGAACAGACACTCGAGGAGGTTCTGAAATATATGCTCACAAAGAATATGATTCATCTACCAAAAGTTGCCAATCCTCTAGTAATCTTGGGCAAATGTGATCATCATAAAATTTTTCCTCAATATTCTCTCTCTTCCTTCTCTTTTTCCTTTCCTACCTCTATGTCTTCCTTTTGAAGGGAGAAAATAGAAGACGGAAAGAAGGAGAGAAGAGAAATGAGAAGAGAGAGGAACTCTTTTGCGGGGTCTCACTTGACCTTAATTTGAAAAGATTTAAAATAACTCGCCTCCATTTTTGAAATATTTTGCGGGAAAACTGGGAGACGGGATCCGCTCGTCGGTACGAGGTTCGACCGTTCCTAGCGCCTTTACCAGGGGTAATCTTACCAAGGGTCAAATTTATGCCTTTTGATTTGCTAAGAAATTATCTAAGAATTTATCCTAAGTCTAAATGCACAAAGAATCATGCTTGTGCAAATGCAAAGATGTATGCTCTTTTTGAAAATGTTTTGAAGAATTCCCAAGTGTTTCTGAGATGAATCTGATAAAGTGAAGAAATGTTTTTTAACTTAGAACCTAAGATTTAAAGTTCTAAGTTTTTAGAATGATCAAGAGCTTTGGGAAAATAAATTTGGGTTTAAAAAATGATCTTGAAACTGAGATAGGAGAAAAAGAGAAGAAAGGAAATTTTCAAAGTCATAAATGGACTTTGAATTAGAAATTTGAACTTGGATGAATATTTGGAATGGAATTGAATTCTAATTTTGAAGCTTTGAAATCAAAGTACAATGTGGGAGATTAAATAGAATTTTTTTGAGAAATAGAATTGATTTGAAAGTTGGAATTTCAAGATGAAATCCGAGTCCAAGATCTGGATTCTGAATAGAGTTCAAAGTTGAATTTTGGATTTAGGATCCGAAATGGGAACTTGATTTGAAATCTGGAAATGAAATAAAATTGGTTCTAAGAATTGGAATCAAGATGAAATTTGGATCTGAAATTTTGAATGAAATTGGATTCAAGATTTGGAATCCAAGACAAAATTTGGATCTGAAGTCAGAGATCCAAAGTAAAGTTGGATTCTGGATCCTAAATGGAATTTGGGTCTTCAATTTGAGATCCAAGATGAAGTTGGATTCTGGATCCTAGAATGAAATTGGATCTGAAGTCTAAGATCCAAAGTAGAATTGGGTTCTGGATCCTAGGAGAGAATTGGATCTAAAGTCTGAGATCCAAGGTAGAATTGGGTCCTGGATCCTAGAATGAAATTGGATATGAAGTATGAGATCCAAAGTAGAATTGAAATCTAGATCCTAAAATAGAATTGGATCTGAAGTCTGAGATCCAAAGTAGAATTGGGTTCTGGATCCTAAAATGGATTTGGATCTGAAATTTGAGATCCAAAGTGGAATTGGGTTCTGGATCCTAGAATAGATTTTTGGATCTGAAGACTGAGATCCAATGTAGAATTGAACTCTGGATCCTAAGGGGGAATTGGATCTGAAGTCCGAGATCCGATATGAATGTTGAATCCTGGATCCTAGAATGGGTTTTGGATCTGAATTTGAGATCCAAAAAGTGGAGATTTGTACTTGGAAATCGGGATCCAAGTTGGATTTAGGATCTAACTTTGGATTTGGAACTTCAAAATTTGATTTTGAACATGAATTTCAAAGTCAAATTGGACTTTGAATTTGAAGTTTGAATCTGGAATTTAGGAGATAAATCAAGAATTTCTAAGTTTGAATTGAATGTGGAAAAATGAATTTTAGAAATTGGATCTTGAATAAATGAATTTCAAAGTTAAATTGGACTTTGAACTTGGATTTGGAATTTATAAAATGAATCAAGTTGAATTTTAAACTTTGAATTTGATTTCAAAGTTTGGATCTTTAAGAGATGAGATAGAGATAAATTGAAATATAAATTTGAAGAAGGGATATTCACAATCACTTGGAATTTTAAAAAGAATTTTTGAAAATATGATGTCATTCTACCCTAAATGATGAAATGAATTTAAAGAATTTTGAAATTGGAATTTTAAAAAAACTATTTCATTCTTTAAGTGAATTAAAATAAGATTGAAGATATAATACATTTTTGACTATGGTCATTGAATGTATTATATAATAATATATATTTAAATTCAAGAGAAGAATGAAATACATTTTGGTGCTTTTATAGAATTTAAAATGAAATGAACCCTCAATATACCCTGACTATGGCCATTGGTATATATTTTGAGTTAATTTTAAGTTAAATTCTGATAAAAGAAGAGAATATTTAAGGAAAATATGATGAATTTTGAAAACGGATCCAGTGTGGATCCAGTGTTTATTTTGTAAAAGATAAAAAACTTAAGTCTTGTTTACATCCCGACTATGTCCGTTGATGTAAATCATCAACTTAGGATTAATTCACCTCTTACGAAATGGTGCACGAGCCATTCGTGTTTTACCATTGTGAGAATTTGAGAAAAAAAATGCATGAAAAACAAACAATGCATGCTATTTACAATGCTCATTCGTTCTATCTAAAGCAGGGAATGTAAATTCTCATTGACATCTAAGTTGTTACAATCTTTTGATACTGAAATTTGGGACAACTTCTTTAATTCGAGATGATTTTCCATGACTTCCCTGCAAAGAAACGAATTAGCATAATGTAGAAAAAAAATAATATTTTGTTGAGAGCAAAATTGCATATGAATGTGTTGATTCTAATACCAGATACTATGTTTATGCTGAATGAGAAAGGCATATACAATGGGTGAAGTCAAGAACCTGGTTAGTCCAAGATGAATCAACCTAAAATATGATAGTTCCTGATGACCCACCATAGAAAGGAAGGGACATAGCGGTTCATTGTGAACCACTATGAAAGAAAAACCATTATAGTAGTTCTTAATGAACCACTATAATAAAGAAGGTTTTGCAGGGGTTCTTTGTGAACCATTGCAAAGGACAACTACTGTAGTAGTTCCTGATGAACTACTATAAAAGAAAAGAGACCACGGTGGTTCATGGTGAACCACCATGAAATGTAGCAACTATGGTGGTTCTCGATGGACCACCACAGAAAGGAAAGAATGTGATTTGGTAGTAAATGGGAAATGCTGTAAAAGGAAGGTACTATGAATGTTTATAATGAAGTTGTAGAAAAATGGCATATCACAAACAAATGTGGCTGTACCCCAAGTCTAGAACCGATGGCTTGTAAATTTAAGAGGAATATGATTCTGTCACAACAAGTAACTGTGAGCTAAACTACAAAAGCATAAAATAATAGAAGCAGAAATTGACCTCCCTTTCAAGATTGGTAAAAAAAAAAACCTTAACACAGATAAATGGAAGACTGCAGATTAGCAGAATGTTATAGTTTTAGTTGTACACATAGCTACACGCAAATAGTCATGAAGACAGATTTCGCTTATTACTAAGGGAAATAACATTAATCACAACACTTGTTGATCCAAAATTATCAACTAAGATTGAACATGTTTTCAGATAGGTAACAACACCCAACACTTTTAACATACTATGAACTGAGTAGCATACAGACCTCCATTTCCAAATCAAATTCTCTAAGGTAGCGAAGGCTATAATCTTTGAATGATTAATAACGAGGCATTACTTAACAGAGGATTTCAGTGCAAAATGATCTAAGACACATATCAACCAACGTAGAGCCCAATTTACATATGCAAGGCAACTGCTTGGAGTTTGACCCTGCGTGAAAAAGCTTTTATGGTAACACCAGTTACAACATGTATTGAAGCAGGAAATATTTCACCAAAACATAGGTGATATATTTATCAGCTATTAGGCTGATGAATGGCATAGGAGATGCCAGGGGAATGAGTGTTACACTACAAGAAAAATGCTAATTAGCGACGGAAATTTGCGACAGATTTTTTCCGTCGCAAATTTGCGACGGATCAGCGAGCGAAAACTATTTGTCGCTAACATTTGAAATTTTTGCAAAATTAGCGACGGAAATATATCCGTCGCTAATAAGCGACGGATTAGCGACAACATTTTTTTTTTCGCGAAAACACTACAAAAAATGATAATTAGCGACGGAATTAGCGAGGGAATTTTTTCGTCTTTAATCCATCGCTAATTAGCGACGGATTAGGGACGGAAAAATTCCCTCGCTAATTTTCGATTTAAACCCGTCTCGCCAGAGGCGCGAAATTTTCCCTCCCCCCCCGTTCGAAAATTTTCTTCCCTCTGTTTTTCCCTCCTCCCGTTCGATTTAAACCATCCCCACCTTCCTCTGACGATGCGCAACGTCCTCTCACACCACGGAGGTCGACCTTCTCAGGCACCTCTCGCACCACGTGCAGCTTCTGCAGCCGCTCTGCAGCGATCCCTCCGTCCCCGTCTCATCATCCAGCCCGACGGCACCTCTCGCACCACGCGCAACTTCTTCAGCTGCTCTGCAGCGATCCCTTTGTCCCCGTCCAGCCCGACGGCACCTCCATCCTCCATTCTCAGGCACCTCTCAGTGGAGACTGCTCGGGCACCAATGGCACCTCCATCCTCCGCGTCTTCGTCCAGCCCGACGCCTCCTGCAAGTTCTCCCCCGTGAACCCTGGCTACGCCACCTGCCTTGACCGCTCCTCCCGGCGGTGCCCCTCGGCAGTCTCCACCGCCTGTTCCGCCTCTCCCTCGCCGGATCCCGTCTCCACTACGACCCTCGCCGGATCCCGTCTCCAGCCGTGACTGGCTCGCTGCGGAAGAGCGTCCCGACGCTGGTTCTGTAAAAAAAAAATTGCTCCCTGCCGGAGAACGCGCCGGCAGCGAGCAATTTTTTTATTTTTTTTTTAAATTTAACGACGGACTAGCGATGGATCATATCCGTCGCTAATCCGTCGCAAATTAGCGACGAAATTAGCGTCGGATAAGTTGTGGCACTACTTAGCGTCGAAAAATTCGTGATGAAAGTTATCCGTCGCTAATCCAACGCTAATCCGTCGCTAAACTGTTTAGCGACGGATTAGCGTCAGATTAGCGACGGATTTAGGTTGTCGCTAATCCACAGGTTTCTTGTAGTGTTAAGTGATATTGCAAAGGAGTGCAGCTGAGAAGGAAGGTGTCATATACTAGATGGATGAAGTGACCGTGGCAGAAGTGGCCACTACTGTGCTGTGTACCAAGTTTAAGCATCCTGTGGAGTGTGGTAAGGGTTGAAGATTGTAACTAGAGATAGCAATGAATGCAGGTGATATAATGGTGCTGAGTGCTATGATGCAATTAACATGTGATATAAAGGTTGAAGATGAGGTGTGTGCAGTTAGTGAAGATATCACGTGCTGTAGCATGCTGAAAAGATGGAGTTAATGGTAATGTAAAAAAAAAAAGAAGAAGATAGGAAACCATACCTGTAAATTGCCTTTCTACTGCCATAAACTGGTTTATAGTGGCCTTATTTTTGGCAATGCTTACCCATGAAGCCTGACATATTAACCAGATGATGTAATTCTTGACTAGCAAATCCCTCGCAATGTTAGTTTGTTTTTAATAAGAACCAGCTAGGCTGCCCCTAGTCGGCACATTGGTTTCCAACAACATAGCGAAAAATGGATTATCAAAGACAAATCCGTTCCTCAAACTGGTTGTACATCATATAGTGATTTGAGCATTCTGTTCTGATGAGATGCCAGCAACTCCGATCTTCTGGAACACTGAAGCATTGCCTCAGCTTGGGGGCTTTAACCATGACACTTTTACTTGACATTGTACATCGAAGGTCAGGAAATAATCGGACTGGAGGCAATTGCCAATGATATCAGCGCCTATGATCAGAGCTCAATGTAGCAGATTGAGCTCCGCTGTTCAGTAACTCAGAGGGAACTCTCCCTGACTGAAATTTTAGACATTTCGACAGACTGAAATCTACTGATCAGCCAACAGTAAGTTCGAAAGTCTGATCCTTAGATCAGCAGTTCATAAAATAGTTGACAGTACAACTTGTTTGCATTCAAATACCAACGAAAATAAGAAAAATGGTAAGGGTTAGATATAGACCTCTGACCACCGATTCGAGAACCAAATCATTGAAAAGAAAAAGACAAAAAGAAGAGAAAGAGCATGTCAATAATTTTAACATTCATATTAAATCTAAAGCTGCAACTTACCAGGTTCAAACAGAGCTTTCAGCAGATTTTTCAATATCTCTATCATTCAAACAACGGCTAGGTTCTAAATAGTATTTTGATGACAACAGGTTTCGATAAAATTTTCGCTTAGCATAAACCATTACAGAATTCTGGCAAACCCTCTGTGGGAAATTGTCACCAACCTGTAGTGAACCTCAAGCATTCAGTTCTAACACTGTCTCCAAAGGGCCAGGCGCTTCAGATTCTCACATTACAGGCATCCACAAGAGTTTCAGTCAACAGTAAAAAAAAATGAGGATCGATTCAGATAGCCGATCAATTTTTGGATTCTGAATTAGGTCCAACCGGAAAAATAGGTTTTCGCAACCATCAGATCTTTAACATTTCACTATTTATACGTTGTAATGCTGGAGAATAGTACTAAGAATAACCAGAAAGCATAATGAAATAAAATTTATGAACAAAGCTAGGCATTCGGGATATACAGAAACCACGAAGACTCAGGGATAAATTGCAAACCCAAGAAAAAAAAAGTGTAGGAATATAATTATTCCTGCTAATATTGCATTATGGTAGGCTGATCTACTATAAGTAGATCATCCTTACCACGATTGCTTCAATGGGACAAAAACAAGAGAAATTAGAAGGAAATCAGAGGAAAACAAAAAGGAGGAGGTAAAATATATGCAAAAAAAAAAATGAGAAGGGTCGATTACAACCACAGATACTCGAAAATGTAAAGGAGTCAGATGAACTTTGATGTTGAAACAAGATGCAGAGGTAGATAAATAGGGAAGATGGTATTGATTACAGTACAGAAAATGATGTGAATGGAATAAGACGAATCACATAAAGAGGAGAAAAGAAGAGAAAGAAAGAAAAAAAAATTCGGAGTACAGAGTATTCCGTTGATGCCCCACAGATGTGGACCGATTTTTCCATGAGCACATCGGTGTTACATAGATGTTTTAAAAATAAGAAAGGGAAAAGAAAATTAACCACGAAAACAAAAGGGGAGGAAGGCAGCGAAGGGTACTTACCTCTTATTCGATCGAGTGCTGGCGTTTTCCTTCTGAAATTTGAAAATGGGTCAAATTCTTTTATTACTGCCGCTGAAATTGAAACTCACCTTGATTCTTTACTACAGGATTAAGCGATCGTAGCCTTGTTGTAAGTGGGAATTCCGAAGGAAGGAGTTGCTGGATCTCGTAGATGGGGCTCTCTTCATAAGGTTTGATCGATCGGGCGATGCTCCTTCCAGACTTGCTTGCTGAAGGGGCGGAAGTTTTCCTCAAACCGCCAGAGGAAGAAGAGAGGATGGGTTGAAGAGGTAAGAAGGGGAAGAAAGATGAGAAGCATTGAGGAGGAACGTAAGTGGAGAGGTGAAGACGAGTCGTGAGAGAAAAGGATGGTGAGGTAGAAGACGATGGTCCTAGGGTTTCCTCATCGTGCCCCTTTTAAGGAGGGGGACGAAGGTTCGGGAAGAGGAGGTTAGAGATGAACGAAGGAGGAAAAAGGGAGGGCGATCGGTGGAAATGGAAGGTGGAGATGGAGAAGGATCGAGCATGATGGTGATCGGGCGGCTGGAGGTTTTTGAGAATGGAGGCCGAAAGGGAGAGGGGTTTGGCAGAACGAGGAGGGCTTAGGGTTTCTGAGGGTGAGAGAGGGATTTCTCTAAGCTTTTGTTTGTGATGTTTTTCCATTTTTCCAAAAGAAGGCTTCCTTAACAAAAATTTTTATAAAAATGGTTTTAAAAATGATTTTTTTTAGCAAAATCGACTTTAAAAAGTTTAAACTCATTCGTTTTTTTCTCATAATTTTTCCAATTTTTTTTTTTGGTTTTTTGAGTTATCTTTCTATTTTTTTGTATTTTAAAATAAAATCCTAAAGTTTTGCAAGAAATCAAAGGTTAAAACTATTTTTTTTGGTGTTTTTGTAAAATATTTACAAAAGGGAGTTTTTGTGAGAATTAAAAGCTATTTTGAGAAAATTTCTTCAGAAAATACATGTGGATCCAGATTTAAAATGCTGGATTCAGATTTGGAATTAATTTTGAATACATCAATATGGAATTTAATTCAGAAAATCTGAAGAATGATCAAAATTTAGCTTTGGTTTTCTCAGAAAATGAAACCAGGGGCAAAAAGGTCATTTTTATAAATTTTTGAAAAATTTGGGGTGTTCACAGATGCCCCTCTCTGCTACTAAGCCGGTTGAAAGCCGATCTTAGTGGAAAAGATAACACTCCAAATTTTGAAAATGCCCCAGTCAGGAGATCTGAACTGGGTGTGGAAGCATTTATTTGAAAGATGGTTTCTCAGGCTTAAAACCTTGTCCTGAATGATTTCGGGGGAAGGAAAACCTTGAAAATGATATGATTGAGTAGAGAATGAGGAAATCGTGATGGGACTTTGGATGGAAATTCTGAAATGGTGGGAAATGAGAATTTTGATCAGGTCTTATGGGTGAGACGAGATACTCTTTTTTTGAATGATTCAGGTTTAGCCCTTAACCTGGATGGGACGAAGATATGTCAGGATGAATTAGATGAGGAAAGGAATACATAAGAACTTTGATGGGACATTTTTTGGAGAATGTCTCGTGAAATAAAGCTCAAGTAGGATCCTATCCTGGATGGATATACAAAGCATGGATTCCTCGATGAGAAGAAACATGATGGGATTGGAAGAAAACATCTCGTTAGAACAAGGAATCTCGTTGGAATGAGTTTCAGGTTTAACCCAAACCTGAAAGGAAGATACCTCGTGAAGCGAGGTTCCGGGTTAACTTTTAGTCTTAATAGGAAATCTACCATACGGGTTTCTCAAATGGAGAAATTATAATGGGAACTTCGGAATTTGGACGAACAAATCCGAAAGGGGTTTTTGCGAAAGGAGAAATATAGGGTTCCCTAAAGCTTTTTGAAAAGGGGGAAGAAATTGGGCGTCTCATTGCTGAGACTGAAATAGCTTTTGAAATTAAATGATCTTTCGCAGATGGTTCAGGTTTGACCCTTATCCTGAGTGGGGGAAATCTACCATACAGGTTTCTCAAAAATGGAGAAACCATAATGGGACCTTCGGAATTTGGACGAACAAATCCGAAAGGTTTTTTTTTTGTTGTGAAAGGAGGAAATATAGGGTCCCTAAAGCTTTGAAAAGGGGAAGAAATTGAGCGTCTCATTGCTGAGACTAAAATAGCTTTTGAAATCAAATAATCTTTCGCAAATGGTTCAGGTTTGACCCTTATCCTGAGTGGGGGAAATCTACCATACAGGTTTCTCAAAAATGGAGAAACCATAATGGGATCTTCGGAATTTGGATGAACAAATCCGAAAGGGGTTTTTTTGTGAAAAGAGGAAATATAGGGTCCCTAAAGTTTTGAAAAGGGGAAGAAATTGGGCGTCTCATTGCTGAGACTAAAATAACTTTTTGAAATCAAATAATCTTTTGCAAATGGTTCAGGTTTGACCCTTATCCTGAGTGGGGGAAATCTACCATAAAGGTTTCTCAAAAATGGAGAAACCATAATGGGACCTTCGGAATTTGGACAAACAAATCCGAAAGGGGTTTTTTTGCGAAAGGAGGAAATATAGGGTCCCTAAAGCTTTGAAAAGGGGAAGAAATTGGGCGTCTCATTGCTGAGACTGAAATAGCTTTTTAAAATCAAATAATCTTTTGCAAATGGTTTAGGTTTGACCCTTATCCTGAGTGGGGGAAATCTACCATACGAATTTCTCAAAAATGGAAAAAGCACGATGGGACCTTCGAAATTTGGACGAACAAATCCGAAAGGGGTTTTTGCGAAAGAAGAAATATAGGGTTCCCTAAAGCTTTGAAAAGGGAGAAGAAATTGGGTGTCTCATTGCTGAGACTGAAATAGCTTTTGAAATCAAATGATCTTTCGCAGGGGGTTCAGGTTTGACCCTTATCCTGAGTGGGTCGTCCATACGGAATTCTTTTAATGAGAAAACCGTGATGGGACAGGAAGAGATACTTCCTTCAGAGGCAACTCTTTTTGGGAAATATAAACAACGCTAGGTTGCATCAAAAATGAATATTGAATGTTTATTTAATTCTTGGAATAGCTAGAAAATTTTGCCAATAAAGTAAAATTATAGCTGATTCAAACACTTGGAAATGTGCACGTATGTGTAAAAGATATTCTTTTTTTTACCTAGAGTATTTCCCCCAAATGAGGTTAACTCCTCAGATCTAAGAGTCAGATTCAAATTTTTAGCGCTGATGATTTTCCTCAAGGAAGCTATCTGTTTCCTTGATATGAGAATAGAAGAAATATTCTTAATTTCATAAAAGCAAGTAATGAAAAGATATTGATAAAGGATTTTTATACGAGAAGAGATGACTTCTGGCAACTTTGGCAGTTTGATATCTGGGTGTTTTCCCATGATGATCCTTTTGCACTCTTTTTTTGAGTCATTGCACTTTCTCGGGCTTTTACATCATCCTTCATTTGGATGGGTCCTGACTTTTCTCTCTTTTTTTTCAGAGAAGGGTACGTCACAAACTCCTTTATCTTGGAGATGCTCCGATCCTTCTTTTTCTCAAGGATTATATATGATATTGGCTCAAAATGTCTTTAGATGATAGCTGAAATCAAATATCTTTTAGGATTTGTCGGTAGGCTCATCACACTCGCCTTCATCTCGACGGTGATCCGGACTTTCCCTGGAAGGATCTGTCACAAACTCCGTCATCTTGGAGATGTTTCAAATCTTCTTTGGCCCCGGGGGTCTACTCGCTTAATTCGCCTTCAACTTGATGACAATTGAGAGATCCCTTTTGCGGATATTTGATTGCAGCTTAGAAAATGAGAAGATATGGATTAAGTGGATTTTTTTGTAGCTCAGGATATTTCCACTGCCTGATTGCCAGAAAGTCATTTTAAAACATGCGCCATAGCCAAGATCAATATCAATTTGCTTCTGACTTTTCAACATCATTGAAGATTTCTTTCATTGATCATATCGAGGACATTTCTTACATCCTTTTGGTTGATCAACAGGAAAAGATTTGAATTTTACCTCTTTTCGCAAAAAGTTTCATCTTTTGGAAGGAAATACAAGAGGTAATCTCAGAAAAATTCTTTTTGTGGAGTAAGAATATTTAGAATCAACAAATGTTTTTAGCAAGTTGGTAAAGTTTTCATGAATTCTTTGTCAAATAATCACTCAATGTAGATTTTGATGAGATCTTGAGTTGCAATCTTTTGATTTTGGAAATACATGACCAGCAAAAGCTGGAACCTTTAAAAATACATGACCAACAGAAGCTGGGACGTTTGAAATACATGACCAGCGAAAGCTGGAATGTTTGAAATACCTGACCAGCAAAAGCTGGAACGTTTGAAATACATGACCAGCAAAAGCTGGATCTTTTGGAAATACATGACCAACGAAAGTTGGATCTTTTGGAAATACATGACCAGCGAGATGCTGGATCTTTTAGAAATACATCAGATTTAAGTCAGAACTTGAATTTTGTAGGAAAGAATTTGATCAGAACACTGAATTTAGAAGGTTACCGATGTGAGGACCGGATTTTCTAAATGAGCTCAACATATGATTGAAATTTTTGAGAAATAACCAGTGCGAGGACTGGGTTGTGAAGATGAGCTAAGAAAGTAAAATTTGATGAGAGATTCTGAATTCAAAGGACCGTCACATCCTAACTGTGTGTGGTCTGTTTTTAAGATCTATCTCCTTATCCTGAACTGGGAAGGAAGGAAAGAAATACCTCGTTAGCAGGAGGCATCAGGTTTATCCCTTAACCTGAAGGGGACACAAAAGGATTTTTAAAGAGAATAAACCTAGATTTTTGAAATTTGAAATGGATTAGCCGGAAGGCTGGATTTTGGAAGAATGTCCTGCCTGGCAGTTGGGATTTTTTTTTGAAAAGAAGAGAGTCCGAGTTGGGACTCGAATCTTCAGAAAATAAAAGGTAAAAAGAAACCCGAGTTTTGAAAACTTAAATTTCTAAAGAAACAATTGTTTTCCAATGCGAGGATTGGATTCAGAAGGGAGTCCGAGTCGGGACTCGGAACTTCAAACGAAATTAATAGATGAAAAACCCGAGCTGGAACTCTGTTTTCTAAAGAAACGATTGATTTCCAATGCGAGGATTGGATTCAAAAGGAAGTCCTGGTCGGAACTCAAAACTTCGAACAAAAAATAATAGAAGAAAAACTTGAGCTGGAACTCAGATATCTAAAGAAATGAATGATGTCCAATGCGAGGATTAGATTCAAAAGGAAGTCCTGGTCGGAACTCAGAACTTCAAACTAAATTAATAGATGAAAAACTCGAGCTGGAACTCGGTTTTCTAAAGAAATGATTGATTTCCAATGCGAGGATTGGATTTAGAAGGAAGTCCTGGTCGGAACTCAGAACTTCGAACAAAAAAAAAAAAAAAAAAACTGAGCTGGAACTCAGATTTCTAAAGAAATGATGGATTTCCAATGCGAGGATTGGATTCAAAAGGAAGTCCTGGTCGGAACTCAAAACTTCAAACGAAATTAATAGATGAAAAACCCGAGCTGGAACTCGGTTTTCTAAAGAAATGATGGATTTCCAATACGAGGATTGGATTCAGAAGGAAGTCCTGGTCGGAACTCAGAACTTCGAACGAAAATAATAGAAGAAAAACCCAAGTTGGAACTCGGATTTCTAAAGAAATGATAGATTTCCAATGCAAGGATTGGATTCAGAAGGAAGTCCTGGTCGGAACTCAGAACTTCGAACGAAAATAATAGAAGAAAAACCCGAGCTGGAACTCAGATTTCTAAAGAAATGATGGATTTCCAATGCGAGGATTAGATTCAGAAGGAAGTCCTGGTCGGAACTCAGAACTTCGAACAAAAATAATAGAAGAAAAACCCGAGTTTGAAACTCGGTTTTCTAAAGAAATGATTGATTTCCAATGCGAGGATTGGATTCAAAAGGAAATCCGAGTCGGGACTCGGAATTTCAAACAAATTTAACAGATGAAAAACCCAAGCTGGAACTCGGTTTTCTAAAGAAATGATTGATTTCCAATGCGAGGATTGGATTCAAAAGGAAGTCCTGGTTGGAACTCAGAACTTCAAATGAAAGAATAGAGAGAAGAAGCCTAAGTGAGAACTCGGGTTTTTGACAGAAAGTTTTTAATCAAAAAGATTGAATTTTGAAAATTTGCCAGCGCGAGGACCGGACCTGGGAATGAGAATGACCATTTAGAGGACTAAATTTATTTGCATGTGATCTGATTGCCCCCTTATCTCGACTGGGGAAAAAAGAATTGATGAGAAAAGATAGAAATCGATGGAAGATTTGACAAAAGAGAAAAATCAAGGAAATTTTATGGATGAATCTTTGTAAAAGAATTCTCACAGGTAGCATTGTTGCTCCTATGAGGGGTTTCAGGATTACCCCTTATCCTGAATGGGAAAGGAATAAAATTTAGGCAAAAAGTTGGTGAAAAGCTTTAATAAAGAATTGGAAGAATTGAAACTTAATTAAGAAATAAAACTGATAAAATTGAATGAAAAAAAGGATTTAGCTTTAAAAGAAAAATACATTCAGGACTATCCCTTATCCTGAAGAAAGAAGGACCTCGTAGGATGAGGTTTCAGGTTTATCCCTTAACCTGAAAGGGAGGGGGCAAAGAAGGAAAAAGAAATACCTCATGGGAAAGAGGCATCAGGTTTATCCCTTAACCTGAAAGGGTATTCTTTGAAAATAAGAATCAAGGAGAATTAATAAAATGGATGAATAATAATAAAAATGAATAAAAATTGATAAAACTGATAAAGATGGATAAACAAAAGGTTGATAAAAGTTGAGAAAAAGAGTTTGATCCTGCATGCATGTGGGATCTTTAAAATGAGAGAAGAAGATGAGAAAATCATTTTTGGAAAGAAGGATTAACCACGAGAGCTAATCTTTGAAAGGGGATCATTCATGAGAGATCATCCTGAGGGTTAATTTTTTGAAGCAATGATTTGAAAATCAATTTGTAGAAAATATGATCAACACGAGGGTTGATATTTTAATGCAATGATTCAAAATCATTTTTTTAGAAAATATGATCAACGCAAGGGTTGATCTTTGAAAGCAATGATTTGAAATCAATTTTTAGAAAACATAATCAACACCAGGATTGATCTTTGAATGCAATGATTTGAAATCAACATTTTTTTAGAAAACATAATCAACACCAGAATTGATCTTTGAATGCAATGATTTGAAATCAATTTTTTAGAAAACATAATCAACACCAGGATTGATCTTTGAATGCAATGATTTGAAATCAATTTTTTAGAAAACATAATCAACACCAGGATTGATCTTTGAATGCAATGATTTGAAATCAATTTTTTAGAAAACATAATCAACACCTAGAATTGATCTTTGAATGCAATGATTTGAAATCAATTTTTTAGAAAACATAATCAACACCTAGGATTGATCTTTGAATGCAATGATTCAAAATAAATTTTCAAAAAAATATGATCAACACAAGAGTTGATGTTTGAATGTAATGAAATCAAATTTTGGAAAATGAGATCAACACAAGGGTTGATCTTTGAAATGCAATGATTCAAAATCAATTTGTAGAAAAAATATGATCAACACAACGGTTGATCTTTGAAAAAGGTTGTAATAAAATATTTGAACTAAAATTTTCATGGTTTTTGAAAGACCCTCATAGGTAATATCATTTCTCTCATGAATGATGTCAGGATTGTCCCATATTTTTGAAAAAGAAATTTAATGCCCCAATATAGCAAAAAGAATAAAGTATTGAATATCAAAGATATAAAGAAGATCGACACTTCATTGATAAGCAAAAGTTTGATAACAAAACTGAATATTTATAAGTATTTTA
Organism: Nuphar pumila; assembly: GCF_984573655.1. Classification (NCBI taxonomy): domain Eukaryota; kingdom Viridiplantae; phylum Streptophyta; class Magnoliopsida; order Nymphaeales; family Nymphaeaceae; genus Nuphar; species Nuphar pumila. Next base: position 10,252,531 of record NC_143257.1, read on the forward strand.
ACTAAAAGAAGTCACAAAAACTGGGCTGACTTGCCCCTACAAAGCGACTGACAGAAAGGGATGAAAGCGAAAAACTCTTGGCATTCTCAATTCTCTGATTGGTCTGAAAAAGGTCTGGCTGAAACTGTAGGCTGCTCTTCTCCTTCCTCTGGTACCAGAACCTCTTTATCAATGTAGTCCTGCACAATGTTTTTGAGGACGAAGCAACGCTCCGTGTCATGCCCCCTCGCTCGATGAAACTTGCAAAAGCGATTCTTCCATTTCCCTTTGGTGACAGATGGATCATCCTGCTTTGGGAGCTTGATCATTTCTTTCTCGAGCAGGTATTGGAGAACTTCTTCGATCGGCTGACCTAGAGGGGTAAGCTGACGATCATAACCCCAACCTTCATGCTTTGCTTTCTTTGGCTTGTTTGGCTTCCGCTGAGCACTGACCCCTGTCTGGAAACTAGACTAAGCTTGCATGTTTAGGAGATCCGGATGCTTTTCTCCTTCATTTTGGACAAAGAGATTTTTATCAAGGCAATCCTGAACGATATTCTTGAAGATGAAGCAATGCTCAGTGTCGTGCCCTGTTACTCGATGGTATCTGCAGAACTGGTCTATATATTTTCCCATGACTGTGGAAGGGCTGACGACTTTTGGGAGCCTGAGTAATCCGCTAGACAACATGTATTCGAGGACTTTGTCGAGCGGTTCATCCAAAGGAGTGAAATCTCGACCCTTGCTCCAGTCCTTGCGCTCTGGTTCTTCTTGCTTCTTGCCTTTTTGCTGAGGACTGTATTGAAGAGGTCTGTCAAGGTTTTCACAATATTTCCCAATCTGACTTTTATACTCTCTCAAGTTGCCGCCCTGATTGCCTTGATTGCTGCTTCTGCTGGCTTTGGAATTTCCTATACTGATATTGCCGTGTTCATTCATGGGGAAAGTGACGGGTGCCTTTCCTTCTGTGGGAGCTTTTTCGCAATTGGCTTCAGCTTGTTCAGACAAGATCTCAACCATCATCTTTTTGAATAATTGGTATATCGCGGGATCGATCTTACTTTTGCTGTCCTGAACTCCCTTTCCGACAGATTTTTGAGAATCCATTCCTTACTCTTTCTGCTTGTAACTGGGATGTTAGAGCAGTGTAATCTTTGAGCTTTGCCTGACTCAACTGATAGCGCTGATGCTTTCTGTAGAGCAAAAATGAGGTTTTTTAGAAAAGATCTAGGAAGAAATTTTAATAAAGGAGAAAATCATAATTTGAAAATGAAAACATCCCATTACGAGGGATCGGGTTGTCACCAAAATTTGCGGCAACCGCACTGTTTTTCTAAAAAAAAGGATAGACAAGTAAAATGTGAATAAAGATAAATTTTGAAAAGGACATATCCTGACAAAAGACGTTTTATTGTAAATGAGGGTAAGGAATAGAATATAGAAAAGAGGAATTTTGAAGAATTGCAGGCAGGATAAAAAGAATTAGAAGAATTTAAGAGAAAAAAAGGAAAATACACCTGGGTTTTTAAAACAAAGAGGAAATTTTGAATAATATATACCCAGGGTTGTTAGGAAAATATATAAGGGAAATATAAAATATTACACAATTATAAATAGATAAACAAAGATACACAAATAGCACTCCCTAGAGGCTGACTCTAAATGCAATATTTTGAAATGGCTTGTAGGACCTTAATCCTAACTCTAGGGTTCAAATCATCTGATTCCAATCAAGATATGCCGATATACTCAAGCCGAAGCTCGAAGTATGTGGCGTAGAAACATTCCTCCGGTTCTAAAGTAATGGCTTCCCAACATCCTTGAGCACCTACCGATATACCTCGGACTATGGCCCTTAGGTACGTGGTAGTGGGGCGGGAACCCAAATAAGTGGTCCAGTTGTGAGGCTCTCTCCCGAACTATGGTTCAGTGAGACAGCCCAGCAACGTGAAGACCGGGACAATATAGGTAAGGAGGTTTTTCAAAATATGCTCAACATGCAAGAAATCAGATGGCTCTAATGCAAGTCCTAAAGAGATAGATTAAAATGAAGAGAAGCATACACTTGCATACATTGTTTTGCATTCAATCCCTAGAATTGAGGAGAGTTGTATTTCAGACCTAAGTCTAATGTGAGCATGGAATAATCTCTTCAATATGGTCCTACCAAACCATGCTTAGATCCTATATGCAAATAATGTCAGCTTAGGACAAAATCTAGGCTCCTAAGGGTTGCATGAAAATGAAGCTGACATTTATAGAATAAAGACTTAGATAATATCAAAGCAAAAAGAAAAAGGCATAATTCGACCGGACGGAGACGAGTCCCATCACGGTCGCCATAACTATGATCATCGCAAAAATTTTCCTCAATATTCTCTCTCTTCCTTCTCTTTTTCCTTTCCTACCTCTATGTCCTCCTTTTGAAGGGAGAAAATAGAAGATGGAAAGAAGGAGAGAAGAGAAATGAGAAGAGAGAGGAACTCTTTTGCGGGGTCTCACTTGACCTTAATTTGAAAAGATTTAAAATAACTCACCTCCGTTTTTAAAATATTTTGCGGGAACACTAGGAGACGGGATCCGCTTGTCGGTACGAGGTTCGACCGTTCCTGGCGCCTTTACCAGGGGTAATCGAACCAATGGTCGAATTTATGCCTTTTATTTTGCTAAGAAATTATCTAAGAATTTATCCTAAGTCTAAATGCACAAAGAATCATGCTTGTGCAAATGCAAAGATGTATGCTCTTTTTGAAAATGTTTTGAAGAATTCCCAAGTGTTTCTGAGATGAATCTGATAAAGTGAAGAAATGATTTTCAACTTAGAACCTAAGATTTAAAGTTCTAAGTTTTTAGAATGATCAAGAGCTTTGGGAAAATAAATCTGGGTTTAAAAAATGATCTTGAAACTGAGATGGGAGAAAAAGAGAAGAAATGAAATTTTCAAAGTCATAAATGGACTTTGAATTAGAAATTTGAACTTGGATGAATATTTGGAATGGAATGGAATTGAATTCTAATTTTGAAGCTTTGAAATCAAAGTACAATGTGGGAGATTAAATAGAATTTTTTTGAGAAAAAGAATTGATTTGAAAGTTGGAATTTCAAGATGAAATCCGAGTCCAAGATCTGGATTCTGAATAGAGTTCAAAGTTGAATTTTGGATTTAGGATCCGAAATGGGAACTTGATTTGAAATCTGGAAATGAAATGGAATTGGTTCTAAGAATTGGAATCAATATGAAATTTGGATCTGAAATTTTGAATGGAATTGGATTCAAGATTTAGAATCCAAGATGAAATTTGGATCTGAAGTCAGAGATCCAAAATAAAGTTGGATTCTGGATCCTAAATGGAATTCGGATCTTCAATTTGAGATCTAAGATGAAGTTGGATTCTGGATCCTAGAATGAAATTGGATCTGAAGTCTAAGATCCAAAGTAGAATTGGGTTCTGGATCCTAGGAGGGAATTGGATCTGAAGTCTGAGATCCAAGGTAGAATTGGGTCCTGGATCCTAGAATGGAATTGGATCTGAAGTATGAGATCCAAAGTACAATTGAAATCTAGATCCTAAAATAGAATTGGATCTGAAGTCTGAGATCCAAAGTAGAATTGGGTTCTGGATCCTAAAATGGATTTGGATCTGAAATTTGAGATCCAAAGTGGAATTGGGTTCTGGATCCTAGAATAGATTTTTGGATCTGAAGACTGAGATCCAATGTAGAATTTGACTCTGGATCCTAAGGGGGAATTGGATCTGAAGTCCGAGATCCGATATGAATGTTGAATCCTGGATCCTAGAATGGGTTTTGGATCTGAATTTGAGATCCAAAAAGTGGAGATTTGTACTTGGAAATCGGGATCCAAGTTGGATTTAGGATCTAACTTTGGATTTGGAACTTCAAAATTTGATTTTGAATATGAATTTCAAAGTCAAATTGGACTTTGAATTTGAAGTTTGAATCTGGAATTTAGGAGATAAATCAAGAATTTCTAAGTTTGAATTGAATGTGGAAAAATGAATTTTAGAAATTGGATCTTGAATAAATGAATTTCAAAGTTAAATTGGACTTTAAACTTGGATTTGAAATTTATAAAATGAATCAAGTTGAATTTTAAACTTTGAATTTGATTTCAAAGTTTGGATCTTTAAGAGATGAGATAGAATTGATAAATTGAAATATAAATTTGAAGAAGGGATATTCACAATCACTTGGAATTTTAAAAGGAATTTTTGAAAATATGATGTCATTCTACCCTAAATGATGAAATGAATTTAAAGAATTTTGAAATTGGAATTTCAAAAAAACTATTTCATTCTTTAAGTGAATTAAAATAAGATTGAAGATATAATACATTTTTGACTATGGTCATTGAATGTATTATATAATAATCTATATTTAAATTCAAGAGAAGAATGAAATACATTTTGGTGCTTTTATAGAATTTAAAATGAAATGAACCCTCAATATACCCTGACTATGGCCATTAGTATATATTTTGAGTTAATTTTAAGTTAAATTCTGATAAAAGAAGAGAATATTTAAGGAAAATATGATGAATTTTGAAAACGGATCCAGTGTGGATCCAGTGTTTATTTTGTAAAAGATAAAAATCTTAAGTCTTGTTTACATCCCGACTATGTCCGTTGACGTAAATCATCAACTTAGGATTAATTCACCTCTTACGAAATGGTGCACGAGCCATTCGTGTTTTACCATTGTGAGAATTTGAGAAAAAAAATGCATGAAAAACAAACAATGCATGCTATTTACAATGCTCATTCGTTCTATCTAAAGCAGGGAATGTAAATTCTCATTGACATCTAAGTTGTTACAATCTTTTGATACTGAAATTTGGGACAACTTCTTTAATTCAAGATGATTTTCCATGACTTCCCTGCAAAGAAACGAATTAGCATAGTGTAGAAAAAAAATAATATTTTGTTGAGAGCAAAATTGCATATGAATGTGTTGATTCTAATACCAGATACTATGTTTATGCTGAATGAGAAAGGCATATACAATGGGTGAAGTCAAGAACCTGGTTAGTCCAAGATGAATCAACCTAAAATATGATAGTTCCTGATGACCCACCATAGAAAGGAAGGGACATAGCGGTTCATTGTGAACCACTATGAAAGAAAAACCATTATAGTAGTTCTTAATGAACCACTATAATAAAGAAGGTTTTGCAGGGGTTCTTTGTGAACCATTGCAAAGGACAACTACTGTAGTAGTCCCTGATGAACTACTATAAAAGAAAAGAGACCACGGTGGTTCATGGTGAACCACCATGAAATGTAGCAACTATGGTGGTTCTCGATGGACCACCACAGAAAGGAAAGAATGTGATTTGGTAGTAAATGGGAAATGCTGTAAAAGGAAGGTACTATGAATGTTTATAATGAAGTTGTAGAAAAATGGCATATCACAAACAAATGTGGCTGTACCCCAAGTCTAGAACCGATGGCTTGTAAATTTAAGAGGAATATGATTCTGTCACAGCAAGTAACTGTGAGCTAAACTACAAAAGCACAAAATAATAGAAGCAGAAATTGACCTCCCTTTCAAGATTGGTAAAAAAAAAAACCTTAACACAGATAAATGGAAGACTGCAGATTAGCAGAATGTTATGGTTTTAGTTGTACACATAGCTACACGCAAATAGTCATGAAGACAGATTTCGCTTATTACTAGGGGAAATAACATTAATCACAACACTTGTTGATCCAAAATTATCAGCTAAGATTGAACATGTTTTCAGATAGGTAACAACACCCAACACTTTTAACATACTATGAACTGAGTAGCATACAGACCTCCATTTCCAAATCAAATTCTCTAAGGTAGCGAAGGCTATAATCTTTGACTGATTAATAACGAGGCATTACTTAACAGAGGATTTCAGTGCAAAAATGATCTAAGACACATATCAACCAACGTAGAGCCCAATTTACATATGCAAGGCAACTACTTGGAGTTTGACCCTGCGGGAAAAAGCTTTTATGGTAACACTAGTTACAGCATGTATTGAAGCAGGAAATATTTCACCAAAACATAGGTGATATATTTATCAGCTATTAGGCTGATGAATGGCAGAGGAGATGCAAGGGGAATGAGTGTTACACTACAAGAAAAATGCTAATTAGCGACGGAAATTTGCGACGGATTTTTTCCGTCGCAAATTTGCGACGGATCAGCGAGCGAAAACTATTTGTCGCTAACATTTGAAATTTTTGCAAAATTAGCGATGGAAATATATCCGTCGCTAATTAGCGACGGATTAGCGACAACGTTTTTTTGTCGCCAAAACACTACAAAAAATGATAATTAGCGAGGGAATTTTTTTGTCCCTAATCCGTCGCTAATTAGCGACAGATTAGGGACGGAAAAATTCCCTCGCTAATTCCGTCGCTAATTTTCGATTTAAACCCGTCTCGCCTGAGGCGCGAAATTTTCCCTCCCCCCCCGTTCGAAAATTTTCTTCCCTTTGTTTTTCCCTCCTCCCGTTCGATTTAAACCATCCCCACCTTCCTCTGACGATGCGCAACGTCCTCTCACACAACAAAGGTTGACGTTCTCAGGCACCTCTCGCACCACGCGCAGCTTCTGCAGCTGCTCTGCAGCGATCCCTCCGTCCCCGTCTCATTATCCAGCCCGACGGCACCTCTCGCACCACGCGCAACTTCTGCAGCGATCCCTTTGTCCCCGACGGCACCTCCATCCTCCATTCTCAGGCACCTCTCGGTGGAGACTGCTCGGGCACCAATGGCACCTCCATCCTCCGCGTCGTCGTCCAGCCCGACGCCTCTTGCAATTTCTCCCCCGTGAACCCTGGCTCCGCCACCTGCCTTGACCGCTCCTCCCGGCGGTGCCCCGCGGCAGTCTCCACCGCCTGTTCCGCCTCTCCCTCGCCGGATCCCGTCTCCACTACGACCCTCGCCGGATCCCGTCTCCAGCAGTGACTGGCTCGCTGCGGAAGAGCATCCTGACGCCGGTTCTGTACAAAAAAAAATTGCTTCCTGCCGGAGAACGCGCTGGCAATGAGCAATTTTTTTTTTTTTTTTTTTTAAATTTAACGACGGATTAGCGATGGATATTATCCATCGCTAATTTAAAATAGCGAAGGACTAGCGATGGATCATATCCGTTGCTAATCCGTTGCAAATTAGCGACGGAATTAGCGGCGGATAAGTTGTGGCACTACTTAGTGTCGAAAAATTTGCGATAAAAGTTATCTGTCGCTAATCCGTCGCTAAACTGTTTAGCGATGGATTAGCGACGGATTTAGGTTGTCACTAATCCACAGGTTTCTTGTAGTGTTAAGTGATATTGCAAAGGAGTGCAGCTGAGAAGGAAGGTGTCATATACTAGATGGATGAAGTGACCGTGGCAGAAGTGGCCACTACTGTGCTGTGTACCAAGTTTAAGCATCCTGTGGAGTGTGGTAAGGGTTGAAGATTGTAACTAGAGATAGCAATGGATGCAGGTGATATAATGGTGCTGAGTGCTATGATGCAATTAACATGTGATATAAAGGTTGAAGATGAGGTGTGTCCAGTTAGTGAAGATATCACGTGTTGTAGCATGCTGAAAAGATAGAGTTAATGGTAATGTAAAAAAAAAAAAAAAGAAGATAGGAAACCATACCTGTAAATTGCCTTTCTACTGCCATAAACTGGCTTATAGTGGCCTTATTTTTGGCAATGCTTACCCATGAAGCCTGACATATTAACCAGATGATGTAATTCTTGACTAGCAAATCCCTCGCAATGTTAGTTTGTTTTTAATAAGAACCAGCTAGGCTGCCCCTAGTCGGCACATTGGTTTCCAACAACATAGCGAAAAATGGATTATCAAAGACAAATCCGTTCCTCAAACTGGTTGTACATCATATAGTGATTTGAGCATTCTGTTCTGATGAGATGCCAGCAACTCCGATCTTCTGGAACACTGAAGCATTGCCTCAGCTTGGGGGCTTTAACCATGACACTTTTACTTGACATTGTACATCGAAGGTCAGGAAATAATCGGACTGGAGGCAATTGCCAATGATATCAGCGCCTATGATCAGAGCTCAATGTAGCAGATTGAGCTCCGATGTTCAGTAACTCAGAGGGAACTCTCACTGACTGAAATTTTAGACATTTCGACAAACTGAAATCTACTGATCAGCCAACAGTAAGTTCGAAAGTCTGATCCTTAGATCAGCAGTTCATAAAACAGTTGACAGTACAACTTGTTTGCATTCAAATACCAACGAAAATAAGAAAAATGGTAAGGGTTAGATATAGACCTCTGACCACCGATTCGAGAACCAAATCATTGAAAAGAAAAAGACAAAAAGAAGAGAAAGAGCATGTCAATAATTTTAACATTCATATTAAATCTAAAGCTGCCACTTACCAGGTTCAAACAGAGCTTTCAACAGATTTTTCAATATCTCTATCATTCAAACAACGGCTAGGTTCTAAATAGTATTTCGATGACAACAGGTTTCGATAGAATTTTTGCTTAGCATAAACCATTACAGAATTCTGGCAAACCCTCTATGGGAAATTGTCACCAACCTGTAGTGAACCTCAAGCATTCAGTTCTAACACTGTCTCCAAGGGGCCAGGCGCTTCAGATTCTCACATTACAGGCATCCACAAGAGTTTCAGTCAACAGTAAAAAAAAAATGAGGATCGATCCAGATAGCCGATCAATTTTTGGATTCTGAATTAGGTCCAGCCGGAAAAATAGGTTTTCGCAACCATCGGATTTTTAACATTTCACTATTTATACGTTGTAATGCTAGAGAATAGTAATAAGAATAACCAGAAAGCATAATGAAATAAAATTTATGAACAAAGTTAGGCATTCGGGATATACAGAAACCACGAAGACTCAGGGATAAATTGCAAGCCCAAGAAAAAAAAAAGTGTAGGAATATAATTATTCCTGCTAATATTGCATTATGGTAGGCTGATCTACTATAAGTAGATCATCCTTACCACGATTGCTTCAATGGGACAAAAACAAGAGAATTTAGAAGGAAATCAGAGGAAAACAAAAAGGAGGTAAAATATATGCAAAAAAAAAATGAGAAGGGCCGATTACAACCATAGATACTCGAATATGTAAAGGAGTCAGATGAACTTTGATGTTGAAACAAGATGCAGAGGTAGATAAACAGGGAAGATGGTATTGATTACAGTACATAAAATGGTGTGAATGGAATAAGACGAATCACAGAAAGAGGAGAAAAGAAGAGAAAGAAAGAAAGAAAAAAAAAATTCGGAGTACAGAGTATTCCGTTGATGCCCCACAGATGTGGACCGATTTTGCCAAGAGCACATCAGTGTTACATAGATGTTTTAAAAATAAGAAAGGGAAAAGAAAATTAACCACGAAAACAAAAGGGGAGGAAGGCAAGGAAGGGTACTTACCTCTTATTCGATCGAGTGCTGGCGTTTTCCTTCTGAAATTTGAAAATGGGTCCAATTCTTTTATTACTGCCGCTGAAATTGAAACTCACCTTGATTCTTTACTACAGGATTAAGCGATCGTAGCCTTGTTGTAACAGTGGGAATTCCGAAGGAAGGATCTGCTGGATCTCGTAGATGGGGCTCTCTTCAGAAGGTTTGATCGATCGGGCGATGCTCCTTCCAGACTTGCTTGCTGAAGGGGCGGAAGTTTTCCTCAAACTGCCAAAGGAAGAAGAGAGGATGGGTTGAAGTGGTAAGAAGGGGAAGAAAGATGAGAAGCGTTGAGGAGGAACGTAAGTGGAGAGGTGAAGACGAGTCGTGAGAGAGAAGGATGGTGAGGTAGAAGACGATGGTCCTAGGGTTTCCTCATCGTGCCCCTTTTAAGGAGGGGGACGAAGGTTCGGGAAGAGGAGGTTAGAGATGAACAAAGGAGGAAAAAGGGAGGGCGATCGGTGGAAATGGAAGGTGGAGAAGGAGAAGGATCAAGCGTGATGGTGATCGGGCGGCTGGAGGTTTTTGAGAATGGAGGCCAAAAGGGAGAGGGGTTTGGCAGAAAGAGGAGGGCTTAGGGTTTCTGAGGGTGAGAGAGGGCTTTCTCTAAGCTTTTGTTTGTGATTTTTTTCCGTTTTTCCAAAAGAAGGCTTCCTTAACAAAAAATTTCATAAAAATGGTTTTAAAAATGATTTTTTTTTTAGCAAAATCGACTTTAAAAAGTTTAAACTCATTCATTTTTTTTTCGTAATTTTTCCAATTTTTTTTTTGGTTTTTTGAGTTAGCTTTCTGTTTTTTTGTATTTTAAAATAAAATCCTAAAGTTTTGCGAGAAATCAAAGGTTAAAACTATTTTTTTTGTGTTTTTGTAAAATATTTACAAAAGGGAGTTTTTCTGAGAATTAAAAGCTATTTTGAGAAAATTTCTTCAGAAAATACACGTGGATCCAGATTTTGAGGAAATACGGATTTAAAATGCTGGATTCGGATTTGGATTTAATTTTGAATACATCAGTATGGAATTTAATTCAGAAAATCTGAAGAATGATCAAAATTTAGCTTTGGTTTTCTCAAAAAATGAAACCAGAGGCAAAAAGGTCATTTTTATAAATTTTTGAAAAATTTGGGGTGTTCACAGCAAATTCAAGGAACAGTTCTGCAAGTTTCACCGAGCAGTGGGGCATGACACAGAGCACTGCTTCGTTCTAAAAAATATCATACAGGACTGCATCGATAAAAATCTTTTGATAGAGGATGAAGACGTAGAGCAGCCCGCTGTCCTGACCAAGCCCTTCCCGGACCACTCAAAGGACTGATAATGCCAAAATTTTCCTTGCTTTCCTCTTTTCCTTTACCAGTTATCTTGTAGGGGCAAGTCAGCCCCAGTCTTTTATGATCTTTTGCTTGTAAATACTCAAGTCTTGTTTTTCCAGTTTTTGCTTATCAATGAGAATGTTCATTTCCTTCTATATCTTTGTGCTCAATTCTTACTTCCTTCGCCATATTAGGGCACCTTTTATTTCATTTATACTTCAAAAATTTTCTTTTACCCTCAAATTCCTATTCTTTTTCAGGATGAGGGATAATCCCAACATCATCCATGAGAGAAATGATATTACCTATGAGGGTTTTTCAAAATCATAAAAATCTGAAAAAATTCTACTAAATCTTCGTCATGATCACCAAAAGTTCAAAAAAAAAAATTATCCAATCTTTTCCAAAATCAACCAGCGTATTGATCCTCCTTTTCAAAATTAGTTTCAAACCATTGTTTTCAAAGAATCAACCCTCATGTTGATCTCTCTTCAAAATCAACCCTCGTGTTGATTCTTCTTCAAAGATCAGTTCTCGTATGGATCAACGTCGTTGTTGATTCTCTTTCCAAAAATGATTTTTTCATGAACATTCTCATCCCACTTTAAAAATCTCACGTGCAGGCAGGATCAAACAAACTCTTTTCCTCAATTTTATCAATTTTCATTTGTCAATCTTTATCAGTCTTATCAATTTTATTCACCTTTATCAATTTTATTGATTTTTCATCAAATTTATTAATTTCTCTTGTCAATTCTTATGTCAATTACCCTTTCAGGTTAAGGGATAAATCTGATGCCTCTTTCTCATGAGGTATTCATTTTCTCTTTAAATTCCCGCTCAGGTTAAGGGATAAGCTTGAACCTCGTCCTGCGAGGTCCTTCTTCCTTCAGGATAAGGGATAATCCTGAAGTCTTTTCATCATTTTTTTAAGTGTTATCAATTTTCCGATAATTTTTACCAAATTTCATCAGATCTTTGTCAATTCTTTATCAAAATTTCATTCTTCATTAAATTTGTATCAATTTTATTAATTCTTTATTAAATTTTTATCAATTCTTTTGATTCCTCATCGACCTTTTATCAATTTTGTCAAGTTTGCCAATTTTATTCTTTTCTCTTTCAGGTTAAGGGATAAACCTGAATCATTTTCCATAATTTCCTCAATTCTTATCAATTCTATTCGATTTTTCTTTTTATCGTTTATTTTGGAGGTCTGAGTTTCAACTAAGATTTTTCCCTTTTTATCTTTCGTTTGAAGTTTTGAGTTTCGACTCAGACTTACTTTTTGGATCCAATGCTTGTGTTGGAACCAATCGTTGCTTCAAAAATTTGAGTTTTCAAACTTGGGTTTTTCTTTTATCTTTTATTTTGAAAATCCGAGTTCTGACTCGGGTTTTCCCCTTTTTATCTTTCGTTTGAAGTTCCGAGTCCCGACTCGGATTTCCTTTTGGATCCAATGCTCATGTTGGAACTAATCATTGCTTCAAAAAATTGAGTTTTCAAACTCGATCTTCTCTTTTATCATTTATTTTGAAGATTCGGGTTCCAATTCGAGTTTTCCCCTTTATAGGTTTCATCTTCCTTTTAAATATCCGAGTTCCGACTCACACTCTTCTCTCCTTTTAAAAACTCAACTCTCGGGTTGGTCCATCTTTTTAAATGTCCGAGCTCCGACTCGGACTCCTTTTTCAAAAATCCAAACTGCCAGGTTGGACCTTCTTCCAAAATCAAGACATCTAGTTGATCCCTTCCAAATTTCAAGCTTCAGGTTTATTCTCTTCAAAATTCTTTCTTTCCCCTTCAAATTAAGGGATAAACCTGAGTTTCCCATTCAGGATAAGGGGTTAATCTTGAAAATTGGACCACATACAGCTAATTATGATGGTCCATTCAGCCCACGAGTTGAACCCTCCCTTCTTAAATTGTGATCTTTAGGTTGAACCCCTATGAAATTAATAGTTTGTAGGTTGAACAATTGTCGAACCAATATGGCTCACTGGTTGAATCCCTTTGTGAACCAGAAGTCCTTCTCAACCTAGTGGCTCTTTAGGTTGAACTCCTACCGATCTGCAGTCCTTAGGTTGAACCCCTTTAGGACCCTTTCTTTCAGTCGATCTTTAAGTTGAACCCCTATTGATCCGCGATCTTTAGGTTGAACCCCTTTAGGACCATTCCTTCAGTCGATCTTTAGGTTGAACCCTTACTGATCCGCGATCTTTAGGTTGAACTCCTACTGATCCACAGTTCTTAGGTTGAACCCCTTTAAGATCCTTTCCTTTCATCGATCTTTAGGTTGAAGCCCTACTGATCAGTGATCTTTAGGTTGAACCCCTACAGATCCGCAGTCCTTAGGTTGAACCCCTTTAGGACCATTCCTTCAGTCGATCTTTAGGTTCAACCCCTACTGATCCGCGATCTTTAGGTTGAACTCCTACTAATCCGCAGTTCTTAGGTTGAACCCCTTTAGGACCCTTTTCTTCAGTCGATCTTTAGGTTGAACCCCTACTGATCAGCGATCTTTAGGTTGAACCCCTATGGATCCGCAGTCCTTTGGTTGAACTCCTTTAGGACTCTTTCCTTCAGTCGATCTTTAGGTTGAACTCCTACTGATTCGCAGTACTCATTTTAAACCCTTTTTAAGACAATTCCTTCCATCGATCTTTAGGTTGAACTCCTACTGATCCGCGATCTTTAGGTTGAACTCCTACTGATTCACAATACTCATTTTAAACCCCTTTTAGGACCATCCCAAATCGATCGTTAGGTTAAATTCCTATTGATCATCGCCCTTAGGTTGAACTCCTTTTGGACCAATTTTCCTTCAAAAAAAAATGATCTTTAAGTTGAATTTCTATTGATCAAATTCCTTAGGTTGAACTCTTTATGGACCAATTTTCCTTCAAAAAGTCTATCTTTAGGTTGAATTCCTACTAATCATGGCCCTTAGGTTGAACTCCTTTTGAACCAATTTTCTTTCGGTCAATCTTTAGGTTAAACTCTTTCTGTACCCATCTCATTTTTAAAAATTCCATCTGTAGGTTGAATTCCTACTGATCCATATTCTTTTGCAGTTCTTAGGTCAAATTCCTATTAAACCAAATTCATTATTCAAAAATTTTCGTCTGTAGGTTGAATTCCTACTGATCCATATTCTTTGACGATTTTTAGGTTGAATTCCTATTGAACCAAATCCATTTTTCAAAATCCAATCCGTAGGTTGAATTCCTACTAATCTACATTCTTTATGGTTCTTAGGTTGAATTCCTATCAAACCAAATTCATTTTTCAAAAAGTAAATCTGTAGGTTGAATTCCTACCAATCAAATATTCTTTTACGGTTCTCAGGTTGAATTCCTATTAAACCAAAATTCATTTTTTTCAAAATTTCAGTCTGTAGGTTGAATTCCTACCAATCAAATATTCTTTTGAGGTTTTTAGGTTGAATTCCTACTGAACTGAAATTCATTTTTCAAAATTCCAGTCTGTAGGTTGAATTCCTACCGATCCATATTCTTTGATGGTTCTTAGGTTGAATTCCTATTGAACCAAATCCATTTTTCAAAATCCAATCCGTAGGTTGAATTCCTACTAATCTACATTCTTTATGGTTCTTAGGTTGAATTCCTATCAAACCAAATTCATTTTTCAAAAAGTAAATCTGTAGGTTGAATTCCTACCAATCAAATATTCTTTTGCGGTTCCCAGGTTGACTTCCTATTGAACCAATTTCATTCTTCAAAAAAATCAAACTGTAGGTTGAATTCCTACTGATCTATATTCTTTTGAGGTTCTTAGGTTGAATTCCTATTAAACCAAAATTCATTTTTCAAAATTCCAGTCTGTAGGTTGAATTCCTACCAATCAAATATTCTTTTGCGGTTCTCAGGTTGAATTCCTATTTGAACCAACTTCATTTTTTCAAAAATTCTCTCTGTAGGTTGAATTCCTACCGATCCATCTGTCTTTTGCGGTTCTCAGGACGAATTCCTATTTGAATCAAATTCATTCTTCAAAAATCAATTTGTAGGTTGAATTTCTACTGACCTATATTCTTTTACAGTTTTTAGGTTGAATTCCTGTTGAACCAAATTCATTTTCAAAAATTCAGTCTGTAGGATAATTTCTTACTCGTCAAAAATTCTTTTGCAACTCTTAGGTTGAATTCCTATTAAACTGACTTCTTTTTTCAAAATTTCGGTCTGTAGGATGAATCCCTACGGATCCAATATTCTTTACGGCTCTTAGGTTGAGTTTCTGTTGAGCCAATGTTGTCTGATAAAACCAATGTTTTCATGTTATTTCTTCAAAAATTCAGCTAAAGGTCCTATCAAAATCTATATTGAGTGATTATTTTACAAAAGATTCTCAAAAATTTTGCCAATCTGCTAAAAATGTGTTAATTCCAAAATTTTACTGCACAAAAGAATCACCTTAGATTACCTCTAGTATTCTTTCCAAAAAGGGTGAAGCTTTTTGCGAAAAAGAGTAAAATTCAAATTTTCTCTCTGTTGATCAACCAAGAGCATGTAAGAAATGTCCTTGGTATGATTAGCGAAAGAAATATTCAATGATGTTGAAAAGCCGGGAGCTAATCGATATTGATAATAGCTATGACGCATGTTTAAAGATGACTTTCTGGCAATCAGGCCATGAAAATATCCAAAGCGATAAAAAGAATCCACTCAATCCATATCTCCTCATTCATTTCAGCTACAATCAAATATCTGCAAAGGGGATCTCTCAATTGTTGTCAAGTTGAAGGTGAATATGTGAGTTCGACCCTCGAGGCCAAAGAAGATTCAGATCATCTCCAAGATTAAGGAGTTTGTGACGGATCTTTCCAAGGAACGTTCAGATCACCGTCAAGATGAAGGCGACTGCGCTGAACCTCCCGAAAAAACCCTAAAAGATATTTGATTGTTGCTATCATCAAAAGATTTTTAAACCAATGAGCCCATATCACCAGCATAATTCCTAAGAAAAAGAAGAATCGGAGCATCTCCAAGATGAAGGAGTTTGTGACGTACACTTCCTCGAAGAAAAAGAAAAGAAAAGCCAGGACATCTCCAAAATAAAGGATGATGTAATAAACTTCTCCCAAACTCAAGAAAGCTCAATATCTCAAAAAGAGTGCCAGAAAGATCATTATGGGAAAAGCCTCAGGATATCAAATTGCCAAAATTGCCAGAAATCATCTTTTCTCATGCAAAATGATTTCATCAATATCTTTTCACTACTTGCTTTTATGAAATTGAGAGTATTTCTTCTCTATTCGTGTCAAGAAAATGGATAACTTCCTTGAAGAAACTCAACAGTTTTAAAATTTGAATCTGACTCTGGGATTCGGGGAGTTAACCTCGTTGGAGAAAATACTCTAGGTAAAAGAGAGAATATTTTTCGCACATGCGTGCACACTTTCAAGCATTTGAATCAATTACAATTTCATCTTATTGGCAAAATTTTCTGATTATCCAAAATGAAATAAATGCTCAATATCTATTTTGATGCAACCTAACATTGTTTATATTTTTCAAAGAGAGTTGCCTCATTCTGGTGAGGCTTTTTTCCCAGTCCCATCATGGTTTTTCCCCATCAAGGAATCCATGCTTTGTGTATCCACTCAGATAAGGCTTATACCTAAACCTTGCCTCACGAGGTATCTTTCAAAAATGTCCCATCGTGGTCTTTCAAAATATCTTCATCCCATCTAGGTTAAAGGGCTAAACCGGTGACTTTTCAAAAAAAAAAAATTCTTCGTCTCAACCTTGAGACTTCTTTTCTCTCCTTTTCTATTTCGGGATACTCATCCCAAAGTCCCATCTCGATTTCCTCATGTTCTTCTGTCCAAATTATTTTCATTCTCGAGGATTTCGTTTCTTCCCAAAAACCATTTAGGATTAAACCTGAGAATAATGTTTTCAAAACAATTCTTCCACACCCAGTTGAGACCTCCTGACTGGGGCATTTATAGAAGAAAATTTGGTGTGTTTTCTTTGTCGCTAAGCTCGACTTATAACCGGCTTAGCAGCAAAGAGGGGCATCTGTGAACACCCCAATTTTTTCAAAAAAATCTAAAAAGTTCCCTTTTTTCCCCGGACTTTCATTCTCTGAATAACCGGGTCAAATTTTAAACCAAAATTCCATACATTTTCTCGGATTTGCTGGAATTCAGACTTAATTTTCATTTCTGACCTAATTTCTGATCCAAATCAGACCCAGATCCATTCTGAAATCCCAATTTTCAAATTTAACCCGATATTATCCAAAAACCTCATTTTTCAGAAAATCTTACAATTTCAAAACAAAATTTTGTAAAATTGCTTCAAAAACCTCATTTAGGTCCCGCTTGTTAAAATCCTCACACTTCCCTTATATTTCCGGATCTTCCTTCCAAAAACTTAGAAAAAATAGTTCAACCACTTTATGAAATCCCCTTTTAGCTAAAACTTTTTTTTAAAATCCCCTTTTCTAAAAACCTTTTTCTGAAAATTCAGAAAAATGTGAGGGACTTCATTCAAAATGGGCCTAACGGCCTTCTGTTACGAAGAGAAGCCGCAGAGGCCTCTTTCCCTCTCTCTGCTTCATCTCCCACGATCGCCCATCGGCTATCAGTTGATCCCCCATCAGCATCAACCCTCGATCTCCAACTGCCCCATCTCTCTCGATCCTTCTCTCCCCCTTTATTTAAACAATTGCAAAGCTCCCTTTTCCTTCATCCGCTCTTCACCCCTGCACCCTTCTTCTCAATCGAGCCTCCTTTCCTTCAGTCCTTCTTTCTCCTCTCCTTCTTCTTCCTCTCATTTTCCTTTTACCAATTGAAGGAGCTTACATCTCAGAACACCAGCTACGTCTCTGCAACCTTATACAGAAGCATCGCATCTCTTCCCCAATCAAGACATCTGCCACTCTAAGGATCCATCTCTCATTCCCCTCCTTCCCTGTTTTATGAACTTCTAAGTTATTTTCATTAATTTACAAGCAAGCCTTCTTTGTAGTGTCGATCTACGCATGGTAGAATCGGCTTACAAATGGCAACATCAACCGGAATATCCTAATTCCAACATTCCCCTTTTGATTTTGTAATTTATTTATTTATTTATTTATTTTTAAGTGATCGTAACATTAGTTAGTTCAGTATATCCTTGTATTTAATGCCTATTCCATTTTCTTATTTAGATTATTGATTTCATGTTTTGATCCAATTTTCTATTTTATGATCATTTTCTGGTTTTGGGATGACATTCGATGGTCTTCTTATATCTCATTTTCCAATTACTCGGCATTCAACGTCTGTTTTCATTATCATTTCTTGTTTTATATTCCATTTCTAATATTCTATTACAGTCTTGTGTAATCTTCCTTTAAATGTTGATTCTGAGGTGCATTTGATACGATTCGACTTTGTCCATCATTATCTAAAGAATATGAAGGCGGCAGAAGTCCATCTTCTTCACAAGAAGAAACAATATTTGAGGATCTGAGGTCAGACGATAAAAATGGTTACGAGCTTTCTCTGATTCAGTCTTTGTTATTACAAGTGACTATCGTGTAAATCGCTCTGGCTTTGGCATATGCTATCTTGAAATTGTAGTGATTGTTGTTTATGACGATACATACCTACACAATGCCTATTCGTTATAATATTTGAAAGCAATCAAATGTGTGGGGCTGAGATGGGGACAAGGTGTTGGCCAAAAGCAATTTTCTGTGAAACCCAAAGTATCATGCAATTCATTTACTTAGTTCACTTGCCATTCACCCGATCTATTTGCCTGATTCACTTGCCTGGCTTATTGATGGTTGGTTTAGTCCATCGATCCATTTATTCAGTGATCTAATTTCTGTAACAGTTGAAATAGCAACAGGATGTCAGTTTGCGCGGTAAGACATCTATTGTAATTTGGGCTTACTGAAGTTAAGTTGTCGTCAGCTTATCTGTGTACTTCAAAAATTGATGAGTGTTTATATGCTAACCATTCACTATTCAATCTCCTGCATTATACCTCTTACTATGGTATAGATTTCCCAAACTCGATTTTACATTCGTTGAAGCCATTCATCTCATAGGGCCGAGCAAAAGCTTCCAGCAATAATATAAACTCTGTAGGTGACCTATCTTGCTTGAATTCTGGAGTGGGTATGCATTGACACTCTGTTTTAGTATGGAATAAAATGCCACAGGATTACAGACGATAATGCCCCATCATGGCTCCCATCATGAGATTCCTTCTTGGTGTTGTATTTACTGGCCTATCAGTAATAAAAGAAAATGATATTCGGCGATCTCTAGTGGCATGGACAGAGTTATCAAGTTCGAATCTACATCTACCTTGTATGACCCTCTTCATGCATTTGGGAAGGTTAGGGAAAGCTACAGTTTTATATTGGTTGAAAGTTCAGGTAAGCTTGATATTCCTGCTACAACTCAGCCCTGTTTGTTTGACAAAACCACTGTCTCGTGTTTGAGTAGCAGTTTAGTTCATGGTGCTGATATTTCTGAAGATGCTGCACCCAACTGTCTTCATGAAAAAACTGGCATCATTGTCTCAGTTTGAAGCGCTTCTCATCATCTGAAGAAATGGTTGATCTCTTGTTAGGAGTAATTGATTGTCAAGCTATTGAGCTATATCGAAATCTTCATTATCAATTGGTGAAGTAAACTTTCTTTCACTGCATAAATTATTGCTTGTACTCAACATGTATGTTATTCCTTTTATATATATATATATATATCCTTAGAACAAAGTCTTCTCCCCATCCCACTACTATCACCCATCTTCTACTTCATATTCTTCAGCACTTTCCTCCCTCTACCCTGTTATAACACCTTCACTGTCAACACCTGCACCTTTCATCATTTGCATATGCCACACTTTCAACACCACAGCATCCCCTTCATTGTTCTATCATCCCTTGTTATGCCTATTGATACACCTCATGCTAAACCCACTTCACTTTTATTGTTTTTGCAAAATGTGCCGCTCTTACCCTTCATATTTCCAGCTCTTGCATCCCTGTTATCACCTGTATATCCCACTGTAACATCCCAGTGCATCACGTTACCCTTTTAATATCGGTTGTATATGATGCTCATCCCCTGTGCATTCCATCATATATCTTTGATGAAATTCTTGTTTCCTTTACTTGCATAGTTGAATATTTTCTGCATAAAAATACATGTGCATTCGTTGCATAGATTCATTGATTCTCAGAATTTGCACTCCATTATTCACCTCAGTAGCACATTTATTTCCAGCATTCCATTACACAACTGCTACATCTTCCTCACTCAATATACATGACACCCACTTATGTTCCCATGACTTCCAGCTACCAACATAACATCCATTACTGGCCACTCTTATATCACCAACAGGCATATACCTGTTGCATTTCTGCAGCATACCCCTGCTGCCCACCCCTTCATATCCTACCACTGTGCATTATTGCCATAGGTGCAGCATGCTTGGCACAACTTACCTACCTAGTGACCATCACCTATAGTGGTACTTGGCTCTGCTGTAGCCTTTTATATGCTCACAGCAGTGCCAATGCGTTGTTGTGTTTCCTTCTCCTTTAAGCATCTGGAGCAATATCAAGCATTGTTGTAGGTTGTGGCATAGAAGCACACCTTATCCCATTCACTTCCACCATCCTACCACCTACATCATCCCCTCCCCTCACCTTCTTTACACAGTAGTACGCCCATTCCCTGCATATTCTCCCTACAGCAACCACCCATTCCTTTCATTCACATCTTGCCTTTACATATTATCCCATATGCATCTACATTAGGACATAGGCAGTTTTGAAATACAAGCATGTGTTCTGCGTCTATATATATATATATCCTTCATCTATATATACATATATTGCTTTTATGATTGCATGAAGGCTCTTGATGTTTCAGTTGTCCATTATATTTCGCATTTTATATTTTTCCATCGTGTGCTAACTTGGAATTTTGCATGAATTGTTGAACTCCCTTATAGATTTAGAATCTTATCAATGATGTAATAGCCAGATATCAAATTTTACAGTTCCAGCTTAGATTAGAATGTATGAGCATGCATATTTTCTAGAAATTCATGATTTCATATCATTTTTCTCTTTTATTGGCATAATTTCACAAATGAGAACACGAATGGCATGCGCACCATTTTGTAAAAGGTGATTAAATCCTAAGTTGATGATTTGCATCAATGGTCATAGTCAGGGTGCAAACAAAACTTATGATTTTCATCTTTTATGGAATAACACTGGATCCACACTTGGTCTTTTTCAAAATCATCATATTTTCAAATATTTTCTTCATTTATTAGAGTTTAATTCAAAATAACTCAAGATATATATATCAATGGCCATAGTCAGGATATATTGAGAGTTAATTTCATTTTAAACTCTATAAAAACGCAAAAATATGTTTTATTCTTCATCTGAATTCAAATATGATTATTATATAATACATTCAATGACCATAGTCAGGGATGTATTATATCTTCAATCTTATTTCAATTCATTTAAAGAATGAAATATGCTTTTCAAATCCAGTTTCAAATTCTTTAAATTCATTCATCATTTAGGATAAAATTGCATCATATTTTTAAAATTCTTTTTTTTTCAAAATCCAAGTGATCTTGATTATCTTTCTTCAAATTTCCATTTCAATTCATCAATTCTATCTCATTTCAAAAGTTCAGAATCCAATTTCAAAGTCCAATTTGATTTTGAAATTTCAAATTCACTTTATATTCAAAAACTCCCATTCAAATCAAATTTCAAAGTTCATATTGACTTTGAAATTCCAAATTCATCTTCAGAATTCAAATTCAAATTCAATTCAACATTTCAGATCAAAATTCAAAGTTAATTTAAACTTTGAAATTTTCAGATTCATCTCCTGATTTCAAAATTCAAGTTTGAAAATCAAAGTTTCAATCTCTATCCTCCTTCCCAAATTTTGGAAATTGATCTAGGATTTCTCAAGTTCAATTTCAAGTTCTATCTGGTTTCTCAAAACCAATCCTACCTTCAATATCCATGGGGATTTCTCAAATCCACTTCAGATTCAATATGGATTCTCAAAATTCAATTCCGGATTTCTCAAAATCTGATTTTCCACTTTTTTTTAACTTGGACATTTTAAAGATCCAAACCCAAACCCAATTTAGATCTTGAAATCCAAATACATGTTCGAAATCCATAATTCGGATCCAACTCCATTTAGGATTCCCGATTTAGGATTCAACTCCATCTTGGATTCTAGACTTCGGATCAAATCCCCTTTAGGATTCTAGATTCTAGATTCAACTCCATCTTGGATTCCAGACTTTAGATCCAACTCCATCTAGGACTCTAGATTTTTGATCCAATTCTACTTTTCAAATCCCATCTTGGATTCGAGATCCAATTCCATCTTAGATTCCAGATTTCGCATCCAATTTCATCATGGATTCCAGGTTTCACACCCAATTCTAAGTTCCAAATCCCATCTAGATTTCTTCCACCTTTTCAATCTGATTTCAAATTTAAAATTTAGAGTTCCACTCTATCTTCAAATTCCATCTTGACTCTCAATTCTAGATCCATTTTTGAAGTCTATATTCAAATTTCAATTCTTATTTCCTAAACTCCCTTCTTAAAATTCAGATTCATCTCAGCTTTGATTATTTCAAAACTCAAGATCTATTCTAAATCTTAAGGTTAGAAAAATTTAACTTTTCCAAGTCCATCTTCAACTTTCAAAAACCTTTTCTTCATCATATTTTTCATAACTTCAAAAATACTTGGATAAAATTTCCAAATTCTTCTCAAAAGAGCATACATCTTTTGCATTTACACAAGCTTTGAGCATCCTTAGACTTAAAATAAATTCTTAGATAATATTTAGGCAAAGCAACAAGGCATAAATTCGATCTTTGGTTCGATTACCCCAGGTAAATGCGCCAGGAACGGTCGAACCTCGTACCGACGAGCGAATCCCGTCTCCCAATTTCCTGCAAATATTTCAAAACGGAGGCGAGTAATCTTTAAAATCTTTTCAAAATTAAGGTCAAGTGAGACCTTCGTAAAAGAGTTTCCCTCTCTTTCTTTCTTTTCTTTTCTCTTCTCTCTTCTTTTTTGTCTTTTATTTTTCCCTTCAAAAAGGGAAATAGAGGCTAGAAAGGAAAACAGAGAGAAGGATACAAGAGAAATTTTTTTGCGATGATCACACCTTTTCAACATGAGATTCAAACACTTCAGCTTGTGTCTGTTCTGAGCTACTAGGGATCACGAAGTTTTCCATTCTCCTTTTCGAAATGGAATTCAAACGCTTCAACTTATATCTAAGGTCCCATATACTAAGGTTTGTGAAATTATCCAAACAACCAAACGCATGCACTTTTTACAATTTTGAGCTCATTTTTGCGCTTTTGTTCATTTGCTTAGTTTTTCGACAATACAACTGTGTATATTCATATTTGTGATTCAAAATAAACTCTAACATGTATTTATCATCATTTCTTCAAAATCCACATAAACAACCATTATTTCTAGATCCATGTAAGAAAATTTTTTTGTGGGGCTTAAAAAATCCTCTAGAAACATTAGATTTGAAATAAATATCATATAAGTTCAAACTCTTTCTTTAAAAACCTACTTTTCATGAAAGATATTTAAACATGTGCAAGAACATAGACAAAAATAACAGGGTATGCAAACTACACCCTAATACCCCCATGCTTATCTCTTGTCAATCCTCGAGCAAACTAGAAAAATGCAAAGAATACAACTATCACTAACTCACTTTTGTAGGAATCAAGGTTGCATTTAGCACATGCAACAAGCCCTTTCAACCCCTGGGTTACCCCAGTGGATGAGTAAGGTCTCGTGAGGGTTTGCAGTGATGCTACCCACAAACATCTTTGTCATGTATGCATAATATCGCATATCTTTACAAGTAGTAGGTAATTAAAAAATTTGTTTTCACAAATATTTGTTACAAAAAAAATCAAAACATAATTAGAGTCTTTTATATACCACCACAAAAAAAAATCTTTCACTTTTCTAAATATCACAATTATTTATGTTTTATTCTAGGAAAATCCAATAAAAACAAGTTATTATTTATTTATCCTCACTCATATGTTTTCTGCACAGGTTTTCTCAATCACACTTCTAAGCACTAAACTTTTTATTTTTTTAAGCTCTTTTCTTTTCTTGATTTTCAAATTTTCACGCCTTTTCTTTTTGCACACTTATTATTACTTTTTTTTTATGGCTTGTGTATGGTCTACTTTTATGCCCTGTGCAATGTCAATATCTTTTATACTTTTTCAATGTATACCAAAAGATATCGACTAAGACATAAAAGTGACTTCCTTCATTTACCTTTTCAACATGAGATTCAAACACTTCAGCTTGTGTATGTTTCCAGCTACTAGGGATCACATAGTTTTTTACTCTCCTTTTCGAAATGGAATTCAAACACTTCAACTTACATTTAAGTTCTATCTACTAAGGTTTGTGAAATTATCCAAACAACCTAACACATGCACTTTTTACACTTTTGAGCTCATTTTTGTGCTTTTGTTCATTTGCTTAGTTTTTCGAAAATACAACTGTGTATATTTATATTTGTGATTCAAAATAAACTTTAACATGTATTTATCATCATTTCTTCGAAATCCACATAAACAACCATAATTTCTAGATCCATGTTAGAAAAAAATTTCGTGAGGCTTAAAAAAGTCTCTAAAAATTTTAGATTTGAATTAACATTCATATAAGTTCAAACTCTTTCTTTAAAAACCTACTTTTCGTGAAAGATATATAAACATGTGCAAGGACATAGATAAAAATATCAGGGTGTGCAAACTACACTCTCCTCCATGCTTGAATGACATTGTCTTAGTGGCACTCCCCCATGCTTATATGAAACTAAGTGAATGCACATGAGACACAATAAATGAGGGAAAAGAGTAAAAACACCTGACATGAAATAGAAATGCATGTTCTATGACTATAATGAATGCAATACATAGATGACATAACTTGAAAACTCATGAATGAAAAAAAAAAAACTAAAAAAACTAAGAGAATCTACAAATCCTAAAGGTAAATCTAATACTATACAACATATGGGCTGCCTCCCATAAAGCGCTAAGTTTCACATCATCAGCCAGACGGATTCTTGAAAAACCCTTCATCATCCATGAGATCAATGGACATGAAGTCACGCTCAATCGGGCTCTCTATGAAAAAGAGTGTCATCTGTGACACTGCGCACTATGTTCACACCCACTCGACCCCTAAAAGTGATATCATGACTCTCGCTACAAGAAGAACGGAGGTTAATCTCATCTGGGAGACTACTCTTAAAAGGAGAGTCTAGGACCGATCGACTATCAATATATGAAACATCAAACAAATGGTGGCCATGATCCTGCTTGACTAGGTAAAGCATCTTTTGCATTTTCACCTCTTGCTTGCTAAAAGCAATCGGTTGTCGTAAGGCTTGGGAAATAGGGGCTCGGGGGATATATGATGATAATGCATGTTGCGGGCCTTGCCCCCTTCTCCTGAGGCCTAATAGAGGATATTGACTCTTTAGTGGTTATGACATTGAGCGCCTGAGTCAATTTCTGAATGGGGTGAAACGCCTTCCCATTCTGAAGGGATGTAATAGATTTGACCTATGCAGGGTGTGAATCCGTGGGGTGCAGGTCAAATGACAAGGAATTCGCTCCCTTGGGGATGACAACAGAATGACTAGATAAGCTTTCCTCACTTTGCCTGCTGAAGGCCTTGGCCAATTGTCCCATTTGAGTCTCTAGCTTCTCTATTGACTGCGTATAGGAATAAAGAGTGGCCTTAATATCAGAAAAGGCCTCTAACATATTCTCCTGAAATGATATGCTCGATGTGGGCTTGTGAGGAGAAGGTAGATTATATTGGGGGTGGACCTGTGGAACTATGGGGCGCGAGTAACCTTGTGAAAAGTTACTTTGTCTATGTTGTGTCTGGGAGGGCTGATGGGGTGGTTTCGTCAACCGGGTTATATGTGTTGGCATATGGATTGGGTGCGGGCCTAGCGAAATTCTGTGCCATCTGAGCTTGCTCTTGGACAAACTCAGGGTACTGCGGCTCGACTGAGCATTCAACTACATGGTGTGCAGGGCTAGCACACAATGCACACACCTGCATGGCAGGAGAGGGACTTAACAGAAACTGATCCAATTTCTGGGACAACTGATCAACCTTGTTACTCAATTCAAAGTGCATCCTTATCTCAAAAATACCTGCCTTCTTTGCACCATCCTGCACAGGTGTGGCCCTATCAAATCGTGAAGCATGGTGTATAGAACTTTTGCTCAAGGTCTTAAAGAGAGTCTGTGCTTCGTCTTCACTTTTCAGCATAAAAGTGCCCCCACAGACAACATCAACCATTTGATGATTATTCTCAATTAGACCATCATAAAAATATTGCACTAGTTGCCAGCGAGGCACCTGGTAGTGGGGACACTTGCGGAGAAGATCTTTCATCCTCTCCCAAGTCTCAAGGAATTATTCTCCCTTAATCTATGAAAAACTGATTATGGCTTTACGAAATTGATTTGTCTTACCAATTGGGAAATACTTTTTAAGAAACTCGCGCTGCATTCCTTCCTAAGTGCTAATCTGAACTATATCAAGAGCCTTTAGCCAGTGCTTGGCTTTATCTTTGAGGGAGAATGGAAACAACGTCAACCTTAATGCGTCATCTCCAAAGTTGTTGATCCGCACTGTCGATCTGATCTCCAGAAAATCATCTAGATGACTATATGAGTCTTCATTGCTAAGGCCACGAAAGGATGGTAGCATTTGAATGACACTAGCCTTTATTTTAAATTGATTTGCTCCTACATCAGGTCTCGTGATGCAGGAGGCGGGAGTGTATATGTAGGGCATGAAGTACTCCCTAAAGGTACGAAACAACGACTGATTTTCGGTCATGGTGATGGGATGAGGGATTCTCCTAATGAGAGACCCAGGATCCTTAATAGACTCAACTAGCTCAGGGTCTAGTGATCGTCGCCCGTGCATACACCTCGAAGTAGACCAGTGTAGCACACATCCTAACTTTTGGGTTTTTCTACCTAACTAACGCGCTAGCGGCCAAACCACGCAAACCACAAAGTGAGTAAACAAAAATAAATAGTAAAAATGAGAAATAAACAAGCACCACACAGTTGCACTCAGCAAGGAATTTGCGAAAATGAATTCTATGTGCATGGTACCAATCGTACACAGTCACTTCTAAGGGAATCCTAATGGGTGGCTGTGCAGAAAAAGTAAACTATTCTCTACATTGTGCAAACACGTGGTTCTAATCCTAAGTACGAAGAGCAAAGTAAACAATCCTAATTAAAGAACTGAATTAAACTAACAACCTAAAATACGAGAACAAACACAAGGCAATAAAGTGAATACTCGTATTTTGCCGTTCCCCGGCAACGACACCAAAAATTTGATGTCCTTTTGAAGAAATTATAGTTTTGAAAAGATTTTTAAGTAAAAGCAATGTGAAAACTAGACATCAAATAATAAAAACCGGTTCTCACTAGTGATAGAGACCGGGTCGAACTCAAGGAACGAGAATACTTTGTATTCAAACAAGCAACTAAACTACTCTTTATTGCCAAAATAAAAATTATGAGAAAAGTAAATCTAATTAACTATTACAACAAATGAATACCCTGCGCAGAGGGCTTAAAATGGTTTTATTATAACCCAAATTTAAATTCCTAAATTCAAAAAGAAAAGCAAAAAGTCTTCTTCGCTTATGCTTCTGTGTCACTTGTTCGCTTATGATCCACTCCGTGCTTATCCTGCATAAATCAAAAGAACACGAGCAGCACAAGATACTAATAGAGACTACACTATGCAAAATATACTAATTAAATGCTAAAACAATGAAAGATAATGTGAAAGAAATCTAAATGACAAGTAAAACTATATTAAATGCTAATTATTTCAAATCAATTAAGTAATCTAATTACAAAATACTAATGAAATCAAATACTACTAAACTAAATGCTAAACACTAATGTAAATGATTACAAAGAACTAATACTAAACACCTAAGTAAAAAAATACGATAACTATTTTAAATCAACTAAGTAAACCTACTTACAAATCACTAAGTAAATCTAATTACAAATTAACTAAGTAAATGTACTTTGTATTAATCAATTCAACTAATAGCATTATTCACTCAGATAATAGCTACAAACTAACAATTCAATTAACATCTAAGCTAAACAGATAATAGCTAACAGAATTCAGTGGATAGCAATCCGATCAGGCATTTAGTAAACAGTGATTTATCAGGCCGGAAAACTCAGACACTCGATTATAGATCAGTAACATCCAACAAAAATAGTGCTCATAAATTAGTGGATTGATCGATGTCGGAGATCAGATGCAGATCAATCTATGAATATGCCTGGTAAAATGTTGAGGATAGTGCATAATTGAGAATGAAGTGGAGATGCTATGCAGTGAAATGCACTACTGACTGAAAGACAAATGTTGATGGATTAACTAGATGAAGATGAATTAAAATGAATACAGGAAAATAATAACAGATAATGGAAATTGAATAATGCAACACAACAATTACACAATGAAAAACAGAAAATCAGAAAATGAAAAGCAAGAAATCGTAAGATGAAAAAAATAGGAAATCAGAGAATGAAGAAAAATAGGAAAATAGAAGATGAAAAAAAAATAGGAAATCAAAGAATGAAACAAGAAATCAAAGAATGAACAAGAATTGCGATGAATATGCAAAAAATCAAAGAATGAACAGGAAAATGCGCTGAATATGCAGGAAATTAAATAATGAATAGGAAATCAAAGACTGAAAAAAACAAGAAAATGCGATGAACGAATAACAGGAAAATGTGATGAATGAAAATGCAAAAAATCAAAGAATGGAAGAAAAAAAACAGGAACGATGCAGATGCTGAAATGTGTGGGATGCATAATGAAATTGATGTTGGAATGAGGTACGATAATGAAAAGGGGAAAATACAAGCAGATTACAGGATGTTGATGCAAACTAAACAACACACGATAGATGATGTGTGATGAACAGATGAGGATCATGCAAGATGGAAATGAATGCTGATAAAAAAAACGAATGCACAGTCGATGCTGAACATGATGTTGAAATGTTAAAATGTTAACATGCAGCAAACGAAAATCATAGAGTAAACAACATTCGATCTAATAAATCTTTTTTTTTTATTATTTTGATTTTTAAAATGTTGCAACTATCCTACACTACAGAATACAGAAGAGAAGAGGAACGAATTAGAGAAGAATGGGAAAGAAGGAAAGGGAGAAGAGGGAAGGAAGAAGAAAAGAAAAAAACTCACTATTTCAGCTTGGGTTGGAAAAAGAGGTTTGGCTTCCACCGTTTACACCATCGCCGGATTACACTCCACCGGAAAGAGGGAAGAGGAAATAGGAGGAAAAGATGGAGAAGGAGAAGAAGAGGTGGAGAGGAAGGGGTAGAAGAGAGGGGCTTTGCAAGGAAGAAGACGCCTCTTTCCTCCCCTTCGTGAGGTTTTTAAAAGGTTTGAGAGAAAAATTTTCCTAACTCCTAATATTTTTGAAATTTTCATTTTACTACTCTAAAAAATAAAATTGCTAAACACGTCAATTTCACTGCATTTTGCAAAAACTTATACTAACTCTATTCTAACTCTATTTTTTTCATTATTTAAGGAATTAAACCTACTACATTAATGACAATTACTAATATATACACTAAATTGCAAAATAAAACTAATTTTCAAGCATTTTCTATTTTTTTAGCATTTTAGCACATTTACTCAAAACTAACACAAACTTGGGTTTTTAATAAACTTTTCTATGAAATCATGCATAGTTTAATATGAATTAAACCCTAAAATGTATGAATGATCACCCATCTTTACCACAAATGTATTTGTGAATTTCAATAAGGCCAATATGAGGGCTCAACTCATGGCATGATTTAAGGGTTCAAAGAACTTGATAGCCTCCTCGTTCCAGTGGAAGGACCGCTTCTTTAGCAGCGTATTCAAGGGTTGGGCGATCTTCGCGTACCCTTATACAAACTTGTAGTAATACCTGATAAGGTCAAGGAAACCCTGTAGACCCTTGGGAGTCAAAGGCACTAGCCAACACTGCATGGCCTCAATCATTTCATGATCAACTTCCACCTCTTGGCCCAAGATGATGTGTCCTAAGTACTGGACATGTGTTTGCCTGATACTACACTTGGAGCATCAAGCATACAAGTGGTGCTCAGCGACGTACCCAGGGCAACATGCATGTGCTGCAAATGGTCTTCCCAAGTAGGACTATAGATCAAGATGTCATCAAAGAAGTGGTATATGAATCGTCAAAGGTAGGGTCGAAAGATGTCATACATGAGACCCTGAAACATGGAGGGGGCATTGGTAAGACCAATGGAAATCACCAAGACCTCATAGTATCCATTGTCGATCCAAAATGTCATCTTTTAGAGGCTCTCTAGGGCCATCAATATCTGATGATAGCCAAACCTGAGATTCAACTTTAAAAAATGGTGTGCCCCATGCAACTCATCAATCACAAGGATCAGATACTTATCCTTAACTATGATTTGGTTATGAGCCCTATAATCGATGCAAAACCGCCAAGATTCAACCTTCTTTTTCACCAACAGAACCATTGAAGAAGACATACTCTTGCTGGCTTGGATGATTTCATTGAGCATCTCCTTCACCAGATGCTCGATCTCCATCTTTTGGAGATGTGCATAACAATATAGCAGAATGTTTGCTAGTTTCTAGGTCTCTAACTAGTGATACTAATAGATGACCTCATCCTCTAGGTAAATTAAGGCAAAGGTGACATCATCTTCCTTAGGCATTTTAAAAATTTTGAAATATTGTTCGCCATAGAATATCCCGCTAGTGGGGTTATCACTAGTGAACTTTGAGAAGTGCAACTAGGGTTGACGGACAGAGTAGGGACCCAAGGTGGATCCCATGAATCTGGTCTTAGTGCGGGCTGTAAAAAAATCAGACTCACGCCTAACACACTACCAAAAAAAGATTGTTTGGTACCAAAATAGAAATCTCAATTGATGCCTAAGGACTAGACTCAGCAAGAATTATAAGAAAAGGGTTAGATCACACGTGGTCAAAATCATGAAGGGTGTGAGCTCTTATTGTTGAGAAAAAAAATCTAATCTATCTCCAAAAACACATATATGGTTGTTCATGATCCTGTGGAAAGTAGGGGTTGGCAACGGGTCAGGCAGCCCATGAGCCAACCCGAACCGACCCTCCATGGGCCGAGTTTGGGTTAAGGTTTTAAAATTGAGGCCCTTAGCCACCAGGCCAAAACGTGGCCCATTATATATGTGGGTCAAGTCTGAGTCGACCCACCCTCTATTGGGCCAGCCTGATGGGCCTGAGCTATTTATTAATTATTAATAATATAAAAATAAAAAAGTTAATTAATTGTATAGTAACTTGCTCACTTTTATTATTTGCCTAATTAATTTCATTAATTTTATAAAAACTAAAAAGATAATTAGTTGGGTATATGGAAACTTGTTAATTATTTATTATTTATCTAATTAGTTGCACTAATTAGTTGGGTATGGATAGGGTCAAGAAGGGCCAGGCTTGCTTCACATTGGCCCATTTGGCTAATGGGTTGGGTCATGGGCTGCTCTTCTAATCCGAGCCCATTAAGAACCGAGCCATCTTTGGGTGGGGCTGGGCTGAGCCAGCCTGATGACCACCCCTAGTAGAAAGCCTCGCTTTAATACCAATTGTCATAATCCAATTTCAAGAAAGAATGATTCTACATATCCATTGGAGGCCTTGCTTGGAGTGTGAATTCCAGAAGGGGGTGTGAATCCCAGAAGGGGAAGTTGCCAGGGAGGAGGAAGAAAATAGTTCCTTCCTAGGCTGGCATCATGCATTGGGAAAAGGTAAGGGTGTGTAGAGGGAGAAACTCATTCCCTTAGGGTTAAAAATCACAAACAGGAACAAAGATTAGAGATTAACTAAATAAACTTCATTAAAGAATAAATCAAGGACAAACACCTATATGTAGTCTACCTTAGAGTCCAAAAAAAATTAAGAGTCTAATAAAAATAAAGAGTCCAAAGAAGAGAGAATCTAAAAGAGGCAGGAATCTACAAAGGGAGGGGTGTCCTCCATTCCTCTGGTTGAGACTCTTGGGTGGATTTGGATTCGAACCTTAGAAATCAGGACCAACCTAGACAGATCAAGGGTGGTCCATTGATCATGCATATATTTTTGCATTTTATTCATACTATTTTATGCATGATCCGTTGAAAAATTGCATTGAAAACCCAGTCTTATCTTTGTTTTTTAGAAACCCTTTTAAAATAAAAAATATGGGAAAATCACACATTACATAACATGCCCTATGTTTTTCAGTGTTTTAGTTAGTTTAGAAATTTTTTAATTTGTAGCTTAATTAGAATAGGAGTGTATTTTCTAATTTTAATTAATTTAGAAAAACTTCTTTTGAAAAACATGTTTTTAAAGGAAGACTTGTTTTAAAATTTTTGAAAATTTTTTGGACATCCATAGAAAATTGTGTTTTGACCAAGGTATTAGTATAAATAATATTTTTAGAGGTGAAGCTCATGTTTTTTCCTTCTACAAAAATGTAGGCCTCTTCTCTACTATCCTCCTCTTTGTTCCCAACCGGTTCTCCCTCGATCTCTTCATTTCTCCCTTTGATTCATCTTGCTTCTAACATTTTTCTATCACCAGTTCTTCTTGCCTTGGTTGACGGAGGTATGTACAGCTCAAGGAAAAACTATCTTCTTCTTCTCAACCCCTCCATCGGAGGTAAATCGCACAGTTTGTTTCTTCTCCCCCGTTTCACCATAGTTTTGTAGTTTTAGTTTTCGCATAGCATACATCATATCATTGCATGTAGTTTTTATTTAATCATGGAATACTCATCACATCTAGTTTAGATTTATCATATTTTTCATCATCTGAAAATATAAAAGAAGAAAAAAATATGAAATAGTTTAGTTTAGTCGATTTTTTTGATTTGCACGTAGTATAATAATATTTTATTTAAATTTATAGATTTAATATAGCATTTTTTGATAATTTCTTGAGTTTTAATTTAGTTTGCATCAAATTTAGGTTAGATTTAGTCTAGACTAATTTTCTTAATATTCAATTTTTATTAGGTCAATTAATTAGATTTTCTTTAGTAGCCGATTAAGGTTTTTATAATCTTTTTTATTTTTTTTATTATCATAATTAGATCTAAGTATTTTCTGATTATTTTTCAGTATTAGGTTAGTTTATTCAATGCCTAATTCATGTTCATGATTTTTGTTAAGTGCTTTAGTTCATTTTATTTAAATAATAGCTTAAAGTAGAAATCGGTAAATAAGTAGATTAGCTATTTTAATTTTTATTATTTTAATCAAATAAAGAGTTTTATTTATTGTCTTTATTGGTTAGTTAAATTATTATTTACTTCTAGAAATTAATTTGTAGTACTTAGATTAGAAAATTGTGTTTTCGTTCAAATATTGTTTTTCGTTAAATAGATGAATTAGCCTATTTGGATAGTTTGGAGGTATTCTTGGTAATTAGTTATTTTAATTTCACATTTTATTTCTGGTTTCACGTTAAGTAGATCAGTAGCAATTAGTTTTAATTTCATTAGATTAAATTATTTAGTTGTTACAGAATTAGTTTAGTTAAATAATTAGCCAAAATTCTGTTTTTCTCAATTAGCATCTCTCTTGAAATAATTAGCTAGTTTAAATATTTTCATTTTGTTATTGATTCCAGAATTAATTAGT
Source organism: Nuphar pumila (assembly GCF_984573655.1). Lineage (NCBI taxonomy): Eukaryota > Viridiplantae > Streptophyta > Magnoliopsida > Nymphaeales > Nymphaeaceae > Nuphar > Nuphar pumila. The sequence continues at coordinate 10,286,171 of NC_143257.1, forward strand.
TAGCTTAGATTCTTTTCTTTGTTAGTTAGTTTAACTTTTAATTTCACGTGTAAACAGTTTAGATTAGATTAGAAATTAATAGTCGATTCTTGTTCTGTTCGTTAATTCATAAGAATATGTTAGTAGATAGATTGTTTACGTTAGTTTTTATTTTCCAGCTTTATTAATTAATTCTTAGAATCCGTACAACATGTGATTCATGTTAATTTAGTTTAGTTTGTTATAAACTTTTGGCTTTTAGTTAGATTTTTAGTAATTTGTTACAAATTAGTTCTTGTTAGTTTGTTTTGATATTTTGTCATTTAGTGTTTAGTTTGTTCATGTTAGTTCATAGTTGTTACATGTTAAGTTAGTTTGTTCTTAATAGTTATATTCTTGTTTTTGTGATTTTTCATCAAACTAACCTTGAATTTTTTGTCTAGTTTTTTGTTGTTTTGTGTTTGTGTTTTGCAGAAAAGTGATTGATTGTGCGGTGAACCCTCAAAAGTACCCTCAAAGAGCCCTCTGAGGTCCCCAAAAGGCCCCTTAAGCCCTTCAGAAAGCCCCTCAGAGACCTCAAGGAGTATATCTAATGAAAACCAATAATGAAGGAAATGACAAGAAGCTCAAGCATTGAAGACCCTTTTCTTTTATTCTTATCTTAGGATTTAATTGTTTTATTTAATTCAATTGGGTTTGTAATAAGGCAACTTAATTATTTTTATTTGTTTAAGCCCTTCGTAGAGGACCACACTCTCATTTATTTAATTAATTGTTTTTATTTTCAAGGCAATAAAGAGTAGTTTAGCTTTTGTGGAATACAAAGTACTTCATTCTGTTCCATGAGATCGACCCGAACTCCACCACTCGTGTGAGCTAGTTTTTAGTATTTGGTGTTTGGCTTGCATAAACAGTTTTCATAAAAAATATCTTTTAAAAATCTATTTCATAAAACTTACACCAAATCTTTGGCGCTGTTGCCGGGGAACGGCGATTGAAATACAAGTATTCACTTTGTTGCCTTTTGTGTGTTTTCATTTTACTTAAGATTGTTAGTTTCTTTCTGCATAATATTTAGGATTGCTAGTTTATTTTTCCTGTTTATTAACTAAGATTGCTAGTTTGCTTTTGTATTTAGGTTTTTTAGAACCACGTGCTTGTGAACCTAGAGACCATCTTACTTTTCCTATACGATCCACCTATTAGGCTACCCCTAGGAGGTGACTGCGCACGATTGGTAGCATGCTCATAGTTTGCTTTGTAAAAAAATATTTGTTGGTTGCAAGTGTGTGGTTTGCTATTTTGTGTTTTTCTGCTTTTTTATTTTATTTTTGCCTGCTTTCGTGGTATGGTTTGATCACGTTAGTGCGCTAGTTAGGTAAAAAACCAAGCATTAGGACAATTGCTACACCGAACTGGTTGAGCCATTTGAGGACCCTGAGTCTATTATCAGGAGAGCCTGTCAATCTGGCCCCATGGCTGAGGATCAACAATTGACCCATCCTTTGAGGGAGTATTTTATTTCAAATGAATATACTCTTGCCTCTTGCATCGCTAGAACCATTGTAGGAGCACCACAGTTCGATATCAAGGCCAGTATAATCCAAATGTTACCATCCTTTTATGGCCTTAGCAACGAAGACCCCTACCGTCATCTCGATGAGTTCCTCAAGATCTGCTCTACGGTGCAGATCAATAATTTTGGAGATAACGCATTGAGGTTGACGTTGTTCCCATTCTCCCTCAAGGACAAAGTCAAGCACTGACTGAAGGCTTTAGATATAGTTTAATTTACCACTTAGGAATGCATGCAATGAGAGTTTCTCAAGAAATACTTCCTGATTGGTAAGACAAACTAGTATCGAAAAGCCATCACCAGCTTTTCACAAATTGAGGGAGAACAATTTTTTAAGACTTGGGAGAGGATGAAAGATCTTCTCCAAAAGTGTCCTCACCACCAGGTGCCTTGTTGGCAACTAATGCAGTACTTTTACGATAGCCTGACCGAGAAGGATAGACAAATGGTTGATTCTTCGTGTGGGGGCACGTTCATGCTCAAGAGAGAGGATGAGGCATGGGCCCTGTTCAAAATGTTGAGTGAAAATGCTATGCACCATGCCCTGTCCTTGAAACTTGATAGGACCACATTTGTTCCTAGTGGTCCTAAAAAGGGAGGAATTTTTTAAGTTAGGTCCGAACATAAATTGCAAATCAAAGTGGACCAGTTGATCAATTACTAGCCAACTCAACTTCATTACATCACATAGGAAAAGTGTGTGATCTATGTGTTATCCCTGCACACTATGTTTCAGACTGTCTGGCAGTGCCACTCTATCATGAATTCGTTCAGAAGCAAATGAGTGGTACCCAAGGTTTCGTCAGACCGACGCACAATCCATATGCACCCACCTATAACTCGGAATAGCGAAATCCCCCCAACTTTGTGTGGAGTAATCCACAAGCCCCATCTCATATGCCTTCCTAGACACAGGTCAGACTGGGTAACTTCTTATAAGGTTACACACGTCCCACATTCTCTTAGGCCCCTCCCCAGCCTAGCTTGCCTTCTTCTCAAGAGCCCTCAACGAGTCAATCCTTTCAAAAGAAGCTTCTCGAGGCTTTCTCTGATATCAAGGTCAACCTCAGTTCTTATACACAGTCGATAGTGAAGCTAGAGACCCAAATGGGATAGTTGATTGAGGCCTTGAGAAGGCAAAGTGAGGGAAGCCTTCCTAGTTAGTCTGTTGTCAACCCGAGTGATAAGGAACCCATGCACTACAACTTGTATCTCATAGAGTCTCATCAAGAGAAGGCCAACTTTGTTATGACCCTTCGGAGTGATAAGGAAATTCACCCTATTTAGGAGAAGACTAAAGAGCCCAAAGATAGACCCATTAACCAGTCGATTTCTCTTACCAGGCTCAAGGAAAGTGGGCAGGGCCCAGAGCCTGTGCCTTCTCCTTCGTATATTCCTAGAGCCCCATTTCATCAGGCTTTAGTAAAACCGAATGATTTTGGCAAGCAAGGGGCTAGAATGCACGAAATGCTTGACATATTCAAGCATGTTCACATAAACCTCTCTCTACTAGATGTCATCCAACAAGTGTTCGCCTATGCAAAGTTTCTTAAGGAACTTTGCATGCAGAAAAGAAAGTCAAGATCGCTGCCCAAGAAGATCTTCTTGACTGAGCAGGTGAGCTCTACATTTTGACACCAAGCCCTACCTAAATTGAAGGATCTTGGGGCACCGATCATCTCTTGTGTTATAGGGAACATGACCATCGAGCATGCATTACTTGATCTTGGGGCAAGTGTGAATATATTGTCGGGTTCCCTATGTAACACTTTTGAGATTGAGGATTTAAAACCCACCACGACCATCTTATAGTTGGCCAGCAGGTCTACCAAGCTTCTTCAGGGAATCTTGAAAGATGTGTTAGTTAAGGTCAAGGACTTTTACTTCCCTGTTGATTCTCTCATTTTGAACATGGAGGGTACTAATGTAGCTCATCAGACCCCCATAATTCTTGGCAAACCATTCTTGGCAACTGCCAACGCTCGTGTTGATTGTCGTACTAGGGAGAAGGATGTTTCTTTTGGTAACAAGTGACTACGGATAAACATTTTTTATGTTGCCATGAGTGTGAGAGGAACTGATGAATGCTTCCATGTGACAGATATTAAATGGAAGCAATCCTATCTGCAATTGGATGATTGTATAGGTAGATATTCGGTTTATGGCTCACCAACTTATGAAAATAGACTTCACGTGGAGACTAAGCTTGTTAAAGAGCCATTGTAAGGTCTAGAGGGGTAGAATTGGAGGAAATATTGTGGGCAGGGTCATAGATGAAATCATTTTCCTCAGACCTTTCGATTGAGCATGACTTTGTGTCCATTGATGTCATGGACGATGAAGGGTCACCAGAGATCCGTCTGGCTGAAGACGTAAAATTTAGTGATCTATAAGAGGTAGCCCATATTAGTGTTGTGATATTAGTAGTTTTATTGTTTTTCTGTCATTTTCTTTATTCATGAGCATGAATGTTAGATCATGCATGTATTACATTTGATGCATTTTTATGAGTTGTAAACATTGAGACATGCAGAATCTCTGCAAAGCCAGTACAGGGCAGTATCAAGTAAGATTCTACAGTGCGGATCAAGTGACTTCTACTACTTTCCTTCTAATTTTTCTGTTTCTCATGTGCATTCATATAGTTTCACGCAAGCATGGGAGAGTGCCACTGAGGACAGTGTCATTTAAGCATGAGGGAGGATGTAGTTTGCACACCAAAATCTTTTTCTATCTTTGTACTTACACATTAATGAAAACTCATAAAAATTAGGCTTTTAAGGAATGAGTTTGACCTTATATGAATGCTTTACATAATCTAATATTTTTAGAGAATTTTTAAGCCCCCAAAAAAAAATTTCTGACACTAATCTAGAAAAATATGGTTATTTATGTGGATTTCAAAGAAATGGTTATATATGCATGTTAGAGTTTATTTTGAATCATAAATATGAATATGCACAGTTTTTATTTTTGAAAACTAAGCAAATAAACAAAATTGAAAAGACGAGCTCAAAAAGTAAAAAAGAGCATACATTTAATTATTTGACCACTTCGTATTCCCCAGTAGCTGGGTTCAGACACAAGTTAAAGTGTTTGACTCCCATGTCAAAAAGGATAATGAAGAAAGTTACTTCTTTGTCTAAGATAATAGTTGTGGCCTATTTGGTTCGAGCAAGTAGAGCCTAAGGGGTGTTTACACTTGGTGCTCTAAAGCCATCTGACTTGAGAGTCACTGGCTCGAAAGCCCGTTACATGGACTCTATAGAGAGCCTAATAGATGTCGACATTGCACATGACAAGAAGCAAGCTATACGTAAAACTATAAAAATAGAAGGTCTGGTGACTTGAGCAATTAAGTCTAAGGGATACTTTGTATCTGGTACCCTAAGGTCGTCTGACCTGAGAGTCACTGACCCAAAGCTCATTACACTGGTCACAAAAATTGGAAATTTGATATAGTGCTCAATAAAAAGAAAAAAAAAGTGCAGAAAAATTAAAAATATAGAAAAAAAAAGAAAATTAAGAGCAAGAAAGAAAAAGTTCACTACTTAGGAATACTTTTTGAGCAAACCTGTGCAGAAAATATATGAGTGGGGATAAGTAAATAATGACATGTATATATTTGATTTTCTGAGAATAAAACATAAATGATTATGATATTTAGAAAAATAAAAGAAAAAGTTTTACGTTGTGGTAGCCTATAAAAGACTTTAATTATGTTTTGATAATATAATGGCATGAAATATTTGTGAAAACAAACTCCTTAACTCCCTAATGCTTCTTGAATTTTAATCTTATACATAAATGACATAGATGTTTGTGGGTAGCATCACTGCAAACCCTCACGAGACTTTACTCGTCCATTGGGGTAACCCAGGGGTTTAAAGGGTTTGTTGCATATGGTAAATACAATAGTGATTCCTACGAAAGTTAGTTAGGTTTTTACTTTGTTTGTCTTTTGCTTTTTGTTAAGGGTCAGTTTGCTCGAGTACAAGCAAACAATAAGCATGTGGGAATTTGATCATGCATATATTTTTTGCATTTTATTTATACTATTTTATGCATGATCCGTTGAAAAATCATATTAAAAACCTAGTCTTATCTTTGTTTTTGAGAAATCATTTTAAAATAAAAAACATGGAAAAATTGCACATTTCAGAACCTGCCCTGCGTTTTTCAGTGTTTTAGTTAGTTTAGAAATTTTCTAATTCGTAGCCTAATTAGATTAGGAGTGTATTTTCTAATTTTAAATAGTTTAGAAAAACTTTTTTTAAAAAACATATTTTTAGAGGAAGACCTGTTTTGGAATTTCTAAAAAAAAATTAGACTTCCATAAAAATCGTGTTTTGACCTAGGAATTAGTATAAATAATATTTTTAGAGCTGCAGCCCACGTTTTTGCTTTATAAGAAAATGCAGGTCTCTTCTCTTCTCTTCCTCCTCTTCGTTCTCAATCGGTTCTCCCTCGATCTCTTCCTTTCTCTCTTTGATTCATCTTGCTTCTAACATTTTTCTATCGTCAGTTCTTCTTGCCTTGGTCGATGGAGGTACGTGCAGCTCAAGAAAAAATCATCTTCTTCTTCTCAACCCCTCAATCGGAGCTAAATCGCATGGTTTGCTTCTCCACAGTTTCATCATAGTTTTGTAGTTTTAGTTTCGCATAGCATATATCATATCATTGCATGTAGTTTTTGTTTATTCATGGCATATTCATCACATCTAGTTTAGATTCATCATATTTTTCATTATCTGAAAATATAAAAGAAGAAAAATAAAAAATAGTTTAGTTTAGCCAATTTTCTTGTTTTGCGCATAGTATAATAATATTTTATTCAAATCGGTAGATTTAGTATAGCATTTTTTGATATTTTCTTGAGTTTTAATTCAGTTTGTGTCAAATTTAGGTTAGATTTAGTCTAGACTAATTTTCTTAATATTCAGCTTTTGTAAGGTCAATTAATTAGATTTTCTTTAGTAGCCGATTAGGGTTTTTATAATCTTTTTAAAAAAAATTTATTGACATAATTAGATCTAAGTATTTTTTGATTATTTTTCAATATTAAGTTAGTTTATTCAATGCCTAATTCATGTTCATGATTTTTGTTAAGTGCTTAGTTCATTTTATTTAATTAACAGCTTAAAGTAGAAATCAATAAATAAATAGATTAGTTATTTTAATTTTTATTATTTCAATCGAATAAATAGTTTTATTTACTATCTTTGTTGGTTAGTTAAATTATTATTTACTTATAGAAATTAACTTGTTGTACTTAGATTAGAAAATTGTGTTTTAGTTCAAATATCGTTTTTCATTAAATAGATTAATTAGTCGATTTAGATAGTTTGGAGTTATTCTTGGTAATTAGTTATTTTAATTTCATATTTTATTTCTGGTTACACGTTAAGTAGATCAGTAGCAATTAGTTTTAATTTCATTAGATTAAATTATTTAGTTGTTAGAGAATTAGTTTAGTTAAATAATTAGCCAAAATTCTGTTTTTCTCAATTAGCGTCTCTCTTGAAATAATTCGCTAGTTTAAATATTTTTGTTTTGTTATTGATTCCAGAATTAATTAGTTAGCTTACATTATTTTCATTGTTAGTTAGTTTAACTTTTAATTTCATGTGTAAACGGTTTAGATTAGATTAGAAATCAATAGCTGACTCTTGTTCTGTGCGTTAATTCATAAGAATGCATTAGTAGATAGATTGTTTAGGTTAGTTTTTATTTTCTAGCTTTATTAATTAATTCTTAGAACCCGTACAACATATAACTCATGTTAATTTAGTTTAGTTTGTTATAAACTTTTGGCTTTTAGTTAGATTTTTAGTCATTTGTTACAAATTAGTTCTCGTTAGTTAGTTTGTTTTGATATTTTGTCATTTAGTGTTTAGTTTGTTCATGTTCGTTCATAGTTGTTACATGTTAAGTTAGTTTGTTCTTAATAGTTATATTCTTATTTTTGTGATTTTTCATCAAACTAACCTTTAATTTTTTCTCTAGTTTTTTGTTGTTTTGTGTTTGTGTTTTGCAGAAAAGCGATTGATTGTGCGGTGAGCCCTCAAAAGTACACTCAAAGAGCCCTCTGAGGTCCCCAAAGGGTCCCCTTAAGCCCTTCAGAAAGCCCCTCAAAGACCTCATGGAGTATATCTAATGAAAACCAATAATGAAGGAAAGGACAAGAAGTTGAGGCACTGAAGACTCTTTTCTTTTATTTGTAGCTTAGGATTTATTTGTTTTATTTAATTTAATTGGGTTTGTAATAATGCCACTTAATTATTTTTATTTGTTTAAGCCCTCCACATAGGGCTGCACTCGCATTTATTTAATTAATTATTTTTATGTTCAAGGCAATAAAGAGTAGTTTAGCTTTTGTGGAATACAAAGTATTTCCTCCCGTTCCCTGAGATCGACCCGGACTCCACCACTCGTGCAAGCCGATTTTTAGTATTTGGTGTCTGGCTTGCATAAACAATTTTCATGAAAAATATCCTTTAAAAATTTATTTCATAAAACTTACACCAAGTTCATACACTATAAGGACAATTGTTTTTAATGTCATAAAAAAAGTCACCGTTAAAAACAAGGCAATAAAGACAATGTTGCATGTCGCCATTATGTAGTTACTCTATAACGACGACTTTGAATGTCACTGTTATATAGTTACTCTATCACAATGACTCTTCATGTCACTATTGCAGCTGCATGCTATATAACAGCAACATTCAAAGTCGTCGTTATAAAGTAACTATACAACAGTGTCTTTTTTAACTGTGACTCTTTAACCACAACAAAAAAAAGAGGAAAGTTCATGAAGAATTGAAATTCAAAATGAAAAAGTGACTCCCCCCCTCCCCCCCCCCCCTCGCAAATGGACAATACCCTAACCCCACCACCTCAGGGGTCAAGAAAGAAAGTTGGGAGTGTGCAGAATCAATGGTGAGGAATGGAGCACCAAGCATCTCTCTGGGGAGCTTAAGGCATTTGCCTCCTCCCCATATAAGCCACATAAAAGGATGATTTAGGCTGCCCTCACTTGCGACTCATCTGGCCCCGTTCAATGCTCCTTCTCATTCATCACTCCAACCTTTGTCGTCTTTCAGGCAATCATTCACCAGCTGCATTTGGATCTCATCAACTTTGTTTGTTAGTCTTCTTATTCTGTTGTTAATTGAGAAACATGATAGGTGGTTGATTGTTCTCTAATTTGTTCCCTCTATAATGTTTTTTTTTTACCTTTTTTGAACTTGTAATTAGTATCTTATTCCTTATTTTTTATGTGGTTAGTCTTTATTTATATCTATTGTTTTGACTTGGGTTAGTTGATCTTGTGCAATTGGGTGGTGATTATTGCCTATGAAATTGTGGGTTTTCTGTTTTTCTGTTTATAGGGTCAAATTTTTTGGGTTTTTTGTTGATTTTTAATTTTTGTTTACAAAATGACTTCCTCTTATCTACTACCTTACCGGTTGGGCTATTGCTTTTGCAGTAGATTCAACTAAGCACCTTTCTTTTTCTTGCCTGGACCATGTGAGTCTTATGTTAGCGTTGCATAACATCACAACATTAATGCACAAGTTTGTTACTTGCTCAAGGTCTATATTTCTATGGAAGGCTATAGACACCAAAAATTTCACGATGCCTAAACATTGACATCTTTTGAAGATAAGTGTTTGCAGGTATCAAATTGGACCCCCTCTTAGTAGATAGCAAGACAGAACTGGCCTCCATTACTAGACGGCAGAACCAAAAACATCGTTCGTTGCTGGACGACATAATAGGCAGTGACGTCCGCTAGGAGACAACACGATCATAATATAGCCCGATATACCGAATGCGTGGATAAGCTTTGAGGCTTATTCCTATCTAATTTCAATTGTCTTGCAAGTCTTCCATGATGGAAGGACTCTTCTTGGGATGAGTTTTTGTACAAGAAAAGTCCTTCGGATGAGTGTTTTGAACTTTATAAATAGGAACTCAATCATATACCTTGAGGAATCTAGAAATTATCTGAAAATTATCTAGAAATATTATATCTGGAAATCGCAAATCTAGAACTTGTCCAAAAATCATTTAGAAATCTCATACCAACGTGCTGGCCCTACAAGATCAATTCTATTTTACCCATGTCGATACACTATCTAGACATCATTGAAGAACATGCATACCTGCACGAACATGCTAATAGACAGAAGAATGAGCTTGAATGATAAAACAAACTCCCAACTTCGAAAAAGGTATTTTCCCAGATCCCTAATCTGCTTATTTTTATTTTATTTATTCTTTAGATTAGGTACTTATATATGTTTCTTATTTGCATATTGGAATTTGCGATGGTACAATTCTAGCTATGGAGATTAAGAAAACATGTTTTGTCTTTACCTTCATGTCAGGTGAAGGACGATCGAAGCTTGTAATGGCATCCCTGCGATTTCAAAGAGGATTTTGCGAATCCAAGTAAGTCTCATCTTCCCAACACTTAAAAATATTCAACAGTTTTTTGGTGACCATGATGGGATGTTGTACTTTTTCTTAATTTTTGTACATAGAATTGCATTACCAAAAAAAAATTAAAAACTTTGTTTTTTAATTTTTTTTGTCTTTGTCCCGACGTAAATTTTGGTTTTGTCATCCGCTAACTACTAACCACCACGTTTGGTCGTTTGCTGACTACTATCCACTAACCTTTAGCCATCTAGATTTTGTCCTTAGGCAATGTCTGCTGACAAGTCCTACCAAATAGTGCCATCTAGAATCCTTTGGTTATTAGTTGACTGTTGACTGCCATGTTTAGCTGTCAGTTGACTGTCAATCACCACATTTAGTCATCCCCTCACTGCTGATTGCCATGTTTGGCCATCCACTCACTGTCGTCCACCGGCCTTTAGTCATCCAAATTTTATCGTTCGACAATGTTTGCCGACAAGTTCTGATAGACTGCACCAAAAAACATAACCTTCAATAAGTTAGGGCTTTGTGTGGGACACTATTTGATTCTATTGTTTGTTCCTGATTTTTATCTTCTTCTCTCTTATGAAAAGAGCCTTTTTATTTATTATGAATTTTGAAAATCTCTTGTATAATCATTTGGATTCTCAGATCCCCCTATTAACCTTTCAATTGTTAGTTGGAGTATATCGATGGCGATACCATTGGAGCTGGATTCTCCACACTAGTATCTTTTAGTTGTTAGTTGGGGTATATCAGTGTGGACTTGGAAGGGAGCCCTAAAACCTTAAAACCCAAAGAGACCAAGGATCAGTGAATAAAGCTTTCTAGAGTACCTAATTGTTTTGAAAATATCTTAATTATTTGTTTAGGCCTGTTTGAATCAATTATTTAGGGTATAATATATACTTGATCTAAAGTTCATAAATCCAAGTTTCAGTCTATCCCAAAATAACTACCTCTAGAGAATCCTACGTACGGGATGTCATCCCATATGATGCAAAATATCATATTCGATGAGGATCTTAAATAGAGGACCCATACAAACATTCTTGATGAGTCTATGGACGACCAAAAAATGAGAAAGGCTTCAATGCTCCTTGAGTCCAGCTCATGTTGATACCGTCAGCAGTTTCATAAAGTCCCCCACGCAGGTTATAAGATGGATAGTTCTGGCACGGATGAGTCTACCAAAAGATGAGTCCCCAAGACCTCATATTTCAAAAATTAGTCTGAAGAACGACAACCTTATCAGTCTCGTAAAATCCCTCACACGGGTTACAAGACGAACAACTATAGTTGTAACACTCCAATTTTTATAACCCAAAAATGGTGGATTTTTTTTAAATACCTTTAAATATTTTAACATATAATAGTATAAAAACTCATCAGGTCTAAAAGTTGGCATGCTACTTTTTGTATTCATACATAACCATACGATTGTGAGAACTTAAAAGAAATAGATCTCGTCTTGCATAAAATGAATCAAGGTCCACAATCATTCAAAATATTAATTACTTTTGTCCATTGACATAATCAAATAATAAATCAGTCTAGAAAATCTTATAAATGCAAAGGAAATATAGGCTCAGTCCCCATCGCAACCTTCCGCCTTCGCATGTAAGTTACTCCTCATTACCTGAAAAATATTAAACCATATAGGGTCAGACAAAACATGTCTCAGTAGAGTGAGATATACTAAAATTTTAAGACAAAAATACAAAGTAGGAATTTCAGAAGAAATTTCATAGTTTAGCAATTGGAATTAACTAAAACAATCACACTAGTCATGCTTATTCAATCAACCAAATTAAACAAGAGAGCATCAATTCATACATTTCAAGAAGTTAAAATGCATGAGCAGTTAATATGCATGACTTACCATATGTTGAAGCCCTTCAATGCGTGCATAAATTCTTATCATTAATTAAATTTTCTTTCTTAAATGATGCATGTGATGCCTAACTAATGCACATATATCTTAAGTTATCACTTCTCAGCCTTGCTGATATGACACAGGCTTAGATTTTTAGATCATAACCATGGCTCCGGCAGTATTTTACATACAGAGGTGGCTTTAGCTTGGTCAGGCCCATTCATGAGGACGGGGTGAGGGATGTTAATACGAGAGAGATTTCTAACACCTTTCAATCTGATGCATCAGTTTTCCTCATATGTACCTTACCCTCTACGCAACAGTCTAATGTAGAGGTTTTCCGATAAAATTATGGGAGGGGATAAGCAACCTTCAGTGCTTGAAACATACTTACTCCACAAAGTTTTGTACAACCTGCCACTCTCCCAACAAGTACCTTGAGTTTTAATGTCATACAATTACTTGATTATATACATATTTTTTATGCAACATCAAAACTTGGCACACTTTATGGGCAATGGATGCATTCTTATAAAGCATTGGAATATTCACTTAATCATACTTGTAACATAAACTTGAGCATATGCGTAGATAAAAATCTTATTTATTTTCATACTTTAGTTAGCACATATTCATGTACGTGGCCAATGCAATAAATAACATGAATTTGAGCATCTATATCATTCAAATATTTGTATTATCATCATCATAATATGAGAATACATGCAACCAACACAATATTCAAAATGTAAATATAAACTTGCATTCATTGGACCCTTTGATCATTCATCTTAATGTGTAGGCTTTATTAGGCATCATGACTAACCATTTATAAGCAATTCATGTCTTAGGCATACTTATGCATAACATCAAACCTACATACATATCCACATAATACATGATGTTTGAAACAAAGAAATTTGGATGAAAAACATAAGAATAATGCATATGTTGACCATCGGTACAAAGACCGGTCTTGATTAGCAAAATCTTTAACTCTATTCGACTGTTATAAAGTTTACAGAAAAATTATTCATTCAGTAAATAGGGTTCATATTTTCACAATATGTAGAAAATTTCTTCAGCTTTCCATAGCTGCAAACCATTCATGAAAATTTCTCCATATGAGAGAGTTATGAACATTTTACTATAGACATGCCATATTTTGTTTCCACTGTCACAAGGTCATACTCATTGCATGAACAAAGCCCAAAAATTCATAGTAGATGTGAAATTTTGTTAGCTTTTCAATGCAATAAACCGTTTATCAAAATTCCTTTGAACAAGGGAGATACAAATGTTTTACTAGTCAAAAGTTTGGGCAAAAAACTGTAATTTCGGGTCTAAGTATTCAGGTCGAGTCACCCGAATTCGTACATCTGTGATTTTTCTTGCATATTTTAAAATAAAAACCATAAAAAATACATAGGTAGATCTGACATATTCTATCTGAGATAAATTATATTTTTTCTCAGCCTTTTGGCTAGAAAAAGATGCCCATCTTGCATATGCTTTATTTTCTCAACAATAATTTCAGCAAAATACACAAAAAGTTAACTAAAACATGTAATATACATGAAATAAAAATTAAGAAAAGTCTATAAAAAAAATTATAGAATATCTACCTAATCATAATCTATCAAAAACTATCAAATATTATATGAATCTAACCATGAAATCCACATTCTTTCTAAATTTACTGATTTCTTTTCTGAAAAAACTGATATTGCTAAAATCACAATATCTCAAGATTTTAACTATAGAAATTCACAAAAATTTTATAGAAGGTATACAACAATATATCATACCAATACAAATCAATACTTGCAAGAAAATCATAGCATAATTCAAGTATTTACAAATTTTACAGATTTCTTTTCTAAGAAATTAGTTTTTATGAAAAACCCGATTTCAAAGAGGGTTTTCTTTTAAAAAAAATATTCTTTTTCCATGGATCTTTAGATCTGAGTCAAACCCACGGTTAGGAGGGTATGATCATGGTATAAACTCATGAAAATTCATTAAAATCCATGCCAAGAACTTCGTTCTTGCAAGAAAAACATAAATCACCTACCTGTTATCGCAAAAATATTTTTCGTAGGATCCGACGGTTCTTTTTGCATGATCTGACCGATCTGTACCTTCTACCAGCTAGAGAAGAGCCTTAGATACCCTTTGAAATCACGTAAAGGCCTTTCTTGAACCCAAGAAAGAAGAAGTAAAACCCTAAGGGGCATGGGAAAGAGAGGAGAGAAAAAAAAACTAACCTTGTTAATCCTTCTCATGAGGGCCTCTATTTATAGATGGGCTTAGACATGAGTCTCATCTCTAATATAAGAGGTTAGTATTTATTAATTTTTTTATTAATAAAATAAAAAATAAATTATAAGACCTAATTAATTAAATTTTAAAATTACTTAAGCTATAAAAGAAAAGTAGGGACTTTTTACCTTGGCTTGGGCTCAAGTAACATGGTAACCTTTAGGGAGGCCTACAGACCCAAAGACTCAACTGGATTGGACATTTAAATAGTCGATTTGATATCTCTTGAAATGTAAATCATCATGATGGTATTAGATTTAATCATACATATACGGATTGACAAAAAAGTTTAGTCGATATCAAAAAATGTTAATTTTTGACTTATAATTAGGCACGAATTTCGGTCGATGATAAAACTCTCAAATCAACACCAATTTGGGCATGTAGATAGTGAATTTCAATGCCCTCAAAATGATAAATATCAAGATTGAATCTGATTTAATAGATAAGTCATGGATCAGCCAAAAAAATTATCAAAATAATAATGACGTCTAATACTATTGGTCTCATCCAATGAGATTAGATCCAAATCCAAAGTTCATAATCTAAAAATTTATAAATAATTTACTTTCTTTTACAATCTACATATTTTTGCTTTTTTAATTATTTTTGAAATAATCTTCATAACTTGAGACAAAGAATCATAATTAATCGAAATCAAGAAAATCAAGAATTCATAATTATAGTCATAAATACACCAAAAAATCATCATTTATTCACTTTAATTATTAAAGAAAAATCTTGGGTTTTACATCCTACCCTCCTTAAAAAAAATTGTCCTCAAAATTTGATATAAGCATAAAATGAAAGAACTACCCAAATATAATTCATCATGCTTTCACTGCGCACTCTGATTAAATAATTTAACTTCAAAAAATAAAATTTGTATGAGTTCCAAGAGCTTACAGTCAAGACTATTGTATGATGTACCTAGCTTTTTATTAGTAAGTTCCCAATTCTCACAATATAGTTCAATTATTTTTAAGTTCGGCATAAATCAAAAACTCTTGTTCATATGACCCTATAACATCTATGTTCTAATTTTGCAATCATCAACAAAGAAAATAGTTTTTAAGTATAAGATATCATCAAACTAAACTAAAATGGAACATACTTACAGTTATGGTGGTCGATTGGATGAGCTTTGAGCCATTATTTCCTTAAGCTCTAATACCAAGTTGTAACACCCCAATTTTTATAACCCAAAAATAGTGAAAGTTTTTTTTTTAAATACCTATAAATATTTTAACATATAACTCTAGAAAAACTCATCGGGTCTAAAAGTTGGCATGCTACTTTTTGTATTCATGCATAATCATACGATTGTGAGAACTTAAAAGGAATAGATCTCATCTT
Source organism: Nuphar pumila (assembly GCF_984573655.1). Lineage (NCBI taxonomy): Eukaryota > Viridiplantae > Streptophyta > Magnoliopsida > Nymphaeales > Nymphaeaceae > Nuphar > Nuphar pumila. The sequence goes on from NC_143257.1 coordinate 10,301,731, forward strand.
ATATAAAATGAATCAAGGTCCATAATCATTCAAAATATTAATTACTTTTTTTCATTGACATAATAATCAAACAATAAATCAGAGTCAAGAAAATCTTGTAAATGCAAAGGAAAGGTAGGCTCAGTCCCTGTCATAACCTCCTACTTTCGCATGTAAGCTACTCCTCTTTACCTGAAAAATATTAAACCATATAGGGTTAGACAAAACATGTCTCAATAGAGTGAGATATACTTAACTTTTAAGACAGAAATACAAAGCATGAATTTCAGTAAAAATTTCATAGTTTAGCATTTGGAATTAACTGAAACAATTATACAACTAGTCATGCTTATTCAATCAACCAAATTAAACAAGAGAGCATCAATTCATACATTTCAAGAAGTTAAAATGCATGACTTACCATATGTTGAAGTCCTTCAATGCATGCATAAATTCTTATCTTTAATTAAATTTTATTTCTTAAATGATGCAAGCGATGCCTGACTAATGCACATACATCTTAAGTCATCACTTCTTAGCTCTGTTGATACGACACATGCTTAGATTCTCATATCAAGACCTTGGCTGAGGCAGTACTTTATGTACAGGGGTGGTTTTAGCCTGGCGAAGCCCATTCACGAGGATGGGGTAGGAGACGTGAATACAAGAGAGATTCCCAACACCTTTAAATCCGATACACCAATTTTTCTCATGAGTACCTTACCATCTATGTTGCAGTCTAATGCAAAGGTTTTTCTATAAAATCATGGGAGGCAAGGAGCAACCTTCCATGCTTGAAACATACTTATCCCACGAAGTTTTATACCACCTGTCACTCTCCCAGCAAGTATATTGAGTTTTAATGTCACGTGATTACTTGATTACATACATATTTTTTATGCAACATCAAAACTTGATCCACTTTAGGGGCAATGGATGCATTCTTATAAAGCATTGAAATATTCACTTAATCATACTTATAACATAAACTTGAGCATATGCGTAGATGAAAAGCATATATGTTTATACAAGGTCAATGCAATAAATAACATGAATTTGAGCATCTACATCATTGAAACATTCGTATCATCATCATCATAACATGAGAATACATGCAACCAAGACAATAATCAAAATGTAAACATAAACTTGCGTTCATTGAATCCTTTGATCATTTATCTTAATGTGTAGGCTTTATTAGGCATCATGCTTAACCATTTATAAGCAATTCATGTCTTAGGCATACTTCTGCATAACATCAGACCTACATACATAACCACATAATACATTATGTTCGAAATAAAGAAATTTGCATAAAAAACATAAGAACAATGCATATGTCAACCCTCGGTACAAAGACCGGTCTTGATTAACAAAATCTTTAACTCTATTTGACTGTTACAAAGTTCATAGAAATTTTTTTGATATTTTCACAATTTGTAGAAAATTTCTTCAGCTTTCCGTATCTGCAGACTGTTCATGAAAATTCTTTCATACGAAGGAGTTATGAATATTTTACTACAGACCTGCCATATTCTGTTTCGACTGTCACAGAGTCATACTCATTACATGAACAGAGCTCAAAATTTCACAGTGGATGCAAAAATTTGTTAGCTTTCCAATGCGATAAACCGCTCATCAAAACTTTTTTGAACTAGGTATATACGAACGTTTTACTGGTCAAAGGTCTGGCAAAAAAACTGTAATTCTGGGTCTATTTATTCGGGTCGGGCCACCTAAATTCGTACACCCATTATTTTTCTTGCATATTTTAAAATAAAATACACAAGTAAATCCGACATATTCTATCTAAGATAAATTATATTTTTTCTCGGCCTTTTGGCCAAAAAAATATGCCCATTTCACATATGCTTTATTTTCTCAAGAATAATTTCGGCAAAATACATAATAAATTAACTAAAACATGTAATATACATGAAATAAAAATTCATAAAATTCTACAAAAAGCACAGAATATCTACCTAATCATCATCTATCAAAAACCATCAAATATTATATTAATCTAACCACAAAATCTATATTCATTCTAAATTTACTGATTTCTTTTTTTAAAAACATAATATTTCTAAAATGGCAAAAACTCAAGATTTTTAACATAGAAATTCACAAAATTTTTACAAAGGGTGTACAACAATATATCCTACCAATACAAATCGATACTTATAAGAAAATCATAGCATACTTTAAGTATTTATAAATTTTATAGATTTTATTTCTAAGAAATCGATTTTTATGAAAAACCTGATTTCAAAGAGGGTTTTCTTTTGGGAAAAACATTTTTTTTTCTATGGATCTTTAGATCTGAGTCAAACCCATGGTTATGAGGGTCTGATCATAGTCTAAACTCATGAAAAATCATTAAAATCTATGCCAAAAATTTTGTTCTTGCAAGAAAAGCATAAATCACCTACCTCTTATCGCAAAAATATTTTTCGTAAGATTCGACGGTTTCTCTACCAGCTAGAGAAGGGCCTTAGACACCATCTGAAATCATGTGAAGGCCTTTCTTGAACCCAAGAAAGAAGAATAAAAGTCCTAAGGAGCGTGGAAAAGGGAGGAGAGAAAAAGAGAAGTAACCTTGCCTCTATTTATAGATGGGCTTAGACATGAGTCTCATCTCTAATATAAGAAGTTGATATTTATTAATTTTTTTATTAATAAAATAAAAAAATAAATTATAAGACTAATAAATTAAATTTTGAAATTACTTAAGCTATAAAAGAAAAGTAGAGACTTTTTACCTTGGCTTGGGCTCTAGTGACATGGTAACATTTAGGGAGGCCTATAGACCCAAAGACTCATTAGAATTGGATGTTTAAATAGTCGATTTGATACCTCACAAAACGTAAATCATCATGATGGTCTTAGATTTAATCATACGCATACAGATTAATAAAAAAAATTAGTTGATATCAAAAAATATTAATTTTTGACTTATAATTAGACACAATTTTTAGTCGATAATAAAACACTCAAATCAATGCCAATTTGAGCGTGTAAATAGTTGATTTCAGTGCCCTCAAAATGAAGAACATCAAGATTGAATTCGATTTAATAGATGCGTCACTGATCAGCCAAAAAATTTGTCAAAACAATAATGACGTCTGATACTATTGGTCCCATCCAATGGGATTATATCCAAATCCAAAATTCATAATCTAAAAGTTTTAAAATAATTTATTTTCTTGTTTAATCTACATATTTTAACTTTTTCAATTATTTTTGAAATAATCTTCATAACTTGAGACAAAGGTTTATAATTAATCGAAATCATGAAAATCAAGAATTCATAATTATAGTCATAAATACACCAATAAATCATTTTAATTATTAAGAAAAAATCTTGGGTTCTACATCCTACCCCCCTTAAAAAAAATCATCATTGAAATTCGATATAAGCATAAAATGAAAGAACTACCCAAATATAGTTCATCATGCTTTCACTGCACACTCTGATTAAATAATTTAACTTCAAAAAATAAATTTCGTATGAGTTCCAAGAGCTTACAGTCAAGACTATTATGTGATGTACCTAGCTTTTTATTTGTAGGTTCTCAATTCTCATAATATAATTCAATTATTTTTAAGTTTGGCATGAATCAAAAATTCTTGTTCATATAACCCTATAAGATCTATGTTCTAATTTTGCAACCATCAACAAAGAAAATAACTTTTAAGCATAATATATCATCAAACTAAACTAAAATAAAGCACACTTACAGCGATGGTGGTCCGTTGGACGAGCTTCGAGCCATTCTTTCCTTAAGCTCTAATTACAAGTTGTAACACCTCAATTTTTATAACCCAAAAATGGTAGAATTTTTTTTTAAATACCTTTAAATATTTTAACATATAACAGTGAAAAAACTCATTGGGTCTAAAAGTTGGTGTGCTACTTTTTGTATTCATGTATAACCATACAATTGTGGGAACTTTAAAAAAATAGATCTCGTCTTGCATAAAATGAATCAAGATCCATAATCATTCAAAATATTAATTACTTTTTTCCATTGACATAATAATCAAACAATAAATTAGAGTCTAGAAAATCTTGTAAATGCAAAGTAAAGGTAGGCTCAGTCCCCGTCGCAACCTCCCGCCTTTGTATGTAAGATACTCTTCTTTACCTGAAAAATATTAAACCATATAGGGTTAGACAAAACATGTCTCAGTAGAGTGAGATATACTTAACTCTTAAGACAGAAATACAAAGCAAGAATTTTAGTAGAAATTCCATAGTTTAGCATTTAGAATTAACTGAAATAATTATACAACTAGTCATGCTTATTCAATCCACCAAATTAAACAAGAGAGCATCAATTCATCCATTTCAAGAAGTTAAAATGCATGAGCAGTTAATATGCATAACTTACTATATGATGAAGCCCTTCAATGCATGCATAAATTCTTATCTTTAATTAATTTTTCTTTCCTAAATGATGCATGTGATGCCTGACTAATGCACATACATCTTAAGTTATCACTTCTTAGCCCTACTGATATGGCACAGGCTTAGATTCTCAGATCAAGACCATGGCTCAGGCAGTTTTTTACATGCAGAGGTGGTTTTAGCCTGGCTAGGCCCATTCACCAGGATGGGGTGAGGGACGTTAATACGAGAGAGATTCTTAACACCTTTCAACCCGATGCACAAGTTTTTCTCATGGGTACCTTACCATCTACGTTGCAGTCTAATGCAGAGGTTTCCCCATAAAATTGTGGGAGGAGAGGAGCAACCTTTTGTGTTCGAAACATACTTGCCCCATGAAGTTTTGTACCACCTGTCACTCTCCTAGCAAGTATCTTGAGTTTTAATGTCACATAACTACTTGATTATATACATATTTTTCATGTAATATCAAAACTTGAGTCACTTTATGGGCAATTGATGCATTTTTATAAAGCATTGGAATATTCACTTAATCATATTTGTAACATAAACTTAAGCATATGCGTAAATGAAAATCTTATTCATTTTCATGCTTCAGTTAGTACATATGCATGCACATGGATAATGCAATAAAGAACACAAATTTGAACATCCACATCATTGAAATATTCATATCATCATCATCATAACATGAGCATACATGTAACCAACACAATTTTCAAAATGTAAACATAAACTTGCATTCATTGGACCCTTTGATCCTTCATCTTAATGTGTAGGCTTTATTAGGCATCATGCCTAAACATTTATTAGCAATTTATGTCTTAGGCATACTTCTATATAACATCAAACCTAGATGCATATCCACATAATACATAATATTCAAAATAAAATAATTTGCCTAAAAATTTAAGAACAATGCATATGTCGACCCTCGGTACAAAGACCGATCTTGATTAGCAAAATCTTTAACTCTATCTAATTGTTATAGAGTTCATATAAAAGTTGTCGTTTAGTAAATAGAACTGATATTTTCACAGTATGTATAAAATTTCTTCAGCTTTCCATAGTCGTAAACCATTCATGAAAATTTCTTCATATGAGGGAGTTATGAACGTTTTACTATAGATATGCCATATTTTGTTCTGACTGTCACAAGGCCGCACTCAGTCTATGAACAGAGCCTCAAATTTCACAGTAGATGTAAAATTTTGTTAGCTTTTCAACGCAATAAATCGTTCATCAAAACTTCTACAGATAAGGGAGATACAAATATTTTACTGGTCAGAGGTCTGGCTAGAAAACTGTAATTTCGAGTCTATGCATTCGGGTTGGGCCAAATCGGGCCACCCGAATCCGTACACCTGTGATTTTTCTAGAAAAAATTAAAATAAAAACCATAATAAAATACACATGTAGATCTGACATATTATATCTGAGATAAATTATATTTTTTCTCAACCTTTTGGCCAGAAAAATATTTTCATCTCGCATATGCTTTATTTTCTTAAGAATAATTTTGGCAAAATACATAATAAATTAACTAAAATATGTAATATACATGAAATAAAAATTTTAAAAAGTCTACAAAAATCGCAGAATATTTACCTAATTATAATCTATCAAAAACCATCAAATATTGCATGAATCTAACCACGAAATCCACATTCTTTCTAAATTTACAGATTTCTTTTCTAAAAAAACTGATACTGCCAAAATCGCAATATCTCAAGATTTTGATCATAGAAATTTACAAAATTTTTACAGAAGGTCTACAACAATATATCCTAGCAATACAAATCAATACTTACAAGAAAATCATAGCATAATTCAAGTATTTACAAATTTTATAGATTTCTTTTCTAAGAAACCAATTTTTATGAAAAACCTGATTTCAAAGAGGGTTTTCTTTTGGGGGAAATGTTCTTTTTCCATGGATCTTTATATTTGAGTCAAACCTATGGTTAGGAGAGGGAGGGTCTGATCATGGTATAAATTCATGAAAAATCATTAAAATCCATGCCAATAACTCCATTCTTACAAAAAATGCATAAATTACCTACCTCTTGTCACAAAAACTTATTTCGTAGGATCCGACGGTTCTTTTTGCACGATCTGACCAATCCACACCTTCTACGAGCTAAAGAATGGCCTTAGACACCCTCTAGAATCACGTGAAGGTCTTTCTTGAACCCAAGAAAGAAGAAAAAAAGGTCTAATGGGCGTGGGAAAGAGAGGAGAGAAAAAAAAGAACTAACCTTGTTAATCCTTCTCATGAGGGCCGCTATTTATAGATGGGCTTAGATATGAGTCCCGTCTCTAATATAAAAAGTTAATATTTATTTATTTCTTTTATTAATAAAATAAAAAAATAAATTATAAGACCTAATTAATTAAATTTCAAAATTACTTAAGCTATAAAAAAAAAGTAGGAACTTTTTACCTTGGCTTGAGCTATAGTGACATGGTAACCTTCTGTGAGGCCTACAGACCCAAAGACTCATCAGAATTAAACGTTTAAACAGTCAATTTGATAGCTTTCAAAACGTAAATCATCATGATGGTCTTAGATTTCATTATTCACATACGAATTGACAAGAAAATTTAGTCAATATCGAAAAACATTAATTTTTAACTTATAATTAGGCATGAATTTCGGTCGATGATAAAACACTCAAATCAACACCAATTTGGGCATGTAGATAGTTGATTTCGATGCCCTCAAAATGAGAAACATCAAGATTGAGTCTAATTTAATAGATGAGTCATTGATCAGCCAAAAATTTTATGAAAACAATAATGATGTCTGATACTATTGGTCTCATACAATGGGATTAGATCTAAATACAAAATTCATAATCTAAAAATTTATAAATAATTTGTTTTCTTGTTTAATCTACATAATTTGGCTTTTTCAATTATTTTTGAAATAATCTTCATAACTTGAGATAAAGGTTCATAATTAATCGAAATTAAGAAAATCAAGAAAATCAAGAGAATCAAGAAAATTAAAAATTCATAATTATAGTCATAAATACACCAATAATTCATCATTTATTCACTTTAATTATTAAGGAAAAATCTTGGGTTTTACACTAGCACACGTGAGTCCACTAATAGATGAACCCCTAGGACCTCTCATTTCAAAGCTTGATCTGAGGAAGAGTATATGCAATCACAGGCCAGACAGACTATGAAAAGGATGGAGGATAAGATGAAAGAAATTCAATAATAGTTGGGATGAGAATAGGCAAGAGCTGAAAGAAGAGCCCAAAGAGCTTAAGAATCAAAATATGAGAAAGCACAAACCGATATAGAGAATAACTAGACAAACTTAGAGCCACAAGAAGAGTATAGTCAGTTGGGAGAGTTCCAAGTATCCGATCTGGAGAGGAGAATCCATAAATCCCGACTGACCTTACCAGTCCATACCATGTCATCAAAAGCAGACAGAAGGATCAAATCAAGAGCTTAACATCAAAAATAAGATATATGGACATGGGCCAGAGAGAATATTTTATTGATGACTTCTTTCCTGAGGGATATGACAACAATGATGATACACCCCCCAAGTTCTTGAAATTAGTGAAAAGGGAGACCCAATGACTCACTTGTCCTTGTTCATGAGAAGTATGGCAAAATATCGAAACTATGATACGAGGCTAATTAATTGGTTTTCCAAAAGCCTGAAGGGTGAGGCATTAGAATGGTTTGTCATCCTAAACATCCAAAATATAAGATAATTCAAGCATATCATAAATTTGTTCATGGAGCGGTTCAGGTTTAATATTGAAGCCCTTCCTACCATAAGCCAGTTGTACAAGCTCAAGCAGAAGAAAGAGGAAGGTGCCCATGAGTTCATAAATTGATGGTGGTCTATGGCAATAGGTTAAACGAGTTGATCTCAGACTCCCATACATTGGTTATCCTGATGGACAACTTCTCTCAACCTCTACGGAGCTTCATCAATATGGCTTAGGTCGAAACCTATGCCAAACTCATCAAGAAGACTATAATATTCAAGGTAGGCATCAAGATAAGGGTGTACAATAGGTTCCTGAAGAACAACAAAGAACATATTTATAGGAAGTTAGACTCATCTGAGGGCCAAGTAAACGTAGTGAGAACCTCGGGACGAAACTCTAGAAAGAACAACGATAAGGGACAGAAGATAGACAATCAAAATGGCTCCCCAAAGAGAAAAAATGAGAATGGATATGGGAGAAATCCTAAGTGAACCAGAGGTCAAACATTCGCCAAGTTTGAGAAGCCTTTATCATAGGTCATGGATTTGCTATTACAGGACGTCCTACTCGGGCTACCTAAAGTGTCTAACCCACAACAAATGATGGAAAATGATCTGGCTAAGTACTATCGATATCATAGAGTTGTGGGGCATGACACCAAAGAATGTTTTATCTTGAGGCACATTATTCGAGAACACAAACAATGCAGAACTGCTTTTGAATGAAGAACTGCCAGAACCGAGCAACAATGACTATATCACAAAAAAGCAGTTTGGGCTTGTGAAGCAAGAGAGAACTAGTTCTTGGGGACTAGTATGGAAAAAGGGTCCTCTGTCAACATAATGTTCTACATTCCATGAGCCATCATCTATAATAACTATTTATGTTTGATGCCTCTGTTACCCCAAATTTGTTATTAAGGAGGGCAAAGGGTACAAAGAAGAGGAATTCCATGAAAGAATCAGGAAGCGAGTCGGATAAACGTGATGTCTCTTGACCCACCTGACAAGAATTACACAAGGGTTCCTTTCCTAATGTCCATCCCAAAAAAGGATGACCTCCCTATACAGTCTCTATTATCCAAACCCGATGGCCAAATTGACATGACAACACTTTGGTCAAAAGAAGAAATGACCCTGTCAGCAAGCTTAGTTGTAAGTGGGGCATTATCCAATTTAGGCCAAGTGTTTGTCAAAAACCTTTCCAAAAAGCCCAGGTCATAAGAAAATCTCTTTTAGTTGCACTAAGAAGGAGAACCCAAGGTCTTGGACACAAAAGACTCAAACAAAAAGGGGCAAATGAGAAAAGCCCATGTGGGTTCCGAAGGAGTATTGCAGAAAGGGGTCAACCAATGCCAGCTCAATAGAGAGGCCCATCACAGGAGACAACAAAGGACTGACTCTTCCTCTATAAAAACTCATCTTCGGATAGAAAAAGCTTCAAGGCAGCCTGAACTCTATTGTCTCCCCTTCAATAAAAGGAAGACACCCTTCTGAGAACAAGGTTACCATACGTTAGGGCAGAACCACCATGGTATAGAGAAAAAAGGATATCTCGCATGAGTCACCATCCCACGACCCTAGGTAGTCCTCTAAGACCTGGACTTTCTAAATAACTTTTCGAAAAACCAAAAAAAGTAAAAAAAATGAAAAATCTCAAAAAATTAAAAAATAAAAAAAAATCAAAAATCAAAAAATCAAAAAGACTTTTTTTATGGTCCAAGTTATCCCCTTCATTATAGAAGCATGTTATTTTTGTTGACGAAACCAAGAAAGCTTTTGTTAGGTTTTCAAATCATTCTCAATTATGCCTATATGTTCAAAATCATATGGGGGCATATCCAAGGAGTCTGAACCTATCTAGAACCTAGGGATAGGGCATTCGTTCAAAGTTTAAATCGTTTAGACATGAAGAAACCTTTAGCAACCAAGCATACATCCCAAATAGGTTCGACCTCGGTCGACGATATCCAAATGGTCTTAGACTCTTAGTTTACCTCTGGACACGGGCTCAACCTCATTTGGTTAGACTACATAGTGGTGTCAACATCTCAGTTATCTCAGACATTGGCCTGACCTCATTACGGTCTTGATGTTATAGTCATCCTTGAACTGATCTGACCTTATTTGGCATTGACTCTCATAGTCATAGAAAAATGATAAAACTTTAGCATGATGTAAAGCATAGCATTGACAAATCATTAAAGGTCAAAGATCTTATCCTAGAATGGATCCAAGTCTTTTCAAAATAGTATTTTTTTCAAGTAGGTCCTTGCACCCAAGAGTCTACCACATAAGACATCCAGGTTTTAGGGAAAGATAAGGCAGCCATACAATGAGGTTAAGGGATTTTAATCTAATAATTCTATCCCATGAGTTTATAAGGATAAATTATAGGGCCACAAGATTATTATCGATGCATAAATGTAGATCTGATGGAAACCCATCTACGCAACTAACTCTTTAAACAAAGCGGTTGAGTATTGAATACCTTCAATGCTAATCAGCATCATATGTCGGTCGCTTGAGGAGTCTTTTCTTTTATCTTAAGAAAAAATATTGAAAGAAAAACAAAACCAATACTCACCTCTGGATCTATGGTGTGGTGGCAGGCTCCAGTCATACAATTTCTTTAGGGGCAAAGGTTGGAATAAAAAAAAATGAGAGCTAAGAGAAAGCTAATACTTACCTCTAGACCTATGGCAAGGTGGCAGACTGCAGTCATACGACCTTTAGAGGCAGATGTTGGATAGATAATGATATCTCTTCTGGACTGGGAAGTCGTGAGACTCATGGTTACCATGCCTCAGGTCAAAGGATGGCAAAATTGAGAAATAAAGACTCCAGAAAACTTACCTAAGGGAAAAAGGTGTACTTGAATGCATTTTTATCAAGTGCTAGTCATTTAGAGTTCAGGTCTTAGCGGGGACCATTAGACCCAACAGGAATGCCTTGAGACTTAATCTCAGGTCTCTATAACTAGTCAATTGAAATCAAGGCATAATTAGAGGAGAAAAATACAAGTGAAGCCAAGTGTCTCTATCTTAGACCAACCTGAGAAAATGAAAGTCTAAAGTATAGGAATCAACTTGTTAGAAATATTCTAATTTTGAAGAAAGAACAAAAATCTGCAACTTTATATAATCAATCATTTATAGTTGTCATAGGCTATCCATTCTATTATAAATGCATGAGTCCAATTGCATATCATAAAAGATTATTGCATGTATCAAAGAGTCTAGCCATAGGGATCTTGAGTCTAAAAAGTACACAAAAAGATCTGCCTTCTATTCGGTGCTACTTAATCAAGGTATGCCTAACTCTCCTCACTAGGGTAAAAAATCTTATGTCTAAATTGATCATCTTAAGAAAGGTATCTCTACCCTAAGACCTTACTGGGGCAACTCTACTCTATCCATGAACCGACAAGAGATGTAAGATTCCTGATGTTTGTCTCAACAAATTTTCAAAAAGAAAAATCAATCAAAAGACACCTAAAATCAAAATAGACCTAAAAGGCATGAAAAGAAACAATATTTCTCTTGTGCTATCCCTCCCTTACGCCCAATATTTTTTCTCTCTAAACAAAGTTTTTCTCAAACTAACCCAGCTTCATTTGGCAAGACCATAAACGGTCTCAAAAGTCTGATTCACTTTCTGACACTGACAACAACCTCACTCGGCAAGATCACCAAATGGTCTTAGCAATCCAATTGTTCTTGGACTAATCCGATCTCACTCGATGAGATCCATAATGGTCTCAACAGTCCAATTCCTCCTTCTAGATGTTGGCATCGACCTCGTTCTACGAGAGCAATCATGATCTTGGCAATTCAGTTCTCCTTCAGACACTAACCCAACCTCGTTTGGCAGGATTAAATTCAGTCTCGATGACCTAGTGTTCCAAGATTTGAGTGTCTATTTCTTTGTCATAAACTGAATCACATCGATTAATGATAAAGAGGGGCATCTGTAGATACAAAAAATTTCACAATGCCTAAATACAAACATCTTTTAAAGATAAGTGTTTGCAGGTACTAAATTAGTCCCCCTCTCACCGAACGATAGAACAGGACTGTCGTCTATTACTTGATAGCAGAACCAGAAACGTTGTCTGTTGTTGGATGACAGAACAGGTTGTGTCATCCATTAGGAGATGACATGATCAAAATATCGTTTGTTGTACCGAACATGTAGATAAGCTTTGAGGCTTATTCCTATCTTATTCCAATCATCCTGCACATCTTTCAGGATGGGAGAACTCTTCATGGGACGAGTTTTTGTATGAGACAACACTTTCGGATGAGTGTGCTGAACTCTATAAATAAGGACTCACCCTATACCTTGAGGAATCTAGAATTGGCCGCTATACCGAACATGTGGATAAGCTTCAGGGCTTATTCCTATCTGATTCCAACTGTCCTGCATGTCTTTTTAGATGGAAAGACGCTTCTTGGGATGAGTTTTCGTACAAGAAAACTCTTTCGAATGAGTGTGTTGAACTCGATAAAGAGGGACTCACCCCTATACCTTCAAGAATCTAGCAATTATCTAGAAATTATCTAAAAATCTCATATCTAAAAATCTCAAATCTATAAATTATTTGGGAATCCCATACCAATGTGCTAGCCCTATAAGATCAAGCTTATTCCAGCCCTGTCCGTACATTGTCTAGACGTCATTGAAGAACACGCATACCTACACGAAGGTGTTAACGGACAAAAGAATGAGCTTGAACAATAAAACGAACCCCCAAGTTCAAAAAAGGTATTTTTTCAAATCTCTAATATGCTTATTTTTATTTCACTTATTCTTTGGATTAAGTACTTATACATGTTTCACATTTGCATATTGGAATCTGTGATGATGCAATTTGAGCATCAAAAATTGAGAAAACATGTTTTGTCTTTCCCTTCTTGTCAGGTGAAGGACGATCGAAGCTTATAACGATGTCCCTACGATTTCAAAGGAGATTTTGCGAATCCAAGTCCCAAACTCTCAACACTTAAAAATATTCATCAACAAAGGTTGACTCAAGCGATATTTGGGACAAAGAAAGTGTTGGTTGGAGCTCCTAAAATATTGGATACAATTAATTCTTAGACCATATTTTACTGGATATAACTAAGCATAATCATGCCTTTGAGTCTAGAATCATGGAGCATATAGCCAATCTTTGGACAAACCAAAATCTATAATGAGACAAATTCTTGTATAAACATGATTGACATGATGCCTAGATCGTAACAAAATTCAAAGAATATAACAGTACAATTTTAGCCCCAAACCTCTATGATTAGTAGGATAAAAGAATCAATCAATCTATTATAATTTGAATTATTTTGGCTACTTTTAACCATATTGAGATTGAGTGACTAGATCATGTGATCTGTCAAATCGCTTTAAGAAAATGACACTTTAAGAAAATGATTTGACATCTTCACTGTCCATTGCTTTTGTTCACAAGGATCTCATGGTATGTAGATTGTGAATGGTGAAGATGCCAAAATCACTTTTAGAAAAGTGATTTGGTAGATCACTTGATAAGAACTGGAAGTTGTTCTTTCCATTCTAGATTCCTACTTCTTTTCTTTGGAATCTTTATTTTCTTTAGACTCTTAATTTTTTTTGGACTTTAAGATAGACTACGTACCGGTGTTTATCCTTGATTTAATCTTTAATGAAATTTATTGAGTGAATCTCTAGTCTTCATTTTTTTTTTTTTTGATATTCAATCCTGAGAAAATAGGTTTTCCTGTCCACAAATTTTTTTTTTGTGATATTGAGTGAATCTCTAGCCTCAGAAGAGAACGATTTTCATCCTCCTCCTTGAGGAAGCTCCCTTGTGGGATTCATGCCCCAGGCAAGACCCTCGAGCGGATCGACAAATGCTTTATGTGTGAACTTTAACTATGACACCTTTCTCTGGTGCCAAAACACTATGGATTCCGCATGGTTCGCTGTAAGGCATGCATGTAGCTTTCTTGAATGCAATTGGAATATGTAATTTCATGGGGACAAGCTGTCATACATTAAAAACCTAACTGTCCCATGTTAATGGACGTTCATGACGAGCATTTTACTTGGTGCAATACAAATACAAGACAAGGACAACTTGCATCAGCGACTGCTTGTGACATCGCCATTAGGGAAGCGTTAGGTATTGGTGTTCTGAAATTCAGTGCATCTTGCATCAGGAAAGCGTTAGGTATTGGTGTTATTTGCGTCTCATGATTGACTCAGTGAGTAGTGAAAATTGTCAACATGGATAGACACTTTTATAATTGCACAATAAATGCTGCTATGGTAAGTCACTTTACCGAGAGGCGTCAGTAATCTTCTTATGTTTTTTACACCTTAACATATCGCATTCTTGCCTTATCAAGAGCAAGGCTAAGTAGTCCAAAAGAAAGGATCTACCACGCAGCCGGTTTTCCGTAACTCCTATCTTTAAGTCTCAGAAGTCACGTCTCTGTCATCTTCTAAAGTCTCACTGTCAGTATCGGTATCGGCCCTGAATTATTTGGACAACGATTCAGGTGAATCTGTCTGCGAGGTAGGTAGGGATAGCAATGGACCAGGGGACATCGGCCCCGCCTCGCCCCATTTGGACCGGGGATGAAAGATACAAAACGGGAATGAAGGCGAGGATGAAGGTTAAAATCTATCCCCGTGCGGGGATGGACTTACGCTTTCTTCCGCTCCACCCCATCCCCAGTCACAATCCCCACCTTGTCCGGCCCCACCCCCTCCCCTCCCCTCCCCTCCCCTCCCCTCAAGGAATAACTATAGATCGAGGGGAAACGGGGCATCACCCTGCCTCGGCCCCGTTTGGACTGGGGATAGAGGACATGAAACGGGGATGGAGGTTAAAATCCATCCCCATGCAGGGATGGAGGTGGGGATGGAGGTTCAGATTTTGAGATTGGGCGGGGGTGGAGACCTTGTCCCCCGCCTCCGCCCACTGCCATCCCTAGAGGTAGGAGATTACAGTGGATCATAGTGACAAACGTTTTCATCGGCAATTTCTTGTTTTTCAAAAACTCGTGAGAAATTGAAAAAATTTCATAAATCTCGCATTTTTTTGGCAAAATCTCGGCAATAAAAAAATAAAAAATAAAAATATTTTTTATAAGAAAATATTAATAAAAATTATTTAAAAATAAAAATACATGATTTTTTTGTGATAAATAGTCATTTAAAATGTAAATATCACATTTAAATCATGGTATTTATGTTTTTTTCATAAATCTCGCGATATTTTGAAAATCTCGCAAGAAATTGCCTTTTTAAACTTTCAGGCAATTTCTCAAGATTTTCATAAATCTCGCAATATTTGTCACTATGTAGTGGATTAGGTTGGTCATGTTTTCTTTACAAAACTACTAAAAATTGAGCTTTGGATCATAGTTTTTCGATATAAATACATATATTTTTTAAGGTTTAAAAATTTAGTGATTTTTTTAACCCTAATATATATAAGAAAAACATGAACCAAAGGCCATTTTCCACTATACTTAATTTGTAGATCACATCTGAAAGAATCAGAACTGCAGAAAAAAAAATTATATTTTTCACTAAAGGGTTCCTTACCCACACGAGCGTAGAAAACATTATCCTTATTTTAGACGTCTTATATAATAAAAACCTTGTTAATATCGTGAAACTAATATAGGTCTATGCCACAAAGATACGGGTTTGTATATGTATGTGACTCGTAAACATGACACTGATTCGGCAAAATTGTAAAAAGTACGACACGTCAACATGCATATATATAATAATTAACATAAAGTGTTTTCTATTAGTATAAAATATTTTGCACTGTTTTTTTTAATTTTAATAATACTTTTTGCATAATATTAACTATAAAAATATTTGTGTATTAATATAATACATTAAATGAAATATCTTCAATTTCCTCATTATAAGGGTATTTTTATAATATTTTAAGTGAATGTAAGTCATCCGTCTCTCTCTCCCTTCTGACCTGTCAAAAACTTTTATAACAAAAAAAATTTAAAAGATTAGTTTGTTTTTAAAGACTTCACTCAAACAGGGTGGACAGAATCGGACACGTTTCCGAATCTGTCCACTGACAATAAAAAAAATGATTGTCCAAATGTTATAATGATTTTTTTAATTTGATTTAGTAATGATTTAATAATTGATTTTGATTTTATATATCCACATTCAGAAAAGAGGAAAGGTGGGGGAAAGGGTGGTTGTCTGAAATCATGGTTAATTACCCATGTGGTCAGCAGGGTCTTGTGTAAAGTTGAAGGCCCATGATCGAATCCTGCTGGTGCAGGATGCCGTTGTTTTATTATGGTAGAGGCATTTGGTCGTAATGTCCTCGACTCGGAGTTTTACCTCCTAAAGTGACCTGGTTCTCGCTGAGGGTTCCTTTCATCATAATATATATATAATTTTGTTGACTTATTTTATGCCTAATGCATGCTATTAAGAAAAAATACAAGAAGTACAATATCAAAAATCTTATTTTCAATATGGAAATATACGGGATAACTATCACCATTACTATCCCTAACCCAAAAACTGTCCAGAGATGAGACTCCAAGACACCGTCCAAGCCACACACTCTTGTTTGCATAGATCTAGCCTTCAAATGATAAATCTAACCTTGCAGATATTATGATTTATTTATTATGTGAAAAGGTTTTATCAAGTTTAATTCACCATAATAATCTATTTTTAAGACGGTGAAAATGAATGGTTCACAATTGATGAAAGTGGTATAAAACATCATATTTGGGTTAGTTTTTGCTTTTGGAGTCTAGATCTATGTAAATAAAGTGTGTGGTGATATAGTAACACCATAGAAGCACCATTTAATTTAATTGGGTCATAGAAGATCCTATAGGAGCATGTGTTCCAAAACCTAACGACTGTTCTTGCTGAAGTGGGAGGACTAAGGATGCATGGCCATAAGGTCAGCTTAGGGCAAGCATATTGATATTTGACTCAACCTGGATTGAGCTTTAGGCCTGAGCTGCTGAAAGTCCTGACTGAGCTTGATCTGCACATGGCTTATCATTGGGCCAACCACATTCAAATTTACTTAGATTGGTACTGAGCCAAAGATCAAACCAGTCCATGTTAAGAAACGGTGGCCATAATGATACAATTTGAGGGAGGCCACCCCTTCAATGGTTCTCTCTCCCATAAAAATGGGGATGTGTGGCAGTTATTTATGAAGCATGTAATAACTAAATTAATTAAGATAATATTGAAAACAATTCAAGTCTGACGTTGGATCAGACCTGATCAGTTGGGCTTAGCCTACATTCATGGTTCTCTCTCTCTCTCTCTCTCTCTCTCTCTCTCTCTCTCAACGAATTTTTATGATATTAACGTTGCATATCCCTACATGTCGCAAGAATGCAAATAGACATAAAGTTTGGATAGTTGGAGAATCCCTTTCACCCTTTTTTGTCAGATATGATACTGAACAACATCCAACTACCTGCAGTATTGCATATATCCAAAATGGGCTCCATAATCTTTTTTGGAAAAATGTTCATGTTCTAAAGGAATAGCATTTAGATCACATGAGATGGACGGCAGGGAGCAAAGCAACCAATCCAGTCATTGTGGTTGGAGACCATTATTGCACTGATGAATTGCATCTGAACACTGCAGCTGGTTCACAAATGGTTCGCAGCAAAGGCATGCATGTGGCTTACTATAATGCAATTACAACATGTCATTTTTGGGGTTAAGATATCATACCTTAAGAACCAAAGTGTCCCATGTTTGTTCATGTTGAAAAAGTACAAGTGCCTTTAACTGGTGGGGCTAGGGTTTCGGTGACCCAACCAAGGTTTACCTTGCAGGAAGGTGACCTCATTAAGTGACTCATTTCTCGGCAAGGGTTCTTCCTCATCAAGAAATTGGTGCAAGCCAAAAGACAAAGATTTCAACCACATCTGCTTTTGACCTCGCCATTAGGCTGCTAACACGTATCATCTTGTAATTCATGAACCATGTGGCCAACATCTTCACCGAAGATGCAACCTAAATCCAACTTCAAAACTTTAAAGATCCAAATTGGTTGGCATATTTCACACTCGGATACTATAATGGGTGTGCTAAAATTCAGTGCATCTTGCATCATGGGAATGTTAAACCGTGGGGGCTGGGGTCCTAGCCTCGGAGTTTTATGCTGCCGGTACAACGACCATAGGTATGGCAGGCTGAGCTAGGCGACTTCGAACGAACAGATGGGGGATAGGTCGTTGGTGGGGAACCGAGCACGAAAGGGATGAAAAGGTCGAATGCTTTAATCAATCTTCGGATTCGGGGCACGGATAATCAATCGACCGTGCACCCACAACTAAGTCCTGAGTCTATTCCAACAATGTTTTTCTTTCTATCCGGCTCGTATATTTGTCCTATCCAAAAAAGCCCACTCTCCCCCTTGAACCTCTCCCGGCACTAACGAAAGCACTAAGACGGGGTACGAAGTCTTTCTTTTCCGTCGGTGCTCCATGTGAAGGGGAGTGCACCCCAAGACGTCGTGCCATAAATGGAATCGAATCTTCTCCACCCGTAAGGGCCGTTCCCTTAAACGAGTTAAGCGATAGCACTCCTTGGAGCTTCTTCCATGGCACTTTCTACAAAAGTCTTCGCACGGGCCTAGACCTTTTTCATGGGAAAACCTGACGCAACGGCCAAGCTCCGCTTCCAGTCCGTGTCTTTTTCAGCAAAGCGGAAGGTCTTTGTGTCAAGTGCAGTTTCTTAGAGTTATAAATTTATAAAAAAAGAGAAGCGTTAGGAGTTGGTGGTTTTGCATCTCCTTGCATCAGTGACACTGCGGTCAACGTAGATGGCACTGTTGTATCATTGCAAAATAAATGCTGCCATGGCAAGTGTGATTCCGGGTCGTTAATTTTCTTGCACCTAAAAAATAATACCTTTGACTAGGGATGGCAATGGACCTGGGCGGGGGACAAGGTCTCCACCCCTGCCCTGTCTCAAGATCCGAACCTCCATCCCTGCACGGGGATGGATTTTAACCTCTACCCCCCACCTCCATCCCTGTTTCATGTCCTTCATCCCGGCTCCAAATGGGGGCGAGGCGGAGCCCCATTTCCCCTCGGTCTATTGACATCCCTTAGAAGGATTGGGGATGGGGCGGGGCAGGGCGGGGATCGGGATGGGGACAGGGTGGGGCAGGGGAAAGCGTAAGTCCATCCCCACCTCCATCCCCGCACGAGGATGGATTAACCTTCATCCCCACCTCCATCCCCGTTCCATGCTCTTCACCCCGTCTTTGACCTACAGTGAATGCGAGAAATAACTCTCAGACGGATTAAAAGTAAATGAGCAGCTGACCACAAGACATTAAATCTGGGAAGTATCCATTAGTAGGTTCAAAGGCTTGCAATCGCGGTCAAGTCTTTATTATCACATGGCCTCTTGTACGAGTAGTGATAAATGGATGAGGATGGCCAGCACGTAGGGACCTGTATGGGGTTGAGCGTTTGAGGCACATCCCATTTCCAAAAAGTCTTTTGACACTGTTTACGTGGACTGCAGGACTCCATTGAGAAAGGATCAGGTGCAATGCGATTGCACACTTTTGCTGTGCGGCTGCACTTGATCACCTACCATCTTTGCTATGCAGCTTGTCAGTTGTGGAGCCCAGCAGCATATGGTGGGTGTTCATGTGCAGCAGCAGACCAAAACCAAGCACTGCACCGACTCCAGTTAATTTGCAATAACTAAGCGGCTGAAAATTTTATGGGCTGAGGTTGACTTGACCAGTTGCTGGAGCCCATGAGCTATTTGACTGTTTCACGCAATATTTATTGAAGGTACAAACATAGAGTCAGCTATGTGTTGATTAATTTCCCTCTGACCTGTTAAAATTAATAGGTTTAAGCTTGGCTGGGGCATGCACTAGGCGTTGTACATGTACATAGCTGTAGCTAGCCACAGTTGTAATGACTGATCCATTCACCTAAGCATCAAGTAAATTTGCCAGTACATGTCTAGGCCATGTCGTGCACCAACAGCAAGATTTTGAAGTGGGAACTTGAGTAGAATTTTGGGTTGATGCATGAATTGAGATGGTGGATGATACACAAGATTAAAGAAATTTTTTTGAGACAAATAAAATATAATTAAAGGAAAAACCTAGAAGCAAGAGGATGCAGCCCAAAAAGGCTAACATCCCACGAGCGTAAAGCAATACGGAAAATACAATCAACATGTAGCAACTTGAGAGTGAAAAAAAAATAGAGGGGCTCTCACTCACATACAAAGAAAGACTTAAAGGGACAAGTACTCAAAAACATTAATTTTTTGGATAATAATCTTCACTCATACATAAAATACGTATACATAGACTACAAGTATATATAAAGTTGGAGGCCCTTTCTACACATGTTTTATGCATAAATGATAACTTTTGGCCTCCCTTGTATGAGTCGCATCTTTAACGATCAATTTTTATCTTAATGACATGCACCACTATGACCACTACTTGCATGCCTTAACACACATAATTCATCACTCATATATCCTTTTGCTTGACTCTTCATACTTGACATATGTTCCACTACATGACCCGCTACATGCACACTATAAAAGCATTAAAAAACTCCATTTAACCTACTAAGGCATGGGTAACCTACATAATAACCTCGCATTAACATTTTTATGCCCATATTACATTATAAGAATGCCAACTTTGCCTATAAAATCTCTACAGACCACACATTGACAAAACTACCTACAACTTTTAATTAGATAACAAATTTAATACTTGACTTTGACTCACAACCCAAAATGGGTTTACACTTCCAACAACCGCCCCCCTTAACCCATTTTGGGAGCTTTTCATTCCAAGAAGCATTCGTAAATGGAAAAAGATCTCATCTTCAATGGCTTTGTGAAAATATATGATACTTTCTCTTTCAAATTGCAATGCACTAACTCAATTTTTTTGTTCTTCACACTCACAAATAGAATGAAACTAAATATCAATATATTTGCTCTTTCTATAAAATATTGGGTTCTTTGCTAATGCAATTGTTCTTCACACTTACGAATAGAATGAAACTAAATATCAATATATTTGCTCTTCCTATAAAATATTGGGTTCTTTGCTAATGCAATTGTTGACTTATTATCCATGATGATTGTAGTAGGGTCTTCTAAGAGAATCTGTAAATTCTTCAAAATATTGTGCAACCAAATAGTATGACAAACACATAAAAATGCTAACACATATTCAGCTTCACGAGTAGACAATGCCACGATAGGTTGCTTCTTTGAATGCCATGTAAATGTCATAGAACCAACATAAAATGCATAACCAATAGTATTTTTTTGATCTTTGACATCTCCACCCCAATCACTATCATAATATCCAATGAGTTTAAATTCACCGCATAATGAATAAAATAGTCAATAATCAAGTGTTCCCTTTAAGTATCAAAAAAATCTTTTGACAGCCTTTAAATGAGTTTGATTTGGATTTTCTATAGATCTACTTATCAAGTCAATACCATATAAAATGTCATGCCATGTGCAAATGAGATAACATAAGCTTCCTACTATGCTTTTAAAGTAAGATCATCATAAGATTCATCATATTTATAACTCATCTTACACTCAACTGGTTTGCAAATTGCTTTACTTTGATTTGCACTTCTCAATTTAAAAGTTTTTGAGAATTTTCTTATCATATCTACTTTAATAAATAAAAATTTCATTATCAAGTTATTTTACTTCAATATCAAGACAATGGTTCATGAGCCCAACATCCATCATTTCAAACTCATTAGTCTTGGACTTCTTGAATTCATCTATCATAGTGAGATTATTACCGAAAAATATCAAGTCATATGCATAAAAGCATGCTAAGAAGATATCACTATCATAGTTCATTTTCAAGTATAATACATGATCATATAGACATTTTGAGAACCTATTGTTATGAATATACTTATCAATTCTAGCATACCAAGCTCTAGGGGCTTGCTTTAAGCTATAGAGTACTTCATGGTCTTCATACTTCATTATAATATAACTTGTTGGTTGTTCAACACATATTTCTTCTTTAAGATAACCACTTAAAAATGCTGACTTAACATCTATTTAAAATATTTTTCATTTTCTTTGAGCAGTTATAACAATAATTAGTTAAATGGTATCCAATCTAACAACAAGAGCAAATACCTCATGACAGTCGATTTTGGTCCTTTGCTTGTAACATTTTGCGACATTCTTACTTTGTATTTTTTCACCTCACCTCTTTCATTCTTCTTTGCTTTGCACACCCATTTCACACCAATTGTTTTGTGACCTTTTATCCAATCTAACAACAAGAGCAAATACCTCATGACAGTCAATTTTGTCCCTTTGCTTATAACATTTTGCGACATTCTTACTTTGTATTTCTTCACCTCACCTCTTTCATTCTTCTTTGCTTTGCACACCCATTTCACACCAATTGTTTTGTGACCTTTTGAAAGAGTTGCCAACTCTGATGTGTTGTTCTTCTCAATAACTTTGATTTCTTCATTTACCATTTTCTATCTTTTATCTTGGATGACATCTTTATAACCTAAAGGTTCACAATAAAAAGCAATCAAAACAAAGTATGTTTATTGTTAGTATTTTTGGTTTGAGAATAAATTTCATTCAAGCTCATTGTTTTTGGTGATCTTTCATCACTATGAATGGGATTTGGAGGTACTCTTGGACTTTGTTGAGGTGAAGTTGGTGAAACATTAGTTTTTTGCTTTTTGTTTTTTCCTCTTGCCTTCTTCAAGTTCAACCATAACATCATTTTTTTGTCATCATTTCCTTAATTCTACAAAGCATTTTCATCAAACTCAGCATTTTTACTTATGACTAAGTGCTTATTTTTTGGGTCATAAAGCTAATATGCTTCTGAGCTTTCATGGTAGCATATAAAAAATACTTTTAGCTTTTATCATCTAACTTAAATTGCTTTTGATTCAGAATGTGAGCATACTCTATGCAATAAAAAACTCACAATTGACTAACACTTGGTTTGTAACCACTTCATGCTTCTTGTGGAGTCATAAAACTAACTTTCTTAATAGGACAACTACTTAAGAGATATACTATATATGCAACCGCATCAACCCAAAATTCACTTGGCAAATTTTTACACTTTAACATGCTTCTTACCATGTCAAGAATTATTTGGATTTTTCTTTCTGCTATCCCATTTTTTTGGAGAGTGTAAGGCGCCATGAATTGATGCAAAATACCATGCTCCATGCAAAAGTTATTAACATTCTTTGAGTTGTATTCACCACCCTTGTTTGATCTCCAAAACTTTTATAAAATGCTCACTTTATTTTTTAACCAAGGGTTGGAATTGCTTAAAAAATTTAAAAACCTCCAACTTCTTCTTTATGAAAAAAATTCAAAATTTTCTAATAAAGTCATCAATAAATATGAGAAAATATTTGACCGTATTAAGAGGATTGCATAAATTTGTGTAAACTATCTCAAGAGGCCTCTTTGCTCTTTTTGTAATATCACATAGAAAACTATCATGATGGTGCTTTCTAAGGGCACATCCCTCACCATGTTTAACTTATGTAGTACTTTTAAAGCATTAAAATTGATGTGATCAAACCTCAAATGTCATAACCAAGGCTTCTTATCTACACAAGAACTCAAGCATTTTAGCACATTGATATATACATTAAGTACAGATATCTAATTATTTGACATGTCAACTTTAGCAATCAAATTATTTTGATCTTTGGTAGTGGGGGCCAAATCCTTTAATTGAATATTATACCCTTTTTCTAATAGTTAGTTTAAGCTCAAAATATTGTTCTTCATGTTTAGAAAATAATAAACATTGAATATAAAGTCATGCTTACCATTATTCAACCAATTTAAAATGTTACATTTTTCTTTTACCAAAAGTTGAAAAGCATCATTAATGATTACTTTGCCATTGACTAATCTATCAAGCTCCACGAGCATCTCCTTTTTTCTGCACATGTGATTACTAGCCCCAATATCAAGATACCAAGAGTTGTTTTTATCAAAATCTCCTTCTTTACATACCAACAAAAGTCTTAAAGTCGCCTCATCATCCTTCTTTTTTGTAAGACTTACTAGTTGCTCTTTGTTCTTATTAGTCCTTAAATTTGCAAGAATTAAATTATGCAATTCTTACAATTCAAATATCTAATATTAGAGTGATCATAGCTTTATTGATTACCTATTCTACCACCATGACCTTTTGCTTGTGCTTGTCCTCTTCTAACTCTATTATTGGTGTTGTCAAAACTATATCCACCACTATTTGATTGACCATGACCTCTTTGTCTCCTTCCTCTAGGGCGACCTCTTGATTTTCTTAATAACATATTGCTTTGTAAAACTTGTTCTAATAAAACATTAGTCTTTTTTGCAAAAAAAAAATCATAAGTGAAACAAAACTCATGAGTTGATCTATGGTCATAGATTCTAGATCTTTAGAATCTTCTATATCTTTAACAATGAAATTAAATTTTGTATCTAAAGATTACATAATGATTCAGACATTACTAAAATTCTTGTCATTTCCTTTTTAATTGATTAAAAACTACTATAACTCTTAAAGATAGTCAGATATAAATTTACCTTGCTTTATTTGAACTGCTTAGAACTCGAATCTTAAAGTTTGAAGTTGAACCCTTTTTACATTTTTTGGCTCCCTTCTAATAATTTTATAGAATCTTTTATGCTTGCTTTGAATTGGTTGTCAGTGCAATAATCTTGAAAGTAGATTCATCTACAACTTGGTAGATAAGGAATATAGCCTTCTTGTCTCTCTTTTTATTCACCTTAAGAGCCTCTTTATCATTCTTCAGGAGGGTAGTCTTCGCTTAAGCATTTGTTGGTTCGCTATACCCATTATTGACTACCTTTCAATACTCTTAAGAGCGCAAGAAAATCTTCATTTGAATGCACCAATTATTGTAGTTGTTTTTGGATAAATGAGAAACTTGAGTTTGAAGTATGTTATTAGATGTTATAGTGGCTCTGATACTATGTTGAAAGAAAAATTAGAGAGACTCACTTTCACACAAAAAGAAAGGATACGAAGAGATAAGCACTCAAAAACAACAATTTATTAGATAATACAATTTCTTCATATACAAAATACATAGCTCATAGGTATATATAGAATTCATTTTAAATAAAATTTAAAAAAAAAATATTATGATAAAGATAGAAAACTTTAGATCAGATAGGAAGTGATGAGGTATCACTACTATTTAAAAATAAGACATAAGACAACAAGAAAAGTTAAGGATTCCCCAGTCTAATGGATCCCATCAAAGAAATATCCAAGGTGGGTCTCTTAAGCCTAATTTGTTTCTTTAATTTAACGTGAACTCTCATGAGGACCACCTCTAAGAGGTACATTTCATCTCTGAATATCTTGTTGGTCCTCTATAACCATGCCAAAAGTAGCCAACATCTCCAAAAAAATGTTCATTTCTTATCCTAAGTTTGAATTGGTCTAGCCAAGAGTTGTTCTTGTAAGAAGTATATATCCTCCTAAAAATATTTGAAGTTGTCTCATTTTTTCATCAACATCCCTTGGAAGAAAGCACAAGATTGGGGGGGTCTTTCTACACATTTCCTATACATAAATGACAACTTTTTGCCTCCTATTCATGAGCCACATCTCTAACTATGAATTTGCATCTTAATAGCTCATTAATGACTGCTAATGATATGTATCACTGTGACCACTACTTACATGTCTTAACACACATAAGTCATAACTCATATAACCTCCCTCTTGACTCTTCACATGTCGTCTCAATGGCTTTACACTTGATATATATCCCATTACATGCATGCTATAAAACTATTAAAATACTCTATTTAACCCACTAAGTGCATGGGTAACCTACATATTAATCTCATATTAATACTTTTGTATGCTCATTTTGCCCATATTACATTATGAGAATTCTAACTTTTCTCATGAAATCTCTTCCTATCAGACATTGACAAATCTTCCACAACTCCTAATTATACAACAAATTCAATACTTAACTTTGACTCACAACCCAAAATGGTTTTATACTTTCAACGGAGTGAAGATTAAAAAAAATTAAAGTCGGCAACATACTGATGCATGCCTTGGCTGCAAATGGTTTGGATCAAGAACAACTAAATACATGAAGATTTGGATCAAAAATAGATCTAAAACTAAAAAATGCAAAACTCTCATCCTAGATCCGACCAATTTGCATTCGTACTTGGCCATGCTTGAGTCATAAATATCTCACTAACAAGTAACACTAATATAACACACACACATTAAATGTTGGCTATTGTACTTGAAATAGCATGGAATTTTTATGAAGGATGACCTAAGCAGCCTTATGTAGCTACCTCGATTATGCGACTGCCATAAACTCATTAGTCACTTCTTTGATCCTTGATTTTTGTGTCAGTTTCAAAATCTATGATTTAAAAGGGCCCACCAGACAGAGACAAATGTTAGTAAGTTTGGTGATTGGTGTTTGATCTTGATTGCTACGGATAACCATTTTGGATGATGGGGCCAAGGCTGGGAGTTAGTTCATCTAGCGGTTGGGATTCTAATACTGAAAGCAATGATATTACGTTCATTTTTGATAGAAAATCTGCAGGCAAGGCTCTTCCTAACTTCTAGGCCATCATGAACGTTCCCAACACTCCTGCACTTTGGCTCTGGAATTTTTTTGGGGTTTGCTTTCCCCATTGTTTTTTTGGTCCAAAATATGCGTCAGTTCTGAAAAAGATGGACAACAGAAAAGGTGTCAACACAACTTTTTTTAATCAATATAACATAAACATAAAAGTAAATGAAGTCATAAAGCACAAGAATCTGCCTCAAGACCATCACTTTTTTGTTATGGGGAAATTGCTTACAATTGGATAATATTTTTTCTTGGGTATCCATGATTCGATTCAAAGATATCTTGGATCTTGTATAATGAGAGTTTTCAATAAGGTTTGTGTTGATTGTCGAGGTTTTGGGCCTATGGTATGGACTTGTTTAGCTTATGTAATTTTTTCTTTTATACTGGGCAGGGTATTGTGTCTTTCATCATATATATTATCACCTTTTTTCCCATATCCAAGTTAATGTGATACTATTGACTTAGACAAATAAGTTGAAATTATTGGTTTAATTGAAATTAGTCTAAGATTTGATGAAAACAGTCGAAGAAGATTATGCATGACTGTCATGATACCCTCCTTCTAGATTGGTTCTTTATCGTATTGTTGAGAGGGCACATGCCTCTGGGATAAATATAAGAGGATTTTTCCATGGCCTTAGCATTTATGACTCATCTCCTTTTAACCTATGTTTATTAGAGGTGATCTTTTCAGTGCAAGTAAGATGGGGTTCTTTAAAAGCTCTACTGGAATTCAAACACAAATTAGTGAATTCTTTCATTCACTGGGCTATAACCATTGATCTTAGGCATACTTTTGGGGAGCTTCTGAATTTCTTGATTGACAAAGGATTTGCAATAGTTGATGCTTGATATATGAGAAAAACATTTCTATAAGGTGTTGAGGACATGATTATTTTCATCATCTTTCTCAGTGTATCGCCCCTCTATCACAAGCAATATACAATCTAGTAGATAATATAAGAAACATACCTAAAAGCATATAAAAAATGTGGAGCACCTTTATAGCTCACCTGTCTTTTTTTGAAAAAAATGATAATTTAATATATTAAAAATATTAGTAGAGGAACAGGGGGATGAGGATTCACCATAGTTCACTTCCAAAATAATAATACAAAGCAGATCAATAGAAAAACAAGTACATTCAAACAAAGAAATAGTGAGCATCATTAGAGATTGAACTAGCCTTGCCAATACAGTGTTATCCTACCCAATGTAACAGTAGCAGCCTACAAATAGCCTACCACATCGAGAGGAAGGTAGGAGACTAGGTGTGGTTGAAGCGCAAGTCTAGAGGACAAAAAATTCTCTTGGGCCAAGACTACCATATGCTCCTGCCCAAGTACTACGAACCGTACCAACTTTAGGAGTGAATAAAAAGATTGGCCTACTGTTTGACACTCCCTGAAGAAGTGAAGATTCATCCCATCTTTTATATATCTCACCTCAAACTATTCTATGGTGAGCCTCCAATGGTTGAGGATGTACCCTATGATGAAGATTGTGTCCCAACCCACTACCATCTTGAAGATTAAGAGACTATAGAAGTACGATTAGATAATATAAAAATATATTATCGAGTGAGACCATAGCGGAAGGGATTCAACAACATAGGAATGAGAATTCAACTTGAAGAAGAAGTATCCCAAATTTCAGACCTTGGGCACAAGGTGATATTCATAGCATGGTAGATCTGTTATGATCTTAGATCCAACAAACTCACCAGGATCTAAATGCCACCTCAACAAGAAAATATGGCTTCACAGGCTAAAGTGTGACCCAGAAGGGTTATATGGTAGGCTCACATAAGGGTGTCTACTTAGAGGAACAGGGTGGGACATCCCCCGTCTCTAGAGGTTTCTTAAGTTAATTAGGAAGAAGTCTAATTAACTTTTTTTTAATTGATAAGGACTTTTAATTAAAGTAGGAGTCCTAACAGAAGTAAGACTCTAGAATCACTTCTCTAGTTCAATTTTTGTTTCACACTAGAATTCTTTATATTATATAGATTAGTTGATTAAGTAAGAACTCTATCACAAACCTTTCATCTATAAATAGAGGTTTGTGGACCCCCTTTTCTACATTAAATTATATTAAAGTTTTTTTCTCTCTCCTTCTCTGAATGACCTTGGTTCACATCAAGTTTACACCCCAAGGGTTGGCCGTCCAACCCCCCTTCAGGCGCCCAAGCTCCTCCAACATCTCAAACAATGCATTTTTCTTTTTTTGTTGATTTAAGTGGCATCTCCTCATTGCAGATCATGCATTCGAGTTTCAAAATGTGAGAAAATTTATCTTAGCTAAATACAGACCTCCAAGGTACCCCTATAGCCTCTTCATAGCTTTAGAATAACTTTTATTAATTTCCTAAACACCAAAATTCAAAACGGTATGCTATCGGGTACCCAAAATATCTAATTTTTCTAAACTGATAACTCCTCATCGTTAACACTTTTTTCTGTATTTATCACATATACCAGACTCTTCTACATGTTCTTAGGAAACCTTAGAACCCATAAACCAAGTCCTTTCAGTTCTTGACCAAATCCATACCTGAATGCTACCGAACCTAAATTGCACTTAGTCGATTTAGTCGTTTGATCATGATTTTACTATTTTGCCCTAACTACAAACATGAGAAACCTCAGACCTCTTTCCTACTATGTTCAATAGAGTTCAACACCTCTGAAATGTATACCACACATCCCATGATCCAAAAATCTCAAGTTTAATCATCTTGAGTCATTCGAACTCAAATTATAATACATGCTTATTGGAAACTCGGGCTTGCCTTCCAGTCTTTCTTTCGAACCTTTTACCTCATAGTTTTGGGAGGTTTTAATAGCTGGCAATACATTTTGCATTAATCCTACTGAAGACGATAAACATAGAAAACAATAGCTGATGACGATGATTTATAGGGAGTGATAGTTGTTAACGAAAATTGAATGTATCATTAAGGGATTTGATGTCACGACCTAAAAGATGATGGAGGATGATGATAATTCAAAAGGGTTGACGACAACTCAAAGTGAGGCGATGACAATTTAATGTGTCATTAACACCTTTAAATTTGTTTTGGTCATAACTTTAGATTCTGATGTCAGCTTGACCTGATTTTGGGTTTGTTGAAAAGCTCAAAACCTCTTCTTTTAACTTTTATTTTGGTTAAACACCTTAAAGATGTCATTTTAAGTGACAAAAATAAGACTAAAGTCCTATTGTGATGAAATTTGGGGATTTTGGTATAATATCTTTTTCAAAAATGGGTTGTCTACATATATGCAATAGATTCTTGAACAAAATTTCATGCTCAGGTGTACCTTTGACAAATCATCTTTTGCATGGAGTGGGCAGTAGGTTGGTTTTGAGGATGCTAAGATGAATGTATCAGATCGAACCTTACTAGAGAATTGGTGTCTGCGTAGCTTTCAGAGGTGGGCCATGTAAGATAGGGTGGTCATTGGGCCCCACCAGGAGTTTTCCTCCCTTCAGCAAGGGTTTCTCATAAAAAAAAAGGACATATCATCTTGTGCATGACATTGCATTATATGTCTTTTGTGTGTGTGTGCGTGTATATTATAGACCATTTATCTTACATATTGTCCCAAACTCATTTGAAAAACATATTTGGATGTATTTTCTACTTAATCTAAACTCGTAATGTGATCACTTTAGTAAAAAAGTATCTATCATTTTAACTATTTTTCATATTACATGCGTTTTTATCTCAAAAAAAAAAAATCAACAGTTGATTAACTAAAAATCAAGAATTCATGTTAAATTGATTTGATCTACAACATTGTTTTTTTCTTAATGAATAAGTAACAATTAACATATCTATACGTTTGGGATTAAGCAAAAATTATATCTAAATGCATTTTTAAAAATGTATGAGACAGTTTGGGAGATAAATAGTTTGAAACCTACATATTACTCATATATATGTATATGAGTACTCATATATATGTATATGAGTAGTGTGTAGGTGCATGACCAAAACGAACTTGCGCTGTGTGGATTGGACACTCAGCGTCATTGTTTTCACAAAAAGACTTTTAGCAGCAACTTTTGTCATCGCTAAAAGTCTCAGTGGGGACCTTTAGCGGCATTTTTTTGTCGTCGCTAAAGGTGTATTTTGATGCAACCTTGTGCTGAGGCGCAAGTTCATTTTGGTCATGTTCGAAAGTGGTCATGCACCTACCCATTTTCCTATATATATATATATATATATATATATATATATATATATATATATATATATATATATATATATATATAGTGACAAGATAAATATATACCCGGTGATAATTATGTGCATATGCACTTCTTACATGTAGCTAGCGCTTCCTAATCCACTACAGTTCCCACCATGAGCAACATTTGTCAGAAATTGATTACTGTAACAAGCCATCCATAATGAACTGGGTCAAGAGTTGGCAGTAAATTTAAAGCTGCATTGTGCTGTCATGTTCATGGTTTTCCCGACCCGTCATCCTCCCAATTCCCATGCATGTCCACAGCGACTTGAGCACATCTTATCAGTGTTGTGAGAGGCGTACGCCTCAGTACTTAGCGTACGCCTCACAGGCGAGGCGCACACTCAATACCTGAAGCATTCTGGAATTGCTTTGAATACATAATTATCTAAAATAATTTCAAATATAACACTGTTTGGATTGCCCTTACTATGATTTCAGCTAAATGTTTGATGCAAGTTTCAATAGCATTAATAGCTCCCGATTAATTGCGTGATGTTAAACCACTAAAAATCTTGCATTAGTATAACTAACTTAAATTTACATATACCTATATATAAGTAAGAGATGTGCGCAAAAGTGCATTGCTGAAAAACTATAGTTTCATGATAGTTCTATTGCATGTATGCATTTGATATGTCCAAGAAAAAGATATTTATATGCATCACTAAGATTTTTTTTTGTTTAGGCCGTTTTTGATGGAAACAAATTCAAGGTTATAATTTAAAAAATTGGGAGCTATTTATTTTTCAAGTCCTTCAAAAACCTTATATTTACTAAATCAACCATCAAACAAACTCATATATGTATATTTATATTAAAAAACCATTTACCAGTGCTATTTTATTAATATTATATATTTTATTATTTTGATCATGAAGCTTACGCTTCAACGCCTCAAGGCTTATGCCTCGCTTCATAACATGCTCAACGCCTCACTTCGCCTCATCGCCTCGCTTCACCTCATCGCCTCGCTTCACCTCATCGCATTTAACAACCTTGCATCTTATAATTAATCAAACTTTACTGCGTGGGGGCTCAGGGAAAACTCTATATGAACAAAAAAGCATCCTTCTCCCTCCACTACAAGAGTTAACCCAAAGGTTTCACAAACAGGATCCCATCCTTTGACATAGGATGGATTCCATCCTATGTTGATCCTACCCGTCCTGCTGAAGCATCTGAACGGCTAGGATCAGTCCAAGTAAATGTGAAAATATGGATCAATCTTTGCTGTTATTAATGGATAGCTAGGATTGAATGTAGGATGATGGTATATCCGCACTCGAGGTTCCAATTTTTTAAATTAATTTGAGAGAAAAGAATGTATAAGATATTTCCTTCTTGAAAACAACTTGCAGAGATGTGTGTAGGATAAGTTCCATTTTGCAAATAATTTGAGATCATGTATAATAATAGGATATCTCCTTTGTCAAGTTGATTTGGGAGAAAAATGTACACTGTGCATATTAATTGTCTCATCAAGTCAAACCTTCCCAGCCACAATTTCCATCAACTCTCGATAATTAGAGTCTCTCAAAACAGTGGACGGAATGAACCGTGTCCCAAAACAGTGAACCGAACGACCAAGTCTCCCAAATAAATTCTTTAGAAATTGAAGCCACAAAAATTTGTCCGCTTCGAGCCAACTCCACAAATCCCAAATCTGCTAACTATACAGGTTCTCACTTTGGTTTTGCTCTTAGCTGGTTTATAAATTTATCTTTTTGTTTTCCATAGAAAGTTAATTTCCAAGGTAGATCAACGTTATTTTGATCAGTTGGTCCTGTCTATAGTTACTGGAAGCACCTTTCAAAGGGGAATGAGTTGAGATCAAAGCAGCGGCTAAGTGCCATGGCTACGTGATACTAGCCAATCATCATAACAACATTATTGCATGGGGCCAACAGCTAGTGAGTGCAGGCCTCACATGAAATGCATGTATCAAATAACCAATGGCACCAGGCTTCATTGAAAGTGCATTTCAGAAGCAGCTTCCCCAAAAAAGAAAAACAGCTTTTTATTTGTGAGAAGCGCGTTTCCTATTCACTTCTATCTTGCATTCTTTTTTGTTTATCATATTCGTTTTATGTACCTTTCTTACTTTTTTGTATGTTTACGTCATTATGTTTATTGCATCTTTTTTCACATCTCTTTCCCTATCTATTTTGTTTCTTCGTAAACAAATCATCCTCCACGCTTCATACTACTTCTTAACATTCACTTTCCCGCTTCTGCTTCACGCATCGCTTTCCCTGTCATCCTCCTCGCTTCACACTACTTTTTAACATTCACTTTCCCGCTTCTGCTTCACGCGTCGCTTTTCCTATCCATTTTTGTTTCTTCCTCACTATGGTTCAATCTTTATATTTACCTTTTTTGTGCAGAAAAAAAAAAGAAACTGCACCCTAGCTATGCATGGAAGGAATCGTTAATTCATCAGCACGACGCATATTTTCCCTTCTTTAATCAGAACAATGGTCCTCTCCTACGGTGGCTTTCATAATATATACTACAAAAAGGCGTATTCAGTATGACTGTACACGTAGTAATACGACGACGGAAAGTTATAGCTGGGCCCCATCCTCTGCAGAATCATCTAGATCAAGGCAGGGCCACCGGTGTGCGCCCACTGCCTACCTCATAATGGGGTGCACCATAGGCATTTACATCATCGGCGGACCAACATTAATTATGAAAAAAAAAAAAAAAGACACCAACTTTCCTTGCTTCAACTACCCCTCAAGTTGCCTTTTCATGCCATACTTTCACCGCACCACCGACGTGTTCGTTAAACACCATTATAAAATCCAATAAATATAACTACTTTTCGTGTAATACATACTTGACCTTTGGTGCAGATAGGCGATATAAACACCGTCTAGAGACCCTCATCAGCACACAGAGGGGGGGAAGGATGGCTGAAGCCGGAGACAGAAGTGACCCTGAAATCTTGGACGAGTTGTGCTCCTCCGGCAGGCAGAATGATTTAAGAGGAAGACTGATGCAAGAAGAAGAACAGGTGCGCTTCCTCACTAGGCTGAGAGGCCGGCTTGATAGGTAAACACTCCATCTCATGAACTTTTTTTTGTCTGCATCATATAAAAAAATCATAACATAATATTGGTTCTTTCTCTTCTTTTTTTTTTGTCCCTGCAGTATGAATATTGATCTACCGAAGATCGAAATTCGTTTCGACAATCTGAATGTTGAAGCAGATGCACGGAAGCCAAAAAGAGCACTTCCTACTCTATGGAATGCTGTCATCAACTTCATGGAGGTATCATCATCATCAACAACATCAAACTCTTTGATCCGATTAAGTGAAAGCATGACACTGTGTAGATGGTCTCACTAAAATCAACATAAAGATGTAGATCTGCTTACTGAAAGAAACACTAAGTCGCGTGTTTACGTAATGAAGCTCCATTAATATCCGAAGTTCTATATCACTCCACAACCTTGGATGAGTGCACCCAGTAACAAGCAAGGGCGAGTCAGGCTCGCCTGACCGCAGCATAGCTACCAACGGTTACTGGGGGGCTCGGCTTCACTTTGCCCAGTATTTTATTGTCATAAAGAAGATGGATAGACGCAGTTGCATGCATGTGGTGTTCTGGTAAACCATTAGTGCTGCTCAATAATCGAGGGGATTGATCCGATTATGACAGGATCTAGATAATAGACTGGATCATGTACGTCTGATTCCGGTGGTTTGGACTATGATTTCCATCGTTGTTTTAAGCATGATCAAACACATAAGTTTTAGTTTGTTTTGCACCTAAATCATGTTTAGTTGGAAGCATGGTGTCTTAAGTATGAAGCATAGTCGTCCTAGGGTTTGTTGAATATTTTTATTTTTTATGTAGGACTGAAGTACAAGCCGTAGCAAGGCCATGTAGGATTTCAACATTAAGCCGGCCTGGATACGTATATCTGACGCCCATAGATGCGTTCTTGGTCAAATTACTAAAGATGCCGCCTTCAATTATGTTTTTTGGGATGAAACTTGCTTCTTTTGAGCCCAAAAGTTTACAACTGTTTTTTTTACTGGTGAAACTTGTTCACACATCAGAATCCACTAATCTAAAGGTCGATACTCATCAAACAAAACATCTAGATCAGATGTCAAATTGAGTAGAAATAACTTTCACATATGACTTTCAACTCATTGACACCATATGCACATGCACGCAGACTCTCTCTCTCTCTCTCTCTCTCTCTCTCTCTATATATATATATATATATATATATATATATATATATATATATATATATATATATATATATGCGTGTGTAAAGTGCTAATAATATTTTATAATTTACCATGTGGTAAGCGGGATCCTGTGCAAAGCTGAAGTTTCGAATCCCTCTACGACATGGGGCTTAAGAGATATCTTGTAAGGGTCCGCCTAACCCCAGATTGCCTATAAAAAAATAAAAGTGCCAATAATATTTTAAAATTTACATTAACTATTGCATTTATTTGCACATTCTATAAATTAATAGATGTTCCTGGACGCCTTTAATTATCACAATTATTCTAAACAAATAAAAAATACAGTTGATGTTACACATGGGGAGACTGACATCATAGTTGTCTCCAAACCTATCCCATGCCAAAAGATATTAGAAAATACAAAATTTACATTTCAGTATAGAGGGATGATTTAATACTCATGTGAAATATCTACCAGTTTCTGGACATTGTGATCTCAAAAAGTAGGTAAATTGCCACCACCTTCAAGGGCAACACTCCCTCCTTACATGTGGGGTCTTACCAAAACTGAGAACCAAGGAAGCAGATCAGGTGATGATGAACATGAGCTTTTTGCAAGCAGATCAAGAGCTTTTTGCTCATGCCAACATCGTGGCCGTCTGTTTGCATTTTCGATGAATGCCACATAGCATATAACTGTTCCATTGACCATTTAACTTTTCAAAATACAAAACTGACGGCCGCGATGTTGGCATGATAAAAAAAAGCTCATGTTCAGCATGACCTGATCTGCTTCCATGTTAAAAAGAGCAAAGCCTCATATTTTTAGTCATATGACATGATTGTATCGTTTCCAATTTAATAGGATCCAATTAAGGTTAGTATAAATTAAAAACAGAAAGGTGGAATTGTTTCGAAGTGAGTGTCTTTAGTGGAATTGTCTCCAATAACTTTAGCTTGGTGACATTAAGTTGAAGTGCCCAAAGGACCCTCAGTAGGCTATTGCGGGTAAAGGTCGGCATCTAGGGATAGCAATGGACTGGGGCGGGGAAGGAGGACAGGGTCTCCACCCCCGCCCCATCTCAAGATTAGAACCTCCATCCCGGATGGATTTTAGCCTCCATCTCTCTCTCTCTCTCTCTCTCCCCCCCCCCCCCCCGCCTTCATCCCCGGTTCAAACAAGGATGAGGCAGGGCGGGAAAAAGTGTAAGTTCATCCCCGCCTCCATCCTGGGGATGAATTTTAACCTTCGTCCCCGCCTCCATCCCCGTTTCATACCCTTCATCTCCGGTCCAAACGGGGTGAGGCGCGGCGGGGGGCCGCTTTCCCCTCGGTCCACTGCCATCCCTATCGCTATCGGCATCAAGGCAAAAGCAAAAATTCATGTTTATCAGAACCTTTCATTTAATGCAGTGGATCCACTGGTCCTGCCACTCATTACTGCCCTTGATTGTCTGAGAATGTGGGTTTCGTCCATACCCTAGGACTACATGGAGAATGTCAAGTTTGTCCAGCATATGGAGCCAAAACTGGGCCTACCGTTTTGAACTTTGGTTCATGCTGAGCTGTTTAATCAATCAACTGATGCGTGGTGGTGCTTTGTACAGGAAATGATGATGAGCTATATGCGAGTCTTTCGTGACAAGCGGACGGTGGTCAAGATCTTGTATGATTTGTCAGGCATCATAAAGCCATCTCGGTAAGACTTCTTTAGTTTTATGTGGCCCTTGGCATATTGTTGCACCCGGTGCAGTCCCTGTTTTGGGATTGGACCAGCCACACGGCACACTGGTGCCTAGGCTCGGCCTAGGTCCGCAGTAACATGTGGTTCTCCTCTTGGGCAAGTTTGAGATGGGTGGACTCTTGCTCAATCTCTTTGGGCTTGGCTGGGTCGAGCTTGGATTAGGACCCGTCACGGCACGCATCTAACACCAACTTGCAACTGGACTGGAGTTGTCTCGAGTTCGAATGATGCATACTGCATCGTACCCCCATAAGCAACAACGTTTATGATGCTGATAGCGAGTTTGGCTGTCTCAATGCCTCATAAATTGAAGCCCCCTCCCCCCCCCCCCCCCCAAACTTATTCGGTTGTGGTAATGGATCACAAAAGTGATGATTCAATGGCCCAAGTGGGGGGTAAACACATGGTCCTTTCAAAACTAA
Source organism: Nuphar pumila (assembly GCF_984573655.1). Lineage (NCBI taxonomy): Eukaryota > Viridiplantae > Streptophyta > Magnoliopsida > Nymphaeales > Nymphaeaceae > Nuphar > Nuphar pumila. The sequence continues at coordinate 10,339,229 of NC_143257.1, forward strand.
TTTATATTAGATGTGGGTTTAATTGATTATAAGGGTGTGGCTTGGGATTCATACCCTGCTAGACAAGGCACCTCCCACGCTGTCCCCCGGATTAATTTTCTGGGTATGGTATGTCGGCACCAAAAGATCCAACCCATTAAATGCACCGGTCATGATTAGGGGTGTCAACAGGTCGGATTTGATTCGGACTCATGTGAGTTCAAATATGGATGTGTCTTTGAGGTGCTGGTATCAGATCCGGATGCAGGTCTTATTGGGTCTGCTAAGCATACCCGAGTAAAGATTATATGGACCATCCTGATCTATACCTGGTAAAATAAACTTTTTTATCATTTTTCATATTTAGATGTGTGGAAATACAATAAAAGATAAGATTCGGAACGAGGAGATACGTAAGAAGATTGGCGTTGCACCCATTGAAAATAAGGTGAGATAGAATTGTTTACGGTGGTTTGGACATATTCGGCAAAGGCCTAATGATGCTCCAATTAGAAGGATGGAGAAATGGGAAAATATATTAGTTAAAAGAGGTCGGGATAGGCCCAGGAAGACATGGATGGAGGTGATAGGAAAAGATATGAATGCTTTGAACCTCACCGAGGACATGGCATTGGATAGAAATGATTGGAGGAGAAGGATTCATGTGGAAGACCGAGAATGATTTTCTTTTTTGGTTCATATCGCCGACCCCAATTGTTTTGGGATGAAGGAGTAGTTGTTGTTTTGAAAAATCATGGGTCGACTTAATTGGATCTCAGACTGGGCCAGGGTCTAATATGACATTTCACAAACCATACTGGTCTCCATATACTAATAGGATACTTTGGGACTGAGACTCAGTTTATAATTGGATCACCTTTTTTATTACCAAACCCTGATCCAGCTTTGTATCGGGCCAGTTCCGGGTCAAACTGGACCCATTGACACCCTCCTTCTCATGAGTTTCCTAGGTGCTTGACAAGACCATCAGATTTAAGTTTAATCCCTCGGTTGTTGACCACTGTCCATCTTCAAGATGGATAGATAGCTCCCAGCCACGCTTGTCAGTAAGTGTATCTGACCTGCAACAATTTTCACAACGGTTCAGAGAAAATGCGCTGGTTCGGATTGTGAAGCTGAATTAGTTATTTTTATATTTTTAGTATAAAAATCTTTGAAAATTTTAAGAAAAGTAAAAATATTAAAATATTATGAATCAGCTGAGGTTAGAATGGGTTCATTGCCAATTGATTTTGGGCTGATACAGGAGCGAGAGTCAGACACTACCAGGTCCATAGTGTGCATTCAGATCCACTTTTATTATTATTATTTTTTAATTAGTTAGTCTGGATCTTAGTTTAAGATTTTATTTTGGATCTTATTTTATATTGAATCTATCTCAGATCTATATTAAGATTGGGGTTTCTAGGGTTGCTTTATTGTTTGCTATATATATTCATTGTATAGAATAGAAAGAGATGTGAGATTAATAAATTATGAAAGAATTTTAGTTATTTTTTTATTAGTTTTTCTGTTTTATTAGTTTATCTAGTTTCGTATGTATGCTATGGTATCGATTTCTGCGGGGTTCAAGAACGATACTCCTATTCACTGCATCAAATTGGTATTAGAGCTTCAATTGTGCTCCTCGATCATCGATTTATTGCAAAATTTCGAGGAAATATCTCATTAGAAAAAAGGATCGGTTCCCCTCAATTTAATTGATATGACCATTCAAAAAAAAAATCCCAACAGATTGAAGCTGACAAAATGATCTATAAAAGAATTTGAGGCATGTTAGGAATGTTTTGAAATCAACCAACAGAAAAATGTCTTGATATCTCTTTAATCAAATATAAGTAGGAATAGAAATGATATAGTGCAAGCATGATGGAGTGGGTTGATCACCAAAATCGAGTGTAGTTGCCTAAGCCAGGAGGCAAGTCGGGTTATCCATAAAAAGCATCACAAAACCAGCTCTTCTTCTCTATCAATCGGGTGCACAACCAGCTGAACTGGTTTGTGATCAAACCGGTTTGAGGATAAACGAACCCAATTTGTTTCTTTTTGGACCAGTTCAGGGTTTATTTTGACCACTTATTCCAATGTTTGGATCTGGATCCATCCAAAACCGATTGCAAACCCTTATTTTGTTCCAAAGTCCTCCAAACCTTCACCCAAAGTCCATATTTCAAGCTAGTTCAATCGTTTCAAACGCATTTGTGCCTCCTTATATACCCTTTAACCCTATTTTGGATCCATATATTTGTCTTAGAAACTTATAAAACCAGCATACATCTATGACAACTCTTTTCCATTTGACCCAAGTCCAAATCTAAACCCAATTGTGAAGCATTTGGATCCAATAGTACCTCTAGATGGATCCTTCCAGTTTAGTTGGATATTTTTTGAGTCGTATCCCACTAGTGCTAGCCGACCCATATTTACAATAAGTTGTAACATACTGTTGTTTATTAAGGATAGAGCTGAACTGAAAGAAGAGCAAGGAGGATCCAGACTTGAGGGCAAGTGTTTTCCAATCCGAGGAGAATGATGCAGGAGTGGGAGCGAGATACTACCGAGTCAATAGAGTCTATTCGGATTCATTTTCATTATTTGGCTTTTTTTTTGTTATTATTTAGTTTGGATCTTAGTTTAGGATTTTGTTTTGAATCTTATTTTATGTGGGATCTATCTTAAATCCATATTAAGATCAGAGAGACTGCTTTATTGTTTGCTATATAAATTCTTTGTAGAGAAGAGAAAGACATGTGAGATGAATGAATTATAAGAGAATTTTAGTTTTTTTCTTGTTTTCTTAGTTTTCTAGTTTCGTAGTTGCGCTAGAGTATCGATTTTTGCAGGTTTCAAGAGTGATCCTCCTTCACTCCTGTTCACTGCATCAGGCCCATAATGTTCTCAACAACATAAGGTTCATGTTAGGTAGGAATCAGTAATGGCATCACCCACAATACGCTTAAAGGAGTTTGGCCTGCAGTAAACTTTTTGATATGCTAGAAACAGGCAGCCGGGTCTACATAGGATCCATACACCACCAGAATCTTGATATGGATCTGGGAATGAGTTTATGCATGGCTTCACATTTAATAGCCAATAAATTCAGAATCGGACCCATTGTGGTCCTGTACACCAATAATCGGCAAAAATTTCATGGGTCGCTTCAATCTCTATAACGATCTCATTCGGTTTTCCATCACAATAATATGATGGTGATTTATTGCTAGGTAACTGGGCAATGTGTTATGCTTTCTCTTACCATGTGATGTTGTTTCTTTTCTGGAACAAAATACCGTCTAGTGTTTGATGGTTGTTATGTTGTTGTTGTTAGGATGGTTCTTGTCCTTGGGCGTCCCGGTTCGGGAAAGTCCACCCTATTGAGAGCACTAGCTGGAAAACTCGAACCTGGTCCAAGGGTCAAAGGGAAAGTAACATACAATGGTTTGGATGTGGGCTCGGTACCAAAGCAGGCGAGCGCGTACGTGGGCCAGTATGACCTTCACCAAGGCGAGTTGACGGTGCACGAGACGTTGGACTTCTCATACAATTTGTTTGGTGGCAGCACCCTATCAGGTAGGTCAATGTCAAACCCAGACCGTTCATTTTGCTCAGCTGGATGGGGGCCTTGTTGCCCTACTTGTTAATTTGGTGGTACACTCAATCTAGTTGTCAAAGTGGTACCAACCTCACAACTCACCTTGTTCGAATCTAAGAGGGCGGATCAGGTGCAATCACATTGCATACTGAAAGTGTGCCGCTGCATCTGGCCGTCCTCCATCTATGAATACAGCCTGTCAGCTGTGAGACCCACAGTGAGATGAAGGGTTGTCAGGTGGAGTGGCACACTTTCAGTGTGCAGTGCAATGTGATTGCACCTGATATGTAGTTGAATCTAGGTGCACCCTCGTCCATGATAATCAGATCCATGGTGACAAAGTTACTGAGTGGGGGTACTGACAATGTAACAGCATGCTAGAAAGAGAGGGATGCATTAGTAAGCAGAGCCTAAGGCATGGTTTATTGCTTATTAATTACCTATAATTACTTAGGTATGTTAACGGATCAGTTTTTATCTGATATCTGACCAAATCCGAATCCATTATACATGTAAAAAAAAATAATATTGGGACCTGAATCATAATTTGTATCCATTTGGCTATCTTATTAGTTGGATGGTGTTGGCCACATCTGACCCGAGTCTGAACCTTTTATATCCCTACTATTACTGCATCTTGTATTTGTCTCGATGGAATGGTTCGGTTCCAAACTGTTTTCCATGAACGCATGCTCCATGAACATTTCAATTGATCATGTTTCCAATGGGATCATGCAAAGCACACCCTTACTATGTGTGGATTTTTACTGAATTGAGTACAGTTAGAATCCATTTCCATAAAATGCTTTATACGAAAGAGTTATCAATGAGCATTTCAGTGGGTCATGTGTTTGGAACAAGAACACGCTCTTAGTGTGTGTTTGGATTGGTGGAATTGGGTGGATTTGGAATTCAATTGCACCTGATATATATATATAGCTTGTTCATTAGCATGAAAATTTTCAGATATTTGAGTTTGACAAATAGTGCATCCAAAGACATTTGCCACTGAAAAGTGCATAAAAACCAAATTGGTTCTGCTCATCGCCAAAGTCCGCCCTATTTTCGTATCCCTTATTGGGATTTCATTGTTGCAAGTTGTTTTGATTAAATCGGACTCCATAGATGTGATCTATTATTTACTGAAGATTGACAGTTAAATCGTCTAAATCTGACTTGTGTGCAGTTTTTTGATGATTCAAAAATCAACGAGGTGACAAAACACAAAATTTTTTGATATAACAAATCATATTTTTGTCAAAAAAAAAAAATTACAAATATAAGGTTTGGTTCTTATTAAATTAACCATGCTGAATCCATTTATAAGATCAGATTTGATTCGAGTGAGACCGAATCCTTTACAGGTCTTGGGCCTTTTTTTGTTTGACCAATAATCCATAGACAATTTGAAGCTGATTATTGTTTGTTTGTTTGCTTTTTGGAAGAAATTATGTCAGAGATTTATAGAAGAGAAGAGGAAACGGGTGCCAAACCCGACCCGGAGATTGATGCACTTATGAAGGTCATCATTTGGTGTTCAATGTGACAAATTTTGCTGTTATCTAAATGACCACAAAAATTGTCCATGCATTTGATTGACGCTACATCTTGTGTCATTTCAACTTTGTTAGGCTGCCATGGCGAAAGGAAGGAACCTGACACTCGAGTACATAATTGAGGTGGTCATCTTTACTCTTTGTTGCTTTTGCAATTGTCCAATGTTTCTAGCAGATGTCTTGTTTTGAGTTAGCACTTTTTTCTTCACTTAACACGAAATGATATATGCCTACAATTGCATATTGACAATTGTTGGTAATATTTTGAAAAATATTGCAAGTAACGTGGTATTCTAGTAGGCATTTTAATAGGCTAAAGTATCAGCAATGTTTATCTCGATATTATCGTTCCAAGGATAATATTTATATTATATCAGCTGAATTCAGTGGAAAAAATGTCTTTTCCCTTCTTACATGATTTCCTAGTTTTCAATTTATTTATTTTTTTCCAATTTTTTGCTATTAACAATGGCTACAACGAAATTGATGTCAATGATGTGTTGCAGGTGCTTGGTCTTTCTATCTGTGCACACACTATGGTGGGAGATCAAATGAGAAGAGGAATATCAGGAGGTCAAAAGAAGCGACTTAGCATTGGTATGGAATCATACATATTCAGAGGCTCCTAAAGAATTAATGTAAATGGGTATCGTGTCTTTGAAAATGTGTCCATGTGAGGTAGAGTTTGCTTAAGGCAATTCAGCATGTGAGGATAGTTGCACAAAATTTAATTAGAAATCTTGTTGATGGTGAACCTAGAGTGTATTATAAAACTGATTTGTGCATTTCAGGGGAGATGTTGGTGGGATCTTCAAGAGCCTTCTTCATGGATGAGATATCAAACGGTTTGGACAGTTCCACAATGTTTAAGATAGTGAAATTCCTCAGACATATGGCGCATGTCATGGATACCACCATGGTTGTGACATTGCTGCAACCATCATCAGAAACCTTTGAACTCTTTGATGATATCATACTTTTATGTCAAGGGAATATCTTATATCAAGGTCCGCGGGAGAAGGTTCTAGATTTCTTTGAGTTCATGGGATTCAAGTGCCCTGATAAAAAGAACACTCCTGATTTCCTCTTAGAGGTACATTCCTGACTTTGTAAATTTGTTTACTTGCACTTACTATAACTAAAAGTATCATTTGGGATGACAAGGTAGTTATCCACCGGTCAGATTTGATCAAAACTCATCTGAAGTTGAGTTGAGTTGAGATCAAATGAGTGGCCAAGTGCCAAGATTATGACACTAGCTAATCACATAACAGCATTGCATGGGGCACACAGCTACATAGTGCTGGCCCCACATGAAATACTGTCATGTTATTCTGTGTCAAATATCCATAACACTTTGGCCGCTCTTTGGATCTCTGCTCAGTGAGTGTGGTTGGGTGAGAAAAGTGCTAGAATGGAATGGGTGACCAGATATGACAAGGTTGTTATACAAAGTAAAACTTTCTACAAATTGAAAAATACTCCTAAAGTAGAATATGTGATTCAGGTGACGTCAGGGAAGGATCAATCACAGTATTGGACCAACAAGTACCAATGCTATAAGTATGTTCCAAACCACGAGTTTGTCAAGTCCTTCAAATCATACCAAATGAGCCATGGAGACATACAGACAACATTCCCCATGGGAGAGGAAGAGCCTTTGGCCTTGCCACTCAAGTCTTTCCATGTAAAGAAGTGGGACTTGTTCAAGATAAGCCTGTCGAGGGAGCTGTTGTTTGTGAAGAGAAACAGCACGGCGCACGCGTTCAAAGCGATTCAGATCCTACTGTTGGCCGTCATCGTGACAGCAACCTTCTCCCATGGGAAGGATCCGTTGCCAATCGACAAAGATCTTATCAGGCTGCTGGGCGCCATATACGCTGGCGTCGTAGTGTTGATGTTCAATGGCATGGTTGAACTCACCATGCTGCTTCTGAGGCTTCCTGTGTTCTTCAAGCAGAGGGATCTTCAGTGCTATCCATCATGGACCTTCTTACTGCCATCAGCACTGCTTCATGTCCCTATCACCTTGTTCGAATCAGCCATATGGGTGTTGGTAACCTACTTCCCAATTGGTTTTGCTCGCTCTGCCACCAGGTATGCATGCCTGCCTGTATGCTTCTTAAGATTGGATCTTGTTTTATTTATAGAAAACCAGTTGATGAATAATTATTTCTGAGTACGATGTGCACCAAACTGTGTGTTAAGACAGTCTCTGTGAAAGCTCACAACAGTTCTACTTATTTGGTATGGGTGACTTGTTAACCTCACCAAGCTCACGGGACATCACAAGGTCGAAAACCACAAGGGAGATCCCTTGCTATAAGGTTGAAGCTGAGTGTACTCTCAGCTGGGCAGGGGGGGAAGCCCAAAGGATTTATCAACCAGAGGCCGAGGTTTCCCTTGGCCTAGCATAAAAAGGCAGTCCCTGTGAAATGGAATCTTAATCAGGGCTGCATTTGTTTCCCTCACAAAATTCTGTGTGCTCTTGTAGGCTATTTCGGCTGTTCCTGGCATTTGTTTGCATAGGAGAATCTTCGGTCGCTCTTAATCGTCTCATTGCCACAATTGCGAGGACACAAGTCGCTTCCAACATCTTAGGGATTTCCGTCCTTGTGATGATCTATGTTCTTGGGGGTTTTGTTATTTCTAAAGGTAGGTTCTTCCTCTCTTATGGAGAGTGTGTTCTCGACGTGAAATTTTTTAGAAAATGATGGGAAAGGTATACTTGCTCCCATTATTTCCAATAATAAGAGCTTTCCTGCATGGGTGCACTATTCAGGAAAGCATCCTGTTTGCTCATAAAATGCTTAGATCATTAACAAAAAAAAAAGTTTAAAAACTTTGGATATTACCTCATGGATCAGAGTGTGAGCTCATCCAATGTTAATCCTTTAAATCAAATTCAGTAGTTTATATATGATGTTTTTTTTTTCACGTCGCAATTTGCCATATCTCTCAATAAAAGGTAGTGAACTTTGCTTTCTTGTATCTTCAGATAACATCCGTCCTTGGTGGATTTGGGGCTACTGGGTGTCTCCTGCAACATATGCTCAAAATGCGGTGGTTGTTAATGAGTTCCTAGATGAAAGATGGAACACGGTAAGGTGTGGCTTTGTTTGTGTAATCAAACAATTTTCAACGAAATCTGTTTTCGTGAGATACAACACGAAAAGCTCCAAGAGCTTCATACAATTGGTTAGGTGGGTAGACTTAAAAGCGTTCAAGTTGAAGAATGCTGCGAGTTCGATACCGGAAGTGTGCATATACTTTGCCACAAGACTGAAGCCGGAAGTACTAAACGGGAAGGTGTGATGGACCTCAGAGGTTCTAACGGAAGCCTTCACTAGAGACAGCTGAGTTCACACCCATCACGGTTGTAGCTGATGAAAACCGGGTTTTCTCATGACTTAGCTAAAAACACCAAAAAGAAAATGATATAATGCTTGAGCCTGCCCCCTTCACACGTTTAAAGCAGTTGGCTTGTCCAACACATGATCTAGATGTGGCTAGTACTGGAAGTCAGAACAGTTGGAGTTCTTGGACCAATAGCCTGCTTTTGTAGCTTGGGCCCATCCACCTGACATTAGGATCCAAACATGAGCAAACCCATTAGCGAGCTCATGAAATCAGGTGCATTCACATTTCACACAAAATCTAATGCTTCACCTGGCTGCGCAACACCTCTTGGGCATGCTCCCGAGGGCAGATCAGGTGCAATGTGATTGCACACTTTTAGTCTGCTGCTGCACCGCAAACTAAAAATGGTGGGTGATCAGGTGCAGCAGCACTCTAAAACTGTGCAATCACGTTGCATCTGATCCTCCTTCCCTGTTTGTGGGCCACAGAGAATCATGGTGGGGGCTGTGATTGCACATTGATCGGGGGACACGGATCCCATCATTTGAAATAGGATGGGTTCTATCATACATCCAATCATAACCATTCAATCAATGGATAGATGATTCTGCTGGATGGCTAGGATTGAATGTATGATGGAACCCATCCTATTTCAAATGAATGATGGGATCCGTGATTTTGATCCGGGCCTCGTGTATGCGGGAAGGAAGCTCTTTTGTGCACAAATTTTATGAGATCTGTCATCAGAAACCTATATAGCTCCATTTCAACTTACGGGCTTCTCTCTCATATGTGATCATTTCCTTCTTGCAGCCAATGCTTGGTGGGGAGACAATCGGCAAGACCTTCCTCAGAACGAGGGGAATGTTTTCAGATTCAGATTCTTATTGGATTTGCATCGGAGCTCTATGTGGATTTTGCGTAATCTTCAACACGCTCTGCGTAATTGCTTTGACTTATCTCAGGGGTATGTAACACGTTGCCAATCTCTACGTCCAAGTAACCAAAAGGTACCTCTCACCCTGAACACCAACATCCTGTAGCCTGCTACAAAGTGTTGATGCGTTCACCAAACAAGTTTACTGCAAGAATTTGTGCGCAGCTCCCATTTATTAATGGAAACTGGTGTCATGGCCTTGGTAATGTGTTTGAAAAAATAAGCCTAACACCTACTTTTGAACACCTGTAAAGTCAGAGCTTCTTGTTTTCTCCAAAATCTCTTAATTTTTTCCCCCACTCCAAAAGTGCACCTGATTTACTGCAAGTAGTGCTTTTTTGTGTTTTGTGTTTAATTTACACAGAAAGTCATTATGCAGGTAGCGATTTTCTGTGTTTGTATTTTACACAGGACATTACTGCACGCGTAAATGATTTTCTGTACTTTCTGTGGCCCCAGTACTTTGTAAAGTACTTGGCCTGATCACCTAACCACGCCTGGGAACTTGGCTTTTGGATTCTACTGTGGATTGGTGGGTTACTATAATTAATCATGTGATGTGGTTCTTGTAGCCCCACAAAGGGCTCACTCAAATGTTGCAACCGTTCCGGCTGATGATAGTAGAGGGCACGCCCGACGTGATGCCAGTCCCAAATTCGGCTTAACAAACGGGACTCCTGAGAGACGGATGGTGTTGCCGCTCCAACCTCTAACACTTACTTTCAAGCACATAAACTACTATGTCGACATGCCTGCGGTAAATTATGCATCCAATTCTTTTCTGTTCTGTTGTTCATTGGAGTGCTTGATCATGTTAACATGATTTCATATAAAGCACCATTTTCAATTTTTCTTGAGTTTTACCTGGCTGATGTCATTTACATGGTTTGTTAAGTAAAAAATAAGTTTTGGACCATGTACCTGCTGTATAAGTAGGTTTTACAAGAGCTTCAAAAATCAACAGCCTATAATCTGTCAAAATTTGACAATGTTTTAATAAAAAAATTTGATGATTTAGAGTCCTATTATTATGTGTTCTTAGCAAGCAGACCATGTTGAAAAGAGGGGCATATTAATTATATATTCAACTTGCACCTATGAAAGCAAACTAGATAGCAAAGTCATTTCGACATGACCGATTTCTATTAATATTAGCAGGCATTAAACTAATTGAAATGATCAAAATAGTGACATTTAAAAAATATATATTCAGTTAGTCTAGGAGTAGATTAATTCTTTTGTTTTAGGAAGAAAAGAAAATTTCATACAAATTTTTTAAGATATATCAAAAGGAACTTTTGTAACTTTAATTTGAAAAAACAAAAATATGTTTTTTATCGAAAAACATTTATACATTTTCTTAATGTCAACCCTTTTGAAAGTGTTTTGGTCACTTCCATTAGTTGAACATTGTTAACATTAATGGCATGCAACTTTATCCTGCATGCATGTTCTTCCTTTTTAACTTTTAATTTGTGAAGAGCAGGAAATGAAGAAATATGGGTCAAGGGAGAAGAGAATCCAATTGCTGAAGGATGTTAGCAGTGCTTTCAAACCTGGTTCCCTTACAGCACTGATGGGGGTGACGGGTGCCGGTAAAACAACATTGATGGATGTTTTGGCAGGAAGAAAGACAGGAGGGTATATAGAAGGAAGCATTAGCGTGTCCGGCTATCCGAAGAAACAAGAAACTTTTGCCAGAGTATTTGGCTATTGTGAACAGAATGATATACATTCCCCTTACATTACTGTTTATGAATCCCTTCTTTTCTCGGCATGGCTTCGACTACCTGCAGAGATTACACCGGAGACAAGAACTGTGATTCCCTCAACCACTGAGTTTTTCTTTTAGTTCGCTAAGATTGTAGTTTTGTCCACAGCATGAAGCCTATGTTAAATGGATACTCCATTTTGGCCCTCACATCGTGTTCCATTATATGCTAGTCATATTGAAAACTTCATAAAAATGGCCGTGTATACACACAGCCGTATCCATGTGACATAGCATGAAGCCCTAAAGAGTTTGATGCCATATATAAATTAATGTCCCTTCTTTTAATGTCGAGTTATTTTCACAATGTCAAAGCCTAATATACATTAGGTTCGGGTGCAGAGATTCGTGAATGAGGTGATGGAATTGGTGGAGTTGGATGGATTGAAGAGTTCATTGGTGGGTGTTCCTGCTTTGTTTGGCCTCACTACTGATCAACGCAAGCGCCTTACTATTGCGGTGGAGCTGGTTTCCAATCCCTCCATAATCTTCATGGACGAACCCACAACTGGGCTCGATACTCCGGCTGCGACCGTCGTAATGAGAGTGATGAGGAACACAGTTGATACTGGCCGTACAGTCGTTTGTACAATTCATCAGCCTAACACAGAGATCTTTGAATCATTTGATGAGGTAGATATTGGCTACTGTAGCAGCACCGCACTGTCTAGTGACACCAGTTTTTCAACAAATTTTAAATATTTCTTGGTTGAAGCCCTATGGAACTAATCTACATAGTTAATACCTAACATGTTCTGGATTCTGCAACTGTAACGTGTAAGTAGGTTTTTAGGAATTTTAAAAGTCCATAGCCCACAACATACCAAAATTGTTTGATAATAAAATCTAGTTTTTACATTGAAACAATATTCAAAGTGTATTTCCTAATAAATGAACCATGTTGAACACATCTATAGGGTTAGATTTCGCAGAAGAAACTCCTGTGATTCTCTCTGCTAGAGAGTATGGTGTAAACTATAATATCCAGTATTTTTCCCCTAGAGAAAAATTAACTTCATCTTCTTTATAGTGAAAAGAAAGCCCTGATTAATTCACATTGTTAATCAATCTAGGCACTCAAAACTTTTCTTGATGTATATATGATTGCAGCTGTTACTTATGAAAAGAGGAGGGCAGCTTATCTACAGTGGGCCTCTGGGTAATTCAGCGCAGAATATGATTAGATATTTTGAGGTAAATGGACAGATTTTTTTGGCTACCAATTTGTTCTGTCCAAATATTGACGTACTAGTTCAAGTTTCCGAGTAAGAACAAATTAAATTGATTTGCAGGCAATTCCAGGAGTATCCAAGATGAGAAATGGCTCCAATCCTGCAGCATGGATGTTGGATGTTACATCTACGGATACAGAATTTGAGCTCGGAATAGATTTTGCTGAATATTACCAGCGTTCCCCACTATACAAGTAACCACATTTATATGCTTAATTTACTATGTCATTTTTTTCTCTTTCTTCCTTTTTTCTGTTCTACTAATGGAAAAATGTGAAATTCGGGTAGGGAAAGCATGCAACTGATTGAGGAGTTGAGTAAACCATTGCCGGGCTCACAGGAACTCATCTTCACATCAAGATACGCTCGGAGTTTCAAAACTCAATGCACTGCTTGTTATCTGAAACAACATTGGTCTTACTGGAGGAACCCTGAACAAAATCTCTTGCGGTTCTTCATCACCATTTTAGTTGGTCTTATCTTTGGCACCATCTTCTGGGACATCGGTTATAGGCCGTAAGACTCTCTCTCTCTCTCTCTCTCTCTCTCTGTGTGTGTGTGTGTGTGTTAATAATCTAATGACTAATGTATCAAGCAAATTCCTTGTTTACCACACAGGAAGAAAGAGCAAGATTTGTTTAACACTCTTGGAGCCCTGTATGTATCGGCTCTGTTCTTGGGGTTTGTCAACTGCTCATCCATTCAACCCATTGTGTGGCTCGAGAGGAACGTTTTCTATCGTGAAAAATCAGCAGGGATGTACTCAGCTATGCCTTACGCCATTTCTCAGGTAGGAGAAGATGTGGTAGCCCTTTTGTTTTTAATGTCACATAGATACTCCATTTTGGCACTCATACTGTGTTCCCTTATATGCTAGTCATATTGAAAACAAAATGGCCAGTGTATCCCCATACCCACAGCCATATCCATATGACTAAGGGTGAGAAACGAATTGCGTGGCTCGGCTCATTCCAAACTCGTTTGTGTTTGGTTCGTCTGGATGCATGGCGAGCCAAGCACGAGCTCGTTCGGTATAGATAGCTAAGTTGCGCATGAACAAGGGGTGTTCATTTCCAATCATCTCGTATTTATATGGAATTTATATGCTACATTTGACAAAAACGGCATGTTAACTCAACTGGGTAGATGGTTATGCTTGTTTCTAATAGATAGGTCAAGGGTTTCATTTTCACAATGTACCCTTTGACAGAAATTGTTTTCTTAAATTATGGGGAGCGAGCTCGAGATTGGCTCGTTTGGCTCGGGCAGAAACGACCTCGGCTCATATGGGCCGAGCCTGAACATCTAGTGGCGGTAAACGAGCCAAGCCCGAACAGCCCCCTCCTGTTAGGTTCGTTCCTTTACCAGCCCTACATATGACGGTTTTTCCAAGTAGAAAATGTCCTTTCTATTTTCCTGTTTTTGGTGATTGTTCCATCATCACAAATTATCTATGATCTTATTGAAATCTTTTGAAGTAGACACAGTGATCGGGCCTAAGTACTTTACAAAAAAATTGTTGCACGAGTAGCGATTTTCTGTGTTTGTGTTTTACACACAAAATCACTGCATGCATTAGCAATTTTTTGTGGGTTATGTGTGGCTCAAGTACTTTGTAAAGTACTCGGGCTGATCACCTAATCACACCTCCAAACCTTTTCACTTTTATTATAAGAAGAAAAAAAAAAGACGTGACTCAACCCATAATAACATGTTTACCTCTTCACATAATTCGCTGGGTTTATGTGCAGTCTCGTATTAGATGTTCGAATATTGCAGTGTTATTTGTTTTTATCATATTGATGGTGTGTCTTTGTTCATTTTATCAAATAATATGTCAGAGATGGTTCTGTGAAATGATTTGCAGGTGGCTGTGGAGATCCCCTATATCATACTGCAAGTGATGCTTTTCTCGTTCATTGTGTATTCGATGATTGGATTTCAGTGGACATTGATAAAGTTTATATGGTTCATATCCTTCGTCTTCCTGGGCTTCATGTACTTTACTCTCCTTGGAATGATGTTGGTGTCTTTTTTGCCTAGCCTCGAGTTGGCAGCTGCACTGTCCTTCTTCTTCTTCGTGACATGGAACCTTTTCTCTGGTTTCTTCATTCCCAGACCGGTAAGTCGTTTTCTAAAATTTCACAGAAAATGGAGGGTACTCAGGGGCAGCGGCACATTGCATTTTGCATTTGTGCAATGTAATTGCACCTGATCCAGCCACATTTTCTCCTTCTGTATGTGCGTGTGTGCACATGTGGAGAAGAGATCCTGTCATACTCAAATTGGTGATATTGAATATGAAACAAATATATATGCACCTTGGTGGCTCCTACATGGCGGAAAGAACTATGGTCTAAATCTAATATCACTCTAAATTTATGATATTAAATATGACCAATCTCCTCTGCTTTTGTGTGTGCAGATGTGATCCGGAGAGTGCTTAAGTGTCTGGCTATGTGACAACAGCCAATCAAATGACAGCAACAAATTGCAGGTTCCAGCAAGTGATTGGTTGTGTCACTTAGCCAGGCACTTAGGCTCTCTCTTTGAAGTTCTTTCGGCTCTCTCTCTCTCTCTCTCTCTCTCTCTCTCTCTCTCTCTCTCTTTTGTGTGTATTCATATAAAGTTCACCGATAGGAAACATGCCAAATGTCATGAACAGCCTTCCTGCTTTTTGTTAATAAGATAACACTTTAATTGTGAAGTGATGTTGATGCTGCAGATGATGCGTTCATGGCTCAGATGGTACTACTGGGCGAACCCGGCAGCATGGACGATCTACGGCCTCATGGTGACCCAGTTGAAAGATCGGCCAGAGGCTGTACAAATTTTTGGTGGAGAAAAACAGACTCCTAAGCAATTCATGGAATCCTATCTAGGGTTAAGGGCCGACTTCCTTTTTCCTATTCTTGGACTCCATGGTGCCGTCATCCTCCTCTTCCTCTTTATTTTCACCTTCAACATCAAGTATCTCAATTTCCAAAGGAGATGAGATCACCACTTTCATACGATTCATAATACATGCATTGGTGCAGTGTATAAGGTTTTATATATTGTTATAAAAAGTTTAAAGAAAAAATATTATGGGACTTGTATGTGTTCCTTGTTATCAGTTATTTTGTAAATATGAAATACGAAGTGTGTTATGTATCCCATTGACAAACTTCTCAAGGTCATCGACAAAAAAAAAAGGTGACCGAGTCTTTGCGCATGTCTTTATTAAGATTAACAGTGGAAAATAAGGTCTCTCTCTCTCTCTCTAAAAAAGGAAACACAAGATGAAAGAAGCACTCAAAATATTTATTTTATCCTAAATTCTTTAATATGAGGGCTATTCACCTTGATTGCACCCAAATTGTTAAAAAAGATTGTTGGTCCATTCTGGTATATCATTGGAGAGGATGTGACCAACGCACTAAAGAATGTTTTTCATTGTAGTCATCTTCTCAAACTACAAACCTTAGCTACTATCTGAACCTCTTGCTTCTTAAGATGACAAAATCCTAAAGGAGAAACAGGATCAAAACAAAAAAGGTCACTTCAATGGTATCTTGTGGTGCAATGCACATGCGTAGAGAGAAGAGAAGTTGAGCTATCAATGATTGTTGGCTTTGGCATAGGCAATTAGGTCATGCTAGAACTAGTGTTATTTTTAAAATTATCAAGCATGATCTTGTAAAGAGTTTGCCAAGATTGTGTTTTGCTTTAGACAAGGTTTATAATGCATGTACAAAAGGTAAACATACAAAATCTTCATTCAAATCTAAAAATGTTGTTTCTACTTCAAGACCTTTAGAGCTTCTACTTTTAAATCCTTTTGGTCCATCTAAAACAATTAGTCTTGATACAAAAAAGTTTACATTTGTAATTGTTGATGTTTTCTCTTGTTTTACTTGGGTTGTTCTTCTTGCTAACAAAAGTGATGCATTACATGAATTTATCAAGTTTTGCAAATGCATTCAATTAAGAAAAGGATATTCAATTACATACATTAAAAGTGATCACGGTAGAGAATTTGAAAACTTAGATTTTACAAAATTGTTTCTTTCAACTTCTCCTCCCTTATGACTCCTTAACAAAATAGAGTTGTTGAAAGAAAAAATAGACTTTGGAGAAAATAACAAGAACCATGCTTTGTAAAAACAACTTTCCTCATTATTTTTGAGGCAAAGCTATAAATACAACTTGCTACATCACAAATAAAGATATGATAAGACATATCCTTAAAAAGACTCTTTATGAGCTTTACAAGGGAATGAAGCCCAATATTTTTTATTTTAAATCTTTTGATTACAAATATTTTATTTTAAACAATGGTAAGAATAATTTAGATAAGTTTGGTGCCAACAATGATGAAGGTATATTTTTTGGTTATTCATTGTCTTCTAAAGCTTATAGAGTATTTGATAAAAAAAATCCTGTTGAGGAATCCATTCATGTTATATTTGGTGAATTTATTCTCCCACCAAGTAAGAGCATGAAGCAAGAGAAGAGTGTGCAAGAAGAATTGAACCCCCTTTGAAAGATTTGCAAGAAAATACTATCCAACATAATGATCTTCTTAAAGAATATAGGTATGCCAAGGATCATCCCAAGAAAAATATATTTGGTACTCCAAATGAAGGGGTAAGAACTAGGCTTTATTTAAATAATATATGCAAGTTTCTAGGTTTTGTTTCTCAAATTGAACATAAGTCAATTGATGATGCTCTTAATGATGAATTAGTCATGTAAGAAGAACATAATCAATTTGATAGAAATGATATTTGAAATCTAGTTCAAAGACCCAAAGATTATGTTATTGAAACAAAATGGGTTTTTAGAAACAAACTTGATGAATTTGTTAAAATAATTAGAAATAAGGCTAAGCATGTTACCTAAGGATAAAGCCAAGAGGAAGGAATTAATTTTGATGAAATCTATGCAATGGTTGCTAGATTAGATGCTATTAGAATGCTATTGGCATTTGCATGCATTCTTGATTTTAAATTATTCCAAATAGATGCCAAAAGTGGTTTCTTAAATAGTTTTATCAAAGAAGAAGTTTATGTGGAACAACCCCCAAATTTGAAGATTCTTATTTTTTAAACTATGTATTTAAACTTAAGAAGTTTTTTATGGATTGAAACAAGCCCTTCGTGCTTGGTATGAAAGGCTTAGCACATTTTTAATAAATCAAGGTTTTTCTAAAGGTCAAGTTGATACAACTCTTTTTATCAAAAAGAATGATCTTGAAACTTTGATAGTTCAAATTTATGTTGTTGATATTATATTTGGAGCTACTAATGAATCTATGAGCAATGGATTTTCTAAGCTTATGCCGGAAGCATTCACGTGGGAGAATTAAGCTTATTTCTTGGACTGCATGTCAAGCAAAGCAAAGAAGAGATTTTCATTAGTTAAACCAAGTATACTAAAGAACTATTGAAAAAGTATAACTTGCACAACTCCAAGGGATGTTCAACCTCTATATCTACTTCAATCAAATTATAAAATAATAAAAAAGGTAAATTTGTTGACACTAAGCTCTATAAAGGAATGCTAGGATCTTTGTTATATTTAACGGCTAGTAGGTCGAACATATTGTTTAGTGTGTGCTTATGTGCTAGATATCAAAGCAATCATAAACAACTCCATCAAAGTGTCGTTAAGAAAATTTTAGATATCTATTGACCACCTTGGATCTTGGTCTCTGTTATTCAAAAAAGAATATTCATATGAACTTGTGGCCTATTCTAATTTGATTATGCCAAATGCAAGATAGATAGAAAGAACACAAGTGGAACATGCCAATTTTTTGGTGATTGTTTGATCTCTTGGTCTTCTAAGAAACAACAGTTTGTGAGATTATCCACCACCTAGGCTGAGTATGTGGCCGTTGGTAGTTATTGTGCTCAAATATTGTGGCTTATACATCAATTGTGTGATTTTAATGTCAATTTATATCATATACCTCTTTATTGAGATAATATTGGTGCAATAAATCTCTCTAAAAATCTCATCCAATATTCCAGATCTAAGCATATAAAATTAGATATCATTTCATTAGGGATCATGTAAGTATAGGTGATATAAAGCTAAGGTTTGTTTACACCGATGAACAATTGGCAGATATTTTTATAAAACTTAAGTAAAGAAAGATTTTCTATAATTAAAAGGGAGCTTAGTATGTACAATTCACTACAAGAAAAATGCTAATTAGCGACGAATATTTGCGACAGATTTTTTTCGTCGCAAAGTTGCGATGGATTAGCGAGAGAAAACTATTTGTCGCTAACATTCGAAATATTTGCAAAAGTAGCGACAAAAATATTTCCCTCGCTAAATCCGTCGCTACTTAGCGATGGATTACCGATAAAAAATTTTCGTCGCCAAAACACTACAAAAAAATACTAATTAGCGACAGAATTAGCGAGGGAATTTTTTCGTCGCTAATCCATCGCTAAATAGCGACGGAAAAATTCCCTCGCTAATTCCGTCGCTAATTTTCGATTTAAACCATCCCACCTGAGGCGCAAAATTTTTCCTCCCTCCGTTTTTTCCTCCCCCCGTTTGATTTAAACCGCCCTTCCTCTGACGACGCATAGCGGCTCCCTGAGCCGTGACACTGGCGTCGGCCCTTCGAGCGTCCTCCCCCTCCCCACCGCCCATCCTGCCTCTCCCTCGCCTAAGGCCCTCCGAGCGTGACTAGCGTCATCCCCCAGACCGTCCTCCTCCTCCCGCTACCTCTCCCTCGTGCCGTCCTCCTCCTCCCGATGGTGCCCCTTGCCGGTCTCCACCGCCTGATTGGCCGCCTGCAGCTGCGCGCGTCCCTTCTCCCGCCGTGATTGGCTCGTTGCGGAAGAGCGTCTCGACACCGGAACGCATCGGTTCTGTGCAAAAAATTTGCTCCCTGCCGAAGAACGCATCGACAGAGAGCAAATTTTTTTTTTAAATTTAACGACGGATTAGTGACAGATATTATCCATCGCTAATTTAAAATAGTGAAAGACTCGCAATGGATCATGTTCGTCGCAAATTAGAGACAAAAGTAGCGACGGATAAGTTCTGTCACTACTTAGCGTCGAAAAAATTGTGATGAAAGTTATTCATCACTAATCTGACGCTAATCCGTCGCTAAACCATTTAGCGACGGATTAGCGTCGGATTTAGGTCGTCGCTAATCCACAGGTTTCTTGTAGTGATTGTTCTTGATTTTTTATGTGAATGCATGCTCCTAGATATATGCTCTTAAATGAAAAAGATTTTTTTTAAATTGCTTGAATCATGTGATTGATTTGAATGTTTATTAATCTAAAAAGAATGTGAGCCAAAAAAGAAAATTTTGTTTGGATATTGGAAGAATTTCATATCATCATCTTAATCCATTAAGTATGTACTATGTATGTACATACCAAGAATTTCAGCTTGGTATGTACAATTGTTCTTGATTTTCTATATGAATGCATGCTCCTAGATATATGCTCTTAAATGAAAAAGATTTGTTTTAAATTGTTTGAATCATATGATTGATTTGAATGTTTATTAATCTAAAAAGAATGTGTGCCAAAAAAAAAATGTGTTAGGATATTGGAAGAATTTCAAATCATCATCTTAATCCATTAAGTTTTATCTTGAATTTTCTCAAGTTTTGCCTCAAGTGTGCTTGAGTCGACTCCCCATAAGAATCTCACATTATTTTCTCTTAAGACTGTTTTTAAGCATTGAGAGGCGACTCTTTTATTTCTAGTGTAGACCCTTTGCTTTTCAAGTGTTGACCATTTTATTTTGAGAGTCGATCCCTCACTGTTCTTTTGATTAACATTGAACTCGATTGTCGACCCTTTCATTCCGAGAGTCAACCCCTCATTTTTGTTTTGTATTCAATTCTCTCATGTGTAACGCCCCAAAATTTTTTCAAGAGATCATCAAAGTCTTCAAAAAGCATTTTCTTTTTTATAAAGTCTTCAAAAAGGCTTTCTAAATTATTAATCTTCAAGAATAAATTTTTCATATCACATTCATCTAGAGATTTTAAGAAACCAAATGTTAATTTAATAAATCCTATAAATTCAATCGTGTTTATATGGATTTTCAATAATTCATTTTTCCCACATGAATTTTATCACTTTCATACGAATTTTGAGAATCAAAAATCCGATTTTCACATTCACATTATTTATTTTCAAGAAAGCATTTCTCATAAATGAATCTTATAATTTGCACATGAATTTCCATGAAATCAAGTTTTTAATTCCTATATTCACATGTATTTCTAATAATCTTCCAAATTAGAGACTAGCATGATTTTCTTAAGTAGGCTATGGTGGAATTAAAAAATTTTGAGATGCTTAAACTCTTAAGAATGAAAACACCATGAAACCAACTAAATTTTATGGTTAATCATGGTTCTTGAAATGAGAAAACACCATTGAAATTGGTGCTTTTCCATTTCAAAAATGAACATTGTCAAAATCGTGTGGATCAAGAAAGAGACATAAGAAAAGAAAATAATAATATGCACATTCCTTTGCCATATCTACATGTGCTATGGAAACATATGTTTATATAGTTTGATGAGACAGAGAATAGAAGATAGATGAGGGTTTGAATAATTATCAAGATGTATAAATAATAAATCCACTTACCTTGACTTGTGAAATGCAACTAGGCTTTGATCTTCTTCTTTAATTGGATCTTTCAACTCACTAGGAGTGTAGAGAAGAGTTCCTAATTGGCACCCTTCACTACACCTAAGTGAAGAAAGAGGAAAATACAAAAATCATGAATGAGAGAGAAAACAAGAGAGAGAAAGAGTTTGTAAACTCTTGGACATCTCTCATTCACAAATTGAGGGGGTATTTATAGGATTAAGGTAATGATTACATCCAAGATGTGTGGCTTGGATCTATTACAAGGAATCAAAGGTTGAGATCTAATCATCTCAGTTATCAAAAAATTTCTTCCAAGCATAACCCTTGACCTCCATATCACATGTAAAAATTTTCTAATATGGAAACCTATTCTAAGTTATAGATTCTAGTTTTTCTACTTTATTTGTTCTACCTATGTTATTTTGGAGATTCACCTTGGGATTGGGTGTATCTCACTTGGATTCAAAAATCTAAATTTCATCGTTATCAAAAATTGCCCCTCTCTTGTTGTACTTCCATTTAGTTAAATTCAAACTATCATAACTACTTAGTTACCTTTTCTCTTTATTTTAATTATTTATTATTTTATTATTTCTTTGATATTTCATTTAACAACCTCAATTGATGCTAATTCCATATTAGATCTTATTTTTCTCAAAATTTCATATTGAGTCTTTAATTTTTCAAAATTCATATTGAGTCTTTATTTTTTAAAAATTCTATTTTGAGGCTTTATTTTTCTGAAATTTCATTTTAAGTATTTATTTTTCTGAAATTCCATTCTAAGTCTTTATTTCTACTTTGAACCTTCTAACTTGATCTAGTCTACTAAGTTAAAAACTTTACATAAATATTGTAATTAAACAAAAATAATACTTTAAGGCATAATTCAGAAATAACTAGCTTTTTTAAACTAATTAGATATTGTTTTTTAAATCAGATTTAACAAATAACTACTAAATAAACATTTTTGGTAAATTAATATAAAAACTCTATATTCTAGAAATATAAGGAACATATAGAATCAATATTTTCACATTTAAATTTCCTCTATATTGTATTAAAATACCTAAAAATTTGTGGGTCTTACATCCTACCCTTCTTAGAAAGGATTTCGTCCGCAAAATCTGATCATGTAACTATATGAATAGGCTAGATATTTTTCTCTCATACTGGTCTTATATTCCTATGTACATTCCTTGATGCCATGATATTGTCAATGTACCTTGATCAATGGGATAGCCTTTGATTTCAAAACTTGATCTCGATGATCAATGATCTCTATCAGTTGTTCTAGAACAGTTAGATCCTTTTGTACCTTCATATCCTCATACTTAATGTAGGATGAGTTGTGAATGTATTTTCGTAACATCGATACGTGAAAAATGTTATGAATCTGAGCATACTATGACAGTAATTCCACATGGTATGTTGTTTCGCCAATCCGTTCCAGGATTTTTAACGGTCCAACGAATCTCGAGCTTAATTTCTTCTTCTTCTTGAATTGAAATACGCTCTTGGTAGGAGATACTTTCATAAATACCATGTCTCCTTCCTCAAAAGTGAGCTCCTAATGGCGCTGGTTGGAATAACTCTTCTGCATATCTTGTGCAGCTTTCAATCTGTCTTGAATCTTCTGGACTTGTTAAGTGTAGTGCTGTAAGACCATAGGTGGCTCAATTGATAGCTCACCGATGTTGTTTCAATAAGTTGGTGATCTGCATGGTCTTTCATAAAAAGCCTCGTATAGAGTCATTCCAATACTTGCGTGATAACTGTTGTTGTATGCAAATTCTACCAAACTTAGATGCACATCCCAGTCATTCTTTCAATCAAATATACAAGCTCGTAGCATGTGCTCCAGGGTTTGAATTGTCCTTTCTGATTGACCATCAGTATGTTGATGGAATGCGGTACTGAATTTAAGTTGTGAATCATGAATCACAGTTTGAGATGATCAAAATTAGCACTCCATCACGATTTTCTTAATATACAAATCAACCAGACTCTCCAGAGGCTAATTGATCTTGATGGGTAAGAAGTGGGCAAACTTGGTGAGTCTGTCAACTATAACCCAAATTACATTATGCTTTCTGTCGGTCCTTGGTAAACTTACCACAAAATCTATGGTAATGTCTTCCCGTTTTCAGTAAAGAATCTTGATTCTCTGCATCATTCCTCCAAGCTTTTAGTGCTCGATCTTAATTTGTTGACAAGTCAAGCATCTAGAGACGTAAGTTGCTATTTCTCGCTTCTTGTTGTTCCACCAATATCTTCGTTGCAAATCCTTGAATATCTTAGTACCTCCAGGATGGATGGTGTACTTGGTCTTATGGGCTTCATCAAGAATTTTTTGTCTCAGCTCTAGGTTATTTGGTACCCAGGGTCATCCTTTCATATGAATACTCTCATCATTTTTAATATGAAAACATATACCTTCTTCTAGCGCTCATGCTTTCAATCTTTCAAATTGCACGCCCTGCTTCTGTTCTGAAATGTTTTTTTAACGAATCTCAGATTATATGGTTAAACCAAACAATTGGTTAACTCCACGATTGTCTAAAAATGGCTTCCATGCAATCAAATCTTCTACTAGCTTCTAGCTTCTTACAAGATTGGTCAGAACACTATGAGACTTGAGACTAAGCGCATCTGCTATGACATTTGCCTTTCTTGGGTGATAGGATAAGGTAAATTCGTAATCCTTGATAAATTCTAACCATCATCATTGTCTCATGTTTAACTCTTTCTGAGAGGAGATATTTGAGACTCTCATGATCCAAAATGACATCAAATTTGTCTTCATACAAGTAGTGTTGCCAAAGCTTCAGTGCGAACACTACTATTGCTAGCTCCAAATCATGGGTTAGATAGTTTCGTTCGTAAATCGTTAATTATCGTGATACATCGGCTATAACTTTATCATTTTGCATCAGCACACAACCCAAGCCGGTTCCAAAGGCATCTATGTATACAATAAATCCTCCTCGACCTAAAGGCAAAGCTAAGATAAGGGTTGTCGTGAGCTTTATCTTCAAGATGTAGAAACTCTCTTCGCATCCATTCATCCATTCAAATTTAATTTCTTTGCATAGGAGTTTGGTCATAGACAAGGCAATTCTAGAAAAGTCTTGGATGAATTGCCGGTAGTAACTTGCTAGACCAAGAAAACTCCTAATGTCATTGACATTCTTAAGTTGCTTCCAATACAGTACAACTTCTACCTTGGTAGGATCCACGGATACTCTATTCTTAGTTATCACGTGACCTAAAAATATCACTTCTTCAAGCCAAAATTCACACTTAGAAAAATTAACGAACAATTGGTGTTCTCTAAGAACTCCTAATATGATCTTCAAGTGCTCTCTATGTTGCTCCATATTTTCTGAGTAAATCAGATGTCATTGATGAATACAATCACAAATGTATCCACATACGGTCATAAATGTATCCACATACAGTCGAAATACTCGGTTCATGAGATCCATGAAGGTTGTTGGTGCATTAGTGAGTCTGAAAGGCATCACTACGAACTCATAATGTTCATACCTTTTTCGAAAGGCAGTCTTAGGGATATCTTCATCATTAATCCTGAGTTAATGGTACCTAGTTCTAAGGTCGATCTTTGAAAATACATTTTCCTTTTGCAATTGGTCGAATAGATCCTCAATACATGGTAATGGATACTTATTCTTGATGGTAGCTTGATTGAGTATCCTGTAGTCAATGAACAATCTTATCGTTCTATTTTTCTTCTTCATAAATAGTATCGGTGTACCCCAAGGTGACACACTCGGTCGAATGAATCCTCGATCCATAAGTTTCTACAGTTGCTTCTTTAATTCCCGAGTTCTGCTGGCACCATCCGGTATGGTGCTTTGAAAATTGATATTGTTCTAGGTAATAACTCGATGCTGAATTCCACTTCTCGCTGTGGTGAAAGTTCAGGTAACTCCTCCGAGAATACACCAGGGAATTCTCTCACTATATCCAACTCTTTTATCGATATAGTTCTAGGTTCATCTAGATTGATATTGATAAGAAAAGCAGTATATCTCTTCTGAATGTACTTTTGATCTTTCAAGGATGATATCACTTTGTTCTTCAGTGTGGGCCTAGAGAATTTAAATTCTACGATTGGACAATTGGGTTTTGTCAAAATAACCTTTCCTTCTCGATACATAACACATGCATGGTACTCGTATAACCAGTCCATGCCCAATATCGAGTAGGATCACATCGATAAAAAGTTTTTTCCAACTATCAACACTTCTATATTCAGTACATAGGTGTGATCGTTGCAAAAAAAAATTCCTTTTTTTCCTTCTCTCTTTCCTTTCTAGCCCATTTTCCCTTTTTGAAGGGGAAAAATAAAGAAAGAAAGAAAGAAGAGAGAGAAAATAAAGAAAGAAAGAAAGGAAACTCTTTTGCAAAGTGTCACTTGACCTTTATTTGAAAAAGATTTTTTGATAAATTAACTCGCCTCCGTTTTTTAAAATTTGCGAAAAAAGATGGAGAGATGGGATTTTCTCGTCTGTACGAGGTTCAACCATTCCTGGCGCCTTTACTAGGGGTAATTGAACCAAGGATCAAATAAATGCCTTTTGCTTTGCCTAAATTTGTCTAAGTAATTATCCAAAAATCCTAAATGCACATTGAATCATGCTTGTGCAATGAAAATGCAAGGGTGTATGCTTTTGAGAAAATGCTTCAGAAATTTTAGGACTGTTTCAAGTGATTTTGAAATAAGTTTGAAAAAAAACATCTTTGAAGAAATGGTTCAAAAAGTTGAACTTGATTTAGAAAAACTGAAATTTGAATTTGAGTTTGGAATTTTGAAGTGAACTTGGGATTTTGAAAAGAGAATTTGAAATTCTGAAGTTGAAATCCTAACTGAGATCAAAGATAGACTAAAATTTGAATTGAAGAAGGAAGACTTGAAATTAAAAAATGAAATTTGGAAAATAAGAGTTGAACTTGGAATTCATACTGGAATTGAGATGAAATTGGAAATTGGAAAATAGAATTTGAAATCAGAATGAAATTTCAAAGTTGAATTGAACTTTGAAATTTGAATATTGAATTGATTTTGAAATTGAATTTTGAGTTTGGAAATGAATTTGGAAATTTGAAATTTGAATTTAAACTTTGAAATCAAGATTGAAATTGGATTGAGAATAGAATTTTGAATTCAAACTTGAAATTTGAAATCAGAAGGGAATCTGAAAACTGAATTGAATTTGAAAATCAGAACTATATTTGAAAATTTATCTCAGAAATCACTTGAATTGGGAAAATGATTTGAAATAATTTGAAAAAGAATGCAATTCTATCCTAAATGATGAATGCTTTGAAAGGATTTGAAAATTGGAATTTAAAAGAATATTTTATTCTTTATTAGAGTTGAAATAAGATTAGAATTATAATACATTCATGACTATGGTCACAAGTGTATTATAATACAACCTATATTTAAATTCTAATAAAGAATAAAATAAATTTTGGTGCCTTTATAGGATTTAAAATGAAATTAACTTTTAATATATCCATGACTACGGCTACAAATATATCTTAAGTTAATTCACATATTAAATTCTGATAGAGGAAGAAAAGAATATTTCAGAAAAATATGATAAAAATCAAGTGTTATTCCATAAAAGATAAAAATTCTAAGTATTGTTCACATTTTGACTATGGCCATAAATGTGAATCATTTACTTAGAATTGTTTACCTTTTATTAGAAAGGTGCATGTGCCATTCGTGTTTCACCATTATGGATTTTTGAAATAAATGTGAAAATAAAATGATATATCACAGACAACTATGAAATCTATATGCTCATACATTCTATTCTAAGCTGAAAATATAAAATTCTCATTAATGTCAACTTATTATAATCTTTAAATTGAAATTGAAATAATAAAATCCTAATCTAGGAAAGAAATGTGATTTCCCATGTTTTTTCTGCAAAAACTGAGTTAGTACAGGGCAGAAATGTAAAACATAGGAGAAAATGGAAAATGTCATATCAGAAACTCATATGCATATGGCAAAGTATGATGTCTATATTAACAAAGGAAATGTATATACACATGTGCATGCATATGCCAATGAAGGAAATGTATATACAGATATATGTGCATATATCCGTTAAGGAGATGCATATACAAGTGTTCATGTTTAAGAGAAAATGTGCATTTTTAGAATGCATAGGTAATGTAATGCATATATTCAATGATAAAATGCATATAAACATGCATGGGCAAGGTTGATATTGATGGGAAATGCAATACGAAAATACAAGTGCAACATGTGAAGATATAAATGAAAGTGAGTGTCAGGTATAGCAGAAAATTATAGTAATGCATATTCAGGTGGAGGAGCTGTGGAAGATGTGTTGCAAAAGACAGGTGAAGTGTACGTATTCTACTGCAAGTGCAGTGGTGGTGATGACAGCAAGCCACCATGAAGGATGTCATAGGTGAAGATGGCAGCATGCTTATGCAGTGAGGAGGGCAGATAGCAGTGCTGAAAGGTGCCCAGGTGTTGTGTAGCAGTGAGGGTGTAGAAAATGCTAGGTGAGTGCTATGGCATGGTGAAAGTGCAGCAGGTGTAAAGGGGAGAGTGTTGTAGCAGGAAATGGCGATGAAGAGGGGTGAAGGGTGTAGTATAAACACTGCTGTGCAGCAAGCAAGTGGCTAAAATATTGTTGTTGTAGGTGATATTACAGTGGAGGCAATAAGCAGTGAAGGTGGCTTACAATAGCACATGTGAAGGTGTTTGGATATGCTGGAGGTTGCAACAGGGTAAGTGTAGGTGGTTGCGCGTGTGCTGTAATGTTGTGCACAAGGAACATTGTCGCAACAACATGTATGTAGATGCTGGAGGTGGTGGTGTAGGAAGCTACGGAGGTACGGTGGGGTTGTTGATAGTGCTGAAAATGAAAACTGAAGGTGATGCCTAGGTGCAAAGGTGACATGCTGAGAATGATAGGTGCTGCGATAGTGGAATGTGGTTGTAAGTGTTGTGCACAAAGCATATGCAATGTGAGCGTGGATGCAGGAGTGGGTGCGAGTTGCAGGGGATGGAAATGGTAAGTGCAACAGTATAATGGAGGTGTGGTGTTGTAAGTACAACAGTGGCAGGTAAGGTGCATGTAAGAATGTTGTGAATATAAGTGCTAATAGGTGTAGAAGATGGTGACTGCATGTGGGGAAGATGAAGTGTTGAAGCATGTTGTGGGTGCAACTTACAGCAGGTAAGTGTAGGGGACATATCAGCGATATAGTAGTGATGGTGCACAAATGTAGCAGGGCAGTCACTGTAAGGTGTGAAGGAGATAATGCTGGAGAAGGTTAGTGATGGGATGAAAGCAGTAGGTGATAGTGGTAATGTATAGGTGATGTGTGCAGCACATTGGGGTATGAGATGTGCTGCTGCAGGCAGGGGATATGAACATGTTGAAGGTGCAGCAGGGTGTGTTGCAAGTGGTGAAGTGGGAAATGGTTGTGCATTTGTGAAGGAAGTGAAGGTAGGTTGTGGGATTAATGTAATAGAAGTGTGAAGATACAGGTGAAATTGAATGTGTTGGGTACAGAGGAGAAGGTGTTATAGCAGTGCATGATATGATATTGTATAGATAACTAGATGTTGGAACCTACAGGTAGTGTGTAAGTGAGTGGGTGCTATGACTCAATGTCATAATAACTGAAATGCCGCAAGATGGTGATGTGAAAGAGGTCCCAGCAGGTGCAAGTAGTGTATAGGTAGTTGAAGGAGTTAGGAATTAGTGTAGTGCATGGGGATAATGTGCATTAGAAGGTGTAAAGGAGTTTTTACTGTAACGCCCCAAATTTCAAACTTGCGAACCTTTTCAGAAAAACAGGCAAGAGACTAGAAATATCTCTTTCCTTCAGAGTTTGTTTATGAAATCAGCGAAAGATTTTTTTTTTGATAAATCATAAGGCAAGGTGACAACTTTGGGCACGTTAGCTAAAAGAACCAAAAGTCACAAGATTCAGATATCCCAAGGAAAATTCAATACAAACCCATAGTGTCCAGGACGCGAGCTAAGAGCAGGAAGAAGAAGTCTTGAAGTCATCTTGCAATCGCGCCATCACCCGTAGTGTACCTAATCATCACCTGTACCCATAGAATGGGTTAGTTTCGCGAAAAACTAGTAGGTGCACAAGAGAGACTACAAGAAACTGAATTAAGTATATTTAATTCAGTAGGTTACGCAGTTTAAAGTAGATATGCAGTTAAACAGGTAAGCAATGCAAGCAGGTGAATAGTGCAAACGCTTAAGTAGTACAAGTGAATAAGTAGTGCGAGCGAGTAAGTATTTCAAGCGAGTCAGCAATGCAAGTGTGTAAGCAGTGCAAACGGTAAGCAGTTCAAAGCAAGTAAGCAGTGCAACTGCGTAAGTAGTGCAAACAGTAAGCAGTTCAAAGTAAGTAAGCAGTGCAACTGACAAACACAACATACGATTCAATTGATCGTAGGCTGTGAACCACCACGCAACTAGCTTGTTCTCGTTCCTAGCTCGAGGTCTTTGCATCTAATCACCATCAGGACATCGTTTGTCGCTCTCACGACTTCTAACAAAGGCTTTGTTCTGAACAATTTTAATCTATTCTCATCTCTCAAAGTCTTACGCAGCCAACTGTCACCGGTTATGACTCACTAAGGCGTCATACTTTCTCAGAAAGGCTCACCCTTCCGTAGAAGGTCCAAAACATAATCACTAACTCAAATCGCTAACGATCTGATTCTCACACTTGAGTCCTGCATGTAATCATGCTAAAACAGAAAGCCGAAACTATGAATTCATAGTTGGCTATCATAAACAATCTCAGGAGATCGTCACAACTCACCATAACTTTTTATGATAAGCAAAAACACAAGATCCACGTTGGATCGCTCGGTCCGAGAGATATATGACCGGACAACGAAATTCCTCCCTAGAGGGTATACCTGATCTTGGACCATACACTTCCTCACAGGAGTTCAACGACTTGGCGGCTACTTGTTCGTGGACAGTGTACGTCCTCACAGAGATTCTACCTCTCTAGCCGGGTCACCTGATCTGGGAAATGTATAACCTCACAAGGAATTTCACCCTAGATGGTATACCTGGTCTTGGACCATACACTTCCTCACAGGAGTTCACCGCCTTTGCGGCTACCCGTTCGTGGATAGTGTACGTCCTCACAGATAATCCTTTGGAGATCAGGTCCTCAACAGACACCCTACTCGATGATACATGCTCAATACAGTCGACTGCTCTGAACAGTTGACCACTCTTGGGGTTAGTAACCACAATATGGGCACAAACATGCATATCAACATTATGCATCATATCACTTCACATAGAAGCATATAATCCTACGCATCGTGTTATTGTCACGAGGAACAATACAATCCTCAAATAGGACCTCAAAGCATGCGTAAACGACACATGAGAACACGCAGATATGGCAATCCAGTTGATTCTATGGGCGAAGACTAACTAACTCTACCCGTCAGCCAAACAAAATAACTGAATAAGACGAGCACTCATAACAATGCTCGTAAAACATACAATTACCATAAAATGGCTCAGGCCATCAACAAGTAATTAAATTAATCGTAAGGCATAAACCATTGCATCACAAGCCAATCATAAGCAATCATACGATAGCAGTTATATCACAATATGTAAGCAGCTTATAAGACAAGCGACCACATCAATCCTAGTTGCTACCAGTTCGTAGATTACGAGTTGTATGCAATCACATCAATCATAAAAGATGCAAGCCAACAAGTGCTACGCTATAATTAGCACCAAACAGTTCAACCAAGGGATAAAGCAAGTCATATGCTAATATGTAGCAACTAGCATAATGCTATTATTATAAGCATTTAATTAGCATGATAAGATCCTTATTACTCCGCAAAGAACTGCGTAAGCAATTTAACAACTAGAGTAACGCCTTGACAGGCGTGCACAGCTCAACGAGTGGCATACTGAACTACCGAGCAAGCAAGCGATTCAGTAGTGTAAGCGAGTCAGTAGTGCAAGCGAATCTGTAGTGCAAGGAAATCAATAGTGCAAGCGAATCAATAGTGCAAGCGAATCTCACGACCCAACGACCAGTCTGAACAGACCCTATGTTTCAATAATTACGAACCTGCGGGTACGCGCAGGCAAAACATAGAACTAACTAAGACTAGTTCGGACGTCTGTTATTCTATGTATTTTCAATAACTTGAATAGCTAGTTGAGTTCGCTCCAAAGGGACGACTTTAGCCGAGAGAGGATTCCCCAAAGGAGGTTGTGCCACGGATGCATCCAACTTCTACAGAAGTGTTGAGCTAACTAATGTAGCCCCTTTCCCCTAACTCCAATGACTGGGGAGGCATGATTGTTGCCTGTGGGGTGGTTGTTAACAACCTGTCCATTGGAGTTTGTACCGCTCTGTCCTCTCCCTTGACAGACACATAGAAGCGAATAGGTACGTTAGGGGTTGCTTAACTAACGACCCATTCTATGTTGTGGTCTTTAAACCACTCGAGCATCTTGCCTGTGAAGGCGAATGTGAGGCCATTTATGTGATTACAACATTTTGCATTTAGCGTTGTTCGAGGTCACACGACCATCTCATCCGATCATCGCAGTACTAGATATGTCGTGCACGACAACAAGTACTCTAGGATAAAGGGGGTATAGTTCCTCAATAGCAGCCTCAACAGGAGTGTTTCACAAAGATGTAAAGTTTATCAACTTTACTTTATCTTTTGAAACAACAGTACCTTGTGCCAACATTATACATGTGATTATCTCGAATCACATCCGCTATCGAAGTATCTACATGTCTCGCATGACTCGATACCGGCCTCGATAGACGGGATACGGGTTTCTCAATAGAACACTCGCTAAGAAGTTCGCTCGAACCCCCAATTCGAAATCACCCGGGATAAGCCAAAAAGGCGAACAGAACCAGCCAGTCACATCTTTCCAAATGCTTCGATTTGGAGCAGTCTTTGATGCTTTTGCGCAGCTCCCTAAAATCTCAAGTTGACTCTGCAGGACTGCGCACACGAAGAGCCAGGATCCTTGCGAGGTATCCCTCTCCTTAGACGAGGATGTGTCGCTCGCTCCCGACTGAACTCTTGTTGCAAGAGGGAGAGTGGTAAATGCCCCTTGCATCCTCCACGAGGATGCCCTTAAGGAATACACAAAGATCAAGAACCTGCACGTCATCTGCAATAGCAAGGCAATACCAACACATGCAAAAGCAAGAGCCTAGGCGCAAAGCGCGACGACAAAGTAAAGGCGGTAAGCAAAAGTGCAACGCAAAATCTTTGTGCGATGCGCAACGGCAAGTAAAGGAACTATAAGCAGGCGTGCAACGCCAAACCTTTGCATGATGCGCAACGACAAAGTAAAGGACAAGGATCGTTAAACCGCGTCCTTGAGTTAAATGCGTATTCGTATAAATATATATATATTTATTTAATGGTCCCTTTTTAGTTAATTGAACTTAATTCAATTGTCCAAGTCTTCTATGCAATCTTCCTCTACCTTTGAGAGTTGCAAGCTTGTTGTCGTCTGTGGATGTACGCGATTGGCGGCTTGGGTCGCGGAGCGCGAGCGGGACCCGTCATACGAGCTGCAAAAGTAACAATCTTAACAAGCTAATACCAAAATAGAAAGTCAGGGGCACTATCGCTGTGCTGACGTAAGGGAAGCAGAGGCAGGGGCATCATGCACATGCGCACCTGCTATAAGCGCAAGAAGTAGGGGCAGGGGCTGCAAGCCCCTGCTAACTTGCTGTCAGCGGACTCCGAGGAGGCAAGGGGTTGCACCCCTGCCCTCCTAAAGCGAGGGCAGGCAGGGTTGCACCCCTGCCTGACAAAGTAGAAGAGAAGTAGGGTCAAAGCCCCTGCCTGTCAACAACGAACGGAGGCTCGCCTGATGCGAGGGAAAAGCGAGGCAAGGGGGCTAGCCCCGACTAGCCGAAAAACAACGAAGGCAGGGGTGATGCCCCTGCCTAATGAGAAAAGAGGCACAGGGAGGGCTCGGCCCCCTCCCCTACCGCAACAAGATGCAGGGAGGGGCTCAACCCCCTCCCCTGTCAAAACAAAGAGCAGGGAGGGGTCTCAACCCTTCCCCTGCCGAACGAAAGGGCAAAGAGGGGGCTCAGCCCCTCCCCTGCCATAACAGAGAACAAGGAGGGGACTCACCTCCTCCCCTGCCTAATAGGGAGCAGGGAGGGGAGCTCAGCCCCTCCTCTGCCATGACAGAAGGAACAGAGAGGAGGGGGGGCGAGCCCATCCTCTGCCGTAACAGGAGGCAGGGAGGAGGGGCCCAGCCCCTCCCCTGCCGTGACAGAGGGAACAGAGAGGAGGGGGGCAAGCCCCTCCTCTGCCGTAACAGGAGGCAGGGAGGAGGGGCTCAGCCCCTCCCCTGCCATGACAGAGGGAACAAAGAGGAGGAAGGCGAGCCCCTCCTCTGCCGTAACAGGAGGCAGGGAGGAGGGGCTCAACCGCTCCCCTGTCGTAACGGAGAGCAGGGAGGGGTGTTGTGCCTCTCCCCTGCTAAAAAGGGGGCACAGGGAGGGGATTTGACCCCTCCCGTGGCCACAGAGAGATGTGAGGGAGAGAGAGGAGAGACTGAGAGACAAAAGAGGGGGAAAGAGGGGCGTACCTGGTGGTCGCAGGCGGCGGCAGCATCAGCGTCGGAGGGAGGTCGCAGGTGGTGGCGGGTCGGCAACGCAGAGGAGCGAGATGGGAGTCGGAGGAGACGAGAGAGATCGCGAGGGGGGGGGGGGGGTCGTATTTGAAACCCCCTGCCTTGTTTTCTAAAGAAGGCCCGAGGGAGGCAGTGCCTCAATTGGGTCCGGTTCGGGTCCGGATCCGACATGAATCCAAGCCATTTTTTTTTTTTGAGTTCTTACATCCTACCCTCCTTAAAAATAATTTGGTCCGCAAAATTTCTATTGCATTCATTGGTCAAAATACAAGTCAGGGTATTTTTCCCTAATATTTGACCATTCATCAACCGAATCTTTGTTCGAGTTCTTTACCATCCTTGGAGTAATCAAGAAATACCCAAGATCAAAATCTCAGGAAGCTCGAAAAAGAAGCCAAAAACATCCGTACTATTCATGCGTAAGATGAGTAGTTTACAAAAACCCAGCAATGCTGGTACATAAGCGAAACACGTCAAGCCACTAAGCTTAACAACGCTAAAACACACCCATAAAGCAAGAAAAAAAGTATACTCACAGCGCGATGCGGATGCTCAATGGTTAAGAATCCTTACTTCTCTTAGCTCTGATACCAAGTTGTAACACCCCAAATTTTAAACTTGCGAACTTTTTCAGAAAAATAGGCAAGACACTAGAAATATCTCTTTTCTTCAGAGTTTGTTTATGAAATCAGCGGAAGATTTTTCTTTTGATAAATCATAAGGCAAGTTGACAACTTTGGGCACGTTAGCTAAAAGAACCAAAACTCACAAGATTCGGATATCCCAAGGAAAATCCGATACAAACCCATAGCGTCCAAGACGCGAGCTAAGAGCAGAAAGAAGAAGTCTTGAAGCCATCTTGCAATCGCGCCATCTCCCGTAGTGTACCTAATCATCACCTGTACCCATAGAATGGGTTAGTTTCACGAAAAACTAGTAGGTGCACAAGAGAGACTACAAGAAACTGAATTAAGTACATTTAATTCATTAGGTTACGCAGTTTAAAGCAGATATGCAGTTAAACAGGTAAGCAATGCAAGCAGGTGAATAGTGCAAACGCTTAAGTAGTACAAGCGAATAAGTAGTGCGAGCGAGTAAATAGTACAAGCGAGTCAGCAGTGCAAATGCCTAAGTAGTGTAAACAGTAAGCAGTTCAAAGCAAGTAAGCAGTGCAACTGCGTAAGCAGTGCAAACAGTAAGCAGTTCAAAGCAAGTAAGCAGTGCAACTGACAAACGCAGCATACAAATCAATTGATCGTAGGTTGCGAACCACCACGCAACTAACTTGTTCTCGTTCCTAGCTCGAGGTCTTTGCATCTAATCACCATCAGGACATCATTTGTCGCTCTCACGACTTCTAACAAACGCTTTGTCCTGAACAAACTTAATCTATTCTCATCTCTCAAAGTCTTACGCGGTCAACTGTCACCGGTTATGACTCACTAAGGCGTCATACTTTCTCAGAAAGACTCACCCTTCCGTAGAAGGTCCAAAACATAATCACTAACTCAAATCGCTAATGATCTGATTCTCACATTTGAGTCCTGCAGGTAATCATTCTAAAACAGAAAGCCGAAACTATGAATTCATAGTTGGCTATCACAAACAATCTCAGGAGATCGTCACAGCTCACCATAACTTTTTATGGTAAGCAAAAACACAAGATCCACGTCGCATCGCTCGGTCCGAGAGATATATGACCGAACAAGGAAATTCCGCCCTAGAGGATATACCTGATCTTGGACCATACACTTCCTGACAGGAGTTCACCGACTTGGCGGCTACCCGTTCGTGGACAACGTACGTCCTCACAGAGATTCTACCCCTCTAGCTGGGTCAACTGATCTGGGAAATGTATAACCTCACAAGGAATTCCGCCCTAGATGGTATACCTGGTCTTAGACCATACACTTCCTCACAGGAGTTCACCGCCTTTGTGGCTACCCGTTCGTGGACAATCTACGTCCTCACAGATAATCCTTTGGAGATAAGGTCCTCAACAGACACCCTACTCGATGCTACATGCATCAATACAGTCAACTGCATCGAACAGTTGACCATTCTTGGGGTCAGCAACCACAATATGAGCACAAACATGCATATCAGCAATATGCATCGTATCACTTCACATAGAAGCATATAATCCTACGCATCGTGTTATTGCCACGAGGAACATTACAATCCTCAAATAGGACCTCAAAGCATGCGTAAACGATACATGAGAACACGCAGATATGGCAATCCAGTTGATCTATGGGCGAAGTGTAACTAACTCTACCTGTCAGCCAAACAAAACAGTTGAATAAGACAAGCACTCATAACAATGCTCGTAAAACATACAATTACCATAAAATGACTCAGTCCATCAACAAGTAATTAAATTAATCGTAAGGCATAAACCATTGCATCACAAGCCATTCATAAGCAATCATACGGCAACAGTTATATCACAATATGTAAGCAGCTTATAAGACAAGCGGCCACATCAATCCTAGTTGCCACCAGTTCGTAGATTACGAGCTGTATGCAATCACATCAATCATAAGAGATGCAAGCCAACAAGTGCTATGCTACAATAAGCACCAAACAGTTCGACCAAGGGATAAAGCAAGTCATATGCTAATATGTAACAACTTGCATAATGCTATTATTATAAGCATTTAATTAGCATGAGAAGATCCTTACTACTCCGCACAGAACTGCGTAAGCAGTTTAACAACTAGAGTAACGCCTTGACAAGCGTGCACAGCTCAATGAGTGGCATAGTGAACTACCGAGCAACCAAGCGATTCAGTAGTGTAAGCGAGTCAGTAGTGCTAGCGAATCTGTAGTGCAAGCGAATCAATAGTGCAAGCGAATCTCACGACCCAATGACCAGTGTGAACAGACCTTATGTTTCGATAATTACGAACTTGCGGGTATGCGCAGGCAAAACTTAGAACCAACTGAGACTAGTTCAGGCGTCTGTTATTCTATGTATTTTCAATAACCTGAATAGCTAGTTGAGTTCACTCCAAAGGGACAGCTTTAGCCGACAGAGGATTCCCCAAAGGTGG
The DNA here is from genome assembly GCF_984573655.1 of Nuphar pumila. Taxonomy (NCBI): domain Eukaryota; kingdom Viridiplantae; phylum Streptophyta; class Magnoliopsida; order Nymphaeales; family Nymphaeaceae; genus Nuphar; species Nuphar pumila. The sequence goes on from NC_143257.1 coordinate 10,376,106, forward strand.
TTGTGCCATGGATGCATCCAACTTCTGCAGAAGTGTTGAGCTAACTAATGTAGCCCCTTTCCCCTAACTTCAATGACTGGGGAGGCTGGATCGTTGCCCATAGGGTGGTTGTTAACAACCTGTCCATTGGAGTTTGTACCACTCTGTCATCTCCCTTGACAGACACATAGAAGCAAATAGGTACGTTAGGGGTTGCTTAACTAACAACCTATTCTATGTTGTGGTCTTTAAACCACTCGAGCATCTTGCCTGTGAAGGCGAATGTGAAGCCATTTATGTGATTACAATATTTTGCATTTAGCGTTGTTCGAGGTCGCACGGCCGTCTCATCCGATCATCGCAGTACTAGACATGTCGTGCATGACTACAAGTACTCTAGGATAAAGGGGGTATTGCTCTTCAATAGCATCCTCAACAGGAGTGTTTCACAAAGATGTAAAGTTTATCAACTTTACTTTATCTTTTGAAACAACAGTACCTTGTGCCAACATTATACATGTGATTATCTCGAATCACATCCGCTATCGGGGTATCTACATGTCTCGCATGACTCGATACTGGCCTCGATAGACGGGATACAAGCTTCTCAACAGAACACCCGCTAAGAAATTCGCTCGAACCCCCAATTCGGGATCACCCGGGATAAGCCAAAAAGGCAGGCAGAACCAGCCAGTCACATCTTCCCAAATGCTTCGATTTGGAGCAGTCTTTGATGCTTTTTCGCAGGTCCCTAAAATCTCAAGTCGACTCTATAGGACTGCGCACACGAAGAGCCAGGATCCTTGCAAGGTATCCCTCTCCTTAGACGAGGATGTGTCGCTCGCTCCCGACTGAACTCTTGTCGCAAGAGGGAGAGTGGTAAATGCCCCTTGCATCCTCCACGAGGATGCCCTTAAGGCATACGTAAAGAGCAAGAACCTGCACGTCATCTGCAATAGCATGGTGTTATCATCGCAAAATTTTACTTTTGCAAATCAAACTGACCCTTGAAAAAGATTTTAAAAATAACTCGCCTCCGTTTTAAAATGGGGGATAATTCCGAAGAATGGGACTCGCCTGTCGGTACGAGGTTCAACCGTTCCTGGCGCCTTTACCTGGGGTAATTGAACCAAGGATCAATTGTGTGCTTCACTTTGCTCAACTTGTCTAAATCATGTTCTATTTCCTAAATGCACAAAGAATCAGGCATGTGCTATGAATTTATGAAAATGCATATTTGAAAACATGATGTTTGCATTGAATATTGGAAAGTATTTGAAGATTCTTGGAAAAGATAACACTTGGAAAATCATGAACTTAGTAAGAGAATATTTCTGAGGAAAGTGGAAATCGATTTCTGAAGAATCCAAGTGTTTTGTGAAAATGGATTTCTGAGGATTTGCAAGTAACTTTGGAAAACTTGATTTTTTTAAATTTAAACTTTGAGATTGAATATATAACTTGAAAGATCATGATTTGAACTTGATAAATACTTGAAATATCATTTGAAAACTCAGAGTTTTGAGAAAATCGATTTCTGAGTAAGACTTAGAAAATTTTGAGAAAATCGATTTCTCTGAATTGAAATTGGAATTTGTAAATGAATGAAGTGAATGAATATGGATTTGAAAGTCTTGATTTTGAGAAATTGAGAAAATCTTTTTGTATTTTTGAGAAATGCAGTGCATTTTGAAGTTAGCCTAAGAGTGTAGGCTGAATGTGGCTAATACGAAGATCACAAATCTGGGTCTCATTCGTATTCTGACTATGGCCATAAATACGAATTCCACCAAGTTTGTCAACTCCATAAGAGCTTGTGCATGTGCCATTCGTGTAGATCATGGTAAATTTGTAATATGTGCATGAATAATGCATTCATCAGATATTAAAATTTGCAGAATTAATCTATATGTAATGCAAATCCTAATCTAAGCAGAAAATGTAAATCTTATTCTAAATATTATATTTAATTTACATTACTAATTGAATTTAAATGACTGAAAATAAAGTCTTCAATGTCCCTGCAAAACTAGAAAATGGATTAGTGAAGATATGTTGGCTTTTCTAGGTTTATCCAGCAATATTTGGAAATTGTTGGATTTTGCTAGATATAAGCCTTTTTCCATGATTCCTTGATATAAACTTAATGAAATATGAAATAAAATTAAATAAATAATAAATGTGAGATTTAAAAATTCGAAATTGGGGTCAAAATGACCAAAATACCCCTGATAGCAAGACTATGGCCTTGAAACCAGGGTTTTCAAAAAGATATTTTATAAAATACAACTTTTGAAAATCAAATGAGGATAAATTTAAACAAATATGATATGACATGATTAAAAACATGAAAATTAGGGTTTAGAATTTCGAAATTGAGGTCAAATGACAAAAATGCCCCTGATAGCAAGACTATGGCCTTAAAATCAGGGTTTTCTGAAATAGATTTTAGTAAAAACTTAGGATTTAGGATTTAAATAAATATAAAATCGACCATTAAACATCCTAATATGATTCTAAGCATGAACAAACCCTAAAAATGTAAGCTTATACACGAAAATCAAGAATTATCACAAATATCACAATTTTATAGTGTTTCGAGATCCTACAGGTACCCTGTTTTGCAATTCGATCCATTCAAGCATCAAATGGATTACAAAATTCATAAAAATCAACACATGCACTTGTTATAACCCTAAAATCAGATTGGAATCATAAAAATATATTTTTGACATTATTCCAATTCGAAAATTTCATTAAAACCCTAAAATATGCTATTTTTATCCATGGTCACATACCAGTTTTAGTGTTAGACCCGAATCAGGAGTCAATTTACCATAGAAATTTCTGAAATTTTACAAAGTTAAACTATATAGAAAAATAGAGATTTCCCATTTTACAGATTAGAAAAATCATCTCCGGTTAGGGAAAAACCTTTCCGTCCATCTAGACTAAAATTTAAGGAATATAAAAGTGTTTAGAACAGGTACTTCTGGTTGAAAATATAGAAATAAATAGAAACCTTAATAAAAAAATTCTGAGATTTTAGAAGTGAACAGTAGATAGAAAAATAATAAATCTTCTTTTTTACATATCATGAATCAAATCTATGGTTTGAGATCTATGAGCAGTATAAGTCAGATTAGGGTTTTGGTAAACCCTAACGAGTTTTAAATTTTAAATCTGATTCTCTGGCAGACGAAAAATACCAAACAGAGACAAAAAATTATCCAAATTTCACAGTAAATAGTCACATCAACATAAAGCTACTGCATTTTACGGATCTCGAATCGGATATCGGATGAGAGAAATAACACATCTGGAAGTTAGGCTTGAAATTAAACAACGATTTTAATCAACAGAAATCCCGATTTGACTTTGTATTTTATTAACAGGGTTCCCGAATCTCAAAACATCTGAATTTTTTATAGTAGTTCACTGACATATCCTCGTATCACATATAAAAAAATCAGAAATTTACAGTGAGTACTTTAATACGAACTAACATGCTCTTTACTGATCTAAGCTTAAAATACACAGAAATTTAATAAAACTCAATAAAACATGCTTTAATCAATGAAAACAATAAAGCAAATACTTAAACAGTAAAACAAAATTAATTTCTATGCTGGAATACATGTAATAAACATGAATAAGTAAAAAAATAAATAAAACACAGGGAATCCATGGCTAGAATTGCTTTTACCCTTGAAACCATGGATTTAATCCATTTAATCGGATAAATCTCATGTTTTCTTGGTTAAGAATAAAAAAAATAATGCAATAATCAATTCTAATGGATTAGAATAATGGAAAACAGCATGAAACAGGGTTAGATTATCTTCTTGAATTGAACTTGAGGTTCTTGAGGTTGAATCCATGGTTAAATCCATGAAAGGGCAGTTTTCATGATGAAATCTATTGAAAAATAATAAAAAACTAATACAAAATAATAAAATAATATTAAATAACTCACCTTGGGGCTGCAGCTGCAATGGAAGAAGGTGGAGGTGCTGGAGAGGAGAGAGAAGCCACGAAAATTTTAGAGAGAAAAGAGCTCCTTTTGACCTCTTGAAGTCCCCCTTTTATAGGTTTTCGAAACCTCCTTAATTAGGGTTAATTAAGGAGTTTTATTTTTTTATAACTCTTTCTAATAAATCCAATAAAGGGGGCAACGATTTTTTGGAGAATTATAGAGACTCTAATTAATCCCTAATTAACACCCTAGAAAGTCCAAATGTGGCACCACCTAGTATGGACCCACATTTAGTTTTTAAAACTTGAATTTAAAACCTTTAAAAACCAATGGTTTAGAACTTAAATAAAATGGATTTTTAAAATTGATTTTGACTCCTCTAAACCCCTAACCTAACTAGGACAATGACTAACCCTAGTCTAACCTTGACTTCTTCAAATGTGGCGCCACCCCGAGTGGGCTCCACTTGAATTTTCAAAAATGATTTTAAAACTTGAAAATGAGAGGTTTTTCAAAAGAGATTCAAAAGTAGACTTGAAATCAAAAGTTTTGAAATGGCATAGAGTTTCAACTGGGTCACAACTCCTCTAGATATGGCACCAACTGAGTGGACCTCACATCAGAGTTTTGAAAATTTGAAATAAATACTGAAAATGGCTTTGAAAAGGGGTTAAAATCAATAGTTGAAATTCAAAGTTTTGAAAGTAGAATCTCAAGCGAACTGGAACTCCGGGTTAGAGCCCTGGATTTTTAGGACTCTTTGATTTTGGTTTTTAAAATCCAAATGAAGGAGTTTTTTAAAAGATTTCATCGAAAATGGTGAAACAAGTCAGAAAATACAGTCAGGGTTAGAGTCCTAACTCAATATGAACTCTAAAATAAAGTCCTGAATTAACTGGACTCTACAAAATGACCTAATTTTTGAAAAACAAATGAAAATAGAAGTAAAAACAGACTCTAGAACAGACTCCTGACTGGATTAGGACTTTGGGACAGAGTCTTGATCGGACTGAAACTCTAGATTTTTTTTGGTATTTTCTGAAAAACAGATGAAAGAACTTGTAAAAAGAGTGAAAGCCATAACAAATATTGAAATAAAACAGAGTTCTGATTCAACTGAGACTCTGGGGACAAAGTCCTAATTGAACTAGGACTCCCCAATTTTTGGATTTTCTGAGAAAACAAATGAGAGGATTTTGAAAAACAAGTGAAAACAGTATAAAATTGAAGTTTTGGTTCAGAGTCCTGATCTAATTAGGACTCTGAAAAAGAGTTCTGATTCAATCAGAACTCTAAAAATTTTGGTTTTTCTGGTAAGCAAATGATGATTTTTAAGCAAAGCTTTTGAAAACCAGTGAAAATGAAGTGAGAAAATGAACTTTGGATAGAGTCCTGATTCGATCAGGACTCTGGGGTAGAGTCCTGATTTGATCAGGACTCTGGGATAAAACCTCAGAATTTTGAAATTCTTTGATAAAAGTATAATAGTTTTGGTAGATGAAAAGATTTTTGAACGATTCTCTCAAAATTGAAATAAGGATCAGAGTCCTGATCCAACTAGGACTCTCTGAACAGAGTCCTGTTTTGACTAAAACTCTAAGTTTTTGACTCATTTTGAAATATTTGGTTAAAAACATGTAAAAATAGTGACAAAAGACAGAATCCTAGTCTGACTGGAGCTCTGAAGAAGAGTCCTAATGCGATTGGGATTCTTGAAGAAGAGTCCTAATCCAACTAGGACTCTTGGATTTTGGCCAAAACAGAAGATTTTGAAAGGTTTTCTCCAAAACAGGTAGAAAAGGTAGTAAAAAGTAGAGTTTTGATCCGACTGAGACTTTGGAAAAAGAGTCCTGATCCAACTAGGACTCTAAGATTTTGGCCAAAATAGAGGAAATGGACAGAGGATATGACTATAACTGGTTTATGAAATTCCACTAGAGGGGGGGTGAATAGTGAAATACGATGCAAATCGATAAAATAAAAAATAAGGCAATAAGGCACAACACAATAAACACAGGATTTATACTGGTTCGGCCGAGTTACTGACCTACATCCAGTCCCCAAGTAAAACACTTGAGCCTTCCACTATAACATCCGAGTCACTGGATAAATAGTACAACACCCTCTTCCTCAGAGGTCTACTTCTCTCAACAGAGACGGGAAACACCCTCTTCCTCAGAGGTCTACTTCTCTCAACAGAGAAGGAAAAACACCCTCTTCCTCAGAGGTCTACTTCTCTCAACAGAGAAGGAAAACACCCTCTTTCACAGAGGTCTACTTCTCTCAACAGAGAAGGGATACAATAAAAAATCAGAAAGTTACAACACTTTCCTATAGAACCTTCAGAATGATATGCAAAGTATGAATGCACGTATGAAGATTCTCAGAATGATCTTTTTTTTTTCTTACACACTCTTGTATTTTTCTGAGAGCTTTTCTTGACTTTTTCTCTTTCTTTTTCTCTTTCTTTTTCTAAGCTTTTTTCTCAGAGTGTCGAGCAGGAATTTTTCTCGTTTAAAGCTTGCTTGTCTTTTCACACTGTTGTGTTTGTATATATATATATAGTCTTTAGAAAACTAGTCGTTGTCTTTTTGAAATGATTGTCCTTTTGGGATATGAGAAGTCAGGTCATTTCAAAAACAACTTTGTGTAAAAAAGATAAGTGTACTATATTGCTTTTTCAAAAAGTCTTCTTTCCATACGAAGCATTTTTGGAGTACACTATTCGTTGGTGTATTTTAAATGAGTTATTATTTGTATTAGGTCTTTTCTCATAATAAATGTTCTGTAGTATTTTTGAACGTTGAAGTGTAGTTTATCATGTAGTTTTGTCTTTACTCAATTTAATGGTTTGTAGTACATTGAACGTTGGAATATATTCTATCATGTAATTTTGTCTTTACTCAATTTAATGAATATTAGTATATTAATATTTTTCTTACAAGTCGTCACTTATAATAAATGTAAGTGTGATAAATGTTTGTTGAGTACTTTATTTATAAATGGTCATTTTTTAAAAGCTTTTTGGAATATCATTTAATGTTTACAGAAGGAATGATGACTTTAAGTAAGTCGACATTCTTGAGTATGGGTTTTATTTATAAATAAATAGTCATTTCTCAAATGCTTTTTGAGGTGGCATTTAATGCTTACAGAAAGAAATGGTCATTTCTTATTTTAATAAAATAATATTTATTTTCTCAAATCGTCAATTCTAAAATGAATGGTTGTGAAGTACACTAAATGCTTGAGTAATACTTATATTACAAATAGTCATTTCTCAAAAAATGCTTGTGTATTATCTTTTCATAATTTGTCTTTTCTTACATAAATGTTTATGTATTATGAACAAAAATTTCTTACGTAAAAATTTGTGTATTATGAACTAATGCATTTTGTCTTTTCTTACATAAATGCTTATGTATTATGAACCAATACATCTTTTCACATTTTGTCTTTTCTTACATAAATGCTTATGTATTATGAACCAATACATCTTTTCACATTTTGTCTTTTCTTACATAAATGCTTATGTATTATGAACCAATACATCTTTTCACATTTTGTCTTTTCTTACATAAATGCTTATGCATTATGAACCAAAATTTCTTACGTAAATGTTTGTGTATTATGAATTAATTCATTTTGTCCTTTTCTTTCATATTTGAAATCATTAGCGTTTATATCTTGTCAAAATATCTTTTTCATAAATGCTTGTAAGAAAGTACAATTAATGCTTTTAAAATCATGAGCTATTATATCTTGTCAAAATGTCTTTTTCATAAATGCTTGTAAGAAAGTACAATTAATGCTTTTGAAGTCATGAGCTATTATATCTTGTCAAAATGTATTTTTCATAAATGCTTGTAGGAAGTACAATGATTTGTTTCAAAAAGGTGTTTTTGAAATGCTACAATATACATAACGTATCCTTTTATGAAAGCTTAACTTTTTGTAAATAAATGGCTTGTATGATTTCAAAGCATATAGTCTAATATGAAATATGCATGCTTCTGAAGGTTCTGTTACATATGACTCTAAAGAAGAAAAAAGTCTTCATCTTGAGGAAGCCGATCTTCTTGGATAATCTTTATGAATGTATGACCCATCAAGCTTTTTTTTCAAAGTAGTATGATTGCATCAAATAGTTGCACTTGATCAAGTTGTCTTCACTCTTCTTAAGTGAAATAACCTTGCATCAAATACTCGTTAAATACATAGCACATCATATCCAGTCATAATATAACATATTCAGTTTCACATATGAAAGCATATCATATTTATCATATCTCATGAAAGCATATCATGTATTTATCATGTATCATATATATGCATCATGAAAGCATATCATATTTATCATGTATCATCAAAACATAGTTTCTCAACATTCTCCCCCTTTTTGATGATGACAATATATGCTATCCCTGTCACTAAGCCATATATATTATGATGATTTAAATATGATATCATGAATAAAAAATGCATAGAAATAGTAATCATAAAAAAACACCAGAATTAACATAAAAAAGTTTGTGTATACTTCATGTGTATGAGATAAAGAGTTAAACGTTTTTCTCCTACATAGGAGAGGTAGGTTTTCTCTCCCTCTTTGCCATTGACAAAAAGGAGGGATCAGAGTCGAAGAGTTAATATTATAGACTAGGTTGAAGACAACAAGTCAAGAAATGGATTTCAAAAAAATACATGGGGCGATCCATTGTTTTGAGACAGAGTAAAGAAGGAAGTGAGCTCAATTCATGTGAGAGAAATGAATTGAGATAAAGTCAAGCTGAAAAGACATAATGAGAAATTTTAAGTTGGGCGTATGAAGAGAGTGATGACAGACATGGATTTTCAAATAAGACATGGATAGAGAAGAGGACAAAAATAATTAATGAGTGATATGAGATAAAAGAGATAAAGAAATGTCATGATTGCTTATTTAATATATAAATAGTTTTTATGGATAGACATGAAAGGAAATAGGTCATAGGGTGATCATGTGATGTGTACTTTGAAAAATATGACATTTTTGAAAGAAAAGAATGACTTAAAAAATGTTTCATGATTAATGTGTTTTCATATTTGTAATTTTTATGAGTATACGTAAATATGAGGACACACTTTAACTTTGAATAGTGGTAAGAGAGATGATGAGACAAAAAGAGAAAGAGTCAAAAATATATTCGAAAAGAATAAGAATTGATAAATGATAGATAAAAAATAAGAATAGACATGGAGGAGTCGGATTCAAAAATCTAAAATATATAATAAAAAATGTATTCGAGAGATGAAATGAGGAGACAAAAGATATTCATGAGTGAAGAGTAATAATTGCTTATATAAGAAGTATTTTTATGGATATGCGTGGAAGGAGTAAGAGTAGACATAAAGAAAAGTGAGATGACATATATGGATTTTCGAGTAGGATAGGAATAAAAAAAAATAAGAAAAAAATTCATGATTGATATGAGACAAAAGACATAAAATAAAGTTATGATTGACATGAATTAATGTTTATTTGATAAACATATTTTTAAAGAAACTCGATTGGAGGAAGTTCATAGTTTTTAGAGAATAAAGTTAAGTTTTAAACTAGTAAAGGAGTCAAAATCACAAATTGAAAAGAATGGAGGCTCAATTCGTATAAGAGAGAGAAAGTACTAAAGGTACTAATGAGAATAAAAAATGAAGGACAAGTTTTTCGAATAATTTTTCATAAAAGGTGTGAAGGATGAAAGGACGATAATAGATTGTACTTAGGATATGATATAATAGATGATGTAGTAAGATTTTACGTGAAATATGACAGCTTGATTTTGAAAAAGGTGGTGAAGAAAATAAGAAGGATAAACACTCGATTTATTTACCATAAAGTTTAGTGAAGTGTCTTAATAGGAGGAAAGGAAGTCATGAAAAGGGATATATCACTTGAAAAAATAACATAAGTGAGGAACACAATATCATGTTGAATCTCGGATAGCTTATCGTAAGAGAGGTTTTCACAAGAAGGCAAAAGTGATAAAAGATGTTATGAGATGAGTGATGTGAACAGAGTCATGATAGCTTTACTTAATATTAATTTTTCTTATGGATATGAGTGAAAAGAAAATAGGACAAGGAGTTATTATTGATGTGTACTTGAAAGATGACAAGTTGAAAGACATAAAGAATGTGTCATGATGAATGTGTTTTTATGAGTGTTTAGAGTATACGTGAATATAGTTTGACTTTGAATAGTGAAAAAAATACATAAAAAAACATTGATAAGAAGAAAAATAAGATTTTAATAGAACTCATAAGAAGTTTTAGTCTTAATAAATGTGATTAATTATAAGTCACTTAGTTTGCATATTCCTAATTCTCTTCTAATTCGTGTAAATTCTTCATGTTTCAAAGGTTTAGTGAAGATGTCTGCTAATTGTTGATTAGTGGGTATGAATTCGAGTTTAATTATATTGTTTAAGACTTGTTCTCTTACAAAGTGGTGTCTAATTTGAATGTGTTTAGTTTGAGAGTGTAAAATAGAAAAGTTTTAAGTCTCGTACCACGCACGAGGTGCTTGTTTTAATCCATATAAAGCACATTTTAGTTTAAAAACATGATCAGGAAATTGTTCATTTTCAAAACCTGGAGGTTGTTTTACATAAAACTTGTTCATTTATAAAACCATTTAGAAAAGCACTTTTAACATTCATTTGATATAGTTTAAAATCCATATAGCTTGCATATGCTAAGTGACAGGGCACCGAGTGTCCATTTTCCTTATTTTCGACACGTTGGCTCTCGGGTTGGTTCACCCGGTTGGTGCGACAGGGCACCGAGTGTCCCAACCGACCGGGGTGAAGCCGGTCGTTCGAGGCCATACCCCTTTTTGGGTTGGCTGCTTGACCACCACTTTTGAGCTCTTACTCATGCTGCTGGGAAGAGCATCCGACTTGGTCCAGTGGACCCGACCTCTTAACCATCCAGTTTTCGCCCTAGCTGGAACTGGACGCCATGCGGGTAGTCCGCATGCCCAGTATAAGCCTTGATGAGTTATCTTCTTTTTTTATGTTGGAGGTAAGTGTGGTAGTATCATGTTCTTTTTCTTCCTTTTTTCTTGGACCGTTGCCGGTCTGAACCATGGGTTCAGACCAGCACTACAGTCCATCTTGTTTCGGTTGGGTGCAAGTTTGGGCCCAGCCCGAGTTACCCTCTTGGCCGGGGTTGAGTGCGCATCATTTTGGGTGTTGTGCACCCATGGCTTTCGGTTAGCCTTGGGGGGAGGGGGAGTGCAAGTTTGAACCGAGGTCTCAGACCTAAACCTCTTGGCGCTCAGTGTTAGCTGAGGCTCACCAGGTTGGAGCAGTATGCCAGCTACTAGGTGTTGGGCACCCCGAGTTTCTCTTTCGGTTGAGCCACTTTGGGCTCAGGTCTGAACCGAGACCCTGTCCTGTCTTAGCAGTCGTTTGGTCCTAAGGACCAGACCACCCCTTGATCAGCCTTAGTACGTCTTTTTTCACTAGAATAGACATTGACCTTTGTCGGGGTTGGGTTTTAGCCCCAACCAAAGCCTTTGGTCGATCTGGCTTGAACTTTGGATCGGATCCGACCATGTCGGTATGCATGGCAGTTAGGCTCGGAAAGGCCAGACCATTATTCAGGACTGAAACTGATTTTCCTTGACCGCAAGTATGTAGACTTCCAGTTGGTAACGTGGAAAACCGAAATCCAACTATTCTGGCTGTGAAACACTTTTCACGCAAAAACCAGCTTGTCTCCATTTCAAGCCGAACCATAGTAGACCCAATGACGGATTTAGTTTTGGCCTACACCTTTTTCACACCTCGGTTAAGCTTTGGCATAGTGTACATGTTTTGGGTTGCACCGAGTTCGGTATTTTATATATATATATATATATATATATATATATATATATATATATATATATATATATATATATATATATATATATATATATATATATATATATATATATATATATATATATATACTTAACGTATATATAAGTATAGGTATATGGAACCTTGAGTATCTTTGTAACGTGAATGAATGTATGTATATGCACACTTGTTAGTTTACAACACTTAAATGATTGTTCCGGTATGTTCGATATGGAATATGACACTCTTGTGTTTCGTCCAAACATCTTTATGATAATGTTACACTTTGAGTCAATTAGTGTTAATCTAACGTTCTTCTTGACAAACGGTTTATTTCGGGACCGCAAGCGCGACTCCCCATACCGTGGAAATAGCCAATGTTACTCCCATTAGAATGGATGATTGGTTAAATTCGATTTCAAACTCTTGAATATGAAATTGTTGATGAATGCAATCATAACACTGAAGTATGTAACATAGTGCAGTTTAATAGTATGTGATACCTCTATTGATATATTGTGCAAAAGATAAAAACTTGTGATATTTCTTCACTTTGCACTTAGCACATCCTGACACTGTTATTGAATAGTGCGTACCCTAAGGAGGTACCTAGCTTGAGGCATTGGGAAGTGCATTAGGTGCACTTACCTCATGAGATAAAAAGATAGAAATTGAGCACCATAGGGTATGAAGGTTGAAATGATTCATTGTGGGCTCAATTAGAGTCTTCGGGCAATGGCCCTTGTGTGGAGTGGACACTTGTGTGTTATACCCTAAACAGAAAATGAGATAATATGGTGTTTTGACTGTTTTCACGAGCAGTGTGCTCCGTTGGTCGTGTGAGGCTGAGCACGTGGATGGGCAGGCCAAGTCCCCGTTTTGCGTACCCCGCGGGGACCACGAGGCAGATTCCTCGTTGTGAGGTATGATTGAACTTGAGCCTTAAGAAAGATAAACCTGCTTCACCCATTTCACAAAATGGTTCACCTTGGGAGAGGGTGGATGGTACAACCCTGAGTGACTCATCGTTACTACGACACGTGTTTGATAGGAACTGTAGCGTTCCTTTGGCCTTCAGTCACTCAGAGTCAGGGAGGTCGAGGTGCCTTCTTAGGGCCTCACTACTGCAGTAGTACGGATTGCAATCCTTTGCCTATGCGAGTGTTTTCTCCTAGCTGTGTGTTGCTCGCATATGGTTGACTCGGTCTGTAGCTTCCTCGGTTACCACACCATAAGTTGAATAACAGATGCCGGGTGCATGTCTCACAGAATGCGAGGTTTCTTCGCGTACCCGAAGGAGTAATTAGAAGAACTTAAAGACTAACCAATCAGCTGACATACTGTAGTTGCTACTTTTTGTGTTTTGTAGATGCTACTTCAGTTACTTCACTTGTTTCAACTGTTACTTGGTTACCTTACTTGCTCTGCTGTTTTCTTGGTGTTCTTTAGTAGTTGACTAGTACTTGTCACTTTACTCTTGCCACTTGTTAGCTTACTTTCAGTTCTTTGTGAGTTGATTATATATCTGCTTGTGGATGCTTCTTCACCACCTCGCAAGAGGACTGACCCCATTTTGTGGGGATATAGGTGACGAACAGGTATAGTGCGGATGCGATGACACACGATGAAGGCTCGAGGGACCCACACACTTGACCTGCAGTTCCTGTGCCTGATGGTCTCTTTCTTTTGGGGTTTTGGTTATTTATTGGGATGTAATCCCTGTTTTGTACTTTGGTATTTACACTCTGTAAACTCTTTGGACTGTTGAGATGTTTTCCCTTTTTAACTTACGGCTACACCTTTTGTACACATCGTGGTTACACTGTTTTCACTTGTTGCACCCATCTGTGGCGGTCGCCCAGACTTGCGGCTTTGTCATTTTCCCCACGATTGCTTTCCGCTGATTCTTTACTTGAACCCTTGAACTAAAAAAAAAAAAAATATTTCAAGGTTTTCCAAGGTCGGGGTTTGGGGCGTCACAGCTTTTGGTATCAGAGCAGAGTTCAAGTGTGCGGTCAGAGCTTCATCGTGCATCATCCATCGCACTGTAAGTATAAGTTAAGTTTCTTTCATTTCTTTATTTCCCGCTTTTCAGATAGTTTGTGTGTTGTGTTTCTGCTGGTATGTTAGATGTCGACGAACCCGAATTACGACAAGATTTTGGAGGCTCTCCAAAACCTGACTCGAGGCGAAGAGGCCCTGAGTGGAGCTGTGTAATATTTGGCACGTAATGTGCATATGTTGGCACCTCCATGTGCCAGGCATTTGGAAGATCACGCGGGGCAGATCTATCCCCGTGAATTGGTTGAGTGCCCCTACTGTAGTCTTCGTGGGCATGTCATAGAGGAATGCCAGACAAAGCAGAGGGATGAACTTTGGATGAGCAATGCGGAAGACATCGAAGATGTATCTTCGGTCTCTGGACCACTGGTTGTGGAAGTGGATAGCTAGGACGGAGAAAGGCGAGGAGCGATCGATTCTCCCCAGTATTCTCCTGAGTCCTACCCCTATGCGGTTTCTTCAGAGTACGTGCTGCCGATTCTGGAGGAAGTCCAGAAGATCTCGGACATGCCGCTGAGGAATGTTGCTTCTCCTCCACATGTTAGGCCGAGGCGCTATGGTAGTCGGAAGGACTACAGGGACTTCTACACTAGCAAGTCATGAGATTGCGTTATGTTGTTTCATTTTGGTTTTGCCGTGCGTAAGTTGTTGGTAGCGCTTGTTTAACCCTATCCTGATGAAGGGTACTTCTGTAATGTTGCGACCTCTTATTAATAAACAAAAAATTTTTCATCCTTGTGTTTTGTTGGTTACTTACGCGTAGACTTTTGCACATTTAGATGGCGTGGCGCGCCCGATGTGATGACCTTATGGAGACTCTGAACAACCTTACAGAGGTTGTGGGTCGACAGGCGGAGACCATGAGGAACATGGGCGAGCACCTTCAGCAGACCGCCAAGGGCCAAGGAACACCTGCCCAGATTCCTGTTATCGCAGTCCCATATAAGCAATTTATGAGCTTAAACCCTCCCTCGTTTGATGAGAAATCGTCGCCAGAAGCAGCCGAAGATTGGATCGGAGAAATAGAGCGCATCTTTCATGTGCTACAAGTTGGTGATGATCGGAAGGTGGATTTCGGGACCTATCGTCTCAGGAAGGACGCCGAAAGGTGGTGGGCAACCACCTGGGAGATAAAATTCGATAACCAACCTGTAGAGTGGTACTAGTTTGTGGAAGCGTTCTACACTGCTTACTTTCCAGCTCACGAGAGGAGCCGAAAAATGCATGAGTTTCTTGACCTCCAGCAGAGTAGTTATTCTCTCTCTGAATACGTTACACGTTTTCGTAGCCTGGAGAGGTTTTGTCTGAACTTATACACGACAGAGAAGGAGCGAGCTCTTAAATTTGCTCGAGGGTTGAAGCCGGTACTACGAATGAAGGTGTACACCCGTGCACCTATGACAGTCGATGAGGCTTTAGAGACGGCCTCCTTGCTTGAGCTTGACTGGAGCAAATCGCAGAAGACTCCAGCGCAGCGTCAGCAGCAGCAGAATTATGGCCATGGGAATTGGCCAAGAAAGAGGCATTTTTAGAAGAACCAGGGTGGAGGAAAGTCTCGTCCTCAGTCAATAAAGCAGCGTAGCAACAACAACAGTAACAGCCGCCAGATCCAGAATCAGAACCGTAGACCCCAGTACCAGCAACGCCAACAGCCGCAGCAGAAGCAGCTTACCGCGGCCAGTTGTCTGAAGTGTACCACAGATCATCCAGGGCGACCGTGCCCACGGGACACAGGCGGATGTCTATATTGCGGAAAGATGGGTCACTATATCCGAGATTGCAGAAAGAAACAAGCGGACGACCAACGCAGGAATACGCCGAGCACTTCACAGCCGACGCAACAGCAGCAGACGCCGTACCCACCAAAGTCAGCAAAGCAGAAAGTCGTTGCCGAACGAGCATACGCGGCGACGGTTGACCAAGTGACCAAAGCAGAGTTGGTCCAAGGTACGATCTCGGTAGCCGGACATAAAGCATTTACTTTGTTTGATTGTGGAGCTACTCATTCATTTATAGCAGCTAAATTTGCTCGTACCTTGCCTTTGTCAGTCGAGTCTTTGAATTATCCATTGGAGGTTCGCATTCCAACTGGAGAGCAGTCTTTTTGTGACTCGTATATCCCGAACATCGTGGTGTCAGTGGCAGGACAAAACCTGTCAGCTGACGTTATCCTGTTAGATATGACAAAGTATGACATGATTTTGGGCATGGATTGGCTTTGCGAGTACCATGCTCAAGTCTTTTGTCGGGAAGGCAAGATCGTTCTTTCTCAGCCTGATCGTCCTCTTCTAGAGATCAAGCTCCCTCAATCTCTACGCGAGAGCCGCATGATTTCTTCTTTCAAGGCTGTGATCATCGCAAAAGTTTTCCTCTCGTAATATTCTCTCTTTCTTCTCTTTTTCATTTATAGCCTCTATTTTCCTCCTTTTTGAAGGGAGGAAAATAAAAGAGAGAAGAGAAAAGAAAGAAAGAGAGAGAGAAGAGGAATTATTTTGCGGGGTCTCACTTGACCTTAATTTTGAAAATATTTGAAATAACTCGCCTCCGTTTTTGAAATATTTGCGAGAAAACTGGGAGACGGGATCCGCTCGTCGGTACGAGGTCCGACCGTTCCTGACGCCTTTACCAGGGGTAATCGAACCAAGGGTCGAATTTATGCCTTTTGCTTTGCTAAGAAATTATTCTAAGTCTAAATGCACAAAGAATCATGCTTGTGCAAATGCAAAGATGTATGCTCTTTTTTAAAATGTTTTGAAGAATTTCCAAGTGAATCTGATAAAGTGAAGAAATGATTTCTAACTTTAGAACTTAAGATTAAAGTTCTAAGTTTTTAGAATAACCAAGAGCTTGGGAAAATAAAACTGGATTTTGGAAAATGATTTTGAAGTTTTGAGATAAAAGGAATTTTCAAAGTCATAAATGGACTTTGAATCAGAATAGAAATGAAAAATAGAATTGAATTAGAAGGAAAGATAGAATTGGGAAAATTGAGAAATGGAATTGATTTAAAAGTTGGACTTTCAAGATGAAATCTGAATCCAATATCTGGATTCTGAATAGAGTTCGAAGTTGAATTTTGAATTTAGGATCTGAAATGGAAACTTGTTTTGAAATCTGGAATGAAATGGAATTGGTTTTAATGATTGGAATTAAAGTGGAATTTGGATTTGGAATTTTGAATGGAATTGGATTCAAGATTTGGAATCCAAGATGGTATTTGGATCTGAAATCTGAGATCTAAAGCAAAATTGGATTCTGGATCCTAGAATGGATTTGGATCTAAAGTCTGAGATCCAAAGTGAATTGGGTTCTGGATCTTAAGAAGGATTTGGATCTGAAGTCTAAGATCCAAAGTAGCATTGGGTTCTGGATCCTAAAGGGAATTTGGATCTGTAATTCGAGATCCAAAGTGGAATTAGAATTTTAGATCCTAAGATGGACTTGGATCTGAAGTCTGAGATCCAAAGTAGAGTTGGATTCTGGATCCTAAGAGTTGGAATTTGGATCTGAATCTGAGATCCAAAGTAGAATTGGGCTTATACTTGGAAATCTGGATCCAAGTTGAAACTAGGATTTAACTTTGGTTTTGGGTTTTGAAAAGTCCAAATAGGACTTTTAAAGATGGATCTGGGTTTTGAAAACCCAGATTGAACTTGGGAAGGTTTGGATTTTGAGATTCAAAGTCAATCTCGACTTTAATTTAAAACTCGAAGAAAACTTGATTTTGAATTAGAAGATGAATCAGAAACTTCAAAGTTAAATTGAACTTTGAAATCGAATTTTGAATTGAGTTAGAAATTTGAAGTTTCAAATATAAAATGATTTTGGAATTTCAAAGTCAAATTGGACTTTGAAATTGAATTTTTGAATCTTGAAATGAGATAGAATTGGATTTGATCTGAGAAATGAAGAAGAAGAATCACTTGGAATTTTGAAAAGGAAAATTTGAAAATATAATGCAATTCTATCCTATATGATGAATGAATTTTAAAGAGTTTGAAATTGGATTTTGAAAAGTTATTCCATTCTTTAAGTGAATTAAGAATGGGATTGAAGATATAATATATCCCTCACTATGGTCATTGAATATATTATATAATAACCACATTTAAATTCAAGTGAATAATGAAATACATTTTTGGTGCTTTCATAGAATTTAAAATGAAATTAATTCTCAATATACTCTGACTATGGCCATTGGTATATATGTTGAACTAATTTTAAGTTAAATTCTGATAAAAGAAGAAAATATTTAAGGAAAACATGATGAATTTTGAAAGTGGATCCAGTGTTATTTTGTAAAAGATAAAAATGCTAAGTTTTGTCCACACCCTGACTATGGCCATTGATGTGGATCATCAACTTAGTATCAATTACCTATTACAAAATGGTGCACGTGCCATTCGTGTTTCACCATCGTGAGAATTTTGAGAAATAAAGGAAAAATGCATGAAATAAGCGATTCATGATATTTACAATGCTCATTCATTCTACCTAAAGCAGGAAATGTAAATTTTCATTCAAAACTAGCTATTACAACTTCGAGTTTGAATTGAAATTACAATTTCTAAAAAAAAAATGATACTTTTCATACATCTTCCTGCAAAACAACCGGGTTAGTATTGAAAAGAGGAGGAAAATCATATATATCACATGGATATTAGTAGTAAAATGCCAAGATATATATGGGAAATAATATATATACATATACATATCTACGTATATATGTATACGTATATTGTACATATACAACATAAGCCATATGAGAATTGGGGTTGGAAATGGGCACAGGTATTGTGTAGATAGTGGAGGTGATGTGCAATAGACAACATGAATGACTAAAGAAGATGTCATGCAGCTGATGTTGGCAGAGGTGTGGAGCTAGCTGCAGGGTGTAGGTAATGGTGAGTGATGTGAGTGGATGTAGGTATGAGATGGAGTTGTCGGCAGAGCCAATGAGAGTGGAATGAAGCTGGGAATGATATGATGCAGTGGCTGGGATTGATTAGAGGTGTAGGAAGTGGGAATAGGAAAGCTGGAATATGTTGACAGTAGGTGGGGTCGTAGGCGAGTGAAGGAAATGAAGATGGTAAGATTATAAAGGGGGAAATTTAGAAAGATGAATGGAATGTTACCACTAAGCCAGGCGTTGCTGTAATGGAATATTACAGCAATGTTAAGCATGAATGTCATCGCCAGGTTAGACCTTGCTGTAAACGAATTTACAACAACATTGAGAATTACGGTAAATGGATGGAATACATACAACGATATTGAGCAATGCTGCAAATGAATGATAAGTATGGGCAGGATGAAATGGAAGGCAAATGATGCTATGTAAGGTATGGGCAGATGCTAGATTGTGAAGTGTATTCTAGGATTTTAACTGTGTATCTTCAGCAGAGTACCTGCTCAGGATGCCCCTTTGCTGTAAAAGCCCGGGGTACATCCTATGGCAAACAGGTTCAGAAGTGCAACCGAGCTTTTATGCCCAAAACCAATTAGTTCAAACCCCACCGTGAAGAAAACCATTGTTGTCCATGGTAATGAACCGTCAATGCCTTGTATGACTGTTTCTTGAAGAGTTTGCACCTTCGCAACAGTTTTCATGGCTATCCATGAATCATGCCCTAGGGAAGAGGGAGTTGTAGCTGCCTTTTCAATTAAGTCATGTCTTTTAGAGCTATCACCAGTGTCATTGGTAAAGAGGGGATATTGAGTTGATATGATATCAACTCTGTGGACTGCTGCAAGTGCAGTGGTGAAGGCAATAAGGGTTGAAATACTCATGAAACCACACCTATATTGTGGAAATGAAAGGATTAGACAAATTTAACACAACGATTTTTCCTAGAAGGATGCTGGGTAATCAAAAGAACAACCCGATATACAGAAAACAAATTTATGAAAAGAAGAGTTGCTGGAAGGGTAAAGAGCATTCTTTAACCTTTGCAATGTGATATGAATTGCCCTCCCATACATGAAAAATCCAGATAATAATGGATAATATACATAATTACCAAGTGTTCTTGTAGCACAGAATACAGATCCAACAACATCCATCTCAACCCATACTCAGCTCAACCTTTGAAGGATCATACAGATAATAGCTTCATACCCATGCAACCAGAATTCGAGATGGCAGGCTTAGTAAACAGCAAGTCAATCGATTAGAATTTCGACAGTTAAGAGTTCTAATATCAATGACAGAAGTCTAGAACTTAGAGAAAAAGAAATTTTCCAAATATGACATCAAAACATGAACAATTAAGACTCAGACAACCAATGAGAATTCGATATTCAAGAATCAATAAGCCAGTCAATACTAGAGGTCAGTGGATTGATTTTTCTTTTTTCTTTTTTTAAAAAGAAGAAAAAAAAAAGAAGGAAAAAAAAAACCCGATACTCACAGGAGATCTCGTTAGATAATATCTGACCAAGCTGAAGAAACTCAACAAATCGATGATTTTTTCAATCCGGGGATCCGATCAATACTCAAATTGCTATCAACTGTCAGGGATGATCTGTAAATGGCCGATTATCAGTAATGAGATCCTCAAACTGCGAGAATCCGACCATTGGGAACAGCCAAGAGACAATTCTCTCTGATAACAGGACAGAGCAGAATCAAGTTTTACAGATAATAGGACGATCCATACTTGTTTTGATAAACGTGGATCAGAATTCATCTGTAAAGGAATTCACTCATCGGAGGCCAAACAGTTGCCTCAGGCATTCGAGTAATTTGTTCTGAGAGTGGGTCGATCAATCGATATCAAAGAAAAACCAATCAATACTCAATTATTACCTTGATTGCTGACAACCAGATGATTGACCCAGAGCTTTAAACGAGTAAATTGGAAAATCAACGATTAATTCTAGAAAAAAAAAATTGGCCTTAAATATCGAGCTGGGATTCAGACGGTGACTTGCCATAGTTCCGGCCATCGGAGGTCGAACAGTTACCCACCAGAAATCGGATTACGATCACTCAATATTCAGTTAATCAATTAGGTTCAAAATTTAGCAATGCTCTGATAAATCAGAATTAACCCCAAAAACTTAGTCAAATGCCGGACAATAAATAAAAAAAATGTCATGAGATGGAATAAGACTGGAAATTACAATGAAGATCGGAAGGAATCTACAATCGGAATACAAGCAAAATGTTGTAATCAAATAGTTCTTGTCAATATTACTCTGTATGAGCCGAAGTTGCTATATGCAACTCGGCATCATACGTGAGGTTTATCATTAAACTATAGGAAAAGAAAAAGAAAAACTCAAAACGAATGAAGGAAACGAAGAGAGGTTGGAGACGAACTCTTACCTTACTCGTCGTTCTAGATCTTCAAAGCCGGAAGGAAAAGAGGATCGATAGGGGTCGGCTTATGCCTTCGTTGCTAAGATTCAACTTAGGGGGGGGGGGGGGGATTGGTCGAACTCCCTTAGTTGAGGCAGACGAGAACCAGGAAAGGAGGGAAGGAGAGTTGTTGCCGCAGTACTGCAGATTCGCAGGGGTTCTGAAGGTAAGAGAAGGAAGCTTCTTCCGTGATCTTTGGGAGGAACTCAGAGGGAAATGAGGAGGATTGTAGATGCTTCAGTCGGGGGAGGTAGGAAATGGATCAGCAGACAATGGGCGAACCAGGAGGAAAAAAAAATCGATCTCCAGAGAAAAAATCGATGCCCAGAAGACCGGAGCTCGCCTCTTCTTAAAGGGGAATGGAAAATTCGAGAAGAGGAAATCTGTTAAGGATTGATGGTAGAGAAGAGAGCATGCGGTTTGAAGATGGAGGGTAGAAAGAGGAGGGAAAAACGCGCGGGAGGATTCCGTTGTAGATTTTCTCATTTTCCAATAAGAGGACTACTTTTAAGAATTTGTTTTTAAAAAAATGGTTGGGGAATGAGTTTTTTGGCAAAAAGGCTTAAGAATCCTTCGTTTTATTGTAATTTTTTCCCAATTTTTTTTTTGGTCTTTGGTTTATTTTTCTATTTTTTTGTATTTTTAGAATAAAATCCTAAAGCTTTACGAGAAATCAAAGATTTAAAACTATATTTTTTTTTGTGTTTTTGCAAAAATATTTATAAAAGGGAATTTTTCTGAGGAGTTAAAAGCTATTTTGAGAAAATTTCTTCAGAAAATGGATTTGTGTCCGAATTTTTGGAAAATATTCGAGGTTTACAACCTCGAACTGAGAAATATAGGGTCGAGGATCCAACAGAGTGCCGGATGAGACGCCCGAGCCTTTCAAAATCATTTTTTGGTATTTTTGTGATCTTATTTTGGAAATCGGACAACGGGGCTTAGATTTGGATTTAAAATACCGGGTTCAGACCCGGAGTTGAATTTGAATATATTAATGTGGAATTTAATCCAGAAATCTGAAGGAAGACTGAAATTTAGCTTTGAAATTACTTTAATCTTCTCAGAAAATAGAGTCAGGGGCAAAAGGGTCATTTTTACAAAACTTTGAAAATTTTGGGGTGTTCACAAAGGCCCAGAAGTATCTGCGGAATGAGGGTACTGCTTTCTTAGTCAGTATTTCCCCCGTGGAACCTGAGATGGTTCTGATTGACGACTTGGACGTGGTCCGAGAATTTGTTGATGTTTTTCCAAAGGAACTACCTGGATTACCACCGAGGCGAGAGATCGAATTTGGTATCGAGTTGATGCCTGGAACGACACCAATTTCCAAGGCACCATACCGTATGGCCCCAGCGGAACTGGAAGAGTTGAAGCGTCAGTTGGAAGAACTTCTCGATCAGGGTTTTATTCGACCTAGTGCTTCACCGTGGGGAGCACCAGTGTTGTTTGTACGGAAGAAGGACAGATCCCTGAGGTTGTGCATCGATTATCGGATGCTCAACCAAGCGACAATTAAGAACAAGTACCCGTTGCCCAGGATCGAAGATCTCTTCGATCAGTTGCAGAGAGCGAAGGTTTTCTCGAAGGTTGATCTTAGATCAGGCTACCATCAGCTTCGTATCCGAGAGGTTGACATTTCGAAGACGGCTTTCAGGACGCGTTATGGGTTGTATGAGTTCGTGGTGATGCCTTTTGGCCTCACAAATGCTCCAGCAACGTTCATGGATTTGATGAACCGGATCTTTCGTCCATTTGTAGACTCATTCGTGATAGTATTTATTGACGACATCTTAGTCTATTCGGAAAGTCCGGAGCAGCACCGAGAGCATTTACGAATTGTTTTAAGTACTCTCTGTGAGCATCAACTGTTCGCCAAGTTCTCCAAGTGTGAGTTTTGGCTCGAGCGTGTCATGTTTCTTGGCCATGTGATCTCGAAGGAGGGAGTATCAGTCGATCCAGCGAAAGTCGAAGTAGTTCTGGGATGGAAGCAGCCCCAAAATGTGTCTGAAGTCCGTAGTTTCCTTGGATTGGCCGGTTATTATCGACGTTTTATCCAGGACTTTTCGAGGATCGCGTTACCTTTGACTAAGCTGTTACGTAAGGGTGTTAAGTTCGTATGGAGCAGTGCCTGTGAGGACAGTTTCCAGATCCTAAAGACGAAGTTGACGACTTCGTCGGTGCTGGCTTTACCATCTGGTAGAGGTGGCTTTGTGGTATACACAAACGCCTCTGGCACAGGTTTAGGTTGCGTGCTTATGCAGCATGGACGAGTGATTGCCTATGCTTCCAGACAGTTGAAGACTCACGAGTGGAATTATCCGACGCACGATCTAGAATTGGCAGCAGTTGTGTTCGCTTTGAAGTCATGGCGACATCACCTGTACGGGGAATCGTTTGATGTCTTTTCAGACCACAAGAGCCTCAAGTATTTGTTCTCTCAGAAGGAGCTGAATATGAGGCAGCGACGATGGCTTGAGTTTATCAAAGACTACGATTTCACGTTGTCTTACCACCCTGGGAAGGCAAACGTCGTGGCGGATGCTCTTAGCCGCAGATCGAGTAGTGTTCTGGCTAGTCTGATGTGGGGCCAGAAGCTTATTGAAGATTTTATAGCCTGGAAACTTTTTTCTGTTGGTGGTGGTTCGATCAGGTTGTCTGGTCTAACCATTCGATCCGAGTTTCTGCCAAGGATAGTAGAAGCTCAAAAGCTTAACGGTCAGTACACCAAGTTCCTAGCCTTGACAGAGCAAGCAGATTCTTCTTTTAGAGTGTCTGAAGATGGCAGCATTCGTATGAAAGATCGTCTTTGGGTACCTAGCGACCCTGAGCTGAAGAGAGATATTCTTGACGAAGCTCACATGTCGAAGTACACGATTCATCCGGGAGGAATGAAGATGTTCAAGGACTTACACCGGAAGTATTGGTGGCAAGGGATGAAACGAGAGACAGCGGCTTACGTTGCAAGGTGTTTGACTTGTCAGCAAGTCAAAGCGGAACACCAGCGTCCAGGTGGTACCTTACAGAAGATTGAGATTTCTCAATGGAAATGGGAGGATGTTACGATGGATTTCGTGGTAGGTTTACCACTGTCTAGGCGTAAACGCGATGCGATTTGGGTAGTTGTGGACAGACTCACCAAGTCTGCCCACTTCTTGCCGATCAGAATCAGCCAGTCGCTTGAGAGCCTGGCCGATTTGTACATTAGAGAGATCATTCGGTTGCATGGTGTGCCGAGATCTATTATTTCTGATCGTGATCCTCGATTTACTTCGCAACTGTGGGGTCAGTTGCAATCTGCTCTAGGGACAAGATTGAAGTTTAGTACAGCCTTCCATCCTCAGACAGATGGGCAGTTTGAGCGGACGATCCAAACATTGGAAGATATGTTGCGAGCATGTATGCTTGATTGGAAGGGTGAATGGGATTCACACCTATGTTTGGTAGAGTTTGCGTATAACAACAATTACCAAGTTAGTATCGGGATGGCCCCGTACGAAGCGTTGTATGGTAGACCTTGTCGATCGCCATCTTTTTGGGACGACATCAGTGATAGAGCAAGCGAAGCGCCGATTGTTCTTCAGCACTACACGCAGCAAGTGCAGAAGATTCGTGAACGTTTGAAGGCAGCGCAAGATAGGCAGAAGAGCTACGCCGATAAGAGACGTCGTGAGTTGTCTTTTGATGTTGGAGACATGGTTTTTGTCAGAGTTTCGCCGACAAAGAGCGTGTTTCGATTTGGAAAGAAAGGGAAGTTGAGTCCGAGGTATGTGGGATCGTTTAAGATCGTGGCAAGGATTGGTGAAGTGGCATATTGTGTCGAGTTGCCCCCACAATATGGCCACATTCACAGTGTTTTCCACGTATCGATGCTCAGGAAGTATATTCCTGACCCATCGCATGTCATTCGTTACGAAGATGTGGACGTACAGGAAGATCTGACCTTGTCAGAGAATCCCATAGAGATTGTTGATCGACGAGATCAAGTCTTGAGTACCAAGACTATTCCGTTAGTCAAGGTACGGTGGCAGCACCATGGCATCGAAGAATGCACATGGGAACCAGAAGCGAGCATGAGAGAGACTTATCCAGAACTTTTTTGTAACCTCCTAAGAGAGATTTCACGGACGAAATCCTTTTTTTAGGAGGGGAGGATGTAAGATCCACGATTCTAATTTTGATTATTATGGTATAATTATATGGAAATCAATGAAATTTTTATGTCTTGGTAATTTTTGAGGATTTGCTTATTTTGAGAACTGGGTAAATCGCGTAATATTATGTAGATAAAGCAATTTCGGGAAATGTAAAATGGATCAACACCTGAATCCTTTAGGATAAGTTTGGAATAGGGTAGGGGTGAAACACCCCGAAATTTAGACCCGAACAACGAGGAAACGTTGTCAGTGCATGTGAATTACGAGTATGGACTTAAGTTTGGACCCGAATCTTAGAACGCCTAATTTTAACAAACGAGTGGTGATTTCCTTAAAAGGCTTCGACTATTCTACATTAATTAAGGTTATTAAGAGAATGAAATGACTTGTTGGGATTAAATTATTGCTTTGCTTCATTAAGTATGAATTTTTCTTATGACATACATTTTGGCGGATTTTGGGTTTTGACCCAGAACACTTAGTGGATCCAAGGCCCATGGGCGACCCTATCAGTGGACATCTATAGCCATGGTTGACCATTTGGTCAAGGGTGGACCAGCTGGGTGGTGTTTTTGCAAGAAGGTTGCATGGTTTTCAAAAGAGGGCCTCTATTGGCCATGTATCTTATCAAAAACCTCATGATGGAGCCCAAAATCCATCATGAGGGAAGTCTTTTCAAAAAAGAGAGCATGGGGCTGGCGCCCCATGGCAATTTTGAAACAAAACTAAAGGTTTTAAAATACCCAAAATCGGTTGGGCCTAAGGAGTGGCTAGCCTTGGGCAGCCCTTGAAATTTTTCCAAAACATTAATGGCTTTTTTTCAAAATGGCATTTTTGTAAGTCTTTCTAAAAAGTTTAGAAAAGCTTGACATGCATTGGCGATGGAGGGGCGTGGAGCACCCCAGCCCTCCATCTTGGAAGGGTAAATCCTAGTTGTTCAACCTAGAGAACATCCTATAAGAACTCTTAGAAAAAAAACGGGCCCCTCTCTCTCTCTTGTTGGGCAATTTTTCTTCCAAAGACTCTCTCTCTCCCTCTTTCCCTCTCACTTGTTTCCCCTCTCCAACCGTGGGAACCTCTTAACGTGTAGCTGCAATATCACCTTCATCTTCTTCCACTAGCTAAGGTGAAGATTCACCCTTCTTGTTTACGATTTCGTATGAAAAGTAAGCCGGTGGGGCTTTGCATCTTTGTATGCAAGTCCATACGGTGGATTAGCTCCAAGATTTGTAGTTGCTATTATGATTCACCATGGATTACATTATCATTTTGTAGCATGCATTTATAGTCTTTGTTTTTCTCTTCCTTTTGATTTCATTTCAGTTTTATCACCCTCTATGCTTGTTGTGGTCTTCCTTCTCAAAAAAAAAGAAAAGAGGTTGTTAAGTTTTCTGTTTTTCTTCTCGCTGGGTTCACAGCTATAGCATCATCTTCAGATGTGCGGGACCGAGCTGGGCTTGTCCAGCCCACCCCCATTCCGGTTGACGTGATCTCGGAATGCTGGAACGCAGGTTGGTGCATTTCGGCCACCAACATTCTTTTATTCTCTTTTGGATGTTTCTTTCAGTGGTGTTTGGGCTCAATCCAGTCTCCATGCGTTGGGACTGGTATTGCAACAACGATCTGGGCTTGGGTCACAACGTGACCAGCCCTGCTTGAGCGTGGAACTCTGGATCTTTCTTTTAGCAACAAGGTAATGTTTGCTTGGTTTTATTATCCATTTTCCTTATTTTCGACACGTTGGCTCTCGGGTTGGTTCACCCGGTTGGTGCGACAGGGCACCGAGTGTCCCGACCGATCGGGGTGAAGCCGGTCGTTCGAGGCCATACCCCTTTTTGGGTTGGCTGCTCGACCACCCCTTTTGAGCTCTTACTCATGCTGCTGGGAAGAGCATCCGACTTGGTCCAGTGGACCCGACCTCTTGACCATCCAGTTTTTGCCCTAGCTGGAACTGGACGCCATGCGGGTAGTCCGCGCGCCTAGTATAAGCCTCGATGAGTTATCTTCTTTTTTTATGTTGGAGGTAAGTGTGGTAGAATCATGTTCTTTTTCTTCCTTTTTTCTTGAACCATTGCCGGTCTGAACCATGGGTTCAGACCAGCACTACAGTCCATCTTGTTTCGGTTGGGTGCAAGTTTGGGCCCAGCCCTAGTTACCCTCTTGGCCAGGGTTGGGTGCGCACCGTTTTGGGTGTTGTGCACCCATGGCTTTCGGTTAGCCTTGGAGAAGGGAGTGCAAGTCTGAACCGAGGTCTCAGACCTAAACCTCTTGGCGCTCAGTGTTAGCTGAGGCTCACCAGGTTGGAGAAGTGTGCCAGCTACTAGGTGCTGGGCACCCCGAGTTTCTCTTTCGGTTGAGCCACTTTGGGCTCAGGTCTGAACTGTGACCCTGTCCTGTCTTAGCAGTCGTTTGGTCCTAAGGACCAGACCACCCCTTGATCAGCCTTAGTACCTCTTTTTCACTAGAATAGACATTGACCTTTGTCGGGGTTGGGTTTTAGCCCCAACCAAAGCCTTTGGTCGATCTGGCCCGAACTTTGGATCGGACCCCACCATGTCGGTATGCATGGCAGTTAGGTTCGGAAAGGCCAGACCATTATTCGGGACTAAAACTCGTTTTCCTTGACCGCAAGTATGTGGACTTCCAGTTGGTAACCTGGAAAACCGAAATCCAACTATTTTGGCTGTCAAACACTTTTCACGCAAAAACCAGCTTGTCTTCATTTCAAGCCGAACCATAGTAGACCCAATGACGGATTTAGTTTTGGCCTACACCTTTTTCACACCTTGGTTAAGCTTTGGCATAGTGTACATGTTTTGGGTTGCACCGAGTTCGGTATTTTATATATATATATATATATATATATATATATATATATATATATATATATATATATATATATATATACTTAACGTATATATAAGTATAGGTATATGGAACCTTGAGTATCTTTGTAACGTGAATGAATGTATGTATATGCACACTTGTTGGTTTACAACACTTAAATGATTGTTCCGGTATGTTCGATATGGAATGTGACACTCTTGTGTTCCGTCCAAACATCTTTATGATAATGTTACACTTTGAGTCAATTAGTGTTAATCTAACATTCTTCTTGACAAACAGTTTATTTCAGGACCGCAGGCGCGACTCCCTATACCGTGGAAATAGCCAATGTTATTCCCATTAGAATGGATGATTGGTTAAATTCGATTTCAAACTCTTGAATATGAAATTGTTGATGAATGCAATCATAACACTGAAGTATGTAACATAGTGCAGTTTAATAGCATGTGATGCCTCTATTGATATATTGTGCAAAAGATAAAAACTTGTGATATTCTTTCACTTTGCACTTAGCACATCCTGACACTGTTATTGAATAGTGCGTATCGTAAGGAGGTACCTAGCTTGAGGCATTGGGAAGTGCATTAGGTGCACTTACCTCATGAGATAAAAAGATAGAAATTGAACACCATAGGGTATGAAGGTTGAAATGATTCATTGTGGGCTCAGTTAGAGTCTTCGGGCAATGGTCCTTGTGTGGAGTGGACTCTTGTGTGTTATACCCTAAACAGAAAATGAGATAATATGGTATTTTGACTGTTTTCATGAGCAGTGTGCTCCGTTGGCCGTGTGAGGCTGAGCACGTGGATGGGCAGGCCAAGTCCTCGTTTTGCATACCCCGCGGGGACCATTCGACAGATTCCTCGTTGTGAGGTATGATTGAACTCGAGCCTTAAGAAATATAAACCCGCTTCGCCCATTTCACAAAATGGTTCACCTTGAGAGAGGGTGGATGGTACAACCCTGAGTGACTCGTCGTTACTATGACACATGTTTGATAGGAACTGTAGCGTTCCTTTGGCCTCCAGTCACTTAGAGTCAGGGAGGTCGAGGTGCCTTCTTTGGGCCTCACTACTGCAGTAGTACGGATTGCAATCCTTTGCCTATGCGAGTGTTTTCTCCTAGCTGTGTGCTGCTCCCATATGATTGACTCGGTCTGTAGCTTCCCCGATTACCACACCATAAGTTGAATAACAGACGCCGGGTGCATGTCTCACAGAATGCGTGGTTCCTTCGCGTACCCGAAGGAGTAATTAGAAGAACTTAAAGACTAACCAATCAGCTGACATACTGTAGTTGCTACTTTTTGTGTTTTGTAGATGTTACTTCAGTTACTTCACTTGTTTCAGCTGTTACTTGGTTACCTTACTTGCTCTGCTGTTTCCTTGGTGTTCTTTAGTAGTTGACTAGTACTTGTCACTTTATTCTTGCCACTTGTTAGCTTACTTTCAGTTCTTTGTGAGTTGATTATATATCTGCTTGTGGATGCTTCTTCACCACCTCGCAAGAGGACTGACCCCGTTTTGTGGGGATATAGGTGACGAACAGGTATAGTGCGGATGCGATGACACACGATGGAGGCTCGAGGGACCCACAGACTTGACCTGCAGTTCCTGTGCCTGATGGTCTCTTTCTTTTGGGGTTTTGGTTATTTATTGGGATGTAATCCCTGTTTTGTACTTTGGTATTTACACTCTGTAAACTCTTTGGACTGTTGGGATGTTTTCCCTTTTTAACTTACGGCTATACCTTTTGTACACACCGTGGTTACACTGTTTTCACTTGTTGCACCCATCTGTGGCGGTCGCCCAGACTTGCGGCTTTGTCGTTTTCCCCACGATTGCTTTCCGCTGATTCTTTACTTGAACCCTGAACTCAAAAAAAAAATATTTCAAGGTTTTCCAAGGTCGGGGTTTGGGGCGTCACATAGTCAGAGATATATTATATCTTCAACCTCATTCTTAATTCATTTAAAGAATGAAGTAGCTTTTCAAAAACCAATTTCAAATTCTTTAAATTCATTCATCATTTAGGATAGAATTGCATCATATTTTCGAAATTCTTTTAAAAAAACCCAAGTGATTGTCTTTTCTTCAACTTCCCTTTCAAATTCATCAATTTTATCTCATCTTCAAAAGTCCAAATTTTGACTTTGAAATCAAATTCAAAGTTCAATTTAACTTTGAAACTCTTGATTCATTTTCTAAATTCCAAATTCAAGTTTTCAAATTCAAAGTCCAATTTGACTTTGAAATTCATTCTCAAATCAATTTTGAAATTCCAAATCCAAAATCCATTCTAGGATCCAGAACCCAATTCTACTTTGGATCTCAGACTTCAGATCCAAATCCTCCTTAGGATCCAAAACCCAATTCTACTTTGGATCTCAGACTTCAGATCCGATTCTATTTTAGGATCCAGAATCCAACTCCATTTTGGATCTCAGACTTCAGATCCAAAATCCATCTTAGGGTCCAGAGTCCAACTCTATCTTGGATCTCAGACTTCAGATCCAAATTCCATCTTGGATTCTAAATCTTGGATCCAATTCCATTCAAAATTTCAGACCCAAATTCCATCTTGATTCCAATTCTTAAATCCAATTCCATTTCATCCCAGATCTCATATCCAATTCCCATTTCGAATTCTAAAATCAAGAATTCAAATTTGAAGTCTCAACTCTATTTGGGATTCAAACCTTTGATTCAAATTCCATTTTGAACTCTAAACTTCAAAACAAATTCTATCCCCAAATCTGAATTCCATTCCAAGTTTACTTTGAATCCAAAAACCAATTCTATTCCTCAATTCTATTTTGATTTCTCAAATCTGATTTTAATTTCAAAACTTTACAAATGAAATCCAAAATTACATTCCAAATTTCATCTCTATTCTGATTCAAAGTCCATTTATGACTTTGAAATTTCCTTTCTTCTCTTTTTATCTCAAAACTTCAAAAGCATCTCTTTCAAAGTTCAGATTTATTTTCCCAAACTCTGATTATTCCAAAAACTTAGAACTTTAAATCTCAAATTCTAAGTTAGAAACCATTTCTTCACTCTATCATCAAATTCATCTCAGAAACACTTGGAAAATTTCAAATCATTTTTAAAAAGAGCATACATCTTTGCATTTGCACAAGCATGATTCTTTGTGCATTTAGACTTAGAATAAATTCTTAGATAATTTCTTAGCAAAGCAAAAGGCATGAATTCGACCCTTGGTTCGATTACCCCTAGTAAAGGCGCCAGGAACGGTCGAACCTCGTACCGACGAGCGGATCCCGTCTCCAGTTTTCCCGCAAATATTTCAAATCGGAGGCGAGTTATTTTCTAAATATTTTCAAAATTAAGGTCAAGTGAGACCTCGCAAAAGAATTCCTCTTCTCTTCTTTTCTTTTCTTTTCTCTTCTCTCTTTCTTTCTGCCTTTCATTTTCTCCCTTCAAAAGGAGGAAATAGAGGTTGGAAAGGAAAAGAGAAGGAAGAGAGAGAATATTATGAGAGGAAAAATTTTGCGATGATCACAGTTTTGGCAACCGAGATGGGACTCGTCTTCGTCTGGTCGAATTTAATGCCTTTTGCTTTGACATTATCTAAAGTCTTTATTCTTCAAAATGTCAGCTTCATTTCCATGCAAACCTTAGGAGCCTAGACTCTGTCCTAAGCTGACAACATTGCATATAGGATTTAAGTATGATTTGGTAGGACCATATTGAGGAGATTATTCCATGTTCACATTAGACTTAGGTCTGAAATACGACTCTCCTCAATTCTAGGGATTGAATGTAAAACAATGTATGCAAGTGTATGCTTCTTTTCATTTTAATCTATCTCATTAGGACTTGCATTAAAGCCATCTGATTTTATTGCATGCTGAACATGTTTTTGAAAACATCCCTACCTATGTTGTCCCGGTCTTCACGTTGCTGGGTTGTCTCACTGAACCATAGTTCAGGAGAGAGCCTCACAACTGGACCACTTATTTGGGTTCACGCCCCCTACCACGTACCTAAGGGCCATAGTCTGAGGTATATCGGTAGGTGCTCAAGGATGTTGGGAAACCATTACCTTAGAACCGGAGAAATATTTCTATGCCACGTACTTCGAGCTTCGGCTTGAGTATATCGGCGTATCTTGATTGAAATCAGATGATCTGAACCCTAGAGTTAGGATTAAGGTCCTATCAATAGATCATCCAACTTTTCCTGATGTTTGGGAGAATCATGAGTTAATTCAAAGATGGAAATGTTGGAGAGTGCTGTAATCGGCTTCTGAAAATCATCGGCCCGCTCTTTTGCTGCTTTAGAGGTTTCTGCTTCCTCTGTGCAGGTTTCTTTCTTGAGGAATCTTCTTGGGAAAATTTGAGTTCTTTCATTCTCGACTAGTATGCTTACTTGGTCAAGAAGCGAGAAGATATCCATTTTCTAAGATACAGGCTGATCCTGATGTAGAACCATTACCTGATGTTGGAGTTTTAGCTCTTCACTAGAGCATGGATGTATATGACTCTGTGGGAGGAAAGAGTATTCTGAGATGGTTGATGCTGAATGCTTTGGGAACGGAGCAGATAAAATTTCCATTTTGCCCTCCTCTTCATCTTCTACGAGGATGCTTTTGTCGATACAGTCCTGGACCAAATGCTTCAAGACGAAGCAGTGTTCTGTATCATGTCCCATGGCTCTATGGAATTTGCAGTATTGCTCTCTGTACTTCCCCATGAATACCGGAGGATCTGCAATTTTGGGCAATTTCACCATCCCGTGGGACAGCAGGTATTCCAGCACTTTCTCCAGAGGCTGGTCCAAAGGAGTGAACTTCCTATCCTTGCTCCAATTGATGTGTTTAGGTTTTTCTTGAAAGTTCCCTTTTTGTTGAGGACTGGTTGGGAGAAACTTGTCATTGTTTTTGAAGAACTTTCATTTTCTACCTCTATTCTGCTCAGGCTTCGACCCACTGTCATTGTCATTTCTGCTGCTACTGCTCTGATTATCTTCGGGAACATCAGCTGAGTAGGTAAAATGAGCCTTTTTCTTTGGGTCCAAGATGTTTTTGGCCAAAGCGACGCCTTCATACATCCCATTCTCTACCCCCATTTCGAGTCATTCTGCTCGTTCTGTTAGTTCGATAAAGGATTTGGAGGGATACGGGAAAAGAAGGCTTTTTAGGGGCTGACAAAAATTGTTTAGGATAACTTGAAGGGCATGTTCCTAAGAAATGGGATTCCTCATCTTATTGCAAATGCTCCTCCACTTATGGATGAAATCCCTGGCCTTCTCATTGGGCTCCTGTTTGAGGTTGCATAAGTGGTTTAGGGTAGGTAGGGCTTCCGTGTTGAACAGGAAGCGTTCAACAAACATATTAACAACTTTGTCAAAATCCCTCAATTTGATGGGATTGACATGTTCGGCGTACCACTTGGCCGCTATCCCGTCCAGGCTGCGGGGAAAACAGAGAAAAAGGGCGCGGTTATCTTCACTGAACCAGGCACATTCTGCAAAGAACATTGCCAAATGAGCTTTTGGATCGTCGGTTCCGTCAAACTTAATGAATTTCCGGGGGAGGTTCTCCAGATCCTTGTCCCCTTCTAAGCCGAGATAGAAGTCCTGCCTGGTGTATGACCTCTTTCCTTTGTCACGGATTTGCAGATCCTTGACTATCTTGGTCAAAGCTTGAATCGAATCCTCTGCGGGGCCCCATACTTGGGCTTGTTTACTGACACTAGCTCTTCCACTGGCCTCTTGGGCTGCCGCAGATGCTTCAGAATGTAGATCAGCTGCTCTTCTTCGGAGTTCTCTTCTACCGATTCTGAATTTTCCGAGGTGCTGTCACGCTGGATCTTCTGCTTACTGATCTTGACCGACTTTTTTATAGGCTTCTTTTTAGCTTTGCTCTTAGAAGCTGCCTTCTTGGGACCAGCTTTAGCCTGTTCGGCCATCATTTTGGTCATCATCTTTTGAAAGATCTGGTACATGGCCGGATCAACGTCGCTCTCATCCCCTGAGTCATGCTTCTTGGATAATCTAGGAGAATTCATCTTCTCTGTTTCGCTGTCGTTGTGCCGTTGAGCAGCCTTCTTACCAGCCCTTGTCTGAACCATTTTTCAGATGCCAAAGTTTTCTTGTAGAATAATGGGAATGGTTAGAGTATGGAGAAGTTTTTTTTGAAAAATATAAAAAAAGAATGAAGGATTTCGGCAGACAATTTTGAGAGATTATCCCATTACCCGGGATTGGGTCATCACATGATTTGTGATAATTGTGTTACCATTTTGATGATAACAGAGAAATGTGCCTTGTTACCTAGGCGAGGTCGTCAACCATGATAAAATATATTGAAGACAAATGTGAGAGGAATGTCCCTTTTACCCGGGATAAGGTCGTCACCAAAAGTTGTGACTATTTGTGCTATATAAACAAAATACAAGAAACAAAATTTTGGCCAAAAGGTAAATTTTATTGATATTTTAACATTCAAAGAGAAAGAGAGGGTGGGCAGACAGTTTGCCACCACTCTCGATATTCAGATGATACATTTGGCCCATGAAATATGGACAGAGAAACAAAGGAGTCCTAGGTATATTTAGTGACATGGTATGCCCCAGACCATTGATCCGACTACAGGCTGAATTCTGGCATGTTGCCCGTCGGGAAGCGGGTGTTGGCACGAACCTGCCGCTGCAAAAACTGCCTCAGACATCGTTCCGGCTGATAATCAACACAAAAGAAAGGGCCCATCAACTTGTAGCACTTGTCACGTGCATAGGTGTATCGAGGAACAGTCTCTCTTCTGTCGAAGAAGTCCCAAGTAATCTCTTTTTGATGTAGTTTCTCGATCAAAGCTCGGCACTGAATGGCTGTCTTCGGCTGCATATTGTTGAATCTGAAGGAACTGGCCTTCGAGGGAACGTGTCGCAGGAACCATGACTGTAGGGCGTAAGTGTACCCTTCTACCAGAATGGTCTCTCCGAGGGCAAATTGAGCCAAGCCTCTGTAAAGAAAGGCTAATGCGGCCATGGAGACTGAAAGCTGACGGGTCTGCTTACTTTCCCATCTTCGAAAGAGCTGGGCGACTCTGATATCTATGAAATTCTGACCATCTTGGAAGAAAGCTAACCCCACTGTGCACAAGATCATGGCATGCTGAATTCTGTCTTTCGCTGCTCGAGACAGAGTGTCAATCTGTTTGTAGGCTCCGTACTTGTGATATAGTTCGAATAGGTCAATGAATTGATTCCCACTAATTTCAATGAGAGGCCAGGATCTGCTCCCTGTTGCTCTGGCCAAGGCTTCTCGAACATCCACCCCTTTGATGTTGATCAAAAACTGCTGCTCGACAGGATCATCTGGCTGACCGGCTGGTTCGGGCAATCCCATGATATCGTTGAACTCATCCATCAGTAGAGTCATCTCTCCCCATGGAAACCAGAATGTGCAGGTACGCGGATTCCATCGCTCTGTCATAGCTTGAATCAAAGCTCCATTGATGGTTCGCTTGCCTGCCGCTGATGCCATCTCCAACCCACAGTCATTCAAGTGGTCTGGGAACATACGTGAGAAGGTGGCGAACCAAGAATAATACCACCGAGGGAAGAAAGGACGAGACTGGATGACCCGTTGATCCGGGGATCCATCCTGAATCTGATAGAAGACATGATCTCGGGGAAAGACAGCATCGAGGGAGTTTGACGCCATTGAAATGATACTGGGGTAAAGAAAACAAGGAGAATTAGATAGAATGCAGGACTTACGGATAGACTCTTGGAGAATCAAACCTGGAAATTTTGAAAAGGTTGATGAAATTTTTAAAGGAATTTTCCAAGGTTTTTGAAGAAAATTTGATCTAAAAAGAGAAAAGAAATGTAGGTAGAGAGAAATATACACCTAGGGTTTTTGAAAATAAGGGTAAGTTTTGAATAATACACCCAGGGTTTTGAAAAAAGGGGTTTGATACATATATGTGAAAGAATAAGAGAATTATCAAACAACTAAAGCTGCGCAAACAAGAATGCGCACACAGCACTCCCTAAAGGCTGACTCTAAATGCAATATTTGAAATGGCTTGTAGGACCTTAATCCTAACTCTAGGGTTCAGATCATCTGATTCCAATCAAGATACGCCGATATACCCAAGCCGAAGCTCGAAGTACGTGGCATAGAAATATTTCTCCGGTTCTAAGGTAATGGCTTCCCAACATCCTTGAGCACCTACCGATATACCTCGGACTATGGCCCTTAGGTACGTGGTAGAGGGGCGCGAACCCAAATAAGTGGTCCAGTTGTGAGGCTCTCTCCCGAACTATGGTTCAGTGAGACAGCTCAGCAACGTGAAGACCGGGACAATATAGGTAAGGAGGTTTCCAAAATATGCTCAACATGCAAGAAATCAGATGGCTCTAATGCAAGACCTAAAGAGATAGATTAAAACGAAGAGAAACATACACTTGCATACATTGTTTTGCATTCAATCTTGTGATCATCGCAAAATTTTTCCTCTCAAAATATTCTCTCTCTTCCTTCTCTTTTTCCTTTCCAACTTCTTATTTTCCTCCCTTTTTGAAGGGAGAGAAGATAAGAGAACGGAAAAGAAAGAGAGAAGAGAAAAGAAAGAAGAGAAGAGAAGAGGAACTCTTTTGCGGGTCTCACTTGACCTTAATTTTGAAAATATTTGAAATAACTCGCCTCCGTTTTTGAAATATTTGCGGGAAAATTGGGAGACGGGATCCGCTCGTCGGTACGAGGTTCGGCCGTTCCTGGCGCCTTTACCAGGGGTAATCGAACCAAGGGTCGAATTTTATGCCTTTTGCTTTGCAAAGATTTTATCTAAGTATTTATCCTAAATCTAAATGCACAATGAATCATGCTTGTGCAAATGCAAAGATGTATGATCTTTTTGAAAATGTTTTGAAGAATTCCTAAGTGAATCAGATAAAGTGAAGAAATGTTTTCTAACTTAGAACTTAAGATTTTGAAGTTCTAAGTTTTTAGAATAATCAGAGCTTAGGAAAATGAATTTGGATCTTTAAGAGAAATAATCTTGAAACTGAAAGAAAGAAAATTTCAAAGTCATAAATGGGTTTTGAATTTGGAAGTTTGAACTTGGATGGATATTTGGAATGAAATCGAATTCTAACTTTAAAGTTTTGGAGTTAGAAGAAAATGTGGGGAATCTAAAGGAATTGAGGAATGGGATTTGGAACAGTTTAGAATTTCAAGATGAAATCCGAATCCAAATTCTGGATTCTGAATAGAGTTTTGAGTTGATTTTTGGATTTAGGATCTGAAATAGGAATTTTGGTTTGAATAAAAATGGGACTGACTTTGAGAATTGGAATTTAAGGTGGAATTTTGGATTTGGAATTTTGAATGGAATCCGATTCAAGATTTGGAATCCAAAATGGAATTGGGATCTGAAGTTGGAGATCCAAAGTAAAGTGGGATCTGGATCCTAAACTGGACTTGGATCTGAAATCTGAGATCCGAGGTGAATTGGGTTCTAGATTCTAAAAAAAAAATAGATTTTGGATCTGAAGTCTGAGATCCAAAGTAGAATTGGATTCTGGATCCTAAGAATTGGAATTTGGATCTGAATCTGAGATCCAATGGTAGAATGGAATCTGAATCCTAAATGAATTTTGGATCTGAAGTCTAAGATCCAAAGTAGCATTGGGTTCTAGATCTTAAAGGGAATTTGGATCTGTAATTCAAGATCCAAAGTGGAATTGGAATTTTGGACCCTAAGGTGGATTTGGATCTGAAGTTTGAGATCCGAAGTAGAGTTGGATTCTGGATCCTAAATGAAGTTTGGATCTGTGATTGGAGATCCAAAGTAGAATAAGAATTTGGATCCTAAATAGAATTTAGATCTGTGATGGGAGATCCAAAATGAAATAGAGTTTTATACTTGGAAATTTGGATCCAAGTTGAGACTAGGATTTGATTTTGGATTTGGTTTATGAAAAAGTCCAAATAGGACCTTTAAAGACGGATCTGGGTTTTTAGAAACCCAAATTTAAACTTGAGATTCGAATCCAAACCTTGATTGAAGATAAGGGGATGAACTTGGTTTTTGAAATCAGGAGATAATTTCAAAGTTAAATTGAACTTTGAATTTGGATTTTGATTTGAGTTGGAAATTTGAAGTTTTGAATATGAAATGATTTTGAAATTTCAAAGTCAAATTTGGATTTTGAAATTGAATTTCTGAATATTGAAATGAGATAGAATTGGATTTGGATAAGATTTGATTTAAGAAGAAGAATCACTTGGAATTTTGAAAAGGAAGTTTTGAAAATATGATGCAATTCTATCCTATATGATGAATGGACTTTAAATAACTTTGAAATGGAATTTGAAAAGCTATTCCATTCCTCAGATGAATTAAAATAAGATTGAAGATATAATACATCCTTGACTATGGTCATTGAATGTATTATATAATAATCTATATTTAAATTCTAGTGAAGAATGAAACACATTTTTGTGCTTTTATAGAGTTTAGAATGGAATTAACCCTCAATATACCCTGACTATGGCCATTGGTATATATATTGAATTATTTCTAAGTTAAACTCTGATAAAAGGTGAAATATTTGAAGAATATGATGATTTTTTAAAGAGGATCCAGTGTGGATCCAGTGTTATTTCATAAAAGATAAGAATACTAAGTCTTGTTTACACCCCGACTATGGCCGTTGGTGTAAATCATCAACTTAGAATTAACTTACCTTTTATGAAATGGTGCACGTGCCATTCGTGTTTCCCCATTGTGGGGATTTTGGGAAATAAAGAAAAAAATGCATGGAATAAACAATTCATGGTATTCTATAATGCTCATTCATTCTACCTAAAGCAAGAAATATAAATTCTTATTCCAACCTAACTATTACAATGGATAAAATCAAATGTACAATCCCAAATAATGATATCCTTTACATGTTTCCTGCAAAAAATACTTGGTTAGTATAAAATATGGAAGAGAGTTACATATGTCAAAAAGGATGTTAATGTCATGAGGAATTGCTCATATGTCGTGATATTTATAATGAAAAAATAGAAAATGATATATATATACCTATATATGTACCTATATATATATATGCATATATATGTATATATATATGGCATATACAATACCTTGTAAAATAAGAGAGATGAGAGTTAGATATGCGCTCATATTGTGTTGCTGAATTGAACTATTCCAGCTATCGATTTTTGAATAAACTGCAAGACAACTCTTCCAAATGTATTCGAAGTGGATTTTATGGCAAGATCAACTTCAAAAAGACATCAATGCAGAATTCCCTACCGAGGTTCGAAAAACCAACAACATTTTGCAAGGAAGAAGCAAAAAAAAGATGGACATTGAGCATTTGGGAGGCTGTGTGAAAGCAAAACGCAGCAAACTGCTGCAATATGGCGGGTGTCTTTGGTGGAATGCAGGAATTGTGAGAGGTGCTGATGATGTGCAGGATGTGTCGAACATACAGAGGATACAGGAAGTGTTGATGATGATGCCAAATATCACTGTGGATGTCACAGCAATAGAAGACATGGTCATGAATACTAACAGCGATTTAAGGTATTCGCTGTAATTGCTTACAGTAAGGCCAGGCATTTGCTGTCAGAAACTTCCTATAATGAGACCTTTGATGTAGGTATTTGGGAAAGGTGAGATAGGAGGTGATATGGTTTTGCAGGAAAACACAGGTGGAATGAATGAGGCTTAGGCAAGTCCTCATCTGAAAAGGTAATAGGCGCGTTTGTCATTGCTTGGTTCACTATCTGCGCCATGTCTTCGGGCGTGGTACCCGGTTTCACCTTGATCTTCCTCAATAGATCATCTAATTTTTCTTTATGCTGGGGAGAGTCGTGAGTTAACTCAAAGATGGAGATGTTGGAGAGAGCTGTAATCGGCTTCTGAAGGCTTCTGGCCCGCTCTTCTGCTGCTTCTGAGGTTTCTGCTTCCTCTGTACTAGGTTTCTTTTTCAGAAATCTTTTTGGAAAAACTTGGGTTTTCCCACTCTCCACTGACGTGTTTCTGATATTCAAAAATGAGAGGATATCCCCTCTCCGAGATGCAGGCTGGTCCTGGCGTAGAACCATTACCTGATGCTGTAGACTCATCTCCTCTTCGGAACAAGGATGTATGTGACTCTGCGGGAGAAAAGAATCTTCTGAAACGGTTGATGCGGAATGCTTTGGAAACGGGGCGGTCAAGATGTCCATTTTGCTTTCTTCTTCATCCTCGATGAGGATGCTTTTATCAATACAATCCTGAATCAGATGCTTCAGGACGAAGCAATACTCAGTGTCGTGGCCCATTGCTCTATAGAACTTGCAGTACTGTTCCTTAAATCTTTCCATGAGCACTGGTGGATCTGCCACCTTGGGAAGTTTTACCATCCCATGAGACAGCAAGTATTCTAGAACTTTCTCCAAAGGCTGGTCGAGGGGAGTGAACTTCCGATCCCTGCTCCAGTTTATATGTTTGGGCTTTTCTTGAAGGTCCCCCTTTTGTTGAGGACCGGCCGGAAGAGGCTTATCATTGTTCTTGAAAAATTTCCCTTTCCTTCCTTTGTTCTACTCGGGCTTCGTGCCACTGCCACTGCCCTGTTTGCTGCTATTGCCCTGATCATCTCCTGGAGCTTCGGCAGAGTAGGTGAAGTGTGCCTTCTTCTTTGGGTCTGGGATATTTTTGGCCAAGGCAACCCCCTCATACATCCCGTTTTCCACACCCATCTCGAGCCATTCTGCTCGCTCTGTCAATTCAATAAACGATTTGGAGGGATATGGGAAGAGGAGACTTTTAAGGGGTTGGGAGAAGTTGTTGAGAATGACTTGAAGAGCATGCTCCTCAGAAATAGGGTTCCTCATTTTGTTGCACAGGCTTCTCCATTTGTGAATGAAATCCCTAGCCTTCTCATTGGGCTCCTGTTTCAGGTTACATAGGTGGTTCAGGGTGGGCAGAGCTTCCGTATTGAACAGGAAGCGCTCAACGAACATGTTGACGACTTTGTCAAAATCCCTTAGTTCAATAGGATTGACGTGCTCAGCATACCATTTGGCAGCTATTCCCTCCAAACTGCGGGGGAAACAGAGGAAGAGGGCACGGTTGTCTTCACTGAATCGGGCGCATTCTGCAAAGAACATGGCAAGATGGGCCTTGGGATCTCCGGATCCATCAAATTTAATGAATTTTCGGGGGAGATTCTCCAAATTGATGTCTCCTTCCAAACCAAGGTAGAAATCCTGCCTGGTGTATGACCTTTTTCCTTTATCTCGGACTTGCAGATCTTTGACTATTTTGGTCAAGGCCTGGATTGAGTCCTCGGCAGGGGCCTCATGCTTGGGCTTGTTTACTGACACTCGCTCCTCTACCGGCCTCTTGGACTGCCGCAGATGTTTCGGGATGTAGATCAACTGCTCTTCTTCAGAATTTTTTTAGCTGACTCAGAATCTTCAGAGGTACTGTCAGGCTGTACCTTTTGCTTACTGATCTTGACGGGCTTCTTCATGGGCTTTTTCTTCGCTTTGCTCTTGGAAGCTGCCTTTTTGGGAGCAGCTTTGGCCTGCTCAGCCATCATCTTGGTCATCATTTTCTGAAAAAACTGATACATGGCTAGATCAACATCACTCTCATCTCCAGAGTCATGCTTTTTGGATAATCGGGGAGAATTCATCTCCTCTAGCTCGCTGTCACTGTGTTGTTGAGCGGCCCTCTTATCAGCCCTTGTCTGAACCATTTTCAGATGCCAAAGCTTTCCTGCAGAATATGAGAATGGTTAGAGTATGGAGAAGCTTTTTTTGAAAATCATAATTTCTTTTAGAGAAAGCAAGAAATGAAGGGATTTGGTAGACAATTTCAAGAGATTATCCCATTACCCGGGATTGGGTCATCACACGATGTGTGATAATTGTATTACCATTTGATGATAACAGAGAAATATGCCTTGTTACCTAGGCGAGGTCTTCAACCATGATAAGATATATTGAAGAAATGCGGAAGGAATATCTCTTTTACCCGGGATTAGGTCGCCATCCAAAATTTGTGACTTTTATTTGTGCTAAAAACAAAATACAGAAAACAACATTTTTGGTCAAAAAAGTAAAATTTTATTGATATTTTTAACTTTCAAGGACAAAGAGAGGGTGGGCAGACAGTTTGCCACCACTCTCGATATTCAGATGATACATTTGGCCCAAGAAATATAGACAGAGAAATAAAGGAGTTCCAGGTATATTTAGCGACATGATATGCCCCAGACCACTGATCCGACTGCAGGTTGAATTCTGACACGTTGCTTGTCGGGAAACGGGTATTGGCATGAATCTGTCGCTGCGAAAACTGCCTCAGACATCGTTCCGGCTGATAATCAACACAAAAGAAAGGTCCCATCAACTTGTAGCGCTTGTCACGGGCATAAGTGTATCGAGGAACAGTCTCTCTTCTGTCAAAGAAATCCCAGGTGATCTCCTCCTGATGCAGCTTCTCGATCAGAGCTCGGCATTGGATGACTGTCTTCGGCTGCTTACTGTTGAACCTGAAAGAACTGGCCTTCGAAGGAACGTGTCGTAGGAACCACGACTGCAAGGCATAAGTGCATCCTTCTACCAGAATGGTCTCCCCAAGAGCAAATCGAGCCAAACCTCTGTAAAGGAAGGCTAATGCGGCCATGGAGACTGAGAGCTGACGGGTCTGCTTGCTTCCCCATCTCCGAAAGAGCTGAGCAACTCTGATGTCTATAAAATTCTGACCATCTTGGAAGAAGGCTAACCCTACTGTGCACAGGATCATGGCGTGCTGAATTCTGTCCTTCGCTGCTCGGGACAAAGTGTCAACCTCTTTGTAGGCTCCGTACTTTTGATATAGTTCAAATAGGTCCATGAACTGATTTCCACCAATTTCAGTGAGAGGCCAAGATTTGCTCCCTGTTACTCTGGCCAAGGCTTCTCGAACATCCACCCCTTTGATGTTGATCAAAAACTGCTGCTCGACAGGATCATCTGGCTGACCGGCTGGTTCGGGCAATCCCATAATATCATTGAATTCGTCCATCAGCAGAGTCATCTCTCCCCAGGGAAACCAGAAGGTGCAGGTACGTGGATTCCACCGTTCTGCCATGGCCTGAATCAGAGCTCCGTTGATGATTCGCTTGCCTACCGCTGATGCCATCTCCAACCCGCAGTCATCCAAGTGGTCTGGGAACATACGTGAGAAGGTGGCGAACCAAGAATAATACCACCGAGGGAAGAAAGGACGAGACTGGATGACCCGTAGATCTGGGGTTTCATCCCTTATTTGATAGAAGACATGATCCCAAGGAAAGATAGTATCGGGAGATTCGGATGCCATCGGAGTGATGCTGAGGCAAAAAGAGGAAGAGAGTCAGATAGAATGCAGGACTTACGGATAGACCTTTTAAAAGAATCAAATCTGGAATTTTTGAAAGATTGAGGAGAGATTTTTTAAAAGAGTTTTCCAGGGTTTTGAAGAAAATTGGATCTAAAAGAAAAAAAAGAAATGTAGGCAGATAGGAATATACACTTGGGGTTTTTGAAAATAAGGGTAAGTTTTGAATAATACACCCAGGGTTTTTAAAAAGGGTCTGATACATATATATGAGAGAAATAAGAGAAATATCACACAACCAAAGCTGCACAAACAAGGATGCGCATACAGCACTCCCTAAAGGCTGACTCTAAATGCAATATTTTGAAATGACTTATAGGACCTTAATCCTAACTCTAAGGTTCAAATTATCTGATTCCGATCAAGATATGCCGATATACCCAAGCCGAAGCTCGAAGTACGTGGCATAGAAATATTTCTTCGGTTCTAAGGTAATGGCTTCCCAACATCCTTGAGCACCTACCGATATACCTCAGACTATGGCCCTTAGGTACGTGGTAGGAGGGTGCGAACCCAAATCAGTGGTCCAGTTGTGAGGCTCTCTCCCGAACTATGGTTCAGTGAGATAGCCCAGCAACGTGAAGACCGGGACAAAAATAGGTAAGGAGGTTTTCAAAATATGTGCAACATGCAAGAAATCAGAAGGCTCTAATGCAAGTCCTAAAGAGATAGATTAAAATGAGGGGAAGCATACACTTGCATACATTGTTTTGCATTCAATCCCTAAAATTGAGGAGAGTTGTATTTAAAACCTAAGTCTAATGTGAACATGAATAATCTCCTCAATATGGTCCTACCAAACCATGCTTAAATCCTATATGCAATGATGTAAGCTTAGGACAGAGTCTAGGTTCCTAAGGTTTGCATGGAAATATAGCTGACATTTGAAGAATAAAAACTTAGATAATGTCAAAACAAAAGAAAAGGCATTAAATTTGACCGGACGAAGACGGGTCCCATCACGGTTGCCAAACCTGTGATCATCGCAAAATTTTTCCTCTCATAATATTCTCTCTCTTCCTTCTCTTTTTCCTTTCCAACTTCTTATTTTCCTCCCTTTTTGAAGGAAGAGAAGATAAGAGAACGGAAAAGAAAGAGAGAAGAGAAAAGAAAGAAGAGAAGAGAAG
The DNA here is from genome assembly GCF_984573655.1 of Nuphar pumila. Taxonomy (NCBI): domain Eukaryota; kingdom Viridiplantae; phylum Streptophyta; class Magnoliopsida; order Nymphaeales; family Nymphaeaceae; genus Nuphar; species Nuphar pumila. The sequence goes on from NC_143257.1 coordinate 10,420,910, forward strand.
AGGAACTCTTTTGCGGGTCTCACTTGACCTTAATTTTGAAAATATTTGAAATAACTCGCCTCCGTTTTTGAAATATTTGCGGGAAAATTGGGAGACGGGATCCACTCGTCGGTACGAGGTTCGGCCGTTCCTGGCGCCTTTACCAGGGGTAATCGAACCAAGGGTCAAATTTTATGCCTTTTGCTTTGCAAAGATTTTATCTAAGTATTTATCCTAAATCTAAATGCACAATGAATCATGCTTGTGCAAATGCAAAGATGTATGATCTTTTTGAAAATGTTTTGAAGAATTCCTAAGTGAATCAGATAAAGTAAAGAAATGTTTTCTAACTTAGAACTTAAGATTTTGAAGTTTTAAGTTTTTAGAATAATCAGAGCTTAGGAAAATGAATTTGGATCTTTAAGAGAAATAATCTTGAAACTGAAAGAAAGAAAATTTCAAAGTCATAAATGGGTTTTGAATTTGGAAGTTTGAACTTGAATGGATATTTGGAATGAAATCGAACTCTAACTTTAAAGTTTTGGAGTTAGAAGAAAATGTGGGGAATCTAAAGGAATTGAGGAATGGGATTTGGAACAGTTTGGAATTTCAAGATGAAATCCGAATCCAAATTCTGGATTCTGAATAGAGTTTTGAGTTGATTTTTGGATTTAGGATCTGAAAAAGGAATTTTGGTTTGAATAAAAATGGGACTGACTTTGAGAATTGGAATTTAAGGTGGAATTTTGGATTTGGAATTTTGAATGGAATCCGATTCAAGATTTGGAATCCAAAATGGAATTGGGATCTGAAGTTGGAGATCCAAAGTAAAGTGGGATCTGGATCCTAAACTGGACTTGGATCTGAAATCCGAGATCCGAGGTGAATTGGGTTCTAGATTCTAAAAAAAAAATGGATTTTGGATCTGAAGTCTGAGATCCAAAGTAGAATTGGATTCTGGATCCTAAGAATTGGAATTTGGATCTGAATCTGAGATCCAATGGTAGAATGGAATCTGAATCCTAAATGGATTTTGGATCTGAAGTCTAAGATCCAAAGTAGCATTGGGTTCTAGATCTTAAAGGGAATTTGGATCTGTAATTCAAGATCCAAAGTGGAATTGGAATTTTGGACCCTAAGGTGGATTTGGATCTGAAGTTTGAGATCCGAAGTAGAGTTGGATTCTGGATCCTAAATGAAGTTTGGATCTGTGATTGGAGATCCAAAGTAGAATAAGAATTTGGATCCTAAATAGAATTTAGATCTGTGATGGGAGATCCAAAATGAAATAGAGTTTTATACTTGGAAATTTGGATCCAAGTTGAGACTAGGATTTGATTTTGGATTTGGTTTATGAAAAAGTCCAAATAAGACCTTTAAAGACGGATCTGGGTTTTTAGAAACCCAAATTTAAACTTGAGATTCGAATCCAAACCTTGATTGAAGATAAGGGGATGAACTTGGTTTTTGAAATCAGGAGATAATTTCAAAGTTAAATTGAACTTTGAATTTGGATTTTGATTTGAGTTGGAAATTTGAAGTTTTGAATATGAAATGATTTTGAAATTTCAAAGTCAAATTTGGATTTTGAAATTGAATTTCTGAATATTGAAATGAGATAGAATTGGATTTGGATAAGATTTGATTTAAGAAGAAGAATCACTTGGAATTTTGAAAAGGAAGTTTTGAAAATATGATGCAATTCTATCCTATATGATGAATGGACTTTAAATAACTTTGAAATAGAATTTGAAAAGCTATTCCATTCCTCAGATGAATTAAAATAAGATTGAAGATATAATACATCCTTGACTATGGTCATTGAATGTATTATATAATAATCTATATTTAAATTCTAGTGAAGAATGAAACACATTTTTGTGCTTTTATAGAGTTTAGAATGGAATTAACCCTCAATATACCCTGACTATGGCCATTGGTATATATATTGAATTATTTCTAAGTTAAACTCTGATAAAAGGTGAAATATTTGAAGAATATGATGATTTTTTAAAGAGGATCCAGTGTGGATCCAGTGTTATTTCATAAAAGATAAGAATACTAAGTCTTGTTTACACCCCGACTATGGCCGTTGGTGTAAATCATCAACTTAGAATTAACTTACCTTTTATGAAATGGTGCACGTGCCATTCGTGTTTCCCCATTGTGGGGATTTTGGGAAATAAAGAAAAAAATGCATGGAATAAACAATTCATGGTATTCTATAATGCTCATTCATTCTACCTAAAGCAAGAAATGTAAATTCTTATTCCAACCTAACTATTACAATGGATAAAATCAAATGTACAATCCCAAATAATGATATCCTTTACATGTTTCCTGCAAAAAATACTTGGTTAGTATAAAATATGGAAGAGAGTTACATATGTCAAAAAGGATGTTAATGTCATGAGGAATTGCTCATATGTCGTGATATTTATAATGGAAAAATAGAAAATGATATATATATACCTATATATGTACCTATATATATATGCATATATATGTATATATATATGGCATATACAATACCTTGTAAAATAAGAGAGATGAGAGTTAGATATGCGCTCATATTGTGTTGCTGAATTGAACTATTCCAGCTATCGATTTTTGAATAAACTGCAAGACAACTCTTCCAAATGTATTCGAAGTGGATTTTATGGCAAGATCAACTTCAAAAAGACATCAATGCAGAATTCCCTACCGAGGTTCGAAAAACCAGCAACATTTTGCAAGGAAGAAGCAAAAAAAAGATGGACATTGAGCATTTGGGAGGCTGTGTGAAAGCAAAACGCAGCAAACTGCTGCAATATGGCGGGTGTCTTTGGTGGAATGCAGGAATTGTGAGAGGTGCTGATGATGTGCAGGATGTGTCGAACATACAGAGGATACAGGAAGTGTTGATGATGATGCCAAATATCACTGTGGATGTCACAGCAATAGAAGACATGGTCATGAATACTAACAGCGATTTAAGGTATTCGCTGTAATTGCTTACAGTAAGGCCAGGCATTTGTTGTCAGAAACTTCCTATAATGAGACCTTTGATGTAGGTATTTGGGAAAGGTGAGATAGGAGGTGATATGGTTTTGCAGGAAAACACAGGTGGATGTGAATGAAGTGGAAGATGATAATTAGCATCTTTGCAGATGTCTAAAAATGGAACCTTAACAGTGCCTGTGCGCTGTTGTGAATGTCAACAGGGTAAAACACAGCAGTGCATGGGCACTGTTGTGAGCATGTGAGGCTACAGCAGTGCCAAGCACTGCTGTAGGTATGGGGAAAGCTAAATAACATGCAGACTGGTATAGGGAGGGACCGAGTAAGCAAGGCAAATGGGATCACATAAGCTTTATTGGAAATAGTTTTTGCTAAGGGCAGTCTAATAAGTAAAAAAAAAAAAGGGAAAAAGGAAGAAAGGAAACAAAGAAGAAAACAAACGATAGGTGAAACTCCCCAAGGAGGTCGTTGACTGGTCGCATGATCCCTTCAACTAGCCTGTGTGAGCACCAAGCACTTGCTGATATATCAATCTTGAGAGGTAGCGGCTGTGCCATCAAGAAAATCTGGAGTTGGGATCCCAGATATCCGTTAAGGATTCAAACTTTTTTTTTGCTACTTCACTAAGCCAGTACCATGAATCTCCAGCCATCTTTAGCCAGACAAAATTAAACAGATGTACCAATTTCTACACGCAGACCTTGTCCATGAGTGACCAAATGATGCACAATGTTGACGAGGTCGAGGCTCGGCATTTGATCATTAGATGCCTCTGCATATACCCTCGCCATTGTCTGATATATCCACTGTATTAATCACAAGAGCAGGAATCGTAGTCCCAGCCCTCTCTTTTCTATTCTTTTTAATCTAAAATTTGAACTAACTTCTTTAATGATATCCTCACTTCTAAAGGAACATAGCATTCACTACTGGTTTTGATAGCCTTTTCTAAATTGCTGGAGACAAAAGGATCACAACAGACCCTAAGCCATGGGGCAACAGACGTATGCTTCTCCCCTAATGTGGACCTGCAACTAGCTGAACAACATTTTTTTTTATTTTTCTTTTTCTTTTTTTTTTTTGGCACGCCAGGATGCTCGGTTGAGGTGAGAGAAAACAAGGTAGGCGAATCCTATTGACAGAGCAAAAAAAAAAAAAAAGAAGAAAAAAAAAGAAAATCACTCCAATGGTTTCCAAGTGGTAGGACATCGCCGACACAATTGCCTCCTTTCCATCACCTTGGGAGAACTTCAATTGTGCCAACAATGTTGACACAGGGCAAAGAGGGGTTAACATTCTCATCAACCATCCCAGCATAAGAAAGATTTTGGGAAATATTGCTGCAAATGAAATGGTTTCTTATGGTAATAGATGTCAGAACCTGTTGTAGTGTTGTGCTAATAAACTTGGAACTTCCATTCCAGCATAACAGTTCCTTCCTTATTGCTTTCAATAAATGTGACACCATGCGAGAGCAAGTGAAAAGAGAGAAGACACCACAGGCGAATCCAGACGCCATAGGTAATCAAGAGATATAGCCTTCACGTAATCTTGCTCTTAATATCTGAAAGTTTCAGTTCTTAAGGCAAATTGTCTGAACCTTCTATGATTCTCTAAAGAAGTATACAATACAATCGAAAGAAAAACAATTGTATGACAATTGTAAACTTAGAAAATTTTATGCTACATCTTTTCAGTGGGGCATAGGATGAACATCGCATAATTTCCAGAAAAGAAATAAATAAAACTTGCAAAACAAGAAGGGTGAAAACTAGATGATACGTTGGGCTTAAATTTACAGAGAGAAACACGAGATTGCTAAATGAAATATAATCAATAGGTGCAAAACATAGCAGTGATGTGCAAGGTAATATGTCAAAGCAAAAGGAACCGAGAGTCTGACATTAAAGCAAGTCTAGGAAGTCCTAATGCAGATAATAAACAACAGAAATCAAATGTAGATAGATGAGAAAGGAAATTAGATCGATCATTGACAGAATTGGGACAGACCTCCGATTAATTTGATCTAGATCCTTGATCGAATCGGAGATCAGTAGATCAGATTATCACACTGTCGCCTGATTTTGATGCTTTCATTGATCAGTTTAAAACAAAATGGACGAGGCTATGTGGATGAATGAACAAAAAAAAGAAAAGAAAAGAACAAAAAAAAAAAAAAACATAATGTACCCCTTTTTTTTTTTGAACATTCACTACAACAAGAAAATGAGGATAAAACACCTAATCAGAAAAACTGGAGGAACGAAAAGACCCGAGAAGATGTTGAGATGATACCATCCCATTGTTGTTGCATAGAAGTGTGTTAAAGTTGCACAGGCAACTCAACACCACCAGTGATGCTTTAGTGGGGCCAAAAAAAAAAATCGTAAACAGGAGAGGAAAAGAGAAGAAGAAGAAAGACCGTGAGAAATAAGCGATGCTATTAAACGAGAATTGTCAAGAAGAAAAGCAACCAGAGGGAAGGCAGATGGTGACTTACCTGATCTCCTTGCAGGGATTTTGAAGGAGAAAGGAGATCTTCCTTCAGCCACTTCAGGAAAGACCGGAGGGAGGTCGAGAGGAGAAGGGTGATCGATGGATAATGTGAAGAAGATGGGCTTCTTTTCTTCAAGAGAGAGAGATGCTCGAGAGTAATGCACAGGGGAACGAAGGTCGAATTTCCTCGATGCCTCCCCCTTCTCCTGCACCTCTTCTTATTGAGGGAAGGGGAAGGATCGGGAAGGTGGGGGGGGTCGTTATGCATCAATGGCTGAGAATAGGGGAGGCTGTTGAGAATCGGACAGTGGAGAGGGGAGATGAAAATGTGCGGGAAGAGTTTGTTGGATCTTTTGTGATATTTCCTAAAAGAGGCCCCCTTAAAAGGAATTTTTTGTAGAATAGTTGAAATTTGAGGTTTTCAGCAAGAAGCTTTTTAAAACCTTGAGAATCTTTTGCTTTTCTTGTAAATTTTCCAATTTTTTGGGTTTTTTTTTTCTATATATATATATATATATTTGTATTTTTAGAATAGAATCTTAAAGCTTTACGAGAAATCAAAGATTTAAAACTAATTTTTTTTTTTTGTGTTTTTGTAAAATATTTACAAAAGAGAATGTTTTTCTGAGAATTTTAAAGCCATTTTGAGAGAATTTCTTCAGAACTGGGTTTGGATCCGGTTTTTGGGGAAATATAGATTTAAAGTCCTGGATTTGGATCCGAAATTAATCTTAAATATACCAATTTGGAATTTAATTCAGACAATCTGAAGAATGAGCTTTGAAACTGCTTTGATTTTCTCAGAAAACGGGGTTAGGGGCAAAAGAGTCATTTTTACAAAACTTTGAAAAATTTGAGGTGTTCACAAATCCCAAGAATTGAGGAGAGTTGTGTTTCAGACCTAAGTCTAATGTGAGCATGGAATAATCTCCTCAATATGGTCCTACCAAACCATACTTAAATCCTATATGTAATGATGTCAGCTTAAGACAGAGTCTAGGCTCCTAAGGTTTGCATGGAAATGAAGCTGACATTTGAAGAATAAAGACTTAGATAATATCAAAGTAAAGAAAAAGGCATAATTCGACCGGACGGAGACGAGTCCCATCTCGGTCACCAAATCTGTGATCATCGCAAAATTTTTCCTCTCGTAATATTCTCTCTCTTCCTTCTCTTTTCCTTTCCAACCCCTATTTTCTCCTTTTTGAAGGAAGAAAATAAAAGGACAGAAAGAAAAAGAGAAAAGAAAGAAAAGAGGAGAAGAGGAACTCTTTTTGCGGGGTCTCACTTGACCTTAATTTTGGAAATATTTGAGAAAATAACTCGCCTCCGTTTTGAAATATTTGCGGGAAAACAGGGAGACGAAATCCGCTCGTCGGTACGAGGTTCGACCGTTCCTGGCGCCTTTACCAGGGGTAATCGAACCAAGGGTCGAATTTATGCCCTTTGCTTTGCTAAGAATTTATCTAAGAATTTATCCTAAAGATCTAAATGCACAAAGAATCATGCTTGTGCAAATGCAAAGATGTATGCTCTTTTTGAAAATGTTTTGAAGAATTCCCAAGTGTTTCTGAGATGAATCTGATAAAGTGAAGAAATGATTTCTAACTTAGAACTTAAGATTTAAAGTTCTAATAATCAAGAGCTTTGGGAAAATAAATCTGGGTTTGGAAAATGATCTTGAAACTGAGATGAGAGAAAAAGAGAAGAAAGGAAATTTCAAAGTCATAAATGGACTTTGAATTTAGAAAATTGAACTTGGATGAATATTTGGAATGGAATTGAATTCTATCTTTGAAGTGTTGAAATCAGAATAGAATTTAAAAAATAGAATTTGATTTGAAAGTTTGAATTCAAAATGGAATCTGAATCCTAAGTCTGGATTCTAAATAGAGTCCAAAGTTGAATTTTGGATTTAGGATCCGAAATGGGAATTTGATTTGAAATATGGAAATGAAATGGTTCTAAGAATTGGAATCAAGATGGAATTTGGATCTGAAATTTTGAATGGGACTGGATTCAAGATTTGGAATCCAAGATGAAATTTGGATCTGAAGTCTAAGATCTAAGATAGAATTGGATTCTGGACCCTAAAATGGAGTTGGATCTGAAGTTTGAGATCCAAAGTAGAATGGGATTCTGGATCCTAAATGGGATTTGGATCTGTAATCTAAGATCCAAAGTAGAATTGGTTTTGGATCCTAAGGTGTATTTGGATCTGAAGTCTGAGATCCAAAGTAGAATTGGGTTCTGGATCCTAAAATGGAGTTGGATCTGAAGTTTGAGATCCAAAATAGAATTGGGTTCTGGATCCCAGAATGGATTTGATCCAAGATTTGGAATTCAAGATGAAATGTGGATCTGAGGTTTTGAATGGGATTGGATTCAAGATTTGGAATCCAAGATGAAATTTGGATCTGAAGTCTAAGATCCAAGATAGAATTGGATTCTGGACCCTAAAATGGAGTTGGATCTGAAGTTTGAGATCCAAAGTAGAATGGGATTATGGATCCTAAATGGGATTTGGATCTGTAATCTAAGATCCAAAGTAGAATTGGTTTTGGATCCTAAAGTGGATTTGGATCTGAGGTCTGGAATCCATGATGCAATTTGGATCTGAAGTCTAAGATCCAAAAGTAAAATTGTATTTAGAAAACTGGATCCAAGTTGATCTAACTTTGGATTTGGGTTTTGAAAGTCCAAATGGGACTTTTGAAGATGGATCTGGGTTTTGAAAACCCAGATTGAATTTTAAAATTTAAGAAGAGTCAAGATTCAAAATCAATCTCAAACTTGTGATTTTTTTTTAATTTGAAGATAAGAAGATAAACTTGATTTTTGAATTTGAAGATAAATCAGAAACTTCAAAGTTAAATTGAACTTTGAAATTGAATTTTGAATTGAGTTGGAAATTTGAAGTTTGAATATAAAATGATTTTGGAATTTCAAAGTCAAATTGGACTTTGAAATTGAATTTTTGAATCTTGAAATGAGATAGAATTGGATTTGAATAAGATTTGATCTGAGAAAGGAAGAAGAGGAATCACTTGGAATTTTGAAAAGGAAATTTTGAAAATATGATGCAATTCTATCCTATATGATGAATGAATTTGAATAAGTTTGAAATTGGATTTGAAAATCATATTTTATTCTTCAAATGAATTTAAATAAGATTAATGATATAATACACTCCTGACTATGGTCATTGAATGTATTATATAATAGTCATATCTAAATTCAAATGAAGGATAAAATACCTTTTTGGTGCTTTTATAGAATTTAAAATGAAATTAACCCTCAATATACCCTGACTATGGCCATTGGTATATATTTTGAGTTAATTTTAAGTTAAATTCTGATAAAAGAAGAAAATATTTTAGGAAAATATGATGAATTTTGAAAATGGATCCAGTGTGGATCCAGTGTTATTTTGTAAAAGATAAAAATACTAAGTTTTGTCCACACCCTGACTATGGCCATTGATGTGGATCATCAACTTAGTATTTATTATCTCTTACGAAATGGTGCATGTGCCATTCGTGTTTCACCATTGTGAGAATTTTGAGAAATAAAGGCAAAAATGCGTGAAAACAAGCAATTCATGATGTTTATAATGCTCATCCATTCTACCTAAAGCATGAAATGTAAATTTTCATTCAAATCTAGCTATTACAACATGTAAAGTCAAATTTACAACCCCAAGTAATGATATCTTCCACTTATTTCCTGCAAAACAAGGAATTAGCACAATGTAATGAAGATACAAGATATGAGTAAAAGCTGAAAGTATCATATCAAACTCACAATACACGATTGTGCCTAAGGATGATACTTTTGTAGAATAGAGGAAGTATGTACATAAAACTCGAGTGGCTTGTTTAGGCTAATCTAGAAATATACATTTGCATAACTGGAGTGATAAACTTTAGATTGATTGGGAAACGTACATGCAAAACCTAAAATACAAAGGGAAGATACTTGGGTGGTACCTAAGCTAAGGGAAGCCTAGTGGTATGTGTGTATATGTAGACAATATACAGTGAAACAATAATATGTCAATAAATGTAGGCAAAAGATGACCTATCATGGACTCCTATGACAAGATGCAAGACATAACCAGACGGGAAATGGTAGGAAGATAACAATACATAATGCAACAGTAGGGAAGAGGTCATGAATGTTATGCAGGTACAGATGATATTACAAGGCAAAATATGAGGTATGATGTAGCAATTATGAATGCAACTATAAGTATGGATGCATTGTGAGGGCAATAAGTGGAATTTGATATTCAAATGGTGTTGCAGGTACTTCAGCAGGAGATGCTGAATGACAGGAAGATTTTATAGAAGCGAACCAGCTCTATGAGCTGATTGAGACAATGCAATGCAAGTGCATTTTAAAGGTGACAACGAGTGAAGATGGAAAATGGTGACTGTGCAGTGGAATATGATAAGCATTGCAGTGAATGAATGATGAATAGTAAACTTTATAGGGAATGCAAATGGTGAGTGTTGAACATATGCTGTGTAAAAAGGGTGAAACGATGTATGTAGATGAGGGATATTTTAGCAGAAAATGATAGATGCTGGGAGTATACTGGTCATAACAAGAATCTACGTAATGACAGGTGGCTATGTTGCAGAGGTGGCCATGGGTGTTTTTTGGCAACAACGAGGTGTTGTTGTGACATTTACAGCAGATGACATGAAAGGAGGGAGGATAATGCCAGATACCGATTGTAATGGACTATGTAAAACATTAAAATCTGGATGTATGTTGGAGATCAAATGGAGACAGAAGATTGAACTGAAGAATCCTCAAATATGATGAATAACTAACTGCAATGAGAGAAATAAATGCGACACCAGGGAGCACTTGATAAAAAGGTAAATTAAATATGACGCAACCTAGGAAGTCCTATATGAACCAGAAATCGAAATGAAGCAGACCCAAAAAAAAAAAAAAGATGAACGTTATGGTGAGTGGCCTTTTACTTACCAAGCACAGCCAATTGTTCTTGCTATGGGATTGAGGATGGTCTACGGCCATCAGTAGAATCATTATAGTAAATGCAGGGCTACAGCAACTCAGGGAGTTGCTGTAGATGTAGAAAAGCAATAACCAAAGGGATGCCCATGTACAGCCTGTAAACACCCCAAATTTTTACTCACCTCTCCAGCATTTCCACCAAACATCATCATTCAACTTTTGAATCGCCAGAGGGCAAAATGGTCATTTTCTGAGCCCGAACCTTGCAAAAGTCTAAATTTCATCTGCAACTCTCAAAATTTCTATATTTTTTATCTCAGATGTTCAAAATTTTACTCCTGACAGGAGACAGAAATCTCCAAGTCTTGGTTCAAGATTCTATTGCATAAGACATGACATTGCAAATCATTGCATGAGCATCTCATATCACTGCATTGCACAGCATGTCATTTCGAGGTCCAGAACTCTTGATTTCAAATTTTTCAATCCAGATTTGAATTTCAACTCTTTTCAAAAGTAATTTCAAAATCCTGGGTCTTCAAAATTATCAATTCTTCCCATTTTACCCCCAGGACTCTGAATTTCAAAATATTTCCTCAGGAAAACAATCTGGATAATTTTCAATAAATTTCAACTCAGATGTTGCCTTTTGTCAGCTATTCAACTATCATTCTTTTACAAAAATCGCCCTACAGGGGTGTGAACACCCCAAATTTTTCAAAGGTTTTTTTAAAATGACCCTTTTGTCCCTAATTCCATCCTCTGAGAAAATCAAAGCAATTTCAAAGCTAAAATTTGGTCATTCTTCAGATTTTCTGAATCAAATTCTATATTGATGTATTCAAAATCAATTCCGGATCCGAATCCAGAGCTTTAAATCCATATTTCTTCAAAATCCGGATCCAAACGCATTTTTCTGAAGATATTTCCCCAAAAATAGCTTTTAATTCTTAGAAAAGTCCCTGTTGTAAATATTTTACAAAAACACAAAAAAAAATATAGTTTTAAATCTTTGGTTTCTCGTAAAAGCTTTAGGATTTTATTCTAAAAATACAAAAAAAAAATTTGAAAAAACAACACAAAAACCAAAAAAATGAGAAATATTACAAGAAAAACAAAGGATTTTAAGCCTTGTGAAACAATTTTCTGAAAACCTCATTTTCATAAACCATTTTTAAAAAAAAAAAAAAAAGTTCCCTAAAAAGGAAGCCTCCTTTTGGAAAATGAGAAATTCTACAACGGAATCCTCCCGCGCCTTCCTCCTTCTCCTCTCGATCGTTGATCTTCCAACAGCTTCCCCTCTCCTCCACCCTCAATCCTTAACGTTTTTTCTTCCCGAACTCTCCATTTCCCTTTAAGAAGGAGCCTCCATCGCTTCTGTAGGGGGAGAAAAAAAAATCCCATCATCAGCATCTTCGTCACTGAGAGTTTCTCTGCAAATCCATAATCAGCACCCATCTTTTCATTTGATCGAGGACTTCCTGCCTCTCACATCCATTCTGGATCCTTCCTCTCTCCTCAATAAGAAGAGGTGCAAGAAAAGGGTATAGTCGATTAAAGAGAACGGAGGTCGCAGCAGCAACTCGGAATCCAATCGATTCTGCATCTTCGGTCGTGGTAAATCCCCTTTCTTCCTCTGATTTTCTCTAGATCTCTCTTTGTTCCTTCTGTTTGGTCCCTATCAATGCACCACGGAAGATGTTCGGTTGCCTGTAGCAATCCAAATACCTCCTCGTGCTATAACAAGGGAATATCATGTTCCTACATCATCTCCTCTTTATTCCTTACTTTTTTTTGGTAGTTTCGTTAGTTTGCATGATTACGAATGAGCGAAGCTTTTAGATATTTCCCTTCTTCTTTCTCTGTTAATTCGGTCTCTGGAAGATTTATCGATCTTTTTTTTTTTTGTTATTATTTATTTCAGCTCTGTTTATTACGCATAGCAGTATTTACCTTGCTCCCTCTTGATCTGATAGTTTTTTTTTACATGCATTTACAATTTAGTAATCCCCTGTTGATATAGCCTCTCCTAGATCTCTCACACCTATTGAAATAACATACATCCATGGCCATATCATTAGTGGGTGGTCGGTGGTGTCCCGTAATGACCCCCTCGGTTCACCTGGATCAAACAAATTATTATCGTCAGCTCCTTGTTGACATAGATAATTTTGAAAGTTAGGCCTGATGATCTGTCAATAACACCATTTGCACTTTCTTATCGCTCATGCCCATGTTTCTGTAAGATGGTTACTCTGGCCAGATCACCTGCGTATCCTTTAATCCCTCCCTGTAATCAGAGGCATCCTCCTCCAGGGGTATTAGCTCTTGGGAAGAGGTTGCAAAGATGAACAAAGATGTAACAACAGGAGCCTCAATTCCTGATTTACGGGCGAAGAGAGATTAGTTTTCCAAGGATCAAGAGATCTCCAGATCTGCCCAAACAACGTGATAGTATCTCCTCCATATGCATAATATCTCCTGTTATGTATTGAATACTTATTTAAACTAATTATGACCTGATTTCTTAAGATCACTCTGACTTCTGATTGGCATCTATGCGGCCCTGTTCATACCTTCATCCCTTAAATTATTATCATAGCACACGGCCACATTTTGCCGTAACATGAATAAGTGTTTTCTATTTCTTTGAATTTCCAATTTGTTGTTATTTTTGTTGTTAATTCTGTTTGTTTTCGTTACTTCCTATGTTATTTTCCTTTATGGCGAAATTACTTTGGATTCTTTGATTAAGTCGATGGACATCATTTTTACACTATCTCACCTTGGTTTCACCAATGTACAACATTGCCCAGCATTCATTATACCTCACGATATGCTTTTGGGCATTCACCATCATTTCATTTATATGGACAACAGCCCATGGGCTGCTGCTATTTCACTTGCATTAACAACAGCCCATGGGCTACTGTTACCTCACTCACGTTCATAGTGCCTGCTGTCACTCCTCACACCCTTTCTTGAATCTTTCCAGAGGGTATGTCCTTTTGCGAGCCTAGGAACAGATGCTTCACCTATAACACACTGTGTGGGAGTAAAAGGGTCAGTACTTAGTGAATGAAAAAGCTGAAAGCTTTAGCCATCACGAATAGCAGCCCAAGTTCTGCATAAATGGATGGGCTGATCAATATGGATTCTCTGAAGAACCTGAGGAAAGTCAGGGCTTACAAAATTTGTTAAAATACCTTTCTGCGACCATCACATTACCACCCATTATTTGTCATGTCCTATGGAATATTTCCAGTTATCTATTAGCAATGTATTTATGCATGCTAATCATTAAACATCTCAGCATTTGATTATTGAACACTCCATTGTTTTGCATATACCTGCACTATAGCACTTACATCCACCAGCATTTACATTTTTTTTTTTGCACTGTATATAACTTTTTTTTTACCCATGTATTTTTAGTCATATATTCGTTCACCAACCTTCTGTGTAATATCGTTATGGTGTCATAAACATACACCCTGTGAGTTATAGAGACTGCATGAATCCATCAGCAACATCAGCTGGTAGTCGTTTTATCACAAAAAGGAGTATAACTACCTGATTAATGCAGAGGCTACCATGCTCTTGAAGTTCTAACATCTGCTGTAGCATCCAGTGGTAGAGCTGGAATCTTAGTCCATGGTAATAAAGCGCTGGGGCTGCATATTTGGCTGCCCTACATCTTCATCCTCTTCGCAGAAGAGTATTTTTTTTTCTGTATCTGTCACTCTCATTCATGTCTATATTTATTGCTTTTTGTCCATCTGTGCATTCCAACTTCCAGCATATTTACATATTCCAGTTCCAGCATATACCCCCCCCCCCCATAGCTCACCTTCATAGCCATATTCACAACATTTATACCTGTCGCCCTCCGCAGCAACCTCTACAGGCACAGTGCATGAGGTTTTTTTCGGTTATATAGCAGACATGCCCAATCTCCTGTGTAGACACCCACTGCACTTCACTATATATCCCCCATGAGCACCATTGTGCCTATAATATCAGCATTTTTTCTTCTGATATAGGTGTCCTCTGTTTGATCCTCCATGTAATGACATTCCATCTATTCACTATGTGTTGCTACTTATGTATATCCGTGCTCACTTATTGACACCCATTTCAATCTTTTGCTGTTGCAGCACTTAGCTGCAACCTGTGTCATTTATTGTGCATGTCATGATGTCCATAGTCACCATATATTTCCCATCACACCTGTGTATGTCCATTATACCATAAGTACCTCATGTAACATCTCCTGCATATTATCATGACCATTTTCAACAACATTTCACTATGAGTGAAAATACCTTTGTTTCCTGAATACTGTCCATGCATAACCACTTCCTATCCAGGTTCCCAGTCGTTACAGTAACTATTTGGTGAAAGCAGTCTTGTTGTCAAGGAAGAAGTTTTTGGTCCATTGCTATCAGGAAAAGGAGAGTTGCTGAACTGATTTCACAAGAAATTTTCCTGGTGTATGATCACCTGAATCCATTGATCAGTTGTTAAAAATTTTCAGCTAAGATTTGTTATGTGAAATATAATTATACAGGGTTGCAGAAATTCTTTAAGTGATTTTGAAGGTAGCTTACTAGGTCATTGTGCTAGGGTATATCGATTTGAGATATGTATCACCACTACCTACCGCTCATTAGTTTATCTCCTCTCTCGTACATACATATATCTATATGTGTATATATATATATATATATATATATATATATATATATATATATATATATATATATATATATATATATATATATATACACCTATATATATGACATATGCATGTATATATATGTGTATGTATAAGCATATATATCATATCTTCTATCTTTTCATCATTCATATCCTAGTATATGAACATTTTTTTTTTATATCCATGTGATATATGTCATTTCCCTTCTGTTTTCATGTTATCTAGTTGTTTTGCAGGGAATATGAGGAGAATATCATCATTTGAGATTTGCATTTTCGAGTTTAAACCTTGTAATAAGTTATGCCTTAATGAGAATTTACATTCCCTGTTTTAGGTAGAATGGATGAGCAATGTAAATATCATTGAATTACTTGTTTTTCATGCATTTTTTTATTTATTTATTTTTTAAATCCTAATAAATGGGAACACGAATGGCACGTGCACCATTTCGTAAGAGATAATAAATACTAAGTTGATGATCCACATCAATGGCCATAGTCAGGACGTGGACAAAACTTAGCATTTTTATCTTTTACAAAATAACACTGGATCCATTTTCAAAATTCATGTTTTTCTTAAATATTTTCTTCTTTTATCAGAATTTAACTTAAAATTAACTCAAAATATATACCAATGGCCATAGTCAGGGTATATTGAGAGTTAATTTCATTTTAAATTCTATAAAAGCACCAAAAATGTATTTTATTCTTCGCTTGAATTTCGATGTGATTATTATATAATATATTCAATGACCATAGTCAGGGATATATTGTATCTTCAATCTCATTCTTAATTCATTTAAAGAATAAAATAGCTTTTCAAAATCCAATTCCAAACTTATTCAAATTCATTTCATCATTTAGGATAGAATTGCATCACATTTTTCAGAATTCTTTTTCAAAAACCCAAGTGATTTTGAACATCTTTTCTTTAAACTTCTATTTCAAAATTCCAATTCTATCTCAATTTCAAAGTCCAAATTGACTTTGGAATTTCAAAATCATTCTATATCCAAAATTCCAACCCAAATTCAAAATTCAATTTCAAAGTTCAAATTGAACTTTGAAGTTTTTGATTCATCTTCTGATTCAAAATCAAGTTTTCTTCAAGTTTTAAATCAAAGTTGAGATTGACTCTGAATCTCAAAATTCAAACCTTCCTAAAGTTCAATCTGGGTTTTCAAAACCCAGATCCATCTTCAAAAGTCCCATTTGGACCCAGATTTCCAAGTGTAAAACTCTATTCCATTTTGGATCTCCCATCACAGATCCAAATTCCATTTAGCATCCAAATCCTTATTCTACTTTGGATCTCCAATCACAGATCCAAACTTCATTTAGGATCTAGACCCTCATTTTACCATGAGATCTCAGATTCAGATCCAAATTCCAACTCTTAGGGTTCAGAATCCAACTCTACTTTGGATCTCAGACTTCAGATCCAAATCCATCTTAGGGTCCAAAATTCCAATTCCACTCTGGATCCCGAATTACAGATCCAAATTCCCTTTAGGATCTAGAACCCAATGCTACTTTGGATCTTAGACTTCAGATCCAAAATCCATTTAGGATTCAGATCCCATTCTACCATTGGATCTCAGATTCAGATCCAAATTCCAATTCTTAGGATCCAGAATCCAACTCTACTTTGGATCTCGGACTTCAGATCCAAATCCATTCTTTAGGATCTAAAACCCAATTCACCTCGGATCTCGGATTTCAGATCCAAGTCCAGTTTAGGATCCAGAATCCAATTCTACTTTGGATCTCAAACTTCAGATCCAATTCCATCTTAGGATCCAGAGTCCAACCCTATCTCGGATCTCAGATTTCAGATCCAAATACCATCTTGGATTCCAAATCTTGAATCCAATTCCATTCAAAATTCCAAGTCCAAATTCCACTTTAAATTCCAATTCTAAAAGTCAGTCCCATTTCATTCAAACCAAAGTTCCTATTTCAGATCCTAAATCCAAAAATCAACTCAAAACTCTATTCAGAATCCAGAATTTGGATTCGGATTTCATCTTGAAATTCCAACTGTTCCAAATCTCATTCCTCAATTCCTTTAAATCCCCCACATTTCCTTCTAACTTCAAAACTTCAGAGTTAGAATTCAATTCCATTCCAAGTATTCATTCAAGTTCAAACTTCCAAATTCAAAGTCCATTTATGACTTTGAAATTCTCTTTCCTTCAGTTTTAAGATCATTTCTCTCAAAGATCCAAATTCATTTTCCTAAGCTCTGATTATTCTAAAAACTTAGAACTTCAAATCTTAAGTTCTAAGTTAGAAAACATTTCTTCACTTTATCTGATTCACTTGGAAATTCTTCAAAATATTTTCAAAAAGAGCATACATCTTTGCATTTGCACAAGCATGATTCATTGTGCATTTTAGACTTAGGATAAATACTTAGATAAATTCACTGCAAAGTAAAAGGCATTAATTCGACCCTTGGTTCGATTACCCCTGGTAAAGGCGCCAGGAACGGTCGAACCTCGTACCGACGAGCGGATCCCGTCTCCCAGTTTTCCCGCAAATATTTCAAAAACGGAGGCGAGTTATTTCAAAATATTTTCAAAATTAAGGTCAAGTGAGAACCGCAAAAGAGTTCCTCTTCTCTTCTCTTCTTTCTTTTCTCTTCTCTTCTTTCTTTTCTCTTCTCTCTTTCTTTCCGTCTTTTATCTTTCTCCCTTCAAAAAGGAGGAAAACAAGAGGTTGGAAAGGAAAAGAGAAGGAAGAGAGAGAACATTATGAGAGGAAAAATTTTGCGATGATCACAGTTTTGGCGACCGTGATGGGACTCGTCTTCGTTCGGTCAAATTTAATGCTTTTTCTTTTGCTTTGACATTATCTAAGTCTTTATTCTTCATATGTCAGCTTCATTTCCATGCAAACCTTAGGAGCCTAGATCTTGTCCTAAGCTGACATCATTGCATATAGGATTTAAGTATGGTTTGATAGGACCATATTGAGGAGATTATTCCATGTTCACATTAGACTTAGGTTTTAAATATAACTCTCCTCAATTTTAGGGATTGAATGTGAACAATGTATGCAAGTGTATGCTTCCTTTCATTTAAATCTATCTCTTTAGGGCTTGCATTAGAGCCATCTGATTGTTTTTGCATGTTGAACATGTTTTCAAAAACATCCCTTACCTATATTGTCCCGGTCTTCACGTTGCTGGGCTGTCTCACTGAACCATAGTTCGGGAGAGAACCTCACAACTGGACCACTTATTTGGGTTCACGCCCCCCTACCACGTACCTAAGGGCCATAGTCCGAGGTATATTGGTAGGTGCTCAAGGATGTTGGGAAGCCATTACCTTAGAACCGGAAAAATATTTCTATGCTACGTACTTCGAGCTTCGGCTTGGGTATATCGGCGTATCTTGATCGGAATCAGATAATTCGAACCCTAGAGTTAGGATTAAGGTCCTACAAGCCATTTCAAATATTGCATTTAGAGTCAGCCTTTAGGGAGTGCTGTGTGCGCATCCTTGTTTGTGCAGCTTTAAGTTGTATGATAATTCTCTTATTCTCTCATGTATGTATCAAACCCTTTTTCAAAAACCCTGGGTGTATTATTCAAAACTTACCCTTATTTCCAAAAAAACCCAGGTGTATATTTCTCTCTACCTACATTTTCTTTTTTTTTTTTAGATCAAATTTTCTTCAAAACCCTGTAAAATTCTTTTAAAATCTCCTCAATCTTTCAAAAAAATTTCCAGGTTTAAAAGGTCTATCCATAAGTCCTGCATTCTATCTAATTCTCCTCATTTCTCCTTTTTACCCCAGTATCATCTCAATGGCGTCAAATTCCCTCGATGTTGTCTTCCCCCAAGATCATGTCTTCTATCAGATCCAGGATGGACCCCCGGATCTGCGGGTCATCTAGTCTCGTCCTTTCTTCCCACGGTGGTATTATTCTTGGTTCGCCACCTTCTCACGTATGTTCCCAGACCACTTGGATGACTGTGGGTTGGAGATGGCGTCGGCGGCAGACAAACAAATCATCAACGGAGCTCTGATTCAGGCCATGGCAGAACGGTGGAATCCACGTACTTGCACATTCTGGTTTCCATGGGGAGAAATGACTCTACTGATGGATGAGTTCAATGACATTATGGGGTTGCCCGAACCAGCTGGTCAGCCAGATGATCCTGTCGAGCAGCAGTTTTTGATCAACATCAAAGGGGTAGATGTTCGAGAAGCCTTAGCAAGAGCAACAGGGAGCAGATCTTGGCCTCTCACTGAGATCGGTGGAAATCAGTTCATCGACCTATTTGAACTATATCAAAAGTATGGAGCCTACAAAGAGGTTGACACTCTGTCTCGAGCAGCGAAGGACAGGATTCAGCATGCCATGATCCTGTGTACAGTGGGGTTAGCTTTCTTCCAAGATGGTCAGAATTTCATAGATATCAGAGTCGCTCAGCTCTTTCGAAGATGGGGAAGCAAGCAGACCCGCCAACTTTCAGTCTCCATGGCCGCATTAGCCTTTCTTTACAGAGGCTTGGCTCGATTTGCCCTTGGGGAGACCATTCTGGTAGAAGGATGCACTTACGCCCTGCAGTCGTGGTTCCTGCGACACGTTCCCTCGAAGGCCAGTTCTTTCAGGTTCAACAGTAAGCAGCCAAAAACAGTCATCCAATGCCGAGCTCTGATCGAGAAGCTGCATCAGGAGGAGATCACCTGGGATTTCTTTGATAGAAGAGAGATTGTTCCTCGATACACTTATGCTCGTGACAAGCACTACAAATTGATGGGACCCTTCTTTTGTGTTGATTATCAGCTGGAGCGATGTCTGAGACAGTTTTCGCAGCGGCAGGTTCGTGCCAACACCCGTTTCCCGACAGGCAACGTGTCAGAATTCAACCTGCAGTCGGATCAGTGGTCTGGGGCATATCATGTCGCTAAATATACCTGGAACTCCTTTATTTCTCTGTCTATATTTCCTGGGCCAAATGTATCATCTGAATATCAAGAGTGGTGACAAACTGTTTGCCCACCCTCTCTTTGTCCTTGAAAGTTAAAAATATCAATAAAATTTTACTTTTTTTGGCCAAAAATGTTGTCTTCTGTATTTTGTTTATAGCGCAAATAAAAGTCACAAATTTTGGATGACGACCTAATCCCGGGTAAAAGGGATATTCCTTTCGCATTTCTTCAATATATCTTATCATGGTTGACGACCTCGCCTAGGTAACAAGGCACATTTCTCTGTTATCATCAAATGGTAAAACAATTATCACGAATCGTGTGATGACCCAATCCCGGGTAATGGGATAATCTCTTGAAATTGTCTACCAAATCCCTTCATTTCTTGCTTTCTCTCAAAGAAATTATGATTTTCAAAAAGCTTCTCCATACTCTAACCATTCCCATATTCTGCAGGAAAGCTTTGGCATCTGAAAAATGGTTCAGACAAGGGCTGACAAGAGGGCTGCTCAACAGCACAGTGACAACGAGTCAGAGGAGATGAATTCTCCTAGATTGTCCAAGAAGCATGACTCCAGAGATGAAAGCGATGTTGATCCGGCCATGTACCGGGTTTTTCAGAAAATGATGACTAAAATGATGGCCGAGCAGGCTAAGGCGGCTCCAAAGAAGGCGGCTTCTAAGACCAAGGCTAAGAAGAAGCCCATAAAAAAGTCAGTCAAGATCAGCAAGCAAAAAGTACAGCGTGACAGTACTTCTGAAAGCTCCGAATCAGCAGAAGAGAACTCCGGAGAAGAGCAGCTGATCTACATCCCGAAACATCTGTGACAGTCCAAGAGGCCGGTAGAGGAGCCAATGTCAGTGAACAAGCCCAAGCATGGGGCCCCCGTAGAGGATTCAATTCAAGCCTTGACCAAAATAGTCAAAGACCTGCAAGTCCGGGATAAATGAAAAAGGTCATACACCAGACAGGATTTCTATCTTGGTTTGGAAGGAGACATCAATTTGGAGAATCTCCCCCGAAAATTCATTAAATTCGATGGATCCGGTGACCCCAAGGCTCACCTTGCCATGTTCTTCGCGGAATGCGCCCGATTCAGCGAAGACAACCGTTCCCGCTTCCTCTGTTTTCCCCGCAGTTTGGAGGGAATATCCGCCAAATGGTATGCTGAGCACGTCAATCCCATCGAACTAAGGGATTTTGACAAGGTGGTCAACATGTTTGTTGAACGCTTCCTATTCAACACGGAAGCTCTGCCCACCCTGAACCACCTATGCAACCTGAAGCAAGAGCCCAATGAAAAGGCTAGGGATTTTATCCACAAGTGGAGAAGCCTGTGCAACAAAATGAGAAACCCTATCTCTGAGGAACATGCCCTCCAAGTCTTCCTCAATAATTTCTCTCAGCCCCTAAAAAGCCTTCTCTTCCCATACCTCTCCAAATCCTTTATCGAACTGATGGAGCGAGCAGAATGGCTCGAGATGGGGGTAGAGAACGGGATGTATGAAGGTGTCACCTTAGCCAAGAATATCCCAGACCCAAAGAAGAAGACACACTTCACCTACTCCGCCGAGGTTCCAGGGGATGATCAGGGCAGTAGCAGTAAACATGGCAGTGGCAGTGGCACAAAGCCCGAGCAGAGCAGGGGAAGAAAGGGCAAATTCTTCAAGAACAATGACAAGCCTCTCCCGACCGGTCCTCAACAAAAGGGGGACCTTCAAGAAAAGCCCAAACATATAAACTGGAGCAGGGATCGAAAATTCACTCCCCTCGATCAGCCTTTGGAGAAAATTTTGGAATACTTGCTGTCTCATGGGATGGTGAAACTTCCCAAGGTTGCAGATCCGCCAGTGCTCATGGAAAGATTTAAGGAACAATACTGCAAGTTCCACAGAGCGATGGGCCACGACACTGAGTATTGCTTCGTCCTGAAGCATCTGATTCAGGATTGTATTGATAAAAGCATCCTCATCGAGGATGAAGAAGAGGGCAAAATGGACATCTTGTCCGCCCCATTTCCGAAGCACTCGACATCAACCATTTCAGAAGATTCTTTTCTCCCACAGAGTCACATACATCCTTGCTCCAGCGAAGAAATAAGTTTGCAGCATCAGGTGATGGTTCTACATCAGAATCAACCTGCATTTCAGAGAGGGGATATCCTCTCGTTTTTAAATATTAGAAACATGTCAGTTGGGAGTGAAAAAATCCAAGTTTTTCCAAAAAGATTTGTGAAAAGGGAAGCCTGCACAGAGGAAGCAGAAACCTCAGAAGCAGCAGAAGAGCAGGCCAAAAGCCTTCAGAAGCCTATCACAGCACTCTCCAACATCTCCATCTTTGAGTTGACTCACGACTCTCCCCAGCATAAAGAAAAACTAGATGATCTACTAAGAAAGATCAAAGTAAAGCCGGGCACCACGCCCGAAGACATGGCGCAGATTGTAAATCAAGCAATGACAAACGCGCCTATTACCTTTTCAGATGAGGACTTGCCTAAGCCTCATCCATTCCGCAACAATGCATTATACATCGTGGTCAGGACCAGGGGCATGACTGTCCCGCACGTACTTGTTGACGGGGGCAGCAGTCTGAATATTTGCCCAGAAATGACAGCGAAAGCATTGGGATTAAAAGAGGAAGAATATGTGCCTGATCCCATCACCATCTATGGCTTCGATAATCATGGGCAAACTGCCAAAGGCAAAGTCTTTTTGGAGATCTTCATCAATTACTCCGTGCACACGGTATTGTTCCATGTCGTCAATGTGCCGCCAACTTACAATCTGTTGTTGGGACGAACATGGATCCACAATGCCAATGCCGTTCCATCAACTCTTCACCAGTGCATCAAGTGGTCCAAGGGCGGCATGATTACTACTATCTTAGGTGAAGATCCTGAAGAAAGGCTGCCACAGCCAATGATTCCTCGACCGACATTTACAACAGATATTCCAATCATTCGAGAAGCAGATGAGATCAACCTCATCGACAGTCTAGAGATGCTGAAATTGAAAGATGTCATGGAAGAGGAAAACATAGCAGCCACGGTCCAATGGCAGGGACGTTGCTTCTTCAAGTTAGGAGGGCGCATCAACTACACCTCCTTCAAAGATCATCCCTTATTTCCTCAGTTTTCTAAAGCAAGAAAGGGATTCGATCTGTTGATAAAACATGGATACCAGCCATTCCGAGGCATGGGGAAAGATGAAGACGGCATGATAGAGCCCATCATTCCAGTTCGGCATGCGGACAGTTCAGGGTTGGGGTTCACCGGCCAGGATTCCAGCAAAAAGACAGTTTTTGTCAAAGGAAACAAGTGAAGATGATGCCTTAGTTTTCCTGCTTTCTTTTATTCTCTTTTTATCTTGTAGGGACAATACAGTCCCATCTTTTGTTAAAGTCTTGTAAATACTTTACTTCAATCAATGAAAAATCAAAATTTTCTCTTCAAGTATCCATCAATTCCTTCTTATGCTTTGTCTGTGTCATTATTCTTTGCTTTATACAAAAATTTTGATTTGACTCGTATATTTTCTCAAAACAACCTCTTTTTGGCATTTTCAGGACCTTTTAACTCCTAAATCAATGACAAGATTTGTTATAAATCCCAAGTATCTAAAATTGGCAAGGTTTCCTGAGATAAAAGACAGAGCAGAAGTCAGTCAGGCAACAGAGCAGACCGAAGAGCCAGCTGAATTTGATTCCACCATTCAAGAATTGCCAGAATTTGCTCACATTCAGAAGCAGGATGAACCATCATCTTTAGTTCAAGATCCAACTGAGGATATCAACATTGGATCGGAAGATGATCCGAAAATTCTCAAAATTGGGTCGAGTCTAAGCGAAATTGAAAAGGCTAGACTCATCCAATTCCTCAAAAAGCATCAGGAAGTATTTGCCTGGACTTACGAAGATATGTCAGGATTGGATATCAAGCTGGTTGAGCATCGACTCAAATTGAAGCCAGAAGCCAGACCAATCAAGCAGAAATTGAGGAAGTTAGACCCTCGAATTGAGCAGCAAGTCAAGGAAGGACTTGAAGATTTGTTAAAAGCAGGCTTCATCCGGGCCATTGATTACCCAGATTGGTTGGCAAATATCGTAGCAGTCCCTAAAAAGAACGAAAAAGTTCGGATCTGCATTGATTTCAAAGAACTCAATAAGGCCACCCCAAAAGATGATTATCCACTTCCCAACATTGACCTGTTGATCGATAGCACAGCATGTCATGCCATGTTTTCCTTCATGGACGGATATTCAAGTTATAATCAGATCAAGTTGGCCGTTCGTGATCAGTCGAAGACCTCATTTACTACCCCTTGGGGAACCTTTTGCTACACGGTGATGCCATTCGGACTCAAAAATGTCGGAGCAACCTATCAAAGGGCGATGACCATCATTTTCCATGATCAAATGCACAAGAACATGGATGCATATGTGGATGACATTTTGGTTAAGTCTAAAGAAGAAGAGGATCACCTTGATGCTCTTAGTCAAGTTTTTGAAAGACTCATTCTTTACAAATTGAGACTTAACCCTCAGAAATGTGTTTTTGGAGTTGAGTCCGGCAAATTACTCGGCTTCATTATCAGCAAGAAAGGGATCGAAGTGGATCCGGCCAAGGCAAAAGCCATTATTGACATGCCGCCTCCAACTAATCTCAGAGAATTGCGGAGCCTTCAAGGGCGTATTCAGTCTATTCGCAGGTTCATCTCTAATCTGGCCATGAGATGTAAGCCTTTCAACCATTTGCTTAGAAAAGGAGTTAAACTTGAATGGGGGTCGGAATGTCAGCTCTCGTTTGAGCGCATCAAGCAATATCTCCTTAATCCACCAGTTTTGAAGCCGCCAAAGCTGGGAAAGCCTCTCTTACTATACATTTCTGTCAATCAGAATGCTTGTGGTGGATTCCTCGCGCAGTATGAAGAGGGCAGCCTGATAGAGCACGTCATTTACTACGTGAGCAAAACTTTCATTGATTATGAAAAGAAGTATTCTCAGATAGAGAAAACTTGTCTAGCTCTGGTCTGGATGTGCCAGAAATTAAGACATTACCTTTTGGCTTCTGAGATCAAATTTCTATCAAAGCTTAATCCTCTCAGATACATTTTGGAACAACCCTTTCTCACTGGACGGATTGCAAAGTGGCAAGTCCTTCTGATGCAATATGATTTAGAGTATGTCTCTCAAAAGTCAATTAAAGGCCAAGCGATTGCAGATCAGTTAGTGGATTTCCCTTTGACGGAAGAAATTAAAGCAGAGGATGATTTTCTCGATGAGCACATCTGCAATGTCCAACAAACTCCAGCTTGGAACATGTTCTTCGATGGCTCTAAAAATATGTCTGGCATAGGAATTGGAGTCTTGTTGATCACTCCAGAAAAACAAATGATCCCTTATTCTCTCAAGCTTGGTTTCCAATGCACTCATAATATGGCCGAGTATGAAGCTTTAATACAAGGCCTCAAGATCTTGCAAAGTTTCAATGTCAAGAGAGTGCATGCCTTTGGTGATTCCGTACTTGTTGTCAGTCAAGTTAACACTGAATGGCAAGTGAAAGATTCCAAATTGATTCCCTACCAGAAGATCGTCTTAGCCCTTGTGGACAACTTCGAAGAATTTCAGCTCAGTCATATCAGAAGAGAGCATAATCAAATAGCTGATGGTTTAGCCAGTCTGGGCTCCATTCTATCCTTCAAAGGTGGTGAATCATGTCGCTCTTTCGAAGTAGGCAAACTTGAGCAACCTGCTTTCGCTTCAATCATGCAAATAAACCAGGTTAATCAGAAGGAGAAGCCTTGGTATCAAAATATCAAAAATTTCATTGAGATTGGTGAATTTCCACCAGAGATGCAAAAAAGGGAGCAACGTGCAATTCAGCGTATGTCTATCCGTTATTTCATTCTGGCCAATATCCTCTACCGCCGTGGGTTCAGTTCTGAATATGCCAGATGCTTAGACAAAGAAGAAGCTATGGAAGTTATCCAAGAAGCACATGAAGGGATTTGTGGTGGCCATGTCGGCTATCAAACTCTCATCAAACAGATCGTTCGAGCAGGGTACTATTGGAATACCATGCAACAGGACTGTCATAGATTTGTGAAGAAGTGCGTCAAGTGTCAATTGCACGCACCTTACATTCATGCTCCGGCCAGATATCTATAATCAGTTGTTTCTCCTTAGCCATTTTCTATGTGGGCTTTCGACGTCGTTGGCCCGATTACTCCTTCTGCTTTCAACGACCACAAATACTTTTTGGCTGCGACGGAGTATTTCACGAAATGGGTTGAAGCTGTTACTCTACGCACAGTAGAAGGCCGCCATGTGGTTTCTTTCATTCACAGGAACATTCTTTGCCGCTTCGGCATACCACATGATATTGTCTCAGACAATGGAACCCATTTCAAAAATAAGAGGATGAAAACCTTCTGTTCTAAATTCAGAATTTCCCATCATTTCTCAGCTCCTTATTATCCTCAAGGGAACGGCCAAGCAGAGGCTACCAATAAGATCTTGATTCGTATTTTGGAAAGGACTGTGAAGACAGGTCGAGATTGGCATGAGAAAATTCATGACGCGCTTTGGGCATATCGGACCACCATTCGGACTCCGACTAATGTCACTCCTTCAGAACTTGTTTACGGGACTGAAGTGGTGCTACCTCTCCATATCCAAAAGCCCGCTCTCAAATTTGTTTCACTTATAGAATTGTCACTTGATCAGTATCAGCAGCAAAGATTGGTGCAGCTAGATTTACTGGATGAAAAGAGGCTCAAAGCAGCAGAGCACGCTCAAGCCTATCGACAGAGGATAGCTCGACACTATGCCAAGTCCGTCATTGAGAGAAAATTTCGAGTTAACGATTTGGTGCTCAGATCGACAGCTCATCTCAAGCATCGACCACGGGGCAAGTGGTCACCCAATTGGGAAGGCCCTTATGTGGTTAAGGAAGCTTTGCCTCGCAATTCGTATCGTCTAATCAACGCAGATGGGGTTGAGATGCCAGATCCCATCAATGCTCTGCATTTGAAGAAATTTTATACTTAGAATTTTCATTCAAAAATCTTTTGTACTATTCAAAGAGTCATTTCAATAAAAACAATGATCTTCTATCAATTCTTACATTCTTCTCCATGATACTCGGGCATTTTATTTTAATTCATAAAAATCTTTCTCATCATATGCAGGCAGGATTAGACGAAAGTTCTTTTCCTCAAAATTTTGTTAATTCTTAATTGATCTCGTGATTTTTATTTTCATTTGATTCATTTTGCTTCGATCAGATTTACATCAAGCTAATGCTCATCCCTGTCAAGTGTTAACAAATTTTTCAATCTTATTAAAATTTCATCTACCTTTATCTTTAAAATGTACCCCTTCAGGTTAAAGGATAAACCTGATGCCTCCCTTCAATGAGGTATTCTCTTTATTATTTCCCCCGTTCAGGATAAGGGGATAAATCCTGAATTATCTTCTAAAAACCAGTTCTCACACTGCTTATTTCTCAAACTTTTTCAATCATATATTGAGCTCATTTGAAAAAAAAACCGGTTCTCACACCGGTAACCTTTTAAAATCAGTCTTCTGACCAAAAAACCTTTCTCCTTCTAAGTTCAAGTTCTGACTTAAATCTCCCAAAACTTCATGTATTTTCAAAAGATCCAGCTTTTGCCGGTCATGTATTTCCAAAGGATCCAGCATCTCGCTGGTCATGTATTTCCAAAAGATCCAGCATCTCGCTGGTCATGTATTTCCAGAGGATCCAGCATCTCGTTGGTCCTGTATTCCAAAAGATCCAGCTCCCGCTGGTCGTGTATTCCAAAAGATCAAACCCTTAGGGTGCGACTCCTCAATTCTATCATTCCCAAACCTTCAAGATCTTCAATCTTTTAAAATTCTATCAGTTTCCCAACCTTTGGTTACAATATCTTCAAAATCTCATCATTCTCTCAACCCTCGGGTTATAACCTCCCAAATTCAGTCACTTTGCAAATCATCAGATTAAATCCTTCATTTTCAAATCCAGTTTCTATAACTGGTCGGGATTTTTCAAATCCAGTTTTTATAACTGGTCGGGATTTTCAAATCCAGTTTTATAACTGGTCAGGATTTTCAAATCCAGTTTTTATAACTGGTCGGGATTTTCAAATCCAGTTTTTATAACTGGTCGGGATTTTCAAATCTAGTTTTCATAACTGGTCGGGATTTTTTAAATCCAGTTTCTATAACTGGTCGGGATTTTCAAATCCAGTTTTCATAACTGGTCGGGATTTTCAAATCCAGTTTTATAACTGGTCGGGATTTTCAAATCCAGTTTTATAACTGGTCGGGATTTTCAAATCCAGTTTTATAACTGGTCAGGATTTTCAAATCCAGTTTTTATAACTGGTCGGGATTTTCAAATCCAGTTTTTATAACTGGTCAGGATTTTCAAATCCAGTTTTCATAACTGGTCGGGATTTTTTAAATCCAGTTTCTATAACTGGTCGGGATTTTCAAATCCAGTTTTCATAATTGGTCGGGATTACCAAAATCCAGTTTCTCATAAACTGGTCGGGATTTCCAAAACCTAATATATTTCATCTGTCTAGTTTTCTAAAGTCTGATTTCTTGCACCATTTCTTTAAATTACAGCTAAATGTCTCATCAAAATCTATATTGAGTGATTATTTCACAAGAAATTCATGAAAACTTTGCCAATTTGCTAAAAGCATTAGTTGATTCTAAAAGTCTGACTGCACGAAAAGAATTTTCTCAGATTACCTCTTCTATTTCCTTCCAAAAAAGGTGAAACTTTTCGCGAAAAGAGGTAAAATTCAAATCTTTTCCTGTTGATCAACTAAAAGGATGTAAGAAATGTCCTCGATATGATCAATAAAAGAAATTTTCAATGATGTTGAAAAGCCAGAAGAGAATTGATATTGATCTTGGCTATGGCGCATGTTTTAAAAATGATTTTTTGACAATCAGGCAGTGGAAATATCTTGAGCTATAAAAAGAATCCACTCAACCCATCCTTTCTCATTTTCGTTTAAAAGTTGCAATCAAATATCCACAAAAGGGATCTCTCAATTGTCGTCAAGATGAAGGCGAATTAAGCGAGTAGTTCCCCAGGGCCAAAGAAGACTTGAAACATCTCCAAGATGACGGAGTTTGTGACGGATCCTTCCAGGGAAAGTTTAGATCACTGTCGAGATGAAGGCAGATGCGATGAACCTACCAACAAACCTTAAAAGATATTTGATTCCAGCTATCATATAAAGACCTTTTGAGCCAATATCATATACAATCCCTGAGAGAAAGAAGGATCGGAGCATCTCCAAGATGAAGGAGCTTGTGACGTACCCTTCCCTGAAAAAGAGAGAAAAGTCAGGACATCCAAATGAAGGATGATGTGAAAAAAACCGAGAAAGCCCAATGACTCAAAAGAGTGCAAAAAAAGATCATCGTGGGAAAACACCTAGATATCAAACTGCCGAAGTTGCCAGAAGTCATATTTTCTAATGCAAAATTCTTTTATCAATATCTCTTCACTTCCTGGTTTTATGAAATTAAGAATATTTCTTTTATTCTCATATCAGGGAAATGGATAGCTTGAAGAAAATCATCAGTGCTAAATTTTTGAATTTGACTCTTAAAACCGAAGAGCTAACCTCATTAGAAGAAATACTCTAGGTAAAAGAGGGAATATCTTTGCACACACATGCACATTTAGAAGCATCTGAATCTGCTATGATTTTATCTTATTGGCAAAATTTTCTAGCTATTCCAAGAATTAAATAAACATTCAATATTCATTTTGATGCAACCTAGCGTTGTTTGTATTTCCCAAAAGAGTTGCCTCAGAAGAAGTATCTCTTCCTGTCCCATCACGGTTTTCTCATTAACGAATTCCGTATGGGTGACCCACTCAGGATAAGGGTCAAACCTGAACCATTTGCGAAAGATCATTTAATTTCAAAAGCTATTTCAGTCTCAGCAAAGAGACGCCCAATTTCTTTCCCTTTTCAAAGCTTTAGGGACTCTATATTTCCTCCTTTCGCAAAAACCCCTCTCGGATTTGTTCGTCCAAATTCCGAAGGTCCCATTATAGTTTTCTCCATTTTTGAGAAACCTGTATGGTAGATTTCCCCTACTCAGGATAAGGGACAAACCTGAACCATTTGCGAAAGATTCTTTGATTTCAAAAGCTATTTCAGTTTCAGCAATGAAACGCCCAATTTCTTGCCCTTTTCAAAGCTTTAGGGATTCTATATTTCCTCCTTTCGCAAAAACCCCTCTCGGATTTGTTCGTCCAAATTCCGAAGGTCCCATTGTGCTTTCTCCATTTCTGAGAAACCCATATGGTAGATTTCTTATCCAGATTAAGAGCTAACCCGGAACCTCGCTTCGCGAGGTATCTTTCTTGCAGGTTTTGGGTTAAACCTGAGTCTTGTTCCTGCAAAATTCCTCGTTTTAACGAGATGATTTCTTCCAATCCCATCATGGCTCTTCCCATCTAGGAATCCATGCTTTGTACATCCATCCAGGATATGATCCTACTTGAGCTTCATTTCACAAGACATTTTCCAAAATGTCCCATCAAGGTCCTCATATATTCCTTTCCTCATTTCCAAATTCATTTTTGATATATTTTCGTCCCATCCAGGTTAAGGGCTAAACCTGAATCATTCCAAAAAGAGTATCTTGTCTCATCCATGAGACCTGATCAAAATTTTCATTTTCCCACCATTTCAGAATTTCCATCTAAAGTCCCATCACGATTTCCTCATTTTCTACACAATCATATCATCTTCGAGGATTTCGCCTCCCTAAAACCATTCAGGATAAGGTTTCGAAGCCTGAAAAACCATATTTTCAAAACAATTCTTCCACACCCAGTTTAGACCTGCTGACTGAGGCAGTTTCAAAATTTGAGTGTTGTCTTTGCCACTAAGCTCGGCTCTCAACCGGCTTAGTAGCAAAGAGGGGCATCTGTGAACACCCCAAATTTTTCAAAGTTTTTTTTAAAATGACCCTTTTGCCCCTAATTCCATCCTCTGAGAAAATCAAAGCAATTTCAAAGCTAAAATTCGGTCATTCTTCAGATTTTCTGAATCAAATTCTATATTGATGTATTCAAAATCAATTCCGGATCCGAATCCAGAGCTTTAAATCCATATTTCTTCAAAATCCGGATCCAAACGCATTTTTCTGAAGATATTTCCCCAAAAATAGCTTTTAATTCTTAGAAAAGCCCCTGTTGTAAATATTTTACAAAAACACAAAAAACAAAATACAGTTTAAAATCTTTGGTTTCTCGTAAAAGCTTTAGGATTTTATTCTAAAAATACAAAAAAAAATTAAAAAAACAACACAAAAACCAAAAAAATGAGAAAAATTACAAGAAAAACAAAGGATTTTAAGCCTTGTGAAACAATTTTCTGAAAACCTCATTTTCATAAACCATTTAAAAAAAAAAAAAAAAAGTTCCCTAAAAAGGAAGCCTCCTTTTGGAAAATGAGAAATTCTACAACGGAATCCTCCCGCGCCTTCCTCCTTCTCCTCTCGATCGTTGATCTTCCAACAGCTTCCCCTCTCCTCCACCCTCAATCCTCAACGTTTTTTCTTCCCGAACTCTCCATTTCCCTTTAAGGAGCCTCCATCGCTTCTGTAGGGGGAGAAAAAAAAATCCCATCATCAGCATCTTCGTCACTGAGAGTTTCTCTGCAAATCCATAATCATCACCCATCTTTTCATTTGATCGAGGACTTCCTGCCTCTCACATCCATTCTGGATCCTTCCTCTCTCCTCAATAAGAAGAGGTGCAAGAAAAGGGTATAGTCGATTAAAGAGAACGGAGGTCGCAGCAGCAACTCGGAATCCAATCAATTCTGCATCTTCGGTCGTGGTAAATCCCCTTTCTTCCTCTGATTTTCTCTAGATCTCTCTTTGTTCCTTCTGTTTGGTCCCTATCAATGCACCACGGAAGATGTTCGGTTGCCTGTAGCAATCCAAATACCTCCTCGTGCTATAACAAGGGAATATCATGTTCCTACATCATCTCCTCTTTATTCCTTACTTTTTTTTTGGTAGTTTCGTTAGTTTGCATGATTACGAATGAGCGAAGCTTTTAGATATTTCCCTTCTTCTTTCTCTGTTAATTCGGTCTCTGGAAGATTTATCGATCTTATTTTTTTTTTATTTTGTTATTATTTATTTCAGCTCTGTTTATTACGCATAGCAGTATTTACCTTGCTCCCTCTTGATCTGATAGTTTTTTTTTACATGCATTTACAATTTAGTAATCCCCTGTTGATATAGCCTCTCCTAGATCTCTCACACCTATTGAAATAACATACATCCATGGCCATATCATTAGTGGGTGGTCGGTGGTGTCCCGTAATGACCCCCTCGGTTCACCTGGATCAAACAAATTATTATCGTCAGCTCCTTGTTGACATAGATAATTTTGAAAGTTAGGCCTGATGATCTGTCAATAACACCATTTGCACTTTCTTATCGCTCATGCCCATGTTTCTGTAAGATGGTTACTCTGGCCAGATCACCTGCGTATCCTTTAATCCCTCCCTGTAATCAGAGGCATCCTCCTCCAGGGGTATTAGCTCTTGGGAAGAGGTTGCAAAGATGAACAAAGATGTAACAACAGGAGCCTCAATTCCTGATTTACGGGCGAAGAGAGATTAGTTTTCCAAGGATCAAGAGATCTCCAGATCTGCCCAAACAACGTGATAGTATCTCCTCCATATGCATAATATCTCCTGTTATGTATTGAATACTTATTTCAACTAATTATGACCTGATTTCTTAAGATCACTCTGACTTCTGATTGGCATCTATGCGGCCCTGTTCATACCTTCATCCCTTAAATTATTATCATAGCACACGGCCACATTTTGCCGTAACATGAATAAGTGTTTTCTATTTCTTTGAATTTCCAATTTGTTGTTATTTTTGTTGTTAATTCTGTTTATTTTCGTTACTTCCTATGTCCTTTTGCTTGATTCTTCTTTGTTGTTTGGCTCTCATCTCTGTCATGAGATTAGATCTAACCCTGTGTTAAGTTCGATTGATGGCATATACACATAATCCCATCTCTTGTATTTGATAGGGTCATGAATTTCGTATCATTTGGTCTATATTTTTCTGCAAATAATTTGGTTGTTATTTTCCTTTATGGCGAAATTACTTTGGATTCTTTGATTAAGTCGATGGACATCATTTTTACACTATCTCACCTTGGTTTCACCAATGTACAACATTGCCCAGCATTCATTATACCTCACGATATGCTTTTGGGCATTCACCATCATTTCATTTATATGGACAGCAGCCCATGGGCTGCAGATATTTCACTTGCATTAACAACAGCCCATGGGCTATTGTTACCTCACTCATGTTCATAGTGCCTGCTGTCACTCCTCACACCCTTTCTTGAATCTTTCCAGAGGGTATGTCCTTTTGCGAGCCTAGGAACGGATGCTTCACCTATAACACACTGTGTGGGAGTAAAAGGGTCGGTACTTAGTGAATGAAAAAGCTGAAAGCTTTAGCCATCACGAATAGCAGCCCAAGTTCTGCATAAATGGATGGGCTGATCAATATGGATTCTCTGAAGAACCTGAGGAAAGTCAGGGCTTACAAAATTTGTTAAAATACCTTTCTGCAACCATCACATTACCACCCATTATTTGTCATGTCCTATGGAATATTTCCAGTTATCTATTAGCAATGCATTTATGCATGCTAGTCATTAAACATCTCAGCATTTGATTATTGAACACTCCATTATTTTGCATATACCTGCACTATAGCACTTACATCCACCAACATTTACATTTTTTTTTTGCACTGTATATAACTTTTTTTTTTACCCATGTATTTTTAGTCATATATTCGTTCACCAACCTTCTGTGTAATATCGTTATGGT
The DNA here is from genome assembly GCF_984573655.1 of Nuphar pumila. Taxonomy (NCBI): domain Eukaryota; kingdom Viridiplantae; phylum Streptophyta; class Magnoliopsida; order Nymphaeales; family Nymphaeaceae; genus Nuphar; species Nuphar pumila. Next base: position 10,454,975 of record NC_143257.1, read on the forward strand.
GTCATAAACATACACCCTGGGAGTTATAGAGACTGCATGAATCCATCAGCAACATCAGCTGGTAGTCATTTTATCACAAAAAGGAGTATAACTACCTGATTAATGCAGAGGCTACCATGCTCTTGAAGTTCTAACATCTGCTGTAGCATCCAGTGGTAGAGCTGGAATCTTAGTCCATGGTAATAAAGCGCTGGGGCTGCATATTTGGCTGCCCTACATCTTCATCCTCTTCGCAGAAGAGTATTTTTTTTTCTGTATCTGTCACTCTCATTCACGTCTATATTTATTGCTTTTTGTCCATCTGTGCATTCCAACTTCCAGCATATTTACATATTCCAGTTCCAGCATATACCCCCCCCCCCCCCCCCATAGCTCACCTTCATAGCCATATTCACAACATTTATACCTGTCGCCCTCCGCAGCAACCTCTACAGGCACAGTTCATGAGGTTTTTTTCGGTTATATAGCAGACATGCCCAATCTTTTGTGTAGACACCCACTGCACTTCACTATATATCCCCCATAAGCACCATTGTGCCTATAATATCAGCATTTTTCCTTCTGATATAGGTGTCCTCTGTATGATCCTCCATGTAATGACATTCCATCTATTCACTATGTGTTGCTACTTATGTATATCCGTGCTCACTTATTGACACCCATTTCAATCTTTTGCTGTTGCAGCACTCAGCTGCAACCTGTGTCATTTATTGTGCATGTCATGATGTCCATAGTCACCATATATTTCCCATCACACCTGTGTATGTCCATTATACCATAAGTACCTCATGTAACATCTCCTGCATATTATCATGACCATTTTCAGCAACATTTCACCATGAGTGAAAATACTTTTGTTTCCTGAATACTGTCCATGCATAACCACTTGCTATCCAGGTTCCCAGTCGTTACAGTAACTATTTGGTGAAAGCAGTCTTGTTGTCAAGGAAGAATTTTTTGGTCCATTGCTATCAGGAAAAGGAGAGTTGCTGAACTGATTTCACAAGAAATTTTCCTGGTGTATGATCACCTGGATCCATTGATCAGTTGTTAAAATTTTTCAGCTAAGATTTGTTATGTGAAATATAATTATACAGGGTTGCAGAAATTCTTTAAGTGATTTTGAAGGTAGCTTACTAGGTCATTGTGCTAGGGTATATCGATTTGAGATATGTATCACCACTACCTACCGCTCATTAGTTTATCTCTTCTCTCGTACATACATATATCTATATGTGTATCTATATATATATATATATATATATATATATATATATATATATATATACACCTATATATATGACATATGCATGTATATATATATGTGTATGTATAAGCATATATATCATATCTTCTATCTTTCCATCATTCATATCCTAGTATATGAACATTTTTTTTTTATATCCATGTGATATATGTCATTTCCCTTCTGTTTTTTTGTTATCTAGTTGTTTTGCAGGGAATATGAGGAGAATATCATCATTTGAGATTTGCATTTTCGAGTTTAAACCTTGTAATAAGTTAGGCCTTAATGAGAATTTACATTCCCTGTTTTAGGTAGAATGGATGAGCATTGTAAATATCATTGAATTACTTGTTTTTCATGCATTTTTTTTTTTCTAATCCTCACAAATGGGAACACGAATGGCACGTGCACCATTTTGTAAGAGATAATAAATACTAAGTTGATGATCCACATCAATGGCCATAGTCAGGGCATGGACAAAACTTAGCATTTTTATCTTTTACAAAATAACACTAGATCCATTTTCAAAATTCATCATGTTTTTCTTAAATATTTTCTTCTTTTATCAGAATTTAACTTAAAATTAACTCAAAATATATACCAATGGCCATAGTCAGGGTATATTGAGAGTTAATTTCATTTTAAATTCTATAAAAGCACCAAAAATGTATTTTATTCTTCGCTTGAATTTTGATGTGATTATTATATAATATATTCAATGACCATAGTCAGGGATATATTGTATCTTCAATCTCATTCTTAATTCATTTAAAGAGTAAAATAGCTTTTCAAAATCCAATTCCAAACTTATTCAAATTCATTTCATCATTTAGGATAGAATTGCATCACATTTTTCAGAATTCTTTTTCAAAAACCCAAGTGATTTTGAACATCTTTTCTTCAAACTTCTATTTCAAAATTCCAATTCTATCTCAATTTCAAAGTCCAAATTGACTTTGGAATTTCAAAATCATTCTATATCCAAAATTCCAACCCAAATTCAAAATTCAATTTCAAAGTTCAAATTGAACTTTGAAGTTTTTGATTCATCTTCTGATTCAAAATCAAGTTTTCTTCAAGTTTTAAATCAAAGTTGAGATTGACTCTGAATCTCAAAATCCAAACCTTCCTAAAGTTCAATCTGGGTTTTCAAAACCCAGATCCATCTTCAAAAGTCCCATTTGGACTTTCAAAACCCAAAATACAAAGTTAATCTCAACTTGGACCCAGATTTCCAAGTGTAAAACTCTATTCCATTTTGGATCTCCCATCACAGATCCAAATTCCATTTAGGATCCAAATCCTTATTCTACTTTGGATCTCCAATCACAGATCCAAACTTCATTTAGGATCCAAACCCTCATTTTACCATGAGATCTCAGATTCAGATCCAAATTCCAACTCTTAGGGTCCAGAATCCAACTCTACTTTGGATCTCAGACTTCATATCCAAATCCATCTTAGGGTCCAAAATTCCAATTAAACTCTGGATCCCGAATTACAGATCCAAATTCCCTTTAGGATCTAGAACCCAATGCTACTTTGGATCTTAGACTTCAGATCCAAAATCCATTTAGGATTCAGATCCCATTCTACCATTGGATCTTAGATTCAGATCCAGAATCCAACTCTACTTTGGATCTCGGACTTCAGATCCAAATCCATTCTTTAGGATCTAAAACCCAATTCACCTCGGATCTCGGATTTCAGATCCAAGTCCAGTTTAGGATCCAGAATCCAATTCTACTTTGGATCTCAAACTTCAGATCCAATTCCATCTTAGGATCCAGAGTCCAACCCTATCTCGGATCTCAGATTTCAAATCCAAATACCATCTTGGATTCCAAGACTTGAATCCAATTCCATTCAAAATTCCAAGTCCAAATTCCACTTTAAATTCCAATTCTAAAAGCCAGTCCCATTTCATTCAAACCAAACTTCCTATTTCAGATCCTAAATCCAAAAATCAACTCAAAACTCTATTCAGAATCCAGAATTTGGATTTCATCTTGAAATTCCAACTGTTCCAAATCCCATTCCTCAATTCCTTTAAATCCCCCACATTTCCTTCTAACTTCAAAACTTCAAAGTTAGAATTCAATTCCATTCCAAGTATTCATTCAAGTTCAAACTTCCAAATTCAAAGTCCATTTATGACTTTGAAATTCTCTTTTCTTCAGTTTTAAGATCATTTCTCTCAAAGATCCAAATTCATTTTCCTAAGCTCTGATTATTCTAAAAACTTAGAACTTCAAATCTTAAGTTCTAAGTTAGAAAATATTTCTTCACTTTATCTGATTCACTTGGAAATTCTTCAAAATATTTTCAAAAAGAGCATACATCTTTGCATTTGCACAAGCATGATTCATTGTGCATTTTAGACTTAGGATAAATACTTAGAAAAATTCACTGCAAAGTAAAAGGCATTAATTCGACCCTTGGTTCGATTACCCCTGGTAAAGGCGCCAGGAACGGTTGAACCTCGTACCGACGAGCGGATCCCGTCTCCCAGTTTTCCCGCAAATATTTCAAAAACGGAGGCGAGTTATTTCAAAATATTTTCAAAATTAAGGTCAAGTGAGATCCGCAAAAGAGTTCCTCTTCTCTTCTCTTCTCTTCTTTCTTTTCTCTTCTCTCTTTCTTTCCGTCTTTTATCTTTCTCCCTTCAAAAAGGAGGAAAATAAGAGGTTGGAAAAGAAAAGAGAAAGAAGAGAGAGAACATTATGAGAGGAAAAATTTTGCGATGATCACAAGGGGCCAACTCTTTCCAAAATTTCCTGTTTTACCAATCAGTCCAGATTTTATGAAAATTCCAAAAAGAAGTTGTTGTTTTATCCTTATTTTAATAAAGAAACAATGTGGGGCCCACACTGAGGTGGTGTCACACAAGCTTTTCTTTTGAAAAATTTGAATTTTGAAAACCCAAAAATATAGGAGCCTTGTCCCCTAGATTGGCGCCACTTGTCTTTTCTCTCTCCTCCCATTTCCATGCCATGTGTCAGTGTGGGGCTACCTTAAGAAGCCGCCACATGTCATCCCATTTATCTGCCATGTGTTAGTATCCTATCATGCGCCATGTGTCATTTCAAAGAACACCAGAAGATGCCAAGTGTCATAGGTTGTCCTGTCTAGAAAAAGTGGAGGCTTGTCTCCACTGAGGTGGCGCCACTTAAAGTGTGTCTCCTGCAGAGGACACATGTCAACCTCTCCCTCCTTCAGAAAAAGTAGCCTCACACATGTCTCTCCCTACCTTTCTCAGAAAAGTAGGAGACACATGTCACTCCTAGCTTCCTCCAGAAAAGTAGGCTTGTCTCCTCTGAGGTGGCGCCATTTGGAAAGTGTCTCCTGCAGAGGACACATGTCAATCTCTCATTTCCTCAGAAAAAGCAAATGCCATGTGTCATTCTCTGATCTTCTCAGAAAAAGCAGACTGACACATGTCATTCTCTGCTCTTCTTAGAAAAAGTAGAGGACACATGTCATTTTCTACCTCCTTCAGAGAAAGCTAGAATTCAAATATTCAAACTCCAGGCTAGGTGGCGAAAATCCTGAACTTCACCTTTTCTATTTTGTGTGAGATGGTGCCACGTGTCCCTTTCCCTCCTTTTCCTCCCTCTTGCTACATGGCATTGTAGGAGCCACCTTGAGGTGGCGCCACATGGCCACCCTCCATTCCTCCAGGGCCAGCCTCCATTTAAAATTCAAATCCCCCTCTGAGGTGGCGCCATCTGAAGAACCTCCTCTAGCAGGCTGACACTTGTAAGGTATGGAACCATCCTGGACTGCCACATGTCCAGATCTCCTTTCATTAGAAAAAGTAGAATTCAAACTCCTCTGAGGTGGCATCTTCTGAGCCCACTGCTCTGTTCTTCTGACACGTGTCAAACACCTTTTGAGGTGGCGCCATTCCAGAGCTCCCACTTGGCTTTATTTTTTATTTTTTATTTTATTTTTAATAAAAGTAGCCCACCATGAGGTGGCGCCACCTGAGGACTCCCTACAAAAAGCAAGTTTGAATTTCAAATTCCAAGAGAGCACTCTCTGAGGTGGTTGTTATCGTCGCGAAATTTTTCCCCCGTCTTCCCTTCCTTGCAGAAGAGAGAGAGAAGGAAAATGCTTTCGCGCTTCAAACTTTGACCGGATTTTGGAAATTGTTTTGAAATACTCGCCTCCGTTTTGAAAATTGCGGGAAAATCCATGGGATGGGGCTCGACCTGTCGGTACGAGGTTCGACCGTTCCTGCCACCTTTAACAGGGGTAATCGAACCAAGGACCAAAATTGTGCTTGACTTAATTAAATCATCGAAATTATGTTCTATCCTATATGCACAGAGAATTCAGGCATGTGCTATGAGATTTTGGAAGATGCAGCTTGGGAAAACATGATGTATGTTTGGAAAATATTTGGAGTTGAAAAGAATCTCTCAGGAAAAAGATGAAAGTCAATTTCTCAGGAAACTCAGATGAAAGGGGGTTTTTGAAATCACAAGAAAATTCATAAAGATGTGGGAGAATCAGGAATAGTTGAAAATCCTGGGAAAATAGAAGTGATTCTTGAGAAAAGGTGAACATTTGAAAAGGGAAAACATTTCTCAGGAAAACTCTGACTTTGAGAAAAAAATGATGGAAAATTTATAGGAAAACTCATTGAAGAAGGAAATTCAAAACTTGGGAAATTGAAATCCTGGGAATTTTACCCTTGGAATCCTTGGAAATCGATTTTGATCTGGAGAAAGATTGGAAAACTCTTTTTTTGAAAGTCTTAAGAAGATAACATTTTCCAGGGAAAACTGTGAAAAAACTTGACTTAGGAAAACCGATTTTGGAAAATCCTCAGAGTTTCTTGAGAAATCGATTTCTTGAGAATGAAGTTTTCTTAAGAAAATCATGGGAAAATCAATGATTTCATGATGCAAATGATATGAGTGAATGAATGCACTTTGAAAAGATTTTCTGAGAAATTTGTTGGAAAATGTGCATTAAGTCAAAATAAATCCTTCACATATTCTGACTGTGGCCATGAATATGTTCAGAGTTTAATTGATTTAATGCACAATACTTTGAAAATATTAGAAATATGATATGCATTTTAAGATAGCCTAAGAGTGTGGGCTCAATGTGACTAGTAGAAAGATGATGGATCTGGGTCTCGTCCATATTCCGACTAGGGCCGTAAATATGGATTCCACCGAGTTCATTAACTCCCTAAGAGTTGGTGCACGTGCCATTCGTGAACATCCATAGTGCTTTTGAAATAACAATGCATGAATCATATAAGCAGGATATTGCATAAATTCAAACTATATGATATGCATCCTAGTCTAAGCAGGAAATTAAATCTCTTATTCCAAAATTTACATTATTACATCACTAATCAAATGAAATAAATGGAAATTGCAGACTTCAGCTTCTTCTTTGGAATGTCCCTGCCAAACTTGAAATAAGGTTAGCTCAAATATGTGGGTTTTTCCAAGATTTTCCAATAATATTCTGAAATTATTGGATTTAATTGGATATAAACCCTAATCTCATGCTTCATTGATATTTGAAATGATGTAAATGCAGGAACTTCGGTGGAAAATAGTTTGAAATTCGGAATTGGGGTCAAAATGGCCAAAATACCCCTAATTATAAAGTTATACCTTTAAAATCAGGGTTTTTTGAAGGAAAACTTGGTAAAATTGAGATTTTGAAATTCAAATTGAATCAAATGATGATGAAATGCAGTAAGGGACATGATGACATGCTACTAAACACATTAAGACTGTAAAATCAGAATTTTGCATTTTGCAATTTATCCAAAATAACGAATTTCGCTTGTTTTTCACTTGGATCCGGGTCCTGTGGGACCCTGTTTTGGTATTATGGTTAATCCGAACCTCAAATGGATTCCAAATTACACCAAATTCGGTATGAAGCATCTACGTACTCTGATAAATAGCCTAGAATGCTAAAAATCACGAAATGATATGATTTAAATCCTAAACTTTAAAGAAAGTCCTAAAATGGTGGATTTTGCCTATGGATCTTAACAAAATGCAATGCTTAATATGATAATGCAAGATTTACACCATGAAAACTTCTGATATTTTGTATACTGTTAAAGGACCCGAAATGGAACATTTTTGGTTTTTATAGCATCGGAATTTGAGCCATGATGAGTTCAATAACAGAGATTTAGTTCTGACAGAGGTAAAAATCACCCTAATCTGATGTAAAATGCTAAAAAACTATAAAACAGCCATGGAAATTTATGAAATTAATCAGAGCTACTCAAGACACCTACATGAACAACTTTCATGTTCATGACTTTGGCATTTGATCAACAGAAACATGGATAAAAATATAACTTTGTGTTCCTAAATTGACAGAATAGACCAATATGACCAAACAGGGGACTGACAAGAAAAAATTCGAAGCAGGTATCAACACTGTTGTAAAAATCACAGGCTTTCAAATTCAAACATAGGACACCTCGGACATAACTTTCACTTTTTACAGTTTTGGATTTGGAGCAACACACAAAGAGAAACCATAGCCCTAAGTCGATCCAAGATCTCAGAGGCCCAAATCAGGCTCTAACACGTGTCCCAAACTTTCGGATTTTTGTCAGACATAAAAAAAATCAGAAACATCTGAGAAAATCAGGTTAAAAACTAGACATTTTTCTAAGTTCATAACATCTTTTGGATAGAAAATCGGATATCCCATGAGGGATATCTCGATTTTACAAATCGGCAAATGATTTTCAAAACGCCTCCTGGGTAACAAAACCCGACTTGCCATTTTGAATGTTTACCACAGTAAACAAATTCAAATGCTTCCGAATTTTTGGCACAATTTTAAAAACACCTAAGGGCGCATTCTGTGATTTTTTTGAGATTTTTAATAAAAACTAAATGCATGAAATGACGTGTGGACTGACTGACAAAAACAGAGAACTACTGAAAATGAGCAGAATTGAAAAAAATGCTAAATTAATCCTAATTAATTCATGAAACGTGCTAAATTGATGAAATAAAATGTAAATTAAATCTAGATAAATGCATGAATGTTAAAAATCATCAAGGAATCATAATCATGTATTTTTATATATGTCATTTTATGAGAATAGCTCAATCCATCTCTCGGATGAGCTCTTTCTTCAAACGACTCCCGAATCGAATTATGAGATCAAATGAAGAGGAAAAGAGGTGCACCTTGCTTCGTTAGGCAGCGTTGAAGCTCTTGAGAGGGACAACTATCACGAGCTTTGTTCGTCCTTCGCTCCGGGCTTCGAATGATTCAACAAGATCGATCCACCGTGCCTTCTTCACCGAGCCAAAGGGGGCGTGAATTCCAAAGTGCAAAAATCGGATTTTCAGGAAGGCTAGGTCAAATTTCCAAGTTCACAAGAGCTAAAAAAAAATGGTCTCCTCATGCTGGGCGTGGAGCCTTGTTTTTATAGATTTTTCTGAAAAAAAAAATTGAATTTCAAACAGGCTCAATCTGAGCCCTCCATGTGGCACCATCTCAGGGGGTGCTATCTGGGGGTTTTAAATTCGAATTTGGCTTTTGCAGGGAGTCCTCAGGTGGCGCCACCTCATGGTGGGCTATTTTATTTTAAATAAAATAAAAATAAAAATGAAGTCAAGTGGGACTCTGGATTGGCGCCACCTCAAAAGGTGATTTGAGGTGTAAGGCTGGAAACAATAGGAGCATGCCATGTGGCGCCATCTCTGGAGGTGCTTGACATGTGTCAAAAGGATAAGAGTGGAGGAAGCTAGGAGTGTGCCACCTCAGAAGAATTCAAATTCTACTTTTCTGCAGGAAAGGAGAGGCTGACATGTGGCATTTCCTCAGAGTGGCTCCTACGATGCCATGTGGCAAGAGGGAGGAAAAGGAGGGAAAGGGACACATGGCACCATCTCAGACAAAATAGAAAAGGTGAAGTTCAGGATTTGCGCCACCTCAGCCTGGAGTTTGAATATTTGAATTCTAGCTTTCTCTGAAGGAGGCAGAAAGTGACATGTGTCACTTGCTTTTTCTGAAGAAAGCAGAGAGAGACACGTGTCCCTTGCTTTTTCTGAGAAGAGCAGAGGGTGACATGTGTCACTTGCTTTTTCTGAGAAAAGCAGAGAGTGACATGTGTCTTCTACTTTTTCTAAAGGAAGCTGGAGATGACATGTGTCATCTACTTTTCTGAGAAAAATAGGAGGGAGACATGTGTCCTCTGCTTTTTCTGAAAGGAGCAGAGATTGACACGTGTCGCTTGCTTTTCCTGAGGAAAGGAGAGAGTGACATGTGTCACTTGCAGGAGACATAATTCAAATGGTGCCACCTCAGGGAAGACAAGTTCTACTTTTTCTGAACAGGACAACACATGACACGTGGCATCTCATGGTGACCTTGGAATGACACATGGCACAGGTGTGAAGATGGTAGACATTGACACGTGGCATAAAATGAAGAGGATGACTAATGACATGTGGCGGCATCTTAAGGTGGCTCCACACTGACACGTGTCAAAGGATGGCAGAAGAGAGAAGGTGACATGTGGCACCAACTCTAGGTGAACCCTATGCTGACACATGGCAGGTAAATGGGAGGAGAGAGAAAGGACAAGTGGCGCCAATCCAAGGGACAAGGCTCCTATATTTTTGGGTTTTTCAAAATTCAAATTTTCAAAAGAAAAGCCTGTGTGACACCACCTCAGTGTGGGTCCCACATTGCTTCTTTATTGAAAAGAGACAAGACAATAAGCCTCTTTTTGGAATTTTCATAAAATCTGGACTAATTGGTAAAACAGGAAATTTTGGAAAGAGTTGGCCCCTGTAGGGCAATTTTGTAAAAGAAGGATATTGGAAATTGCTGACAAGAGGGCAAAATCTGAGATGAAGTGGCTGAAATCCATATTGAAAACTATCCAGATCGTTTTCCTGAGGAAATATTATGAAATTCAGAGCCCTGGGGGTAAAATGGGAAGAATTGATAATTTTGAAGACCCAGGGTTTTGAAATCGATTTTAAAAAATGGTTGAAATTCTAATCTGGATTGAAAATTTTTGAAATCGAGAGTTCTGGACCTCGAAATGACATGCTGTGCAATGCAGTGATATGAAATGCTCATGCAATGATATGCAATGTCATGTCTTATGCAATAGAATCTTGAACCAAGACTTGGAGATTCCTGTCTTCTGTCAGGAAAAAAAATTTTGAACATCTGAGCTAAAGATAGAGAAATTTTGAGAGTTCCAGATGAAATTTGGACTTTTGCAAGGTCCAGGCTTAGAAAATGACCATTTTGCCCTCCAGCGATTTCAAAGGTTGAATGATGATGTTTGGTAAAAATGTCGGGGAGGTGAGTGAAAATTTGGGGTGTTTACAAATGCCCCTCTTTGCTACTAAGTCGGCTCATGGCCGAGCTTAGTGGCAAAGAAAAACACACCAAATTTGGGTTATACATAAAAAAATGCCCCAGTTAGAAGGATCTGACTGGGTGTGAAGAAATTAGCCCGAGGAAGATGGTAGATATGAAGCGAAGAATGAAAAGGAAAGATTTGCTCTATGAGAGCGAAGTTCAGGTTTTTGCCCTTAACCTGGATGGGACAGAAATACCTCGCATGGAACAAAGCTCAGGTTTTGACCCTTGACCTGATTGGGGAATGGAATATCTCATCGAAATGAGACTCAGGTTTGTACCCTTAACCTGATTGGGCGGAAAATGAAATACCTCTTTGAGTGAGGCTCAGGTTTGTACCCTTATCCTGATCGGGCGGAAAATGAAATACCTCATCAAAGGAGGCTCAGGTTTGTACCCTTTTCCTGATCGAGCGGAAAATGAAATACCTCTTTGATTGAGGCTCAGGTTTGTACCCTTATCTTGATCGGGCGGAAAATGAAATACCTCTTTGAATGAGGCTCAGGTTTATAACCTTATCCTGATCGGGCGGAAGATGGAATACCTCTTTGAATGAGGCTCAGGTTTATACCCTTATCCTGATCGGGCGGAAATGGAATACCTCTTTGAATGAGGCTCAGGTTTCTACCCTTATCCTGATTGGGCAGAAATGGAATGAAATCCTCGAAAGAAGAGACCATGATGGAACCTTCGGATCTTGCACAATAAATCCGACAGGGTTTTTGCAAAAGGAAGGAAAATGGGGTCCCTAAAGCTTGAAAAGGGATTGATTTTGGGCGTCTAATTGCTGAGACTAAATAGCTTTTGAAATTGTCTTTTGCGGGAAATGATTGGTGGTTCGACCTCGAACCGAACTGGGACTGTCTATGGTGGGACAGTGGGGACACAGGGAAGTGTGCAAATCTGAGAGTTCATGCTCTCAAAGAAGGGAAGGAATCAAGTCCTTAAGAGGGATTTAAAATTGGTGTCTGGATGTATCAAAGACGGATATCAAGCTCTCACTTCACGTCAGGATAGCTAGAAAATATTGTCAAAATATTGAGAATTTTGTTGTTGATTCAAAGTTTTTGAAAATGTTGCACATTGTTGCAAAGATATTCCTTACTTTCTACCCAAAGCATTACCTCCAAATAAGGTTCACTTCGTAGAATCGAGATTGGACCCAAATTACTTGCAATTGCCTTTCTTCAAGGAAGCTATCAATTTTCTTGATATGAACAGAAAAGAGAATTTGATATTATGAAAGCAGTTGATGAAAAAATATTGATAATAGAATTTCATAAATTTAAAGAAGATTCTTGATAGATTTGGCAGTTTGATACCCTGAGGGCTTCTCTCATGATAATCTTTCTGCACTCTTTTGGCGCTCCAGTGTTTTGGCTACATTCTCCTTCATTTTTGAGATGTTCTGATTTTTTTCTTTCTTTCTTTTTCTCTCTTTCTTTTTCCTCTCTTTCTCTCTTTTGGAAGGGTACGTCACAAGCTCCTTCATCTTGGAGATGTTTCGATCCTTCTTGGACGATGGGTTTGGAGATCTTTGGATGATAGCTGAAATTAAATATATGTTAGGGATTGTCGAGAGGTTCATCGCATCTGCCTTCATCTCGACAGTGCTTTGGACTTTCCCTAGAAGGATCCGTCACAAACTCCGTCATCTTGGAGATGTTTCGAATCTTCTTTGGCCCCGGGGGTCTACTCACCTAATTCGCCTTCATCTTGACGACAGGTGAGAGATCCCTTTTGCGGATACTTAATTGTAGCTTAGGTGACTCTGAGGGGACAGGGCTTGGGTAAATGCTCTCTTTTCTAGCACTCAGGATATTTCCACTGCCTCGTTTTACAATAATAATCTTTAAAGATGCGCCATTGACTGCGATCAATATCGATCACCTACGACTTTACAATAACATTGAATCTTCTTTTCTGGCCATATCGAGGACTTATCCTTCATTCTTTTGGTTGGCCAATAGAAAGAATTTGAAGTTTTGAATCTCTTTTCACAAAAGCTTCACTCTTTTGGAAGTAATGCTGAAGGTAAATCGAAATAAAGATTTGTGCAATAAAGATTCTGAAATCAACAATTGATTGATTGACAAATTGACAAAATTTTCTTAAAATCCTTGGTGAAAGAGAGCATTTGACATCCGGCTTAACACATCCATGACGAAAATTGAGTCCCGAAAAGACTCAGTAAAAGATCAATTCGACAATTGAGTTTTGTTTTGACTTACCAGCTCGAAAGCAGGATTTTATCGAAGTACCAGCTCGAAAGCAGGATTTTATTTGTTTGACCAGCTCGAAAGCAGGATTTTGATAGAAGTACCAGCTTGAAAGCGAGATTTTTGGGAATACCAGCTCGAAAGCAGGATTTTGATTGTTCGACCAGCTCGAAAGCAGGATTTGGAGACCGACCAGCTCGAAAGCAGGATTTGGGTTGACCGACCAGCTTGAAAGCAAGATTTGTTGACCGACCAGCTCGAAAGCAGGATTTGAAGACCGACCAGCTCGAAAGTAGGATTTGGGTTGAAGGACCGGCTCGAAAGCAGGATTTGTTGACCGACCAGCTCGAAAGCAGGATTTGTTGATGTTATCATCGCAAAATTTTTCCCCTCCCTTGCGAGAGAGAAACGAATTTCGCGAGTCAAACTCGACCAAAGTTTTGAAAATGATTTTGAAAATTTACTCGCCTCCGTTTTGAAAATTTGCGGGAAAATTCCATGGAATGGGATCCGCCTGTCGGTACGAGGTTCAACCGTTCCTGGCGCCTTTACCAGGGGTAATTGAACCAAGGATCAATTACGTGCTTTAACTTGACTCAAATATCTAAATTATGCTCTATTTTTCCTAGAATGCACAAAGAATCAGGCTTGTGCTATGAAATTTTGAAAATAATGCAAGTTTTAGAAAATATGATGTTTGCTTTGGAAAATAGAAATGCATTTAGACAAGGACTGGAAAATGCTTGAAAATGGAATTCCTGGGAAAATCATTGAATTTTATTAGAAATTAGAAATTTGCATTGGAAAGTGATTTCTCAGGAAAATTTGAACTTTAGAAAATCGATTTTGAAATTTGGAATTGCTTTTCTGATAAAATGGATTTGAGAATTCTGAGAAAATCTAAGAAATTCATTGGAAAATGACTTTTGAAATGGAAAATGAATTCTCAGGAAAACTGGAAAATATGAGAAAATCGATTTCTGAAAACTTGGGATTTTGAAATTTGAGAATTTGAAAACATAGGAAAATCTTGATTTGAACTTGGGAAATGCTTTGAAATGTCATTTGAAAACTTAGGATTTTGAGAAAATCAGATCCTGAGAAAGACTTGGAAATTCTTGAGAAAACTGATTTTTTTTTTTAATTGAAATTGGAAAATGAATTTGAAAACAATGCAATTTGAATAATATGAATGAATGAATATGAATTTGAAAAGGGAATTTCATTGAGGAATTGAGAAATTCTTTTGAAACTTTGAGAAATGCAGTGCATTTTTGAAGTTAGCCTAAGAGTGTAGGCTGAATGTGGCTAATATGAAGATCATAAATCTTGGTTTTCTTCGTATTCTGACTATGGCCATAAATACGAATCCCACCGAGTTTATAAACTCCATAAGAGCTTGTGCACGTGCCATTTGTGTAAACCATAGTGAATTTGAAATAACTATGCATGAATCATACATCACATATTGAAATTTGCAGAAATTAAACTATATGCAATGTAGTCCTATTCTAAGCAGAAAATGTAACTCTTATTCCAAATATTACATTGCTTTTTACATTGAATTGAATAAGATAAATAAATGAAATAACTAAGTCTTCTTCTTGAATGTTCCTGCAAAACTAGAAAACAAGGTTAGCACAAAAATGTAGGTTTTTCTGAATTTATCCGAAAATATGGGAAATTATCGGATATTATTCAGATATAAACCCAGAATTATACCCCCTTTGATATAAACATGAGAAATAATGAATAAATTTTGAAAATAAACTTGAAAATTCGAAATTGGGGTCAAAATGACCAAAATACCCCTGATGACCTTGAAATCAAGCTTTTATGAAAGAATTTTTTGTAAATTTTGGAATTTTGAAAATCAAATGAAATAAATCAAACATAATATGATAAAATATGATGATATGCATGAAATTTTGGAGAATTAGAAATTGAAATTTCGAAATTTAGATCAAAATGACCAAAATACCCCCGATAACCAGACTATGGCCTTGAAACCAGGGTTTTCTGAAATAAATTTTGCAAAAAAATTGAAAAATGTGAAATGCAAATGACATTAAAATTAACCCTAATATGATTCTACATGCTCATGTACATGATAAAAACCCTAAAATGGCGAAAATATCATAAAATATCAAATTTAACCTGATTTTCGCTTCTGAATTTAAAGATAAACTAACACATAGAGAAAATGAACTTGAAATTAAACTAAATTTGGCATGGACACCTAAAATAACCCTATAAACATAATGGAGCTCGAAAATCTATTTTTTTGTATTTTTAAATATGGAAATTCAAATAAAAACCCTAAATTTTGTGATTTTTGCCTAAAATGTTGATTCTAAAGGAGATTTAGGATATCAAACTTCGATAAAAATTTCCCAAATTTTATGGGGTGACAGAGGACAGTAAGGAAAGGATTTTTGCCTTTTACACTTTTTGGTTTTGACCTATGGTCGGAGCTGTGCCTCTCCGGCAAGTCGGATCGGAATCCGGCGACTCTAGGATTTAGGGGAAACAGACAGGTTTCGGTAGAAAATGTGGGAAAAATGGAAGAAAGATGGTAAAATGGCTGAAATTGTGGGAAACTGTCCCTGACAAACAGAGAAAGATTTTATCTTTTGACACCATTGGGATTTGGGTTATGGTTTGGAAAAGTCCATACTGTTATCAGAGACCTAAATCTCTGAGATTTCTGGATATTGGAATCTGTTAGACAGAAAGAGAAAATCCGGTAAAAATAATGAAACAAATTCAAAAATTCCCAAATTTTGGGAAATGACAGTAAATTATGTTATAAACAACGTTCATGTTGAAAACTTTTGCATACGGGCTACGGATTGGGAGGAATTGATGCATTAGGATCTGTCTATACCCTGACAAAAGAAAATCGAGATTTTCCCAGGGGTCTGGGAAATCCGATTTTTTACAGAGAGTAAAACAAACTGGAAAAACTTCAAAATTTCCAGATCATCAGTAGATTTGATTACAAATCCACTGTGATTTTTTGAGGATGATCCGGATCTTCCACAAGGGTAGTGCCGGAGGTTTTTGTCTACTAAAGATGGATATGGAATTCCCAGTGAGTTCGAAATCCAAACTCAGTTTTGGATTTATTTAATGGGACTATAAAATTCAAAGGGAATCAAATTTTCGGCAGAAAATTAACAACAAGTAAACCTAATTAACCAAAAAATTTTGAGATTTATGAATAAGAACTCGCACATGAAATAATGATAGTATTATGGCTACAACTTATAGATTCTAAATTAAATACAAACCAAAACCATACAAAATGAACAACATGAATAATGAGACTAGAATAAATGCAATACTTAAATATGAACCTACATGGAATATGAAAAAAAAAAAATAAAATAAAATAAAAGTTGACAGGGATACGATTCCGTTTTGATGTTGGCTCTAAAATGAGAGATTCGATCCAACCGGTGGATGAACCTCTTATTTCACTAGCCTCAATAGACAAGGTGATTATCACATCTACTTGATTTAAAACTAGGAAAGAAACATTCATGTGATTTCAAATCTGACTTTTAACTTGATTCCATGACATTTATACAAAAGGAAATCCAAAGACCCCCAATCCACGGATTCCATGGATGAACATCGTAGGGGCTTTATTAATAGCTAATAGAAATCACAAATCAAGAGAATAGTGGCTCACCTTGAGGAGGAGTCTGTTGCAACGAAAAGGGCTGGCTGGAACAAGGCTGCAAGGAAGGTTGGGCTGCAAGCAGTATCTTGATGGTGCTGGACTGGTGGTGAAGGTAGAAGGCTGCAGTTGTTGAAGGAAGTGATTGGATTTGCTTGAAGATTTCCTTTGATGTTGCGAAGCTTGAAACTGGTTGGATCCGGAGGAGGCTGAAGGATGCTGCTGGGCTTCAAGGTGGCTGGAAGATGTTATAGTTGTTGGAGGAGACTAAGGATGGCAGCTTGTGAAGGAGAGAGGGAGCTGAGGATAGAGGTCAAGATGCACAGCCGTATGTGCCCTTTTTGTTATAACTTAGGAAAAATAAAACCAAAGACCTAAGTTTCTAATGAAAAAAATGGGTTAATGGGAGATGAAGGTGGCTGTTAAAGTGTGGTTGACGCAGGTGGCTGGAGAAGGGAGGTGCTGTTTGCTGTGGCTACGAGCTGGTGGCTGTTGTGGATCCCTGGTGGAGCTGGCTGCAACAGTTTGAAAATCGGAGGTGGTTGCACCCAATGAAAGGCCTTCACATACTGTAATGGCTGGTGGAGGTCAGCTGCTACCAAAAACAATGATGAAGCCGGTTGATACTCCAAGGGAGTTGCTGAAGCAAAGGAGTTGGAGGATGCAGATGCTGTGATCGATGGCTGCAATGGTGTTGTGCGTGGAGGCTTCCAGTTGGTGCTGCTGAGGTCTGCAAGGGTGTTGTTTCAATGGCTGGAAGCTGCAGCCAAGGGGTGAGAAAGAGAGAGTTCAAGGGAGAGAGAGCCAGAAGAAAGAGAGATAGGCGTTCAGAGTTGGGAGGCAGCCATCCTTTTTTTTTCCTTTTGTTTTTTATTGGTAACTTAGGAAAGATGATATCTTTCCCTAAGTTACCATTGATTAATGAAGAAGGCTGTGTAATGCCCAAGGCTACAGCCGTATGGCTTTGGAGGAAGAAAAGAGTAAGGAAGGGAAGAAGGAAAAGGAAAAGGAAAGAAGAGGGGAGAAAGAAAAGGAAAGAAATGGAGGAAAAGGAGAGGGAAAGAGGAAGAGAAGGGGCTGGATAGGGTATACGTGAGTGGCTGGGAGAGGAAAGAAAGAAAGAAAGAAAAAGAAAGAAGAAAGAAAGAAAAGAAAGAAAAGAAAGAAAAAAGGAAAGTAAAAAAAAATAAAAATAAAAATAAAAATAAAAAAGAAAATGGAGGAAGAAAGAAAGGAAATGGGCTAGGGTGGTCGACCTCCTTGTGGGTCCCACCTTAGGAAAATAAAATAATAATAATAAAAAAAAAATAAAACAAACAAAAAAAATAAAGAAAAAGGTAAATTTTTTTTTCTTTTTTTATAAATTAAAACAGAAAATGCAAATGGATGGGCCATCGCAGAGCGGGTCCAAATTCCACTTTTGAAATTCATTTTGACGATTAAAGGGGTAAAATAGTCTTTTCAGAAACTTTCCAGATGAAACGAGCTATTTTTGGCTGTTTTTGAAACGAGCTCGGATTTTGAAGTTCAATACCTTGTTGCAAAGCAAATCCAATGTAGAATTTAAAAATGTAATTTTGAAAGAAATCCAAATTGTTTTTGTTGAGAAAATGCTTCCAAATCTATTTTCAGACAAAACGAGCTATTTTTGGCAGTTTTTGAAACAAGCTCGAATTTTGAAGTTCAATACCCCGTTGCAAAGCAAATCCAATGTAGAATTTAAAAATGTAATTTTGAAAGAAATCCGGATTGTTTTTCTCGAGAAAATACTTTTAAATATATTTCCAGACGAAACGAGCTATTTTTGGAAGTTTTTGAAACGAGCTCGGATTTTGAGGTTCAATACCTCGTTGCGAAGCAAATCTAGTATAGAATTTGAAAATTTAATTTTAAAAGAAATCCAGATTGTTTTTCTCAAGAAAATATTTCCAAATTTAGAATCCCAGGGGAAAAAATGTCAATTTTGAAAAACCCGAGGTTTGAAATTGATTTCTGAAAACTTTTAAAACTCAATCTGGATTGAAATTTATAAAACTGGAGTTCTGGACTTCGAAAATGAAATGAAATGTGATGAAATGTTATGAAATGTTATGAAATGATGAGAAATGATATGAAATGATGAGAAATGACATGCGAAATGCAGACCCTGAATGGAGAATTTTAGATGTTAGACTCCGATTGGCAGCTATACCAGTTTAAAAAGCATTAAAATTGACAAAATTTGCAAAATAGCTCAAGAAATGGTTTTCGGGACTCTACTGGGTCAGAGTGACACTGAAAATTGGGGTTCGAGCTGGATTGAACTGATATGAGCTAGATTGAGCTGGGTTTTAGAGTTTCAGAACTCAAATGAACTCACCAGACACTGACTCAACTGACCTTCCCAACTGAATTTTCAAGAAAAGCTGTCATTTTTAGAGAAATGGTATGGAATGAAGTGAATTACGAACCTGAACTGGTTTTGAGCTAAAACAAAGGTCAGTAATACTGAGGTGAACTAAAATTGAGGCTCAAACACTAGCTCAACTGACTAAACTCGGCTCAATTTCAGCTAAAAGAGCTAAAATGGACTAAAATGGGCTCCTAGACACTTGGAAATGGTTTTGAACTGAAACTGGAGCACTTGAACTCCTGGTGAGCTCAAGTTAGACTTTGGGGAATATGACTGACTGTAAATGACTAACTCAGAGACAATTGGCTTGGATTTGAGTGAGAAATGAGCTCATTTCTGAAGAAATGATCCCATTTTGGCAGGAATTGTCAGAAATGAAAATGACTTTCTTGCTGTGAGCTCAAATGAATTTGAAATGACTGATATTCTAAATGTTCTGAACTAACCAATAAGCTTAGTTGACTCTGACTGACTGGGGTTCGGGATGACCTAGGGGTAAAATGGTAATTTTCCTAATGAAAATGGGTAAAGTGGTGATTTTTTTGAAACTGACTCGAGGTTTGACTCCTACACTGACCTAACAGGGTTGACACTGCACGAGGAGGGTTGTTTGAGAATGGATGAGGAAAATTTGGGGTGTTTACAGATGCCCCTCTTTGCTACTAAGCCGTCTTGAAGACGAGCTTAGTGGCAAAGAAAACACACCAAATTTGGGCTATAAAAATGCCTCAGTTAGAAGGATCTAGCTGAATATAAAGAGATTAGCCCTGATGAAAATGGTAGATATGAAGCGGAGAATGAAGAAGAAAGTTTTACTTCAAAAAGAAGTGAGATTCAGGTTTTGCCGTTAACCGGGATGGGACGGGAAATACCTCGTGTAGAAACGAAGCTCAGGCTTAACCCTTAACCTGACCGGGAAATGAAATACCTCATCAAAATAAGGCTCAGGTTTAACCCTTAACCTGATCGGGAAATGAAATACCTCATCGGAATGAGACTCAGGTTTGTACCCTTAACCTGACTGGGAAATGAAATACCTCATCAAAGGAGGCTCAGGTTTGTACCCTTATCCTGATTGGGCGGAAAATGAAAGACCTCATCAAAGGAGGCTCAGGTTTGTACCCTTATCCTGATTGGGCAGAAAATGAAATACCTCATCAAAGGAGGCTCAGGTTTATACCCTTATCCTGATTGGGCGGGGAAATGAAATACCTCATCAAAGGAGGCTCAGGTTTGTACCCTTATCCTGATTGGGCGGAAAATGAAATACCTCATCAAAGAAGGCTCAGGTTTGTACCCTTATCCTGATTGGGCGGAAAATGAAATACCTCATCAAAGGAGGCTCAGGTTTGTACCCTTATCCTGATTGGGCAGAAAATGAAATACCTCATCAAAGGAGGCTCAGGTTTGAACCCTTATCCTGATTGGGCAGAAAATGAAATACCTCATCAAAGGAGGCTCAGGTTTGTACCCTTATCCTGATTGGGCAGGAAAATGAAAATGGTAAGTTGGATGGTGAATAAGACAATTTTCTTGAAGAGGAATAAGGTGACTCTTTCAACAACACGAAAGATGAATTCTTTCGACAACGCGAAAGATAACAAGGCGATCCAAAGGAACAAGGCGATTCTTTCAACAACGCGAAAGATGACAAGGCGATCCAGAGGAGCAAGGCGATCCTTTTGACAACGCAAAAGATGAATTCTTTCGACAACGTGAAAGATGACAAGGCGATCCAGAGGAGCAAGGCGATTCTTTCAACAACGCGAAAGATGACAAGGCGATCCAGAGGAGCAAGGCGATTCTTTCAACAACGCGAAAGATGACAAGGCGATCCAAAGGAGTGAGGCGATTCTTTTGACAACGCAAAAGATGAATTCTTTCGACAACGCGAAAGATGGAAAAAGGCGATCTAAAGGAGCAAGGCGATTCTTTCAACAACGCGAAAGATGATAAGGCGATCCAAAGGAGTAAGGCGATTCTTTTGACAACGCAAAAGATGAATTCTTTCGACAACGCGAAAGATGGGAAAAGGCGATCAAAAGGAACAAGGCGATTCTTTTGACAACGCAAAAGATGACAAGGTGATCCAAAGGAGCAAGGCGATTCTTTTGACAACGCAAAAGATGAACTCTTTCAACAACGCGAAAGATAAAAAAAGGTGATCCAAAGGAACAAGGCGATTCTTTCAACAACGCGAAAGATGATAAGGCGATCCAAAGGAGTAAGGCGATTCTTTTGACAACGCAAAAGATGAATTCTTTCGACAACGCGAAAGATTGAAAAAGGCGATCCAAAGGAACAAGGCGATTCTTTCAACAACGCGAAAGATGATAAGGCGATCCGAAGGAGCAAGGCGATTCTTTTGACAACGCAAAAGATGAATTCTTTCAACAACGCGAAAGATGAAAAAAGGCGATCCAAAGGAACAAGGCGATTCTTTCAACAACGCGAAAGATGATAAGGCGATCCAAAGGAGTAAGGCGATTCTTTTGTCAACGCAAAAGATGAATTCTTTCAACAACGCGAAAGATGATAAAGGTTACTCTCTCAAGGAGGTAAAAGGTGAGATCAGGATGTGTCAAGATAGACATCGAGCTCTTCACTTCATGTCAAGATAGTAAGAAAATATTGCCAAAATGTTAAAAATTGTTTATTGATTCAAAATGCTTGAAATTGATGTATATTGGTATGAAAATCTTTCCTCTTTTCTACCTGAAGTATTACCTCCGACTGGGCTTAACTCCATAGAATCAAGATTCGAATTCAAATTGCTTGCAATTGGCTTTCTTTCAAGGAAGCTATCAATTTCCTTGATATGAGCAGAAAAGAGAGTATTCTTGATATTGTGAGAGCAATTGGTGAAAGAATATTGATAATAGAATTTCACAAAATTAAAGAAGATTCTTTGGCAAATTTGGCAGTCTGATATCCTGGGATTCTTTCCTCATGATGATCTTTCTGCCCACTTTTTTTTTTTTTTTTGGCAGAATTAGAGCTCTCTTAGGTTTTTGGGGATTTTATTACATCATCCTTCATTTTGGAGATGTCCTGACTTTTCTCTCTTTTTTTTTTGGAAGGGTACGTCACAAACTCCTTCATCTTGGAGATGTTCCGATCCTTCTTTTTCTCTCAGGGATTATATCGACGGTTATTGGCTCATTGGTTGGAAATCTCTTGATGATAGCGGAAATTAAATATCCTTTAGGGTTTGTCGGGAGGCTCATCACAGTCGCCTTCATCTTGACGGTGCTCTGAACTTTCCCTGGAAGGATCCGTCACAAACTCCGTCATCTTGGAGATGATTCAAATCTTCTTTGGCCCCGGGGGTCTACTCGCCTAATTTGCCTTCATCTTGACGACAATTGAGAGATCCCTTTTGCAGACATTTAATTGCAGCTTAGGTGATTGAGGAGATATAGGGATTTAGTAGATTTTTCTGTATCACCCAGGATATTTCGACTGCTTTATTTTCCAAGAATGATCTTTAAAAATGTGCCATTGACTGCGATCAATACCGATCACTTATGGCTTTGCAACAACATTGAATTTCCTTTTGCTGGCCATATCGAGGATTTATGCTTCATCCTTTTGGTTGGCCAATAGAAAGAATTTGAATTTTGAATCCTTTTTCACAAAAGCTTTGACCTTTCGAAAATAATATTGAAGGTATTCTGAGGTAATGTTTTTGTGCAATAAAAATTTTGAAATCAACAAATATTTAATGGAAAATTGGCAAAATTTTCTTGAAATCCCTTGTGAAAGTGAGCATTTGAGGTGCAACGCAACACATCCATGACTAAATTGAATCCTGAAAAGACTTAGTAAGAGATCAACTCAAAGGTTAGGTTTGGTTTTGATTTACCAGCTCGAAAGCAGGATTTGTTGACCGACCAGCTCGAAAGCAGGATTTGTTTTGACTTACCAGCTCGAAAGCAGGATTTGTTGACTGACCAGCTCGAAAGCAGGATTTGTTGACCGACCAGCTCGAAAGCAGGATTTTGTTGATTTAAAAATGATTGACATTAATGAAATTGTAACCCGAAGGCTTGGAAAGTGATAGATATTGACAAAGTTGTAAACCGAAGGCAGGAGAATGATTGATGTTGGTAAGATCGTAACCCGGAGGCTTGAATTGAGAATCTGATAGAGTGGGCGGCCCAGAGGCCTGATTGATCAAATTGGATGTCCCGAAGGTTGAAATAGAGAATTGGGTGACCCGGAGGTCAAAATTAGAAATTTAGAAATTAGAAATTGGATGACCCGAAGGTCGAAATTGACATAATTGATATTGAACTTGAATTCTGATGAAAGGTCAGCGTGAAGACTGCACCTAAGAGATTGAATAACGCGACCAATGGGCAAGACACCAACATGAGTGTTAGATTTTTAAAGGGTACCAGTACGAGCACTGGATTTTGAAAACGTACCAGTACAACCATTATGTTTTGAAAGATTACCAGTACGAATACTGGGTTTTGGAAGATTACCAGTACGAGCACTGGATTTTGAGAGATTACCAATACGAACACTGGATTTTGAGAGATTACCAATACGAACACTGGATTTAGAAAATTTTACCAGCACGAACACTGGTTTTTGAAAATCTTACCAGCACGAACATTGGTTTTTGAAAATTTACCAGCACGAACATTGGTTTTTTTTTTTTTGAAAATTTTACCAGCACGAACACTGGTTTTTGAAAATCTTACCAGCACGAACACTGGATTTTGAAAATTTACCCAACTGATTCTGATGAGAGATTTTCAATCTTCATCCTCACGATGACTTAGACAACTGTCGGGGTCTCAAGATTTATCCATTATCCTGAATGGGTAGTTCAGGTTTATCCCTTAACCTGAAGGGGAAACTCAGGTTTATCCCTTATCCTGAAGGGGTAACTCAGGTTTATCCCTTAACCTGAAGGGGAAATTCAGGTTTATCCCTTAACCTGAAGGGGAAGTTCAGGTTTATCCCTTAACCTGAAGGGGAAGTTCAGGTTTATCCCTTAACCTGAAGGGGAAATGAATATGATGCATATGTATGCGAATGAATGCATGCAAAAGCAAATGAATGCAAATGTATGCAAATGAATGCAAAATGATGCACATGCATGCAAAATAAGAGATTTGTTTGATCCTGCCTGCATACAAGATGTTTTGAAAACAATTTTCAAAATAATGCCCCAGTGTAACTGAGAAAGAAGAATTTGACCATTGTTGAAGAAAGTATATTGAGGAATTATAAAGGATGGAATAAAGGATTTAAGTATAGAAAATTTTCAAATGTTGAGCATTGATGGGGTTTGATAATTCCACACCATCGGCATTGATGAGCAGATATGAATTGTGGGGTAATGCTTCATCGACAACATAGGGCCCTTCCCAATTCGGCGACCATTTGCCACCCAGACGGTGCTTGAGATAGGTCGTTAATCTGAGCACTAGATCATTGACTCAGGATTTTCTTTCAATGACAAATTTTGCATATTGTCTGGCTATCCTCTGATGATATGATTGAGTGTGCTCTGCTGCTTTGAGTCTTCTTTCATCAAGCAAATCAAGTTGTACTAGCCGTTGTTGCTGATACTGATCAAGAGGTAATTCTAGAAGTGATGCAAATTTTAGAGCAGGTTTCTGAACTTGTAGAGGCAGTACTACTTCAGTTCCGTAGACAAGTTCTGACGGAGTAGCATTAGTTGGAGTTCGAATGGTAGTTTTGTATGCTCAAAATGCATCATGGATCTTCTCATGCCAGTCACGACATGTTTCCAAAGTTCGCTCCAAGATTCTAATAAGAATCTTACTAGTGGCCTCTGCTTGACCATTCCCTTGAGGATAATAATGAGCGGAGAAATGATGATGGATTCTGAACTTCAAGCAAAATGTCCTCATTCGCTCATTCTTGAAATGACTGCCATTGTCTGACACGATATTGTGCAGTATACCAAAGCGGCAAAGGATGTTCTTGTGGATGAATGAGACCACATGTCAACCTTCTACTGTACGTAGAGTAACTGCTTCTACCCATTTGGTGAAATATTCTATTGCGACAAGAAAATATTTGTAGCCGTTTGAAGCAGGAGTGATGGGGTCCACAACATCAAAGGCCCCACATAGAAAATAGCCATGGAGAGATAACAGATTGCAAATATGTTTGTTGGCGCATGAACAGAAGGTGCATGTATCTGGCATAGAGCACACTTCTTCACAAAATGGTAGCAATCTTATAGCATAGTCTTCCAATAATATCCCGCCCAGATGATTTGCTTGATAAGAGTTTGGTAGCCGACGTGACCACCGCAAATGCCTTCGTGTACCTCTCACACGACTTCTTTGGCTTCAACTTCGTCAAGGCATCTGGAATATTCAGAACTGAATCCACTATGATAGAGGACATCGGCGAGAATAAAAATATCGGGCAGACCCGCGTCGAATCACTTGTTGCTCTTGCCAGTGATATTCTCAGAGAAGGAGACTGATGTCTTCTCCTTGATGGGAGCCTTTCTGAGACTGTCTTCAGCTTGCTCAGACATCATCCTAATCATCATTTTCTTGAACATCTGATATGTAGCAGGATCAATGTCATCCCTATCATTCAGACTCTGTCTTCTGGCAGATCTTGGAGAATCCATTTCTTCTTGCCTGCTTCTAAAATCACTGATGCACTGACACAATGGTGTTTTCTTGCTTGATCTGATCTGAACCACTTGGGAATACTGATGCTCTCTACAGAATGAGATAGATGATTAAATTTTGATGATGAAGATTTAGGATAGAAATGAATATAAGAAGAATATTTGATGAGAATTTGGTAGATAATTGAAAGAACATCCCATTACTAGGGATTGGGTCGCCGCTGGAGTCACGACAATTATGTTGCCATTCTTTGCAAGGAGAACGAACAACTGCAAATATGCCTTGTCACCTAGGCGAGGTCGTCAAACCATGATAGAATGAAAGTTAAGGGAATTTTTTTGTTTATTGAAGAAAAAAAAAATGATTGCATCAATAGTGGATTTGAGAAAGAGGGAGCATATAGACAGTCTGCCACCACTCTTAATGATCAGCAGAGACACGAGGACCCGAGAAAAGAGTGAGAATGATGAAATAATCCCAGTCATATCTGACAGAATGGTATGTTCCAGACCACTACGCTGATGCAAGGTTGAACTTTTACATAACCCCTGATAGTAGCTGCATTTCTATGCGCTTCTGCCTCTGAGAAAACGGTCGAACACACCGCTCTGGATGATAGTAGGCACAAAAGAATGGACCAAGCAGCTTGAATCTCTTGTCATATGCATAGGTGTATCTAGGAAGAAGGCGAGCCCTTCAGTGCACAGAACCATCGCATGCTGATTTCTTTCTCGAGCTGTTCTAGATAATGAGTTGACTTCTACAAATGCCTCATACTGTTGATAGGTCTCGATCAGGCTCACGTACTCATTCTCATTTTCTTCAATCAGTGGCAAAGACTTGCCCCCTGTCATGCGAGCTACGACATCTTTGGGGTCCAGACCCTTGACATTGATCAGAAATTGCTGCTCTAATGGATCTCCAGGTTGACCGGCTGGCTCGGGCAGTCCCATAATCTCTAAAAATTTATCCATCAGTAGTGTCATCTCGCCCCACGGGAACCAGAACGTGCAAGTGCGCGGATTCCACCGCTCTGCCAGTGCATGAATCAGATTGTCGTTGACTGTCAACTTTCCCACTCCAGATGCCAATTCCAACCCACAATCGCTTAAGTGGTCCAGAAACATACGAGAGAAGTTTTTGAACCAGACATAGTACCACCGGGGGAAGAAGGGTCCGGTGCTAAGAGATCGACGCTCAAGAAGACTTTGTCGCACCTCGTAGGAGATGTGACCCTCAGGAAAAACAGAATCGAGCTGACTGGATGCCATTGGACTGAAAGACAAGAAGACTGGAATTAGACTTTGGAAAAATACAAGAATTTTGAAAATTGCAGGCAGGATAAAATGAAAGCTAGAAATTCGAAGTCCAGAGGAACGAAAGAATGGAAAATCTCCTGGAGTTTTGAAGGAAAAGGTGGATAATTTAGAAAAATCATCCAGGGTTTTTGAGAAAAGGAGATATTTCATAAAAGATGAAAAATGAGGTATTTTGGAAAATTGTTCGGTATTTTGGAAAAATTGGGAAAAATATCAGAAAATAAGGCGAAAATGAATATCATACATTCAATTACAAACAATTATGCACATACAACAATCCCTAAGAAGCTGACTCTAAATGCATCAATTTTGAAAGAGCTTTAGGACCCTAATTCTGACTCTAGGCTCAGATCAACTGTGTCCAATCCAGTTATGCCGATATACTCGAGCCGAGGCTCGATGTACGTGGCATAAAACTCATCTCCGGGTCTAGGCTTGTGTTTTCCCAACATCCTTGAGCACCTGCCGATATACGTTGGACTATGGCCCTTGGTACGTGGCAGGGGGGCGTTAGCCCAAATAAGTGGCCCAGTTGTGAGGCTCTGTCCCGAACTATGGTTCTGGAAGAGAGCCCAGCAACGTGAAGACCGGGTAGACATAGGTGGGGTGGTTTTTGAAATATGATCACATGCAGGCAAACAGAGGGCTCTCAGTCCTAAAGAGATAGAATTTTGAAAACTTTCGAAGAAGCAAACATTGTTTTCATACAAGTCCTAGATTGAGGAGTGTTGTATTTCAGACCTAAGTCTAAGTGAGCATGCATAATTCTCCTCAATATGGTCCTACCCAACCATGCCTAGTCTACATGCAATCTATGTCAACTGGGTTCAAGTCTAGGCTCCTAGGTTCACATGATATCAGAAATTAAAGCTGACATTCCATAGAACATAATTTTGATAATTGAACTAAGTTAAAGCACATAATTGATCAAACGAAGACAGGTCCCATCACGGTCGCCAAACCTGTTATCATCGCAAAATTTTTCCCCTCCCTTGCGAGAGAGAAACGAATTTCGCGAGTCAAACTCGACCAAAGTTTTGAAAATGATTTTGAAAATTTACTCGCCTCCGTTTTGAAAATTTGCGGGAAAATTCCATGGAATGGGATCCGCCTGTCGGTACGAGGTTCAATCGTTCCTGGCGCCTTTACCAGGGGTAATTGAACCAAGGATCAATTACGTGCTTTAACTTGACTCAAATATCTAAATTATGCTCTATTTTTCCTAGAATGCACAAAGAATCAGGCTTGTGCTATGAAATTTTGAAAATAATGCAAGTTTTAGAAAATATGATGTTTGCTTTGGAAAATAGAAATGCATTTAGACAAGGACTGGAAAATGCTTGAAAATGGAATTCCTGGGAAAATCATTGAATTTTATTGGAAATCAGAAATTTGCATTGGAAAGTGATTTCTTAGGAAAATTTGAACTTTAGAAAATCGATTTTGAAATTTGGAATTGCTTTTCTGATAAAATGGATTTGAGAATTCTGAGAAAATCTAAGAAATTCATTGGAAAATGACTTTTGAAATGGAAAATGAATTCTCAGGAAAACTGGAAAATATGAGAAAATCGATTTCTGAAAACTTGGGATTTTGAAATTTGAGAATTTGAAAACATAGGAAAATCTTGATTTGAACTTGGGAAATGCTTTGAAATGTCATTTGAAAACTTAGGATTTTGAGAAAATCAGATCCTGAGAAAGACTTGGAAATTCTTGAGAAAACTGATTTTTTTTTTTAATTGAAATTGGAAAATGAATTTGAAAACAATGCAATTTGAATAATATGAATGAATGAATATGAATTTGAAAAGGGAATTTCATTGAGGAATTGAGAAATTCTTTTGAAACTTTGAGAAATGCAGTGCATTTTTGAAGTTAGCCTAAGAGTGTAGGCTGAATGTGGCTAATATGAAGATCATAAATTTTGGTTTTCTTCGTATTCTGACTATGGCCATAAATACGAATCCCACCGAGTTTATAAACTCCATAAGAGCTTGTGCACGTGCCATTTGTGTAAACCATAGTGAATTTGAAATAACTATGCATGAATCATACATCACATATTGAAATTTGCAGAAATTAAACTATATGCAATGTAGTCCTATTCTAAGCAGAAAATATAACTCTTATTCCAAATATTACATTGCTTTTTACATTGAATTGAATAAGATAAATAAATGAAATAACTAAGTCTTCTTCTTGAATGTTCCTGCAAAACTAGAAAACAAGGTTAGCACAAAAATGTAGGTTTTTCTGAATTTATCCGAAAATATGGGAAATTATCAGATATTATTCAGATATAAACCCAGAATTATACCCCCTTTGATATAAACATGAGAAATAATGAATAAATTTTGAAAATAAACTTGAAATTTCGAAATTGGGGTCAAAATGACCAAAATACCCCTGATGACCTTGAAATCAGGGTTTTATGAAAGAATTTTTTGTAAATTTTGGAATTTTGAAAATCAAATGAAATAAATCAAACATAATATGATAAAATATGATGATATGCATGAAATTTTGAAGAATTAGAAATTGAAATTTCGAAATTTAGATCAAAATGACCAAAATACCCCCGATAACAAGACTATGGCCTTGAAACCAGGGTTTTCTGAAATAAATTTTGCAAAAAAAATGAAAAATGTGAAATGCAAATGACATTAAAATTAACCCTAATATGATTCTACATGCTCATGTACATGATAAAAACCCTAAAATGGCGAAAATATCATAAAATATCAAATTTAATCTGATTTTCGCTTGATTTTCGCTTTTGAATTTAAAGATAAACTAACACATAGAGAAAATGAACTTGAAATTAAACCAAATTTGGCATGGACACCTAAAATAACCCTAGAAACATAATGGAGCTCGAAAATCTATTTTTTTGTATTTGTAAATATGGAAATTCAAATAAAAACCCTAAATTTTGTGATTTTTGCCTAAAATGTTGATTCTAAAGGAGATTTAGGATATCAAACTTCGATAAAAATTTCCCAAATTTTATGGGGTGACAGAGGACAGTAAGGAAAGGATTTTTGCCTTTTACACTTTTTGGTTTTAACCTATGGTCGGAGCTGTGCCACTCCGGCAAGTCGGATCAGAATCCGGCGACTCTAGGATTTAGGGGAAACAGATAGGTTTCGGTAGAAAATGTGGGAAAAATAGAATAAAGATGGTAAAATGGCTGAAATTGTGGGAAACTGTCCTTGACAAACAGAGAAAGATTTTATATTTTGACACCATTGGGATTTGGGTTATGGTTTGGAAAAGTCTATACTGTTATCAGAGACCTAAATCTCTGAGATTTCTGGATATTGGAATTTGTTAGACAGAAAGAGAAAATTCCGTAAAAATAATGAACCAATTCAAAAATTCCCAAATTTTGGGAAATGACAGGAAATTATGTTAGGAACAACGTTCATGTTGAAAGTTTTTGCATACGGGCTACGGATTGGGAGGACTTGATGCATTAGGATCTGTCTATACCCTGACAAAAGAAAATCGAGATTTTCCCAGGGGTCTGGGAAATTCGATTTTTTACAGAGAGTAAAACAAACTGTAAAAACTTCAAAATTTCCAGATCATCAGTAGATTTGATTACAAATCCACTGTTATTTTTTGAGGATGATCCGGATCTTCCACAAGGGTAGTGCCGGAGGTTTTTGTCTACTAAAGATGGATCTGGAATTCCAAGTGAGTTCGAAATCCAAACTCAGTTTTGGATTTATTTAATGGGACTATAAAATTCAAAGGGAATCAAATTTTCGGCAGAAAATTAACAACAAGTAAACCTAATTAACCTAAAATTTTTGAGATTTATGAATAAGAACTCGCACATGAAATAATGATAGTATTATGGCTACAACTTATAGATTCTAAATTAAATACAAACCAAAACCATACAAAATGAACAACATGAATAATGAGACTAGAATAAATGCAATACTTAAATATGAACCTACATGGAAAATGAAAAAAAAAATAAAATAAAATAAAAGTTGACAGGGATACGATTCCGTTTTGATGTTGGCTCTAAAATGAGAGATTCGATCCAACTGGTGGATGAACCTCTTATTTCACTAGCCTCAATAGACAAGGTGATTATCACATCTACTTGATTTAAAACTAGGAAAGAAACATTCATGTGATTTCAAATCTGACTTTTAACTTGATTCCATGACATTTATACAAAAGGAAATCCAAAAACCCCCAATCCACGGATTCCATGGATGAACATCGTAGGGGCTTTATTAATAGCTAATAGAAATCACAAATCAAGAGAATAGTGGCTCACCTTGAGGAGGAGTCTGTTGCAACGAAAAGGGCTGGCTGGAACAAGGCTGCAAGGAAGGTTGGGCTGCAAGCAGTATCTTGATGGTGCTGGACTGGTGGTGAAGGTAGAAGGCTGCAGTTGTTGAAGGAAGTGATTGGATTTGCTTGAAGATTTCCTTTGATGTTGCGAAGCTTGAAACTGGTTGGATCCGGAGGAGGCTGAAGGATGCTGCTGGGCTTCAAGGTGGCTGGAAGATGTTATAGTTGTTGGAGGAGACTAAGGATGGCAGCTTGTGAAGGAGAGAGGGAGCTGAGGATAGAGGTCAAGATGCACAGCCTTATGTGCCCTTTTTGTTATAACTTAGGAAAAATAAAACCAAAGACCTAAGTTTCTAATGAAAAAAATGGGTTAATGGGAGATGAAGGTGGCTGTTAAAGTGTGGTTGACGCAGGTGGCTGGAGAAGGGAGGTGCTATTTGCTGTGGCTACGAGCTGGTGGCTGTTGTGGATCCCTGGTGGAGCTGGCTGCAACAGTTTGAAAATCGGAGGTGGTTGCACCCAATGAAAGGCCTTCACATACTGTAATGGCTGGTGGAGGTCAGCTGCTACCAAAAACAATGATGAAGCCGGTTGATACTCCAAGGGAGTTGCTGAAGCAAAGGAGTTGGAGGATGCAGATGCTATGATCGATGGCTGCAATGGTGTTGTGCGTGGAGGCTTCCAGTTGGTGCTGCTGAGGGCTGCAAGGGTGTTGTTTCAATGGCTGGAAGCTGCAGCCAAGGGGTGAGAAAGAGAGAGTTCAAGGGAGAGAGAGCCGGAAGAAAGAGAGATAGGCGTTCAGAGTTGGGAGGCAGCCATCCTTTTTTTTTCCTTTTGTTTTTGATTGGTAACTTAGGAAAGATGATATCTTTCCCTAAGTTACCATTGATTAATGAAGAAGGCTGTGTAATGCCCAAGGCTACAGCCGTATGGCTTTGGAGGAAGAAAAGAGTAAGGAAGGGAAGAAGGAAAAGGAAAAGGAAAGAAGAGGGGAGAAAGAAAAGGAAAGAAAGGGAGGAAAAGGAGAGGGAAAGAGGAAGAGAAGGGGCTGGATAGGGTATACGTGAGTGGCTGGGAGAGGAAAGAAAGAAAGAAAGAAAAAGAAAGAAGAAAGAAAGAAAAGAAAGAAAAGAAAGAAAAGAAAGAAAAGAAAGAAAAAAGGAAAGTAAAAAAAATAAAAATAAAAATAAAAAGAAAAAAGAAAATGGAGGAAGAAAGAAAGGAAATGGGCTAGGGTGGGCGACCTCCTTGTGGGTCCCACCTTAGGAAAATAAAATAATAATAATAA
This sequence comes from Nuphar pumila, assembly GCF_984573655.1. Taxonomy (NCBI): domain Eukaryota; kingdom Viridiplantae; phylum Streptophyta; class Magnoliopsida; order Nymphaeales; family Nymphaeaceae; genus Nuphar; species Nuphar pumila. The sequence goes on from NC_143257.1 coordinate 10,487,480, forward strand.
AAAAAATAAAACAAAAAAAAAATAAAGAAAAAGGTAATTTTTTTTTCTTTTTTTATAAATTAAAACAGAAAATGCAAATGGATGGGCCATCTCAGAGCGGGTCCAAATTCCACTTTTGAAATTCATTTTGACGATTAAAGGGGTAAAATAATCTTTTCAGAAACTTTCCAGATGAAACGAGCTATTTTTGGCAGTTTTTGAAACGAGCTCGGATTTTGAAGTTCAATACCTCGTTGCAAAGCAAATCCAATGTAGAATTTAAAAATGTAATTTTGAAAGAAATCCAAATTGTTTTTGTTGAGAAAATGCTTCCAAATCTATTTTCAGACAAAACGAGCTATTTTTGGCAGTTTTTGAAACAAGCTCGGATTTTGAAGTTCAATACCCCGTTGCAAAGCAAATCCAATGTAGAATTTAAAAATGTAATTTTGAAAGAAATCCGGATTGTTTTTCTCGAGAAAATACTTCTAAATTTATTTCCAGACGAAACGAGCTATTTTTGGAAGTTTTTGAAACGAGCTCGGATTTTGAGGTTCAATACCTCGTTGCGAAGAAAATCTAGTATAGAATTTGAAAATTTAATTTTAAAAGAAATCCAGATTGTTTTTCTAAAGAAAATATTTCCAAATTTAGAATCCCAGGGGAAAAAATGTCAATTTTAAAAAACCCGAGGTTTGAAATTGATTTCTGAAAACTTTTAAAACTCAATCTGGATTGAAATTTATAAAACTGGAGTTCTGGACTTCGAAAATGAAATGAAATGTGATGAAATGTTATGAAATGATGAGAAATGATATGAAATGATGAGAAATGACATGCGAAATGCAGACCCTGAATGGAGAATTTTAGATGTTAGACTCCGATTGGCAGCTATACCAGTTTAAAAAGCATTAAAATTGACAAAATTTGCAAAATAGCTCAAGAAATGGTTTTCGGGACTCTACTGGGTCAGAGTGACACTGAAAATTGGGGTTCGAGCTGGATTGAACTGATATGAGCTAGATTGAGCTGGGTTTTAGAGTTTCAAAACTCAAATGAACTCACCAGACACTGACTCAACTGACCTTCCCAACTGAATTTTCAAGAAAAGCTGTCATTTTTAGAGAAATGGTATGGAATGAAGTGAATTACGAACCTGAACTGGGTTTGAGCTAAAACAAAGGTCAGTAATACTGAGGTGAACTAAAATCGAGGCTCAAACACTAGCTCAACTGACTAAACTCGGCTCAATTTCAGCTAAAAGAGCTGAAATGGACTAAAATGGGCTCCTAGACACTTGGAAATGGTTTTGAACTGAAACTGGAGCACTTGAACTCCTGGTGAGCTTAAGTTAGACTTTGGGGAATATGACTGACTGTAAATGACTGACTCAGAGACAATTGGCTTGAATTTGAGTGAGAAATGAGCTCATTTCTATAGAAATGATCCCATTTTGGCAGGAATTGTCAGAAATGAAAATGACTTTCTCGCTGTGAGCTCAAATGAATTTGAAATGACTGATATTCTAAATGTTCTGAACTAACCAATAAGCTTAGTTGACTCTGACTGACTGGGGTTCGGGATGACCTAGGGGTAAAATGGTAATTTTCTTAATGAAAATGGGTAAAGTGGTGATTTTTTTGAAACTGACTCAAGGTTTGACTCCTACACTGACCTAACAGGGTTGACACTGCACGAGGAGGGTTGTTTGAGAATGGATGAGGAAAATTTGGGGTGTTTACAGATGCCCCTCTTTGCTACTAAGCCGTCTTGAAGACGAGCTTAGTGGCAAAGAAAACACACCAAATTTGGGCTATAAAAATGCCCCAGTTAGAAGGATCTAGCTGAATATAAAGAGATTAGCCCTGATGAAAATGGTAGATATGAAGCGGAGAATGAAGAAGAAAGTTTTACTTCAAAAAGAAGTGAGATTCAGGTTTTGCCCTTAACCTGGATGGGACGGGAAATACCTCGTGTAGAAACGAAGCTCAGGCTTAACCCTTAACCTGACCGGGAAATGAAATACCTCATCAAAATAAGGCTCAGGTTTAACCCTTAACCTGATCGGGAAATGAAATACCTCATCGGAATGAGACTCAGGTTTGTACCCTTAACCTGACCGGGAAATGAAATACCTCATCAAAGGAGGCTCAGGTTTGTACCCTTATCCTGATTGGGCGGAAAATGAAATACCTCATCAAAGGAGGCTCAGGTTTGTACCCTTATCCTGATTGGGCGGAAAATGAAATACCTCATCAAAGGAGGCTCAGGTTTATACCCTTATCCTGATTGGGCGGGGAAATGAAATACCTCATCAAAGGAGGCTCAGGTTTGTACCCTTATCCTGATTGGGCGGAAAATGAAATACCTCATCAAAGAAGGCTCAGGTTTGTACCCTTATCCTGATTGGGCGGAAAATGAAATACCTCATCAAAGGAGGCTCAGGTTTGTACCCTTATCCTGATTGGGCAGAAAATGAAATACCTCATCAAAGGAGGCTCAGGTTTGTACCCTTATCCTGATTGGGCAGAAAATGAAATACCTCATCAAAGGAGGCTCAGGTTTGTACCCTTATCCTGATTGGGAAGGAAAATGAAAATGGTAAGTTGGATGGTGAATAAGACAATTTTCTTGAAGAGGAATAAGGTGACTCTTTCAACAACACGAAAGATGAATTCTTTCGACAACGCGAAAGATAACAAGGCGATCCAAAGGAACAAGGCGATTCTTTCAACAACGCGAAAGATGACAAGGCGATCCAGAGGAGCAAGGCGATCCTTTTGACAACGCAAAAGATGAATTCTTTCGACAACGCGAAAGATGACAAGGCGATCCAGAGGAGCAAGGCGATTCTTTCAACAACGCGAAAAATGACAAGGCGATCCAAAGGAGTAAGGCGATTCTTTTGACAACGCAAAAGATGACAAGGCGATCCAGAGGAGCAAGGCGATTCTTTCAACAACGCGAAAGATGACAAGGCGATCCAAAGGAGTGAGGCGATTCTTTTGACAACGCAAAAGATGAATTCTTTCGACAACGCGAAAGATGGAAAAAGGCGATCCAAAGGAGCAAGGCGATTCTTTCAACAACGCGAAAGATGATAAGGCGATTCTTTTGACAACGCAAAAGATGAATTCTTTCGACAACGCGAAAGATGGGAAAAGGCGATCAAAAGGAACAAGGCGATTCTTTTGACAACGCAAAAGATGACAAGGTGATCCAAAGGAGCAAGGCGATTCTTTTGACAACGCAAAAGATGAACTCTTTCAACAACGCGAAAGATGAAAAAAGGCGATCCAAAGGAACAAGGCGATTCTTTCAACAACGCGAAAGATGATAAGGCGATCCAAAGGAGTAAGGCGATTCTTTTGACAATGCAAAAGATGAATTCTTTCGACAACGCGAAAGATGGAAAAAGGCGATCCAAAGGAACAAGGCGATTCTTTCAACAACGCGAAAGATGATAAGGCGATCCAAAGGAGCAAGGCGATTCTTTTGACAACGCAAAAGATGAATTCTTTCAACAACGCGAAAGATGAAAAAAGGCGATCCAAAGGAACAAGGCGATTCTTTCAACAACGCGAAAGATGATAAGGCGATCCAAAGGAGTAAGGCGATTCTTTTGTCAACGCAAAAGATGAATTCTTTCAACAACGCGAAAGATGATAAAGGTTACTCTCTCAAGGAGGTAAAAGGTGATATCAGGATGTGTCAAGATAGACATCGAGCTCTTCACTTCATGTCAAGATAGTAAGAAAATATTGCCAAAATGTTAAAAATTGTTTGTTGATTCAAAATGCTTGAAATTGATGTATATTGGTATGAAAATCTTTCCTCTTTTCTACCTGAAGTATTACCTCCGACTGGGCTTAACTCCATAGAATCAAGATTCGAATTCAAATTGCTTGCAATTGGCTTTCTTTCAAGGAAGCTATCAATTTTCTTGATATGAGCAGAAAAGAGAGTATTCTTGATATTGTGAGAGCAATTGGTGAAAGAATATTGATAATAGAATTTCACAAAATTAAAGAAGATTCTTTGGCAAATTTGGCAGTCTGATATCCTGGGATTCTTTCCTCATGATGATCTTTCTGCCCACTTTTTTTTTTTATTTTTTGGCAGAATTAGAGCTCTCTTAGGTTTTTGGGGATTTTATTACATCATCCTTCATTTTGGAGATGTCCTGACTTTTCTCTCTTTTTTTTTTTTGGAAGGGTACGTCACAAACTCCTTCATCTTGGAGATGTTCCGATCCTTCTTTTTCTCTCAGGGATTATATCGACGGTTATTGGCTCATTGGTTGGAAATCTCTTGATGATAGCGGAAATTAAATATCCTTTAGGGTTTGTCGAGAGGCTCATCACAGTCGCCTTCATCTTGACGGTGCTCTGAACTTTCCCTGGAAGGATCCGTCACAAACTCCGTCATCTTGGAGATGATTCAAATCTTCTTTGGCCCCGGGGGTCTACTCGCCTAATTTGCCTTCATCTTGACGACAATTGAGAGATCCCTTTTGCAGATATTTAATTGCAGCTTAGGTGATTGAGGAGATATAGGGATTTAGTAGATTTTTCTGTATCACCCAGGATATTTCGACTGCTTTATTTTCCAAGAATGATCTTTAAAAATGTGCCATTGACTGCGATCAATACCGATCACTTATGGCTTTGCAACAACATTGAATTTCCTTTTGCTGGCCATATCGAGGATTTATGCTTCATCCTTTTGGTTGGCCAATAGAAAGAATTTGAATTTTGAATCCTTTTTCACAAAAGCTTTGATCTTTCGAAAATAATATTGAAGGTATTCTGAGGTAATGTTTTTGTGCAATAAAAATTTTGAAATCAACAAATATTTAATGGAAAATTGGCAAAATTTTCTTGAAATCCCTTGTGAAAGTGAGCATTTGAGGTGCAACGCAACACATCCATGACTAAATTGAATCCTGAAAAGACTTAGTAAGAGATCAAATCAAAGGTTAGGTTTGGTTTTGATTTACCAGCTCGAAAGCAGGATTTGTTGACCAACCAGCTCGAAAGCAGGATTTGTTTTGACTTACCAGCTCGAAAGCAGGATTTGTTGACTGACCAGCTCGAAAGCAGGATTTGTTGACCGACCAGCTCGAAAGCAGAATTTTGTTGATTTAAAAATGATTGACATTAATGAAATTGTAACCCGAAGGCTTGGAAAGTGATAGATATTGACAAAGTTGTAAACCGAAGGCAGGAGAATGATTGATGTTGGTAAGATCGTAACCCGGAGGCTTTAATTGAGAATCTGATAGAGTGGGCGGCCCAGAGGCCTGATTGATCAAATTGGATGTCCCGAAGGTTGAAATAGAGAATTGGGTGACCCGGAGGTCAAAATTAGAAATTTAGAAATTAGAAATTGGATGACCCGAAGGTCGAAATTGACATAATTGATATTGAACTTGAATTCTGATGAAAGGTCAGCGTGAAGACTGCACCTAAGAGATTAAATAACGCGACCAATGGGCAAGACACCAACATGAGTGTTAGATTTTTAAAGGGTACCAGTACGAGCACTGGATTTTGAAAACGTACCAGTACAACCATTATGTTTTGAAAGATTACCAGTACGAATACTGGGTTTTGGAAGATTACCAGTACGAGCACTGGATTTTGAGAGATTACCAATACGAACACTGGATTTTGAGAGATTACCAATACGAACACTGGATTTAGAAAATTTTACCAGCACGAACACTGGTTTTTGAAAATCTTACCAGCACGAACATTGGTTTTTGAAAATTTACCAGCACGAACATTGGTTTTTTTTTTTTTGAAAATTTTACCAGCACGAACACTGGTTTTTTAAAATCTTACCAGCACGAACACTGGATTTTGAAAATTTACCCAACTGATTCTGATGAGAGATTTTCAATCTTCATCCTCACGATGACTTAGACAACTGTCGGGGTCTCAAGATTTATCCATTATCCTGAATGGGTAGTTCAGGTTTATCCCTTAACCTGAAGGGGAAACTCAGGTTTATCCCTTATCCTGAAGGGGTAACTCAGGTTTATGCCTTAACCTGAAGGGGAAATTCAGGTTTATCCCTTAACCTGAAGGGGAAGTTTAGGTTTATCCCTTAACCTGAAGGGGAAGTTCAGGTTTATCCCTTAACCTGAAGGGGAAATGAATATGATGCATATGTATGCGAATGAATGCATGCAAAAGCAAATGAATGCAAATGTATGCAAATGAATGCAAAATGATGCACATGCATGCAAAATGATGCACATGCATGCAAAATAAGAGATTTGTTTGATCCTGCCTGCATACAAGATGTTTTGAAAACAATTTTCAAAATAATGCCCCAGTGTAACTGAGAAAGAAGAATTTGACCATTGTTGAAGAAAGTATATTGAGGAATTATAAAGGATGGAATAAAGGATTTAAGTATAGAAAATTTTTAAATGTTGAGCATTGATGGGGTTTGATAATTCCACACCATCGGCATTGATGAGCAGATATGAATTGTGGGGTAATGCTTCATCGACAACATAGGGCCCTTCCCAATTCGGCGACCATTTGCCACCCAGACGGTGCTTGAGATAGGTCGTTAATCTGAGCACTAGATCATTGACTCATGATTTTCTTTCAATGACAAATTTTGCATATTGTCTGGCTATTCTCTGATGATATGATTGAGTGTGCTCTGCTGCTTTGAGTCTTCTTTCATCAAGCAAATCAAGTTGTACTAGCCGTTGTTGCTGATACTGATCAAGAGGTAATTCTAGAAGTGATGCAAATTTTAGAGCAGGTTTCTGAACTTGTAGAGGCAGTACTACTTCAGTTCCGTAGACAAGTTCTGACGGAGTAGCATTAGTTGGAGTTCGAATGGTAGTTTTGTATGCTCAAAATGCATCATGGATCTTCTCATGCCAGTCACGACATGTTTCCAAAGTTCGCTCCAAAATTCTAATAAGAATCTTACTGGTGGCCTCTGCTTGACCATTCCCTTGAGGATAATAAAGAGCGGAGAAATGATGATGGATTCTGAACTTCAAGCAAAATGTCCTCATTCTCTCATTCTTGAAATGACTGCCATTGTCTGACACGATATTGTGCAGTATACCAAAGCGGCAAAGGATGTTCTTGTGGATGAATGAGACCACATGTCGACCTTCTACTGTACGTAGAGTAACTGCTTCTACCCATTTGGTGAAATATTCTATTGCGACAAGAAAATATTTGTAGCCGTTTGAAGCAGGAGTGATGGGGTCCACAACATCAAAGGCCCCACATAGAAAATAGCCATGGACAGATAACAGATTGCAAATATGTTTGCTGGCGCATGAACAGAAGGTGCATGTATCTGGCATAGAGCACACTTCTTCACAAAATGGTAGCAATCTTATAGCATAGTCTTCCAATAATATCCCGCCCAGATGATTTGCTTCATAAGAGTTTGGTAGCCGACGTGACCACCGCAAATGCCTTCGTGTACCTCTCACACGACTTCTTTGGCTTCAACTTCGTCAAGGCATCTGGAATATTCAGAACTGAATCCACTATGATAGAGGACATCGGCGAGAATAAAATATCGGGCAGACCCGCGTCGAATCACTTGTTGCTCTTGCCAGTGATATTCTCAGAGAAGGAGACTGATGTCTTCTCCTTGATGGGAGCCTTTCTGAGACTGTCTTCAGCTTGCTCAGACATCATCCTAATCATCATTTTCTTGAACATCTGATATGTAGCAGGATCAATGTCATCCCTATCATTCAGACTCTGTCTTCTGGCAGATCTTGGAGAATCCATTTCTTCTTGACTGCTTCTAAAATCACTGATGCACTGACACAATGGTGTTTTCTTGCTTGATCTGATCTGAACCACTTGGGAATACTGATGCTCTCTACAGAATGAGATAGATGATTAAATTTTGATGATGAAGATTTAGGATAGAAATGAATATAAGAAGAATATTTGATGAGAATTTGGTAGATAATTGAAAGAACATCCCATTACTAGGGATTGGGTCGCCGCTGGAGTCACGACAATTATGTTGCCATTCTTTGCAAGGAAAACGAACAACTGCAAATATGCCTTGTCACCTAGGCGAGGTCGTCAAACCATGATAGAATGAAAGTTAAGGGAATTTTTTTGTTTATTGAAGAAAAAAAAAATATGATTGCATCAATAGTGGATTTGAGAAAGAGGGAGCATATAGACAGTCTGCCACCACTCTTAATGATCAGCAGAGACACGAGGACCCGAGAAAAGAGTGAGAATGATGAAATAATCCCAGTCATATCTGACAGAATGGTATGTTCCAGACCACTACGCTGATGCAAGGTTGAACTTTTGCATAACCCCTGATAGTAGCTGCATTTCTATGCGCTTCTGCCTCTGAGAAAACGGTCGAACACACCACTCTGGATGATAGTAGGCACAGAAGAATGGACCAAGCAGCTTGAATCTCTTGTCATATGCATAGGTGTATCTAGGAAGAAGGCGAGCCCTTCAGTGCACAGAACCATCGCATGCTGATTTCTTTCTCGAGCTGTTCTAGATAATGAGTTGACTTCTACAAATGCCTCATACTGTTGATAGGTCTCGATCAGGCTCACGTACTCATTCTCATTTTCTTCAATCAGTGGCAAAGACTTGCCCCCTGTCATGCGAGCTACGACATCTTTGGGGTCCAGACCCTTGACATTGATCAGAAATTGCTGCTCTAATGGATCTCCAGGTTGACCGGCTGGCTCGGGCAGTCCCATAATCTCTAAAAATTTATCCATCAGTAGTGTCATCTCGCCCCACGGGAACCAGAACGTGCAAGTGCGCGGATTCCACCGCTCTGCCAGTGCATGAATCAGATTGTCGTTGACTGTCAACTTTCCCACTCCAGATGCCAATTCCAACCCACAATCGCTTAAGTGGTCCAGAAACATACGAGAGAAGTTTTTGAACCAGACATAGTACCACCGGGGGAAGAAGGGTCCGGTGCTAAGAGATCGACGCTCAAGAAGACTTTGTCGCACCTCGTAGGAGATGTGACCCTCAGGAAAAACAGAATCGAGCTGACTGGATGCCATTGGACTGAAAGACAAGAAGACTGGAATTAGACTTTGGAAAAATACAAGAATTTTGAAAATTGCAGGCAGGATAAAATGAAAGCTAGAAATTCGAAGTCCAGAGGAACGAAAGAATGGAAAATCTCCTGGAGTTTTGAAGGAAAAGGTGGATAATTTAGAAAAATCATCCAGGGTTTTTGAGAAAAGGAGATATTTCATAAAAGATGAAAAATGAGGTATTTTGGAAAATTGTTCGGTATTTTGGAAAAATTGGGAAAAATATCAGAAAATAAGGCGAAAATGAATATCATACATTCAATTACAAACAATTATGCACATACAACAATCCCTAAGAAGCTGACTCTAAATGCATCAATTTTGAAAGAGCTTTAGGACCCTAATTCTGACTCTAGGCTCAGATCAACTGTGTCCAATCCAGTTATGCCGATATACTCGAGCCGAGGCTCGATGTACGTGGCATAAAACTCATCTCCGGGTCTAGGCTTGTGTTTTCCCAACATCCTTGAGCACCTGCCGATATACGTTGGACTATGGCCCTTGGTACGTGGCAGGGGGGCGTTAGCCCAAATAAGTGGCCCAGTTGTGAGGCTCTGTCCCGAACTATGGTTCTGGAAGAGAGCCCAGCAACGTGAAGACCGAGTAGACATAGGTGGGGTGGTTTTTGAAATATGATCACATGCAGGTAAACAGAGGGCTCTCAGTCCTAAAGAGATAGAATTTTGAAAACTTTCGAAGAAGCAAACATTGTTTTCATACAAGTCCTAGATTGAGGAGTGTTGTATTTCAGACCTAAGTCTAAGTGAGCATGCATAATTCTCCTCAATATGGTCCTACCCAACCATGCCTAGTCTACATGCAATCCATGTCAGCTGGGTTCAAGTCTAGGCTCCTAGGTTCACATGATATCAGAAATTAAAGCTGACATTCCATAGAACATAATTTTGATAATTGAACTAAGTTAAAGCACATAATTGATCAAACGAAGACAGGTCCCATCACGGTCGCCAAACCTGTTATCATCGCAAAATTTTTCCCCTCCCTTGCGAGAGAGAAACGAATTTCGCGAGTCAAACTCGACCAAAGTTTTGAAAATGATTTTGAAAATTTACTCGCCTCCGTTTTGAAAATTTGCGGGAAAATTCCATGGAATGGGATCCGCCTGTCGGTACGAGGTTCAACCGTTCCTGGCGCCTTTACCAGGGGTAATTGAACCAAGGATTAATTACGTGCTTTAACTTGACTCAAATATCTAAATTATGCTCTATTTTTCCTAGAATGCACAAAGAATCAGGCTTGTGCTATGAAATTTTGAAAATAATGCAAGTTTTAGAAAATATGATGTTTGCTTTGGAAAATAGAAATGCATTTAGACAAGGACTGGAAAATGCTTGAAAATGGAATTCCTGGGAAAATCATTGAATTTTATTGGAAATTAGAAATTTGCATTGGAAAGTGATTTCTCAAGAAAATTTGAACTTTAGAAAATCGATTTTGAAATTTGGAATTGCTTTTCTGATAAAATGGATTTGAGAATTCTGAGAAAATCTAAGAAATTCATTGGAAAATGACTTTTGAAATGGAAAATGAATTCTCAGGAAAACTAGAAAATATGAGAAAATCGATTTCTGAAAACTTGGGATTTTGAAATTTGAGAATTTGAAAACATAGGAAAATCTTGATTTGAACTTGGGAAATGCTTTGAAATGTCATTTGAAAACTTAGGATTTTGAGAAAATCAGATCCTGAGAAAGACTTGGAAATTCTTGAGAAAACTGATTTTTTTTTTTATTGAAATTGGAAAATGAATTTGAAAATAATGCAATTTGAATAATATGAATGAATGAATATGAATTTGAAAAGGGAATTTCATTGAGGAATTGAGAAATTCTTTTGAAACTTTGAGAAATGCAGTGCATTTTTGAAGTTAGCCTAAGAGTGTAGGCTGAATGTGGCTAATATGAAGATCATAAATCTTGGTTTTCTTCGTATTCTGACTATGGCCATAAATACGAATCCCACCGAGTTTATAAACTCCATAAGAGCTTGTGCACGTGCCATTTGTGTAAACCATAGTGAATTTGAAATAACTATGCATGAATCATACATCACATATTGAAATTTGGAGAAATTAAACTATATGCAATGTAATCCTATTCTAAGCAGAAAATGTAACTCTTATTCCAAATATTACATTGCTTTTTACATTGAATTGAATAAGATAAATAAATGAAATAACTAAGTCTTCTTCTTGAATGTTCCTGCAAAACTAGAAAACAAGGTTAGCACAAAAATGTAGGTTTTTCTGAATTTATCCGAAAATATGGGAAATTATCGGATATTATTCAGATATAAACCCAGAATTATACCCCCTTTGATATAAACATGAGAAATAATGAATAAATTTTGAAAATAAACTTGAAAATTCGAAATTGGGGTCAAAATGACCAAAATACCCCTGATGACCTTGAAATCAGGGTTTTATGAAAGAATTTTTTGTAAATTTTGGAATTTTGAAAATCAAATGAAATAAATCAAACATAATATGATAAAATATGATGATATGCATGAAATTTTGGAGAATTAGAAATTGAAATTTCGAAATTTAGATCAAAATGACCAAAATACCCCCGATAACAAGACTATGGCCTTGAAACCAGGGTTTTCTGAAATAAATTTTGCAAAAAAAATGAAAAATGTGAAATGCAAATGACATTCAAATTAACTCTAATATGATTATACATGCTCATGTACATGATAAAAACCCTAAAATGGCGAAAATATCATAAAATATCAAATTTAACCTGATTTTCGCTTGATTTTCGCTTTTGAATTTAAAGATAAACTAACACATAGAGAAAATGAACTTGAAATTAAACCAAATTTGGCATGGACACCTAAAATAACCCTAGAAACATAATGGAGCTCGAAAATCTATTTTTTTTGTATTTTTAAATATGGAAATTCAAATAAAAACCCTAAATTTTGTGATTTTTGCCTAAAATGTTGATTCTAAAGGAGATTTAGGATATCAAACTTCGATAAAAATTTCCCAAATTTTATGGGGTGACAGAGGACAGTAAGGAAAGGATTTTTGCCTTTTACACTTTTTGGTTTTGACCTATGGTCGGAGCTGTGCCACTCCGGCAAGTCGGATCGGAATCCGGCGACTCTAGGATTTAGGGGAAACAGACAGGTTTCGGTAGAAAATGTGGGAAAAATGGAATAAAGATGGTAAAATGGCTGAAATTGTGGGAAACTGTCCCTGACAAACAGAGAAAGATTTTATCTTTTGACACCATTGGGATTTGGGTTATGGTTTGGAAAAGTCTATTCTGTTATCAGAGACCTAAATCTCTGAGATTTCTGGATATTGGAATCTGTTAGACAGAAAGAGAAAATTCGGTAAAAATAATGAACCAATTCAAAAATTCCTAAATTTTGGGAAATGACAGGAAATTATGTTAGGAACAACGTTCATGTTGAAAGTTTTTGCATACGGGCTACGGATTGGGAGGACTTGATGCATTAGGATCTGTCTATACCCTGACAAAAGAAAATCGAGATTTTCCCAGGGGTCTGGGAAATCCGATTTTTTACAGAGAGTAAAACAAACTGGAAAAACTTCAAAATTTCCAGATCATCAGTAGATTTGATTACAAATCCACTGTGATTTTTTGAAGATGATCCGGATCTTCCACAAGGGTAGTGCCGGAGGTTTTTGTCTACTAAAGATGGATCTGGAATTCCCAGTGAGTTCGAAATCCAAACTCAGTTTTGGATTTATTTAATGGGACTATAAAATTCAAAGGGAATCAAATTTTCGGCAGAAAATTAACAAGTAAACCTAATTAACCTAAAATTTTTGAGATTTATGAATAAGAACTCGCACATGAAATAATGATAGTATTATGGCTACAACTTATAGATTCTAAATTAAATACAAACCAAAACCATACAAAATGAACAACATGAATAATGAGACTAGAATAAATGCAATACTTAAATATGAACCTACATGGAATATGAAAATAAATAAATAAAATAAAATAAAATAAAAGTTGACAGGGATACGATTCCGTTTTGATGTTGGCTCTAAAATGAGAGATTCGATCCAACCGGTGGATGAACCTCTTATTTCACTAGCCTCAATAGACAAGGTGATTATCACATCTACTTGATTTAAAACTAGGAAAGAAACATTCATGTGATTTCAAATCTGACTTTTAACTTGATTCCATGACATTTATACAAAAGGAAATCCAAAGACCCCCAATCCACGGATTCCATGGATGAACATCGTAGGGGCTTTATTAATAGCTAATAGAAATCACAAATCAAGAGAATAGTGGCTCACCTTGAGGAGGAGTCTGTTGCAACGAAAAGGGCTGGCTGGAACAAGGCTGCAAGGAAGGTTGGGCTGCAAGCAGTATCTTGATGGTGCTAGACTGGTGGTGAAGGTAGAAGGCTGCAGTTGTTGAAGGAAGTGATTGGATTTGCTTGAAGATTTCCTTTGATGTTGCGAAGCTTGAAACTGGTTGGATCCGGAGGAGGCTGAAGGATGCTGCTGGGCTTCAAGGTGGCTGGAAGATGTTATAGTTGTTGGAGGAGACTAAGGATGGCAGCTTGTGAAGGAGAGAGGGAGCTGAGGATAGAGGTCAAGATGCACAGCCGTATGTGCCCTTTTTGTTATAACTTAGGAAAAATAAAACCAAAGACCTAAGTTTCTAATGAAAAAAATGGGTTAATGGGAGATGAAGGTGGTTGTTAAAGTGTGGTTGAGGCAGGTGGCTGGAGAAGGGAGGTGCTGTTTGTTGTGGCTACGAGCTGGTGGCTGTTGTGGATCCCTGGTGGAGCTGGCTGCAACAGTTTGAAAATCGGAGGTGGTTGCACCCAATGAAAGGCCTTCACATACTGTAATGGCTGGTGGAGGTCAGCTGCTACCAAAAACAATGATGAAGCCGGTTGATACTCCAAGGGAGTTGCTGAAGCAAAGGAGTTGGAGGATGCAGATGCTGTGATCGATGACTGCAATGGTGTTGTGCGTGGAGGCTTCCAGTTGGTGCTGCTGAGGGCTGCAAGGGTGTTGTTTCAATGGCTGGAAGCTGCAGCCAAGGGGTGAGAAAGAGAGAGTTCAAGGGAGAGAGAGCCGGAAGAAAGAGAGATAGGCGTTCAGAGTTGGGAGGCAGCCGTCCTTTTTTTTTCCTTTTGTTTTTGATTGGTAACTTAGGAAAGATGATATCTTTCCCTAAGTTACCATTGATTAATGAAGAAGGTTGTGTAATGCCCAAGGCTACAACCGTATGGCTTTGGAGGAAGAAAAGAGTAAGGAAGGGAAGAAGGAAAAGGAAAAGGAAAGAAGAGGGGAGAAAGAAAAGGAAAGAAAGGGAGGAAAAGGAGAGGGAAAGAGGAAGAGAAGGGGCTGGATATGGTATACGTGAGTGGCTGGGAGAGGAAAGAAAGAAAGAAAGAAAAAGAAAGAAGAAAGAAAGAAAAGAAAGAAAAAAGGAAAGTAAAAAAAAATAAAAATAAAAATAAAAATAAAAAAGAAAATGGAGGAAGAAAGAAAGGAAATGGGCTAGGGTGGTCGACCTCCTTGTGGGTCCCACCTTAGGAAAATAAAATAATAATAATAATAAAAAAATAAAACAAACAAAAAAAATAAACAAAAAGGTAAATTTTTTTTTCTTTTTTTATAAATTAAAACAGAAAATGCAAATGGATGGGCAATCTCAGAGCGGGTCCAAATTCCACTTTTGAAATTCATTTTGACGATTAAAGGGGTAAAATAGTCTTTTCAGAAACTTTCCAGATGAAACGAGCTATTTTTGGCAGTTTTTGAAACGAGCTCGGATTTTGAAGTTCAATACCTCGTTGCAAAGCAAATCCAATGTAGAATTTAAAAATGTAATTTTGAAAGAAATCCAAATTGTTTTTGTTGAGAAAATGCTTCCAAATCTATTTTCAGACAAAACGAGCTATTTTTGGCAGTTTTTGAAACAAGCTCGGATTTTGAAGTTCAATACCCCGTTGCAAAGCAAATCCAATGTAGAATTTAAAAATGTAATTTTGAAAGAAATCCGGATTGTTTTTCTCGAGAAAATACTTCTAAATTTATTTCCAGACGAAACGAGCTATTTTTGGAAGTTTTTGAAACAAGCTCGGATTTTGAGGTTCAATACCTCGTTGCGAAGCAAATCCAGTATAGAATTTGAAAATTTAATTTTAAAAGAAATCCAGATTGTTTTTCTCAAGAAAATATTTCCAAATTTAGAATCCCAGGGGAAAAAATGTCAATTTTGAAAAACCCGAGGTTTGAAATTGATTTCTGAAAACTTTTAAAACTCAATCTGGATTGAAATTTATAAAACTGGAGTTCTGGACTTCGAAAATGAAATGAAATGTGATGAAATGTTATGAAATGATGAGAAGTGATATGAAATGATGAGAAATGACATGCGAAATGCAGACCCTGAATGGAGAATTTTAGATGTTAGACTCCGATTGGCAGCTATACCAGTTTAAAAAGCATTAAAATTGACAAAATTTGCAAAATAGCTCAAGAAATGGTTTTCGGGACTCTACTGGGTCAGAGTGACACTGAAAATTGGGGTTCGAGCTGGATTGAACTGATATGAGCTAAATTGAGCTGGGTTTTAGAGTTTCAGAACTCAAATGAACTCACCAGACACTGACTCAACTGACCTTCCCAACTGAATTTTCAAGAAAAGCTGTCATTTTTAGAGAAATGGTATGGAATGAAGTGAATTACGAACCTGAACTGGGTTTGAGCTAAAACAATGGTCAGTAATACTGAGGTGAACTAAAATCGAGGCTTAAACACTAGCTCAACTGACTAAACTCGGCTCAATTTCAGCTAAAAGAGCTGAAATGGACTAAAATGGGCTCCTAGACACTTGGAAATGGTTTTGAACTGAAACTGGAGCACTTGAACTCCTGGTGAGCTTAAGTTAGACTTTGGGGAATATGACTGACTGTAAATGACTGACTCAGAGACAATTGGCTTGGATTTGAGTGAGAAATGAGCTCATTTCTGAAGAAATGATCCCATTTTGGCAGGAATTGTTAGAAATGAAAATGACTTTCTCGCTGTGAGCTCAAATGAATTTGAAATGACTGATATTCTAAATGTTCTGAACTGACCAATAAGCTTAGTTGACTCTGACTGACTGGGGTTCGGGATGACCTAGGGGTAAAATGGTAATTTTCCTAATGAAAATGGGTAAAGTGGTGATTTTTTTGAAACTGACTCGAGGTTTGACTCCTACACTGACCTAACAGGGTTGACACTGCACGAGGAGGGTTGTTTGAGAATGGATGAGGAAAATTTGGGGTGTTTACAGTTGACCGACCAACTCGAAAGCAGAATTTGGGTTGACCGACCAGCTCGAAAGCAGGATTTGTTGACCGACCAGCTCGAAAGCAGGATTTGGGTTGACCGACCAGCTCGAAAGCAGGATTTATTGACCGACCAGCTCGAAAGCAGGATTTGGGTTGACCGACCAGCTCGAAAGCAGGATTTTATGACCGACCAGCTCGAAAGCAGGATTTGATGACCGACCAGCTCGAAAGCAGGATTTGGGTTGACCGACCAGCTCGAAAGCAGGATTTTATGACCAACCAGCTCGAAAGCGGGATTTGTTGACCGACCAGCTAGAAAGCAGGATTTTATGACCGACCAGCTCGAAAGCGGGATTTGTTGACCGACCAGCTAGAAAGCAGGATTTGTTGACCGACCAGCTCGAAAGCAGAATTTTGATAGAAAATGATTGTCATTGATAGAGATGTGACCCGAAGGTTTGAAAATGATAGATATTTGATGAATTTGTAACCCGAAGGCCAGGAAAGTTGGAACCTGAAGGCAGGAAAAATGACTGATGTTGGCAAGATTGTAACCCGACGGCTTGAATTGAGAATCTGATAAAGTGGGTGGTCCAGAGGTTGAAATTGGAAATTGAGTGACCCGAAGGTCGAATAGAGAATTGGGTAACCCAAAGGTCGAAATTGGAAATTTAGAATTATAAATTATAAATTGAAAATTGAAAATTGGCTGTTAGAAATTTGGAAATTGGGAATCTGGAAATTGAAAATTGGATGTTGGAAATTGGAAATTGGATGTTGAAAATTGGATATTGGAAATTGGGTGCAGAATAAATGCAAATGCAAATGCACATGACAATACAAATGAAGTGCAAATGAGTGCAAATGGGTGCATATATATGCAAAATGAGAGATTGGTTTATCCTGCCTGCGTACAGGATGTTTTGAAGTAAAGATAAATTTTCATAAAAAAATGCCCCAGTGTAACTAGGGAGGAAAATTTTGAATAAAAGAAGGATAATTGGTGAATAAGGCAACAAGCTCCTTGACTGATAGGCGTCCTCAAGATCATTCCTCACAAGAGAGACATTGTGAAAAGGAAGAATAAGCAAATAAGATGGTGCCAAGCTATTGAAAAAAAAATCGATGACTTTATTGATGCTTAAAAATCAAGGAAAGAAAATGGGATTACATTATTCTTTTGAAAAGCAAGAGGAGAAATGGGAAAGTGTTGGCATGGTCATCTTCTGGAATGATTGTAAAAAAAATCTTAGTCGGGATGACTAGTCCTCCTTTTCCTCTTCAACGAGGAGCTTCTTGTCAATGCAGTCTTGAACAATGTTCTTAAGGACGAAACAATGCTCGGTGTCATGACCCATTGTCCGATGAAACTTGCAGAACTGATCTTTGAACCTTCCCATGGTCACAGAAGGATCTGCTATCTTGGGGAGTCTAACCATCCCTTTGGCGATCATATATTCCAGAACTTGCTCGAGCGGTTGTTCTAAGGGAGTAAATTTACGGTCGTATCCCCAACCATCATGCTTTGGCCTCCCCTGGGGCCTTAATTCTAGTTAGATGCTCGCGGGAGAGCTGTCATTCTGCTTGTTGATTCTGTTTTCTTGTCCTGTATGATCATCTTTGCTGGAATTTAGACTCCCTGACCCGCCGGTGTGGTTCTTTCTGCCACCCCTTTTGCTTTTGCCATTGTTGTTGCCAGGGGCATTCACGGAGAATGTGAAGTTTGACTTCTTCTTGATATCTGAATTACTCTTTGAGAGTGTGAGGCTCTCATATACTCCATTTTCTATTCCCATCTCGAGCCATTCAGCTCGTTCTATCAATTCAATAAAAGATCGTGCTCGGGAGGTAGAGATCAGGCCTCTCAAAGGTTGGGAGAAATTATTCAGGATGACCGACAACGCGTGTCCTTCTGATATTGGGTCCTTCATTTTGTTGCAGGTCTCTCTCCATCTGCGAATGAAGTCTCTGGCTTTTTCACTATCTCCCTGCTTCAGATTACAAAGGTGATTTAACGTTGGTAGTGCTTCAACATTGAACAGAAATCGCTCGATAAATAGATTAACTACCTTATCGAATTCTTGCAGCTCGATTGGATTGATATGCTCGGAGTACCACTTGGCGGCAGTGCCTTCTAGGCTACGAGGAAAACAGAGAAATAGGGCCCTATTGTCTCTCTTGAATTTGGAGCATTCGGCGAAGAACATGGCTAGGTGGGCTTTGGGATCACCAGAACCATCGAATTTAATGAATTTATGAGGCAGGTTTTCTAGACCTTCATCTCCTTCGAGGCCATCATAGAAGTCCTCGCTGGTAAAGACTTTCTTGCCCTTGTCGCGGGCTTGCAGATCTTTAACCACTTTGGTCATTTCCCTGAACTGTGTCTGCAAAAACTTTTCTGCAACTTGACCTTTTGATTTGTGACTCCTCCTTTGTTCTCGGCTATGTTTCTGAAGTGCTGGAGGCACTTCATATTCTTCATCGATGTCTTCCTCTGATTCTGATTCATCTGAAATTTCTTCTGGCTGAACTTGCTTCTTGGAAGTCTTCTTATCCTTGTGCCCATGGAACCTCTCTCTGAATGGGTTCTTCTCTGCACTGGTCCCAGCCTGTTCACTCATCATTTTGGTCATCATTTTCTGTAACATGGCATACATCTGCGGGTCTATGCCATCCTCCCCTTGCTGCTGCTCTTGACTCCTCTCGGATCGCGGGGAGCCCATCTCTTCTTCTGAGGCTGAGGAGTACTGTGGTGATGTGGTTCTTCTTCCTGACCTTGTTCGAACCATCAAATGTTGTGGATGCTCTCTGCAGGATGAAGTCTTGATTAGACTCTGAGGGAATTTTGGATTGGGAGGAAAATGATTATTGACGATATGGTAGACAATTGGAAGAATATCCCATTGCTGGGGATGGAGTCGCCGCTGAAATTACGATAATTGTGTTGTCATTCTTTGTAAGAGAAATAACAACGGAAAATGTGCCTTGTTACCTAGGCGAGGTCGTCAACCACAAGGAAAAACACCATTTTGAAGGAAAGAGATATCTCTTGGAAAACAATCCGCAAACGGATTTAGAATAAGGAGAAGGCAAGTGGGTAAACAATTTCCACCGCAATAATCAAGGTATACACGAGGAAAATAAGGTGAAGAATTTTTTGCAAATAGACAAAAGAATTGAAAATCCAATGAGAGAAAACCTATGATTTTGAAAAATTGCAGGCAGGATGAAAATGCAACTGGAAATTCGAGATCCAGTAGAACGGAAGAGTGAAAAATCACCTGGAGTTTTGAAAGAAATTGGATATTTGGGAAAATCTTCCAGGGTTTGAGAAAATAAAGGAAAAGGATGAAAATATGGGTATTTGAAAATATTTTAGGAAAAATATAAGAAAAATAGAGGTAATATAAGAACAATCACATCCTGCACAAACATTTATGCACATACAGCACTCCCTAAAAGGCTGACTCTAGAAGCATCATTTTGAAAACCGTTGTAGGACCTTAATCCTAACTCTAGGTTCAGATCATCTTTGTCCAATCTAGTTATGCCGATATACCCGAATCGAAATCCGAGGTACGTGGCATATAATTTCAACTCTGGTTCTAAGGAAAGGTTTTCCAACATCCTTGAGCGCCTACCGATATACTTCGGACTGTGGCCCGCAGTACGTGGTAGGGGGGTGTTAACCTAAATAATTGGCCCAGTTGTGAGGCTTTGTCCCGAACTAGGGTTCTGGAAGAGAGCCCAGCAACGTGAAGACCGGGACAATATAGGTAAAGGAGGTTTGAAAAAATGATCACATGCAAGAAATAGAGGCCTCTAAATCCTAGAGAGATAGACTTTTGAAAATCTTTGAAGAAGCATACATTGTTTGCATTCAGATCCTAAATTGAGGAGAGTTGTATTTAGACCTAAGTCTATGTGAGCATGAAAATTTCTCCTCAATATAGTCCTACCAAACCATGCCTAAGCTATATGCAATCAATGTCAGCTAGGTCAGAATCTAGGCTCCTAGGTTCATATGATAGCAAAAGTAAAGAGCTGACATTTTGTGAACATAATTTTGATAATTAAACTAAGTCAAGCACTACTTTGACCAGACGAGGACAGGTCCCATCTCGGTCGCCAAACATGTTATCATCGCAAAATTTTTCCCCCGTCTTCCCTTCCTTGCGGAAGAGAGAGAGAAGGAAAATGCTTTCGCGCTTCAAACTTTGACCGGATTTTGAAAATTGTTTTGAAATACTCGCCTCCATTTTGAAAATTGCGGGAAAATCCATGGGATGGGGCTCGACCTGTCGGTACGAGGTTCGACCGTTCCTGCCACCTTTAACAGGGGTAATCGAACCAATGACCAAAATTGTGCTTGACTTAATTAAATCATCGAAATTATGTACTATCCTATATGCACAGAGAATTCAGGCATGTGCTATGAGATTTTGGAAGATGCAGCTTGGGAAAACATGATGTATGTTTGGAAAATATTTGGAGTTGAAAAGAATCTCTCAGGAAAAAGATGAAAGTCAATTTCTCAGGAAACTCAGATGAAAGGGGGTTTTTGAAATCACAAGAAAATTCATAAAGATGTGGGAGAATCAGGAATAGTTGAAAATCCTGGGAAAATAGAAGTGATTCTTGAGAAAAGGTGAACATTTGAAAAGGGGAAACATTTCTCAGGAAAACTCTGACTTTGAGAAAAAAATGATGGAAAATTTATAGGAAAACTCATTGGAAAAGGAAATTCAAAACTTGGGAAATTGAAATCCTGGGAATTTTACCCTTGGAATCCTTGGAAATCGATTTTGATCTTGGAGAAAGATTGGAAAACTCTTTTTTTGAAAGTCTTAAGAAAATAACATTTTCCAGGGAAAACTGTGGAAAATTTTGACTTAGGAAAACCGATTTTGGAAAATCCTCAGAGTTTCTTGAGAAATCGATTTCTTGAGAATGAAGTTTTCTTAAGAAAATCATGGGAAAATCAATGATTTCATGATGCAAATGATATGAGTGAATGAATGCACTTTGAAAAGATTTTCTGAGAAATTTGTTGGAAAATGTGCATTAAGTCAAAATAAATCCTTCACATATTCTGACTGTGGCCATGAATATGTTCAGAGTTTAATTGATTTAATGCACAATACTTTGAAAATATTAGAAATATGATATGCATTTTAAGATAGCCTAAGAGTGTGGGCTCAATGTGACTAGTAGAAAGATGATGGATCTGGGTCTCGTCCATATTCCGACTAGGGCCGTAAATATGGATTCCACCGAGTTCATCAACTCCCTAAGAGTTGGTGCACGTGCCATTCGTGAACATCCATAGTGCTTTTGAAATAACAATGCATGAATCATATAAGCAGGATATTGCATAAATTCAAACTATATGATATGCATCCTAGTCTAAGCAGGAAATTAAATCTCTTATTCCAAAATTTACATTATTACATCACCAATCAAATGAAATAAATGGAAATTGCAGACTTCAGCTTCTTCTTTGGAATGTCCTTGCCAAACTTGAAATAAGGTTAGCTCAAATATGTGGGTTTTTCCAAGATTTTCCAATAATATTCTGAAATTATTGGATTTAATTGGATATAAACCCTAATCTCATGCTTCATTGATATTTGAAATGATGTAAATGCAGGAACTTCGGTGGAAAATAGTTTGAAATTCGGAATTGGGGTCAAAATGGCCAAAATACCCCTAATTATAAAGTTATACCTTTAAAATCAGGGTTTTTTGAAGGAAAACTTGGTAAAATTGAGATTTTGAAATTCAAATTGAATCAAATGATGATGAAATGCAGTAAGGGACATGATGACATGCTGCTAAACACATTAAGACTGTAAAATCAGAATTTGGCATTTTGCAATTTATCCAAAATAACGAATTTCGCTTGTTTTTCACTTGGATCTGGGTCCTACGGGACCCTGTTTTGGTATTATGGCTAATCTGAACCTCAAATGGATTCCAAATTGCACCAAATTCGGTATGAAGCATCTACTTACTCTGATAAACAGCCTAGAATGCTAAAAATCACGAAATGATATGATTTAAATGCTAAACTTTAAAGAAAGTCCTAAAATAGTGGATTTTGCCTATGGATCTGAACCAAATGCAATGCTTAATATGATAATGCAAGATTTACACCATGAAAACTTCTGATATTTTGCAGACTGTTAAAGGACCCAAAATGGAACATTTTTGGTTTTTACAGCGTCGGGATTTGAGCCATGATGAGTTCAATAACAGAGATTTAGTTCTGACAGAGGTAAAAATCACCCTAATCTGATGTAAAATGCTAAAAAATATAAAACAGCCATGGCAATTTATGAAATTTATCAAAGCTACGCACGTCACCTACATGAACAACTTTCATGTTCATGACTTTGGCATTTGATTAAAAGAAACATGGATAAAAATATAACTTTGTGTTCCTAAATTGACAGAACAGACTAATATGACCAAACAGAAGACTGACAAGAAAAAATCTGAAGCAGGTATCAACACTGTTCTAAAAATCACAGGCTTTTAGATGAAAATCGAGGACACCTCGGACATAACTTTCATTTTTACAGTTTTGGATTTGGAGTAACACACAAAGATAAACCATAGCCCTAATTCGATCCAAGATCTCAGAGGCCCAAATCAGGCTCTGACACGTGTCCCGAACTCTCGGATTTTTGTCAGACATAAAAAAAATCAGAAACATCTGAGAAAATCAGGTTAAAAACTAGACATTCTCCCAAGTTCATAACATTTTTCGTATCGAAAATCAGATATTTCATGAGGGAGATCTCGATTTTACAAATCGGCAAATGATTTTCAAAATGCCTCCTGGGTAACAAAACCCGACTTGCCATTTTGAATGTTTACCGTAGTAAACAAATTCAAATGCTTCCGAATTTTTGGCACAATTTTAAGAATACCTAAGGGCGCATTCCGTGATTTTTTTGAGATTTTTAATAAAAACTAAATGCATGAAATGATGTGTGGACTGACTGACAAAACCAGAGAACTACTGAAAATGAGCAGAATTGAAAAAAATGCTAAATTAATCCTAATTAATTCATGAAACGTGCTAAATTGATGAAATAAAATGTAAATTAAATCTAGATAAATGCATGAATGTTAAAAATCATCAAGGAATCATAATCATGTATTTTTATATATGTCATTTTATGAGAATAGCTCAATCCATCTCTCGGATGAGCTCTTTCTTCAAACGACTCCCGAATCGAATTATGAGATCAAATGAAGAGGAAAAGAGGTGCACCTTGCTTCGTTAGGCAACGTTGAAGCTCTTGAGAAGGACAACTATCATGAGCTTTGTTCGTCCTTCGCTTCGGGCTTCGAATGATTCACCAAGATCGATCCACCGTGCCTTCTTCACCGAGCCAAAGGGGGCGTGAATTCCAAAGTGCAAAAATCGGATTTTCAGGAAGGCTAGGTCGAATTTCCAAGTTCACAAGAGCTAAAAAAAATGGTCTCCTCATGCTGGGCGTGGAGCCTTGTTTTTATAGATTTTTCTGAAAAAAAATTGAATTTCAAACAGGCTCAATCTGAGCCCTCCATGTGGCGCCATCTCAGGGGGTGCTATCTGGGGGTTTGAAATTCGAATTTGGCTTTTGCAGGGAGTCCTCAGGTGGCGCCACCTCATGGTGGGCTATTTTATTTTAAATAAAATAAAAATAAAAATGAAGCCAAGTGGGACTCTGGATTGGCGCCACCTCAAAAGGTGATTTGAGGTGTAAGACTGGAAACAATAGGAGCATGCCATGTGGCGCCATCTCTGGAGGTGCTTGACATGTGTCAGAAGGATAGGAGTGGAGGAAGCTAGGAGTGTGCCACCTTAGAAGAATTCAAATTCTACTTTTCTGCAGGAAAGGAGAGGCTGACATGTGGCATTTCCTCAGAGTGGCTCCTACGATGCCATGTGGCAAGAGGGAGGAAAAGGACGGAAAGGGACACATGGCACCATCTCAGACAAAATAGAAAAGGTGAA
The DNA here is from genome assembly GCF_984573655.1 of Nuphar pumila. NCBI lineage: Eukaryota > Viridiplantae > Streptophyta > Magnoliopsida > Nymphaeales > Nymphaeaceae > Nuphar > Nuphar pumila. Next base: position 10,511,893 of record NC_143257.1, read on the forward strand.
GTTCAGGATTTGCGCCACCTCAGCCTGGAGTTTGAATATTTGAATTCTAGCTTTCTCTTAAGGAGGCAGAAAGTGACATGTGTCACTTGCTTTTTCTGAAGAAAGCAGAGAGAGACACGTGTCCCTTGCTTTTTCTGAGAAGAACAGAGGGTGATATGTGTCACTTGCTTTTTCTGAGAAAAGCAGAGAGTGACATGTGTCTTCTACTTTTTCTAAAGGAAGCTGGAGATGACATGTGTCATCTACTTTTCTGAGAAAAATAGGAGAGAGACATGTGTCCTCTGCTTTTTTCTAAAAGGATCAGAGATTGACACGTGTCGCTTGCTTTTCCTGAGGAAAGGAGAGAGTGACATGTGTCACTTGCAAGAGACATAATTCAAATGGTGCCACCTCAGGGGAGACAAGTTCTACTTTTTCTGAACAGGACAACACATGACACGTGGCATCTCATGGTGACCTTGGAATGACACATGGCACAGGTGTGAAGATGGTAGACATTGACACGTGGCATAAAATGAAGAGGATGACTAATGACATGTGGCGGCATCTTAAGGTGGCTCCACACTGACACGTGTCAAAGGATGGCAGAAGAGAGAAGGTGACATGTGGCGCCAACTCTAGGTGAACCCTATGCTGACACATGGCAGGTAAATGGGAGGAGAGAGAAAGGACAAGTGGTGCCAATCCAGGGGACAAGGCTCCTATATTTTTGGGTTTTTCAAAATTCAAATTTTCAAAAGAAAAGCCTGTGTGACACCACCTCAGTGTGGGTCCCACATTGCTTCTTTATTGAAATAAAGACAAGACAATAAGCCACTTTTTGGAATTTTCATAAAATCTGGACTAATTGGTAAAACAGGAAATTTTGGAAAGAGTTGGCCCCTGTAGGGCGATTTTGTAAAAGAAGGATATTGGAAATTACTGACAAGAGGGCAAAATCTGGGATGAAGTGGCTGAAATCCATATTGAAAACTATCCAGATCGTTTTCCTGAGGAAATATTTTGAAATTCAGAGCCCTGGGGGTAAAATGGGAAGAATTGATAATTTTGAAGACCCAGGGTTTTGAAATCGATTTTAAAAATGGTTGAAATTCTAATCTGGATTGAAAATTTTTGAAATCGAGAGTTCTGGACCTCGAAATGACATGCTGTGCAGTGCAGTGATATGAAATGCTCATGCAATGATATGCAATGTCATGTCTTATGCAATAGAATCTTGAACCAAGACTTGGAGATTCCTGTCTTCTGTCAGGAAAAAAAAATTTGAACATCTGAGCTAAAGATAGAGAAATTTTGAGAGTTCCAGATGAAATTTGGACTTTTGCAAGGTCCAGGCTTAGAAAATGACCATTTTGCCCTCCGACGATTTCAAAGGTTGAATGATGATGTTTGGTAAAAATGTCGGGGAGGTGAGTGAAAATTTGGGGTGTTTACAGTGGCGCCATCTGGGAGCTTCCTGCAGAGAAAATCAAGCAAACCAAATTTTGAAAATTTTCAAATCCTGCTGAGGTGTCTCACCCACAAAAATCTCATTTTTTATTTTCTCAAAAATCAAAATAGCACCCCTGAGATGGCGCCATATGGAGGGCTCAAATTGAGCCTGTTTGAAATTCAAATTTTTTCAGAAAATCTATAAAAACAAGGCTCCACGCCCAGCATAAGGAGACCATTTTTTTTAGCTCTTTTGAACTTGGAAATTCGACCTAGCCTTCCTGAAAATCCGATTTTTGCACTTTGGAATTCACGCCCCCTTTGGCTCAGTGAAGAAGGCATGGTGGATCGATCTTGGTGAATCATTCGAAGCCCGAAGTGAAGAACGAACGAAGCTCGTGATAGCTGTCCCTCGCAAGAGCTTCAACGCTGCCTAACAAAGCAAGGTGCACCTCTTTTCCTCTTCATTTGATCTCATAATTCGATTCGGGAGTCGTTTGAAGAAAGAGCTCATCCGAGAGATGGATTGAGCTATTCTCATAAAACGACATATATAAAAATACATGATTATGATTCCTTGATGATTTTTAGCATTCATGCATTTAGCTAGGTTTAATTTGCATTTTATTTCATTCATTTAGCACGTTTTCATGAATTAATTAGGATTAATTTAGCATTTATTTCAATTCTGCTCATTTTCAGTAGGTCTCTGTTTTTGTCAGTCAGTCCACACGTCATTTTATGCATTTATTTTTTATTACAAATCCCAAAAAAAATACGGAATGCGCCCTTAGATGTTCCTAGAATTGTGTCAAAAATTCGAAGTCATTTGAATTTGTTTACTGCAGTAAACATTCAAAATGGCAAGTCGGGTTTTGTTACCCGGGATGCGTTTTGAAAATCATTTGCCGACTTGTAAAATCGCGATCTCCGTCATGGGAGATCCGATTTTAAATCCGAAAGATGGCCGGAACTCGAGAAAATGTCTAGTTTTTAACCTGATTTTATCAGATTTTTTTGATTTTTTTTATGTCTGAAAAAAATCCAAGAGTTCGGAACACGTCTCAGAGCCTGATTTGGGCCTCTGAGATTTTGGATCGACTTAGGGCTATGGTTTCTCTTTATGTATGGCTCCAAATCCAAAACTGTAAAAAGTGAAAGTTATGTCCGAGATGTCCTCTGTTTGCATCGGAAATCCTGTGATTTTTACGACAGTGTTAATACCTGCTTCGGATTTTTCTTTTCAGTCCTCTGTTTTGCTACATTTGTCTGTTCTGTCAATTTAGGAATGAAAACTTGTATTTTGTATCTGTGTCTCTGTTGATCAAATGCCAAAGTCATGAACATTAAAGTTGTTCATGTAAGTGTCTTGAGTATCTCTGATTAATATCATAAATTTCCATGGCTGTTTTCTATTTTTTTAGCATTTTACATCAGATTAGGGTGATTTTTACCGCTGTCAGAACTAAATCCCTGTTGCCGAACTCACCATGGCTCAAATCCCGAGGCTGTTAAAACAAAAAATGTTTCATTTTGGGTCCTTTAATAGTATGCAAAATATCAGAATATTTCATGGTGTAAATCTTGCATTATCATGTTAAGCAGTGCATTTGGTTCGGATCCATAGGCAAAATCCACCATTTTAGGATTTTCTTCAAATTTTAGCATTTAAATCATATCATTTCGTAATTTTTAGCATTCTAGGCTGTTTATCAGAGTAAGTAGATGCTTCATACCGAATTTGGTGCAATTTGGAATCCATTTGAGGTTCGGATTAGCCATAATACCAAAGCAGGGTCCCGTAGGACCCGGATCCAAGTGAAAAACAAGCGAAATTCGTTATTTTGGATAAATTGCAAAATGTCAAATTCTGATTTTACAGTCCTAATGTGTTTAGCAGCATGTCATACTGCATTTCATCATCATTTTATTCAATTTGAATTTCAAAATCTTAATTTTACCAAGATTTCCTTCAAAAAACCCTAATTTTAAAGGTATAACTTTAATATTAGGGGTATTTTGGTCATTTTGACCCCAATTCCGAATTTCAAACTATTTTTTACTAAATTCATTGCATTTTCATCATTTCAAATATCAAGGAAGCATGATAATAGGGTTTATATTCAATTAAGTCCAATAATTTCATAATATTATTGGAAAATCTTGGAAAAACCCACATATTTGAGCTAACCCTATTTCAAGTTTGGCAAGGACATTCAAATGAAGGAGCTGAAGTCTGCAAATTTTCATTTATTTCATTTATTTAGTGATGTAATAATGTAAAATTTGGAATAAGAGATTTAATTTCCTGCTTAGACTAGGATGCATATCATATAGTTTAAATTTATGCAATATCCTGCTTCTATGAGTCATGCATCTTATTTCAAAAGCACTATGAATGTTCACGAATGGCACGTGCACCAACTCTTAGGGAGTTGATGAACTCGGTGGAATCCATATTTACGGCCCTAGTCGGAATATGGACGAGACCCAGATCCATCATCTTTCTACTAGTCACATTGAGCCTACACTCTTAGGCTATCTTAAAATGCACATCATATTTCCAATGTTTTCAAAACATTGTGCATTAAATCAATTAAACTCTGAACATATTCATGGCCACAGTCAGAATATGTGAAGGATTTATTTTGACTTAATACACATTTTCCCAACAAATTTCTTAGAAAATCTTCCAAGATGCATTCATTCACTCATATCATTTGCATCATAAAATCATTGGTTTTCTCATGATCTTCTTAAGAAAATGTCATTTTCAAGAAAATCGATTTCTCAAGAAACTCTAAGAATTTTCCAAAATCGGTTTTCCAAAGACAAGTTTTTCCACAGTTTTCCCTGGAAAATGATATTTTCTTAAGAGCTTCAAAAGAGTTTTCCAATCTTTATCCAAGATCAAAATCGATTTCCAAGTATTTCAAGGATAAAATTCCCAGGATTTTCAACCATTCATGATTTTCCCAAGTCTTTATAAACTTTCTCGTGATTTCAAAAACCCTTTTTCATCTGAGTTTCCTGAGAAATTGACTTTCATCTTTTTCCTGAGAAATGTTTTTCAACTCCAAAGGTTTTCTGAGCATACATCATGTTTTTCAACCTATATTTTCCAAAGTCTCATAGCACATGCCTGAATTCTCTGTGCATATAGGATAGAACACGATTTTGATGATTTAACTAAGTCAAACACAATTTTGGTCCTTGGTTCGATTACCCCTGTTAAAGGCGGCAGGAACCGTCGAACCTCGTACCGACAGGTCGAGCCCCATCCCATGGATTTTCCCGCAATTTTCAAAACGGAGGCGAGTATTTCAAAACAATTTCTAAAATCCGGTCAAGTTTGAAGCGCGAAAGCGTTTCCCCCTCTCTCTTCCGCAAGGAAGGGAAGACGGGGAAAAATTTTCGCGACGATAACAGTCGATATTGTAGATGCAGTCGATAAGTGTTTAGGCATGATATTGTAGATGCAGTCGATGTTATAAAACCCTTGAATCTCTAAGAAGAACTTGCTGGGATGAAAGAGGGTTCTGCTCATCCCCATAACACACACTCCCCATGAAATAACAGAGATGTATATTCTGGTTGTCACCCTGGATGGTTGAAAGCTAAATTCACAATGCAATTTAGGAGTCATTTCCAGTGCCTGCTTCAAATTGGTCTTATCGTCAGGGCTTATATTGCATCATTATAACTGCATGAAAGTAACAGGAAACCAAACTGGGAAGAAGTCGTCCTTCTTCAGTTTCACAACATCTTCAGTCTTCCGATTGTCGAATTCAATGTCTGATTTTGAATCTCTCCTGATCTTTTACAGCTTCCTTAAACATGGTGAATTCAACAATAGGAGAAAAGAAAAAAAAATGAAACAAAGGCCACATAGCACTGTAAAAGACCAATGGAGTGACTGCCAAGTAACCAGCATTATTTACAGAGTCTGCAAGTTTCTAAATATATGATTTCAACATTCTGAGCATTTTCCTTAAAATGAAGGTACAGGTCAGCAGATGACGGCTTCCATATTTCCACAGATTTCAAATATTTCTACTTCTTTTTTTTTTTTTACTGATACAGATCATCACTCATTTCTAATGTGATAAGCAGGACTACAAAACTGATCATCCCCAGCATACGATCATGGAATCCTGTATTGTCAATGGGGTCGGGTGACATGCTGCTTAGCATATCAATCGACCGGTTATGGACATATCACAAGAGGCCCATCATTGTATTAGACATTGGTGCTTGCAAGTTTCTCAGACTTCTGACAGCATTCAAAAGTATGAGAAATAACAGGGGCCATGTTTCATGAGGACCAAACTAGCAAACATCGAAATGCAATCAGACTTAAACAGATTGTGAATGCTTTTGTGACTAACAATCAATATGAATGAGGAAATAGACAGAGGTATGATAAGAAAAGAAATTCCAGGAAATTAAGAATCCAATTTCTACAATACCAAGAAAAAAAATGATACAGTAAGCACAGGCTAATGTATATGTAAATGAAATGATGCTCAGTAACACGGTGATCTATTAATCTAGTAACAGCACCACAGCAGAAATTCCTATCCATGACACAATGAGAATAAAGTTAACCCAGGTGCAGTGAAGTTCATTCAATCAACCAACTCGAGATTTATCTTTGTTAGGGCTCCCCTGGCTACTTGGAAATTAGACATCGGTATCCTTGACAGGTAAATGGTGGCCTGTCGATTAAGTAAAGGCCTCGCTGGAATCTCTGTGCCATTCAGAGTCATACCAGTTAGATTTCCCCTTTATATCCTCTTTTTTTTTATAGGTCGGCTCCAATGTTACTTTCATCAGCCATTTCCCTGTGTATGCACGGGCTTACCACAAAGATATCCTGCCCATTGAATCAAATGCTTAACGACCTAATTTCATATCCATCACTTACCTTCTGCGCCATCGTCATTAGCTATTTCTTTTAGCAAACGATTTCCATCCCTGCTCTATATTTTTTTTTGACACCGTGAGCATATCACGATAGATATCTAGAATCCTTGTAAGATGTTGATGATAATATTATGTGCAAAATGCAGACAGGGAATTAAACATAAAACGAGAAGTAAAATTCATAAAAGAAATGTCCAGGCCAGAAGAAAATCGAAACAAACAGAAAAATAAAAATCGGAGGGGAAATCCCAATACAAATTATAACCAAGATGGACAGAGAAACACGGATCAGAATTAGCAAGATTGTGAGCAAATGGGAAATAAAAATATTGGAACATGATTCGTTCCCTTTGATATCGCACGTACGTGGATTGGTTTTGCATATCAGCAAAGCAATTGCCACAAGGAGTGCTTTAATGGCATGCAGAATGATCAAAACTAAGGAAATCAGAAGAAAAGAAAACAGAAAAGAGAAGAGTAGCTCTTACCGGATTACTGGAGGGTTAACTGATCGTGTCTCTTGCGGATATTCTGAAGCTGGGAAGTAATCCGAATGAGGCTTTAGCTACAAGTATTCTTCAGGATCCGAGTGAAGAGGAGGGAGCGTGAAATGGGAAAAGGGGAGGGGAAGAGAGAACTCGATCACCGATGAAGTTGCTGGATATTGGAAATGGGTTCTTCAGAAAAACCTCGATAATGAGATAAGAAATGCTGATAATCGATGAACTTGATGGATTGCAAAAATGGATCTAAAGGAAGGGAAAATCGATCTCAATGAAAACAAAAATGGATCCCGAGAAGAAGATTGGGGCCCTCTTCTTAAAGGGGAAATGGAAGCCTCGAGAGGGGAAAATCCGTTGAGGATTGAGGGTGGAGATGAAGGTAGGCTGTTGCAGATCGGACGACGGAGAGAAGAAGCGAGCCTGCAGCCGTTGCAAATTTTCTCTATTTCAAAAAGGAGGTCCCCTTAAAAAAGGAATTTTTATAAATTGGTTTTCCAAAATGAGGTTTTCAGCAAAACCAACTTTAAGAAGCTTAAAGTCATTCATTTTTCGCGTAGCTTTTCTCAATCTTTTGGTTTTTTATGTTATTTTTCCATTTTTTTGTATTTTTAGAATAAAATTTTAGAGTTTTACGAGAAATCAAAGGTTAAAACTAATTTTTTGGTGTTTTTGTAAAATATTTACAAAAAGGGAATTTTTCTGAGAATTTAAAAGCTATTTTGAGAATTTTTTTTCAGAAATAGGTTTTGATCCGGATTTTGAGGAAATATGGATTTAAAGTACTGGATTCGGATTCGGAGTTGATATCAATATGGATTTTAATTCAGAAAATCTGAAGAATGTTCAAAATTTAGCTTTGGTTTTCTCAGAAAATGAAAAGGGGGCAAAAGGGTCATTTTTATAAAACTTTGAAAAATTTGGGGTGTTCACAACTGACCATTGCTTTGACTTTAAGAATATAGTTCAAGACTGCCTTGATAAGAATCTCTTTGCCAAAAATGAAGAAGAAAAGCATCCAGATCTCCCAAACATGCAACCTCAGTCCAGCTACTAGGCAGGGGTCAACACTCAATGGAAATCAAGCAAGCCGAAGAAAGCAAAGCATGAGGGTTGGGGTTATGATCGCAAGCTTACCCCTCTAGGTCAGCCAATTAAAGAAGTTCTACAATACCTGCTTGCGAAAGGCATGATCAAACTACCGAAGCAGGATGATCCCTCTGTCACCAAGGGGAAATGGAAAGATCACTTCTGCAAGTTTCATCGAGCGAGGGGGCATGACATGGAGCGATGCTTCGTCCTCAAAAACATTGTGCAAGACTACATTGACAAAGAGCTTCTGGTGCCGGAGGAAGGAGAGGAGCAACCTGCAGTTCCACCCGAACCATTTCCAGACCACTCAGAGAGTTGAAAATACCAAGAGTTTTTTGCTTTCATCCCTTTCTGTCAGTCATTTTGTAGGGGCAAGTCGGCCCAGTCTTTGTGACCTTTTTTTAGAATACTTGTAAATATTCAGTTCTGCTATCTAACTTTTGCTTATCAATGAAATGTCAATTTTCCTTATATCTTTGATGTTCAATACTTCCTTCTTTTGCCATACTGAGGTATTAAATTCCTTTTCTTTTTTCAAAATGTTGAACAATCCTGACATCATTCATGAGAGAAATGATATTACTTATGAGGGTCTTTCAAAAATCATAAAAAATTTTCATATTTTAACCCAACCTCATTCAAAGATCAACCCTTATGTTGATCATATTTTCCAAAAATTTGGTTTTTGATCATTGCATTCAACGATCAACCCTTGTGTTGATCATATTTTCCAAAAAATTGGTCTCAAACCATTGCATTCGAAGATCAACCCTTGTGTTGATCATATTTTCCAAAATTTGTTTTTTTGAATCATTATATTCAAAGATCAACCCTTGTGTTGATCATATTTTTCCAAAAATTTGGTTTTTGATCATTGCATTTAAAGATTAACCCTTGTGTTGATCATATTTTCCAAAATTTGGTCTTGAACCATTGCATTCAAAGATCAACCCTTGTGTTGATCACATTTTCTAAAAAAAAAATTGGTTTTGAACCATTACATTCAAAGATCAACCCTTGTGTTGATCATATTTTCTAAAAATTGATTTCGAACCATTGCATTCAAAGATCAACCCTTGTGTTGATCATATTTTCAAAAAATTGATTTCGAATCATTACATTCAAAGATCAACCCTTGTGTTGATCATATTTTCTAAAAATTGATTTCGAATCATTACATTCAAAAATCAACCCTTGTGTTGATCATATTTTCTAAAAATTGTGTTCAAATCATTGCATTCAGAGATCAACCCTCGTGTTGATCATATTTTCTAAAAATTGGTTTTTCAAAATCATTGCTTCAAAAAAATTAACCCTCATGATGATCTCTCATGAATGATCCTCTTTCAAAGATCAGCTCTCGCGGTTAATCTTTCTCTCCAAAAATGATTTTCTCATTTTTAAAGATCCCACATGCAGGCAGGATCAAATAAACTCTTTTTCTCAACTTTTATCAATTTTTTCGTTTATCAAATCTCCTTTCAGTCTTATTAGTTTTATTCATTTTTATCAAATTTTATTTTTTCTATTCATCCATTTTTTCTTCTTGTCAATTCTTATTTCAAAATTTTCTCTTTCAGGTTAAGGGATAAACCTCATGCCTCTTTCCCATGAGGTATTTTCTTTTTTTCTTCTTCTTTTTCCCTCTTCAGGTTAAGGGATAAAACCTGAAACCTCGTCCTACGAGGTCCTTCTTTTTTCGGGATAAGGGATAATCCTGAATATCTTTTAAAGCTTCATTAATCTCTGCCAAATCTTTTCAAAATCTTTTTCTTTATCCAATTTTATCAATTTTATTTCTTTATCAAATTTTGTTAATTCTTCCAATTCTTTATCAAAGCTTTTCATCAACTTTTGCCTAAAATTTTATTCCCTTCCCATTCAGGATAAGGGATAATCCTGAAACCCTCATAGGAGCGACAATGCTACCTGTGAGAATTCTTTTACAAAGATAATTTCCATAAAATCTCCTTGATTCTTCTCTTTCGTCAAATCTTCCATCAATTTCTATCTCTTCTCGTCAGTTCTTTTCAAATTTTATTTTTTCCTCAGTCAAGATAAGGGGGCAATCAGATCACATGCAAATAATTCAGTCCTCGAGCTGGTCATTCTCAATCCCAGGTCCGGTCCTCGCACTGGCAAATTTTCAAAACTCAATCTTTTGATTAAAAACTTTCTGTCAAAAACCCGAGTTTCCACTCGGGCTTCTCTCTTTATTCTTTCATTTGAAGTTCCAAGTTTCGACCAGGACATCCTTTTGAATCTAATCCTCGCATTGGAAATCAATCATTTCTTTAGAAATTCGAGTTTTCAAAACTCGGGTTCCTCTTTTATCTTCTATTCTCTGAAGATCCGAGTTCCAGCTCGGGTTTTTCCCTCTATTATTTCATTTAAAGTTCCGAGTTCTGATTCAGACTTCCTTTTGAATCTAATCCTCGCATTGGAAATCAATCATTTCTTTAGAAATTCGAGTTTTCAAAATTCGAGTTTTTCTTTTATCTTCTATTCTCTGAAGATCCGAGTTCCAGCTTGGGTTTTTCCCTTTATTATTTCGTTTGAAGTTTCGAGTTCTGATTTGGACTTCCTTTTGAATCCAATCCTTGCATTGGAAATCAGTCATTTCTTTAGAAATTCGAGTTTTCAAAATTCGAGTTTCTCTTTATCTATTATCCGAGTTCCAGCTCGGGTTTTTCCTCTATTATTTTCGTTTGAAGTTCCGAGTTCCGACTTCCTTTTGAATCCAATCCTCGCATTGGAAATCAATCATTTCTTTAGAAATTCGAGTTTTCAAAACTCGGGTTTCTCTTTGTCTTTTATCCGAGTTCCAGCTCGGGTTTTTCCTCTATTATTTTTGTTTGAAGTTCTAAGTTCCGACCAGGACTTCCTTTTGAATCCAATGCTCACGTTGGGACCAATTGATTGCGTCGAGAATTCGAGTTTTACAAACTCAAAAATTTATCTCTTATCTTTTATCTCGAACATCCGGGTTCTGACCCGAGTTCTCTCCTTTTATTTTCATCTTCCTTTAAAAAATACACGAGTCCCAACTTGGACTCTCTTCTTTTTTTCAAAAAACCCCAATTTCCAGGCGGGACCCTTCTTCCAAATTCCAGCCTTCCGGCTAATCCATTTCAAAATTCAAAAATTCAGGTTTATTCTCTTTGAAAATTCTTCCTACCCCTTCAGGTTAAGGGATAAACCTGATGCCTCCTGCTAACGAGGTATTTCTTTCCTTCTTCCCCTATTCAGGATAAGGGGATAAATCCTAAAGACAGACCTTATACAGTTAGGATGTGATGGTCCATTTGAATTCAAAATTTTTCATCAAGTTTTACTTTCCAATCTAGCTCATCTTCACAACCCAGTCCTCGCACTAGTTATTTCTCAAACTTTTCAATCATATATTGAGCTCATTCGGAAAATCCGGTCCTCGCACCGATAACCTTCTAAATTCAGTGTTTTGATCAAATTCTTTCCTTTTACAAAAAATTCAAGTTCTGACTTAAATCTGATGTATTTCCAAAAGATCTAGCATCTCGCTGGTCATGTATTTCCAAAAAGATCCAACTTTCGTTGGTCATGTATTTCCAAAAGATCCAGCTTTTGCTGGTCATGTATTTCAAACGTTCCAGCTTTCGCTGGTCATGTATTTCAAAACGTTCAAGCTTTCGCTGGTCATGTATTTCAAACATTCCAGCTTTTGTTGGTCATGTATTTCAAACGTTCCAGCTTCTGCTGGTCATGTATTTCAAAGGTTCCAGCTTTTGTTGGTCATGTATTTCCAAAATCAAAAGATTGCAACTCAAGATCTCATCAAAATCTATATTGAGTGATTATTTCACAAAGAATTCATGAAAACTTTGCCAATTTGCTAAAAGCATTTGTTGATTCTAAATATTCTGACTGCACAAAAAGAATTTTCTCAGATTACCTCCAGTATTTTCTTCCAAAAAGGTGAAACTTTTTGCGAAAAAGAGGTAAAATTCAAATCTTTTTCTGTTGATCAACCAAAAGGATGTAAGAAATGTCCTCGATATGATCAATGAAAGAAATCTTCAATGATATCGAAAAGCCAGAAGCGAATTGATATTGATCTTGGCTATAACATATGTTTTAAAATGACTTTCTGGCAATCAGGCAGTGGAAATATCCTAAGCTACAAAAAGAATCCACTTAATCCATATCTTCTTATTCTAAAGCTACAATCAAATATCTGTAAAAGGGATCTCTCAATTGTCGTCAAGATGAAGGCGAATAGGCGAGCAGACCCCTGGGGCCAAAGAAGATTTGGATCATCTACCGAGATGAAGGAGTTTGTGAAGGATCCTTCCATGGAAAGTTCAGATCACCGTCGAGATGAAGGCGAATGTGATGAACCTACTGACAAACCCTAAATGATATTTGATTTCTGCTATCATCAATAGACCTTTTGAGCCAATATCATAAATAGAATCCCTGAGATAAAAGAAGGATCGAAACATCTCCAAGATGAAGGAGTTTGTGACGTACACTTCCCTGAAAAAGAGAGAAAAGTCAAGACATCTCCGAAATAAAGGATGATGTAAAAAGCCTGAAAAATTTCAATGACTCAAAAAGAGTGCAAAAAGATCATCATGGGAAAACACTGAGATATCAAACTGCCAAAGTTGCCAAAAGTCATTTTTTCTCATGTAAAATTCTTTTATCAATATCTCTTCATTTCCTGCTTTTATGAAATTAAGAATATTTCTTCTATTCTCATATCAAGGAAATAGATAGCTTCCTTGAAGAAAATCATCAACGCTAAATTTTTGAGTTTGACTCTTAAGACCAAGAAGTTAACCTCATTGGGGGAAATACTTTAGGTAAAAGAGGGAATATCTTTGCACATACGTGCATATTTCCAAGCGTTTGAATCTACTACGATTTTATCTTATTGGCAAATTTTTTTAGCTATTCCAAGAATAAAATAAACATTCAATATTCATTTTGATGCAACCTAGCGTTGTTTATATTTCCTAAAAGAAGTTGCTTCTGAAAGAAGTATCTCTTCCTGTCCCATCACGGTTTTCTCATTGAAGAATTCCGTATGGACGACCCACTCAGGTTAAGGGTCAAACCTGAACCTTCTGCGAAAGATCATAGATTTCAAAAGCTATTTCAGTCTCAGCAATGAGACGCCCAATTTCTTCCCCCTTTTCAAAAGCTTTAGGGAACCCTATATTTCTCCTTTCGCAAAAACCCCTTTCAAATTTGTTCGTCCAAATTCCGAAGGTCCCATCGTGCTTTCTCCATTTTTGAGAAACTTGTATGGTAGATTTCCCCTACTCAGGTTAAGGGTCAAACATGAACTTTCTGCGAAAGATCATAGATTTCAAAAGCTAATTCAGTCTCAGCAATGAGACGCCCAATTTCTTCCCCCTTTTCAAAAGCTTTAGGGAACCCTATATTTCTCCTTTCGCAAAAACCCCTTTCGGATTTGTTCGTCCAAATTCCGAAGGACCCATCGTGCTTTCTCCATTTTTGAGAAACCTGTATGGTAGATTTCCCCCACTCAGGTTAAGGGTCAAACCTGAACCCCCTGCGAGAGGTCATAGATTTCAAAAGCTATTTCAGTCTCAGCAATGAGACGCCCAATTTCTTCCCCCTTTTTAAAAGCTTTAGGGAACCCTATATTTCTCCTTTCGCAAAAACCCCTTTCGGATTTGTTCGTCCAAATTCCGAAGGTCCCATTATGGTTTCTCCATTTTTTAGAAATCCGTATGGTAGATTTCCCCCACTCAGGTTAAGGGTCAAACCTGAACCCCCTGCGAGAGGTCATAGATTTCAAAATCTATTTTAGTCTCAGCAATGAGATGCCCCATTTCTTCCCCTTTTCAAAGCTTTAGGGAACCCTATATTTCTCCTTTCGCAAAACCCTTTTCGGATTTGTTCGTCCAAATTCCGAAGGTCCCATTATGGTTTCTCCGTTTGAGAAACCCGTATGGTAGATTTCTTATTCAGGCTAAGAGTTAACCCGGAACCTCGCTTCGCGAGGTATCTTCCTTTCAGGTTTGGGTTAAACCTGAGACTCGTTCCAACGACATTCCTCGTTCTAACGAGAAGTTTCCTTCCAATCCCATCATGGTTCTTTCCATCAAGGAATTCATGCTTTGTATATCCATCCAGGATAGGATCCTACTTGAGCTTCATTTCACGAGGCAATCTCCAAAAATGTCCCATCAAGGTTCTCATGTATTTCTTTCCTCATCTAATTCATCTTGATATATCTTTGTCCCATCCAGGTTAAGGGCTAAACCTGAATCATTCCAAAAAGAGTATCTTGTCACACCTATGAGACTTGATCAAAAAATTTTATTTTCATCATTTCGGGATTTTCATCTAAAGTCTCATCATGATTTCCTCATTTCTATTATTTGATTACATCATCTTCGAGGATTTCGTCTCCCCAAAACCATTCAGGATAAGGTGTTAAGCCTGAGAATTCATATTTTCAAAATAATTCTTTCACACCCAGTTCAGCTCTGCTGACTAGGGCATTTTCAAAATTTGGAGTGTTATCTTTGCCACTAAGCTCAGCTTTCAACCGGCTTAGTAGCAAAGAGGGGCATCTGTGAACACCCCAAATTTTTCAAAGATTTGCAAAATGACCTTTTTGCCCCTGGTTCCATTTTCTGAGAAAAACAAAGCAATTTCAAAGCTAAATTTCAGTCATTCTTCAGATTTTTGGATTGAATTTCATATTGATATATTCAAATTCAACTCTGGGTCCGAACCCAGTGTTTTAAATACAAATTTGAGCCCCGTTGTCCGATTTCCAAATTAAAATTACAAAAATACCAAAAAAATGGTTCTAAATGGCTCGGGCAATTCATCTGGCACTCTGTTGAATCCCCAACCCTATATTTCTTAGTTCGAGGTTGTAAACCTCAAATATTTCCTAAAAATCCAGACACAAATCCATTTTCTGAAGAAATTTTCTAAAAAATCGCCTTGAGTTCTCAGAAAAACTCCTTTTTGTAAATATTTTACAAAAACACCAAAAAATTAGTTTTAATCTTTGTTCTCCCGTAAAACTTTAGGATCTTATTCTAAAAATGCCAAAAAATGGAAAAATAACATAAAAAATTAAAAAAATTGAGAAAAGCTACAAGAAAAACGAATGATTTTCAATCTTTTGAAGCCATTTTGCCGAAAACCTCATCTTAAACCACTTTTCAAAAATCTTCCTAAAAGAGGACCACCTTTTTGAAAAAGGGAAAAAAATTCCAACGGCCCCTTTCCGCGCGTTTTCCCTCTTCTCTCCATCGCAGATCTCAAACTGACCCTCTGATCTTCACCTTCCATCTCCAACGAGTTTTTTCACTCGAACCTTCCACCTCTTCTTTAAGAAGATGTCCTCACCCATGATCGAGGCATCCATTATCAGCATTTTCCATCCCATTATCGAGGTTTTTCTGAAGAATCCATTTCCAACAACCCAGCAACTTCATCAATTTTTCTTCAAAACGAAGGATTTCAATCTATTTGCCATCCGCAATCGATGCCCTCTTCCTGGCTTCATCCCTCTGGCGTTTCCTCTATAAGCCATTAAAGACCCCTCTCTCTTTAGGATCCTGAAAAAGCTAAGGAGCATAAGCCGTTCTCCTTCTTCCCACCCTTGATCGAGCGAAGAAAACCCTGCAGCATATAGAAGCGGGCCAACCTTCTTCCTTATTTGGTTTGAACGGAATTTTGCAATCAAACTCCTCTTTCAATAAAAAAACTTTGCAATTATAGGTAAGTAATTGCCTTACTTTCTCTTCTTATTTTCTATAAATACTTCGTTCCTTTCATTTTCTAACATTTTCTGGTTCAATCCTCTTTATTCTTCTTCATCTCTTTACTTTTATCTGCATTTTAAGGCACAAAAGGTGGGGATCGACCTGCATATAGCAGGATCGACCCACCCGTTGCTACAATAATGGAGTGATCCGACTCCTACACGTATTGTAATTTTCTCTGAGAATATTATGCTCTTTAACCCTGATTTTTTGTTCTTTTTTCATTCCTTGATTCTGTATTTAATCTCTCTTTATCATTTTTATTCCCCATTTATTCTAGACGCTTACATCAGATGTTTTGTTCCACATCAATTAGAATTATCGTTCTTCTTAACTCATTCATGATCCATGTACCAGTTACATAGCCCGTTTCTTTTCTTTTTTTTTTTCAATTTCAATGGCTTATACCCAATTAGTTGTTGCATGCGATATCTCACTTTGGTAATGTTGATTCATCGTCTCTATTCTTTTCTGTGTTTCTTGTTTTAAGCATCATCTGCACCTTATTTGTTTTTTTTTTTTAGCAGTTGATGGCATTCGTTTATTATACTTCTCTCTTCTCACTTTCTTTTGGCATTTTGCTGTTTTCTCTATATTGCATTCTAGTTTACGGCTTACTTTGTTTTCAATTTTCTCCACTTATCATGATTTCAGTTTGCATCTAGTCTCCTACTCATAATCGACTTATAACCTGTGAATTTTCTGTTTTGGCTGCTCGTATGCATTAAGATCAGATCCCCTGCTATTTTTTTTCTGGTTATCTTATGTGGATTAAGGATTACCTGTGTTATTTTGGTTTTATGTTTTTCCCCTGGATCACGACATATTCTGCTCTGTATATTGTGTGATGCCCATTTGCAGTTGATTCTTTTGCTTCTCCCTTTTGCAGGAGATATATGACACCTAGCGTAGCATATTTTGTTACATTGTACCCTGTTTGTTTTATTTTTTTTTTACCTATTTTCCAACGCTGATGATGAGACAGCTTGATGCTGGAAATTCTGGAAGCATCTAGATATACACAGAAGGCCCAAATCTGTACTAGATGGATTAACAATGATACAATGGCTTGAATTTTTCCTTTGCAGCATTTAGGTTGGCTAAATCTTTCAGTAGCATAGTAAAGGGGATGGAAGCATGGCAGAGGGTTTGATCCTTTTGCTAATGGATCCCAATGATAATGTGCGACAAGTTAATAGGATCATGTTGGAACATTTCTCAAAATCACAAAGCCTGGCTGGTGGCTTGCAATTCCTTTGTTCAAGTGTCGTTTCCATGTCTGCAATATTTCTAGGATGGCATCACGCTTCCAAAATGGTTTTGGTGGACTCAGTCTTATCAAATTTTCAAAATTTGCATCATTTATTCTTTATTGTCCAAAAGCTTTTCAAGGAAGTTGGTGTTTGCCTCCCTAAGTCTTGTGATGATTATCCTGACCTGTCATCCAAGATTTCTCGTGATGGGGGATTTTTGTGGCAACCCCTTTTCAGTACTTATGATTCTTCTGGAAGCCCAAACATTGTTGTAGATGTTGAATTTTGGAACAAATTGTGCTGCTTGCTTCCTGGAGTTTTGTGGTCATCTATTGTGAAGTGCATAACTGAGAGGAAGGCTTTTATTGATGATAAGAATTCACATATGGCATGTGTCCGCTTGATGGAGGTTCTTCCTGTCATTTTTGAACAGTTCATAAATTCTGAACTTGTCCATTCTCCAGCATCAAAACTAATCTCTTCTGGACCCCTTTGACTTCAAATGGCTGCATGATTTGATTGAATGGGGGAAGTCATCACTTGTTGTAATAAAAAAAGAACATTGGAAACAGTGTCTTATTTTGTTGCTTAATTTGTTCAAGAGTTTTTTCCATACCCCATTACATCT
The DNA here is from genome assembly GCF_984573655.1 of Nuphar pumila. NCBI lineage: Eukaryota > Viridiplantae > Streptophyta > Magnoliopsida > Nymphaeales > Nymphaeaceae > Nuphar > Nuphar pumila. The sequence continues at coordinate 10,529,525 of NC_143257.1, forward strand.
TCTACTGTATACCAGGGATATATTATATCCAATGACCATAGTCAGGGATATATTATATCTTCAACCTCATTCTTAATTCATTTAAAGAATGAAATAGCTTTTCAAAAACCAATTTCAATTCTTTAAATTCATTCATCATTTAGGATAGAATTGCATCATATTTTCGAAATTCTTTTAAAAAAACCTAAGTGATTGTCTTTTCTTCAATTTCCCTTTCAAATTCATCAATTCTATCTCATCTTCAAAAGTCCAAATTTTGACTTTGAAATCAAATTCAAAGTTCAATTTAACTTTAAAACTCTTGATTCATTTTCTAAATTCCAAATTCAAGTTTTCAAATTCAAAGTTCAATTTGACTTTGAAATTCATTCTCAAATCAATTTTGAAATTCCAAATCCAAAATCCATTCTAGGATCCAGAACCCAATTCTACTTTGGATTTCAGACTTCAGATCCAAATCCTCCTTAGGATCCAGAACCCAATTCTACTTTGGATCTCAAACTTCAGATCCGATTCCATTTTAGGATCCAGAATCCAACTCCATTTTGGATCTCAAACTTCAGATCCAAAATCCATCTTAGGGTCCAGAGTCCAACTCTATCTTGGATCTCAGACTTCAGATCCAAATTTCATCTTGGATTCCAAATCTTGGATCCAATTCCATTCAAAATTTCAGACCCAAATTCCATCTTGATTCCAATTCTTAAATCCAATTCCATTTCATCCCAGATCTCATATCCAATTCCCATTTCAAATTCTAAAATCCAGAATTCAAATTTAAAGTCTCAACTCTATTTGGGATCCAAACCTTTGATTCAAATTCCATTTTGAACTCTAAACTTCAAAACAAATTCTATCTCCAAATCTGAATTCCATTCCAAGTTTACTTTGAATCCAAAAACCAATTCTATTCCTTAATTCTATTTTGATTTCTCAAATCTGATTTTAATTTCAAAACTTTACAATTGAAATCTAAAATTACATTCCAAATTTCATCTTTGTTCTGATTCAAAGTCCATTTATGACTTTGAAATTTCCTTTCTTCTCCTTTTATCTCAAAACTTCAAAATCATCTCTTTCAAAGTTCAGATTTATTTTCCCAAACTCTGATTATTCTAAAAACTTAGAACTTTAAATCTCAAATTCTAAGTTAGAAACCATTTCTTCACTCTATCATCAGATTCATCTTAGAAACACTTGGAAGATTTCAAATCATTTTTAAAAAGAGCATATATCTTTGCATTTGCACAAGCATGATTCTTTGTGCATTTAGACTTAGAATAAATTCTTAGATAATTTCTTAGCAAAGCAAAAGGCATGAATTCGACCCTTGGTTCGATTACCCCTGGTGAAGGCGCCAGGAACGGTCGAACCTTGTACCGACGAGCGGATCCCGTCTCCCAGTTTTTCCGCAAATATTTCAAAACGGAGGCGAGTTATTTTCTAAATATTTTCAAAATTAAGGTCAAGTGAGACCCTGCAAAAGAATTCATCTTCTCTTCTTTTCTTTTCTTTTTTCTTTTCTCTTTCTTTCTGCCTTTCATTTTCTCCCTTCAAAATGAGGAAATAGAGGTTGAAAAGGAAAAGAGAAGGAAGAGAGAGAATATTACGAGAGGAAAATTTTTGCGATGATCACACCTTGCTGCCAAAAGAGGGACGTAGTCAATGCGAGCAAATGACTCACGTTTACTAGGAATTCCTCGTTGGAGACCAACAATTGTAAAGATCTGTTCCCATTACGATGTAGCTTCCAAAGATTTCTCGAGCCTGTCGACCAAGGGTATAGGCTCGCGCACAAAGGGCAGGGGGCCATCGGCCCCTGCTGGCAAACGAAAAGGCAGTGGCCGATGGCCTCTTCTGGCAAACAAAAAGGCATGCAAAAAGGGGCAGGGAGGACGGGCTCGACTCCTCCCCTGCCGTAGCAGAGAGCAGGGAGTAGGGCTCGGCCCCTTCCCTGTCGTACGGAAGCAGGGAGGAAGGGCTCGGCCCCTCCCCTGCCGTACGAAAGTTGGGAGGAGGCTCAGCCCCCCTCCCTCGCAAAAAGGGGGTCGCAGGAAGGTGGCTCATCCCTCCCCTCCCTGCGTAACGGAGAAACAAGGGGGAAGGAATGAGAGAGAGAGAGAGAAAGAGGAGAAGAAGAAGAACGTACCTGGGGAGGCTGTCGAAGAGAAGCCCACCGGAGTACGCGTGTCGCTGATGGTCGCGGGTCACCTGTGTTGGCGACAGTGGACGAGCGAGTGAGAGAGAGTCGGGAAGAGACGATAGGGCGAGAGGCGGTGAGGGGGGTTTTGTAACCCCCCTACCGCCTGCCTCGCTGTCTTTAATGACAGCGAGAGGCGGTGGTTCGGGTCGGGTCGGGTCCGGATCCGGCCCGAATCAAAACAAATTTTTTTTTTCAGCGTTTTACAAGTACAAGCCAAAATGAACTTTTTGTACAAAAGCAAAGAACAATGGCACAGACAACATATAAGCAAGAATGATAGATGCCCAAATATGAAGAGAAGATCAAGTTTTCATTGATTTGAGAATAAGATATTTACAAGACCGACAAAAAGATTGGGACTGTGTTGTCCCTACAAGATTAACTGAGAAACAAGAACAGAAAGCAGAAAAACTAAGGCATCATCTTCCTCATTTGGTCACTCTGACAAATATTGTTCCTTTGCTGGAGGCTTGGTCGGTGAACCCCAACCTTGAACTGGGTGAATGTCAAGTAGGAATTATCAGCTCCAATATACCATCTTCATTCTTTCCCATGCCTCGGAATGGCTGGTACCCATGCTTTATCAGCAGATCAAATCCCTTTTTTAGCCTTGGAAAACTGAGGGAATAAGAGATGATCTTTGAAGGAAGTGTAGTTGATATGTCCTCCTAGCTTAAAGAAATGAAGTCCTTGCCATTGGACCATGGCTGCAACATTTTTCTCTGTCTGAATATCTTTCAGCTTTAGCATCTCTAAACTTTCATTGAGGTTGATCTCATCACTTTCTCGGATGCTTGGAATGTCTGTTGTAAATGTTGGGCGGGGGATCATTGTGAACACCCCAATTTTTTCAAAATTTTGTAAATATTCCTTTTTTGCCCCTAACTCCATTTTTTTGAGTAATTGAGTCACTTTTAAATCTAAATTCTATTTTATTTCTCAAATTTTACTGAAATTAAATTTATTTTACATATCTGACTCAATTTTGGATCCGGATCCAGATAAAAGATTCAAATCTGAGCTTCATTGTCCAATTTTTAAACCAAATTCTTAAAATTACCAAAATAACTTTTGAAAAGCTCAAACAAGTTCATCCGGTATCCGTTTGGATCCATCACATTATATTCCTCAATTTGAGGTTCAAAACTCGAATATCTTCCCAAAAACTGGATCCAAACCCATCTTCTGAAGAAATTTTCCAAAAATAAACTCAAATTCTCAGTAAAGCCTTCTTTGGTAAATATTTGTAAAGTTTTGTAAATAGTTTAGAAATCCCATAGTTTTAGAGTTTTGTTTTCAAAAAATACAAAAAATATAGAAAATAAAGAAAAGAACAAAAAAAGAAAAAAATATAAAAAAAAAAAGTTTTTGAAAACCTCCTTTTTTAAAACATCTTCTAAAACCATTTTTTTGAAAGAACTTTTAAAAAGGGGAGCTCTTTTGAAAATCTTTAAAAAACAAAAGTTTGTCTTTTTATAAAAAGCTTTTAACGAAAATCTTAGGGTTTTAGAAACCCTCATTTCTCGCCTTCTCCCTTTGAAGGACCTTCCAGAACCCTTCTCTCTCTCTCTCCTCCATTGCCGATCATCTCCCCTTTCGTTTCCACCTTCAATCGCCAACCACCCTTGGATTCTCCTCCGCTCATCTCCAATGGCCCTTATTCCCAAATCCTCCTTTTTCCCTTTAAAGGAATCACACATGGGAACCCAAAACACACCGCTTTTCACCTCCCCATGCTCGAGACTTCCCTTCTTCTCCTCCACGGATCCGCTCTCACCTCACCATTTTCTGCCTCTTTCTTCTTCACCTCTTCTTCATTTCACCCCTCCACCCTCTTATGTCATCCTATTCTCCTTATCCTCTACTTCCCCTTCTTATTTCTCCGATTTGCCTTCAATCAACGAAAAGGATTAATCAACCCCCTGCAGCAATCAGTTCAGGTGAAGAAATTTCACCTCTTGCAGCGAGCAAAATCCAGAGGAAGCACCACCCGATTGGTCGAACTGTGAGTAAATTTCTTTACTCCTTCCTTTTCATTTTCCTATTTTCTCTGTCGTTATCAGATTTTCTCCTCATTTCCTCTTGGTTTTGTCAAAGTTTTGAAATGTCCTCCATTAGTTAAGTTGCAAGCCTCGTACATAGCACCGACTTGCATATAGCAGCTTCAGTTGTGTTTGGCAATAACAACGGAACATATTGGCTCGGACATTCGTTTCTCCTTTTTTTTTTCTCTCTTGCTATTTACCTCTGAATCTTTCTAATTTTCACAAGTTTTGAATATTCGTTTACATTTGATTTTCAGCTTTTACGATTAGTCATCCGATACGCATTATTTCTTGTTTATAGTTTCGGACCCCTTAATGTTAATTCTGACTCTTATTCTGCATTTTAGTTTTTTTAGTTTATATTTTTCCTTTTCTTCTTTTTTTATTAGCACTGGATCCCCATTCTGTGTTATATCACAGCTTCTTTTATCTTCAGATTTATTTTGTTTTCACTAAATTTCATATGATGCTTTCTGCTTATATTCATCGGATGCCATTAGTTAATCATTTCTTATTTTTTTGCCTTGTATCTCTCGGTTGCCTATATATTTCATGATGTATTTCTGTAATTTGTTTCTGCGATTTCTGAAAATATATACCTAATTCACAAGTTGAAGCCATCAATCCCTTCTACGGTGGGTACCTTCCTGAGATTATGCTTCCACAAAATGGCAGTTCAAAGGGATGATCCCTCTCAGCGATCTATGTTCCCTGGAGTGATAACCCTGCAATTTCCTTATAAATTCATACTTATGCTCTGTTATGACAAAAATATGTAATCTCATCCTTTGATCACGTTGCACACCTTACATAATAATTACTTTTGTTATGTCTTGTATCTCAGGTCATATTTTCATTCAACATTTTCTGGTGGATCAATTACTACAACTTTCTATCTTTTAAATAAATGCTTGTTGTTTGAGCCTGATTGATTGCAGGAAACGCTGAGCAATCAAAATCTCGATCTGATCGACATCGTCCCCATTTTCTAATGATAGAGTCCTGCTGTTGTTTGAAATTTCAATCGATGTTGCTGCTGTTTATTAATATTTGAAATCAATTTGGTGTTTCTGATCAACAATCAGAATAGTAAAAAAATAAAAAGAAAACTCTGAAGTTGTTACCATTTTATGATGGAGGATGTCTGTTGTCTGATTTCTGATGAATTATGCCTGAGCTAATTACTGCATTTTCTGGTGAATTGATTATCGCATCCTCCGGCGAGAGCTGAGTCCGAAATTGCTTATAGCTGATTTTCAACAGCCAACTGATGCGATTTCCAGCAAGATAGGGTGCTTGTAATTTGAGAGTTTAAAAGTTCACTGCGACTTGGCAACAGGGCCAGATCTGGATGCTTGAAATCTATTATGATTCTCATTGCATTTTTTTTACTGTTCTTAACTATTGATTTTTCAGAATTGATTTTGTTGAGTTTTATTGCAATTCTTATTAATTGCAACTGTCAAGTTAACTGAGTTTCTCTACCGTATGTTAATTGCAATTTCTATCATTTGTTTTGCAGAAGTTTCCTTATAATTCTAACTGAAATTTATTGAGTCTCATTGGATTTTCACTAAGTTCTGATGAGTTTAGGAGGTCGATGATCTTCAAGTATGGTGGAAATTGAGACGAACAGGATTCAATCAGGTCTGTGTCACCTGTTGTGATGATATTCCTACAGCCTCTAAGATTGCACATCAGTGGGTGACTTTGCCTTGATTGAAGAGATCAGTTTGTAGCAATGTTTAATAGTACCCTCTCCATCATCCACCAATAGCTGCCATCATGACATCCTTTCCTGCATTATAATTCATAATTTCTGGGCATTCTAACACATATTTCTAGTAAGTTTCTTTTGCCTGCATATCATCCAATCGTGGTGGCTGTTAAAATTTCTATATGATTACTATAGAATCTCCATTCAGTCCTCTGATATACTCTTACGGCTCTTCATTCAAATACCATGTCATTACACATTTCAGTTCATTTGACCTTTTCAATGCATAATGCCATGCTTTTTCCTTTTTAATGGGTCTGGTCTCTCTTTCAATCAGAGTTCGTTATTTTTGACAAAGTATAAGGCTGGCGTGCTTGGTCTGCCTTCTCTTGAGATATCTGCATGAGCTCTAGAGGTGTGTAAACTACAGAAGGAGCGGCGAGAAGGTCCCTTTTTCAGATCTGAAGGGCAGAGTTTAAGGAATATAAATCAATAAGCATCTATGCTACAACAGGAGGATGGTCTGAGGTACCAAAAATAAAGATGATCTTTCATCCAAAAGACATGAGGGATTAGATGGAGTCAATCTCAAATTGTTTTCCTGCTATAAGCTCACGCAGGGGGTTGGAGTTAGAATATAGGAAATTTTCCCACAATTTGTAATGATATCCTACTGGTCACTTATATATCAGTGTGCACTCATTCATTTTATTAAATCATGTAGCATGTCTTATACATCTCAAAAGGGTCATACATTACTTCCATTTTCTGGTACGTTATCCATCAAGTAGTAATCTAGCATCACATTGCTATTACTTAAATGTTCCTCTTATATGACAAAAGCCATTACTCGTGAACCACGAATTTCTGTACAGAGGTGATTTAAGATCTTTTGCTTTCGGTTGTTCGTTATTGATAATATTATCTTTTGTAGGAATCGGTTTGCTGTTGCAGGAATCATGAAGATCATTTCATTGTTGTGGGAGTACTTTTTTTTTTACTCACTGGAATATTGTATTAACATACCATCAGCATTTGGTTACTGTTATTTGTTATATCTCTAATGGTTGATGTATTGGTAGGGATGTCACGGGATATACTAAGCTTCGGGAAGCAAGTTGCAACATCGGGGTGATGATTCTGATGAAACAACAAAAAACAGACCATTAACTCTGGTTGGCTGTGGGGCATATCATTAAGAAAGAGGAGCTGAACCATCAGACCTGTTTGTTTCAGGAATTGAACCCAGCAATTACAGGCACAATCGCTGATTCAGGGTCTTCATCATTTGGCAGCAAGCACCTGAAGGGTCTGGCATTTCTTCGCAACTATTCCAATAGAGCAAGAGATCTCATCGACCATGAATTGGTAGATTGGACATGAAATGGTTCTCTAAATCTTAAATAGTTCATATACTATGTATTGTTACCCAGAGAAATTCTTTTAAACAGGTAAGAATGCATGCTTTATTATCTGTATGGTTAAGCATTCTTACATTCCTTTCTAATTTGTGTTTAATTGAACATCCACCATGAGTTTTAAGTGGTGAGCTGGTGCTTGAACATGGGTAGCTCTCATTGCTTATGAGATGATACAGACTGTTGACGTTAGTGAGTCAAGTTTTTCTTTCGCTGTCATCAATGACTCATCATGTTTAGTATATAAAAATGACTATGTATACACCTTTCTCCTCTTTCAATATATTGTTAACATATACACACTTGTGTATTAGCATTATGGGAGTTAGCAGTCTATATCATTAGTCTGTTAGGTCAAATGTGTTAGATAATGGATGGATGTTAGCAACGAAGATCGGATGAGTCGTATTACATGTGCATTAACAGTTCATGAGAATTAGCTCGATGATCAACATATATCACGCATTTGGATCAGGATATCATACGGTTAGCCTATGTTAGCAGTACGTTAGGCAGGGAAGGTGCATATAGTTAACATTAGGGTAATATAGTGTGCCAAGTAGTGCATTATAGTCATTGTCTTACCTTTAAGCCTTATATCTGAGTTTTGCAAACCAAGATTAACTGAGTATTGTTGTGTCTTTCTTACTAAGGGATTTTTTTTTTTGTAATTACCTTTTCGATTGCTGATCCTCATGATAATATATTTTATTGTTCCTTGATGTTTTCTTAATGTTTCCTTGCCAAACATGTGTAATAACAATTTCAACATCTTATAGCATATATCAACATCAGTTTTTAACCTGCATTTATTCCTTTTGCATTCATTGAGCATTGTCACATGCATAATAACATACATTATTATTTTCACTAGTTTGATACACCACATGTATATATGTATTAACATCCATTTCCTCGTAGATGTTTAGGTATCATCACGTACATTCTAGTCTTAATGGGACTCAAAAGTTTCTCCTTATACCTCATATTTTGCTAACCTTGTTTCACAAGAATATATTAAAACATTGCCTTCATTCAAATTCAAAGAGGTAATAGTTAGATATTAATGAAAATTTATCTTTTCAAGCATGGATTAGAATGTATGAGCATGTAAATATCATAAATTGCCTATTTCATCTCATTTTATCTTTTATTTTAAAATTCACTAATGGTGAAACATGAATGGCACGTGCACCATTCTACTAAAAGGTGATTAAATCTTAAGTTGATGATTCACATCAATGGCCATAGTCAGGATGTGAACAAAACTTAGGATTTTCATCTTTTATGGAATAACATTGGATCCACACTGGATCCTCTTCAAAAATCATCATATTTTTTTCAAATATTTTCATCTTTTATTAGAGTTTAATTTAAAATTGGCTCAAAATGTATATCAATGGCCATAGTCAGGATATATTGAGAGTTAATTTCATATTAAACTCTATAAAAGCACCAACATATATTTTATTCTTCACCTGAATTCAAACATGATTGTTATATAATATATTCACTGACCATAGTCAGGGATATATTATATCTTCAATCTTATTTTCATTCACTTAAAGAATGAAATATGATTTTTAAAATCCAATTTTATATTCTTTTGAATTCATTCATCATTTAGGATAGAATTGCATCATATTTTCAAAATTCTTTTTCAAAATCCAAGTGATTTCCTTCAAATATCTTCTTCACTTCTCAAATCAAATCTTCAACTCTTGTAAATTCAAATACCATCTTCAGATTCTAACTTTAAATTTGAAGCCCAATTTTGACTTTGAAATTCATTTGTATATCCAAAATTCAAATTCTAAATCAAATCCAATTTCAAAGTTCAAATTTAAAACCTTGAAATTTCTTATTCATCTTCTGATTTCATGACTCAAGCTCTAAATCAAGTCCATCCTTTATTTTCTATCGAGTCTTGATCCTCAAATCAAAGTTTTGAGATTGATTCTGAATCTCAAAAAGCTTTAAATTCAATTTGGGTTTTCAAAAACCCAGATCCATCTTCAAAAGTCCCATATTGAACTTTCAAAATCCAAATTCCAAAATTAGAATCTAACTCCATTTTTTCTAGATTTCCAAGTCCAATATTCACATTGGATCTGAGACTTCAAATCCAAAATTCATCTTGGATCTCAGATTTCAGATCCAAATTCCATTCCAAATTTCGGATCCAATTCCATCTTGGATCTCAGATTTCAGATTCAAATTCCATTTTAGGATTCAGACTGTGGATTCAAATTCTATCCTGATTTCCGGATTTCAAATCCGATTCCATTTTCATATCCCCTCTAGATCTCTTAAAACCAATTCTAGTTTTTTTAAACTCAAATTTGGATTTCTCAAATCCCATTCTAAATTCAAAATTCAAATCTGGAATTTAATTCCACTTCAAATATTCATTTCCTCTCCTAAATCCAGATTCAAAGTCCAATTTCTGACTTTGAAACTTCCTTTCTTTTCCTTTTATCTCAAAACCTCAAATCATTCTTTTTCAAAGTCTAGATTTATTCTCCCAAACTCTGATCATTTCAAAGACTTAGAACTTCAAGATATCTTTCTTGATCTATCTCAAGTTCTAAGCTAGATTCAACCATTTCTTCACTCCATTATCAGATTCATCTCAGAAACACTTGGAGATTTCAAAATCATTTTTCAAAAAAAGAGCCTACATCCTTGCATTGCACAAGCATGATTCTTCGTGCATTTAGATTTAGGATAAATTCTTAGATGATATTTTAGCAAAGCAAAGAGGCATAAATTCGATCCTTGGTTCGATTACCTCTGGTAAAGGCGCCAGGAACGGTCGAACCTCGTACCGACGAGCGAATCCCGTCTCTTATTTTCCCGTAAATATTTTTCAAAAACGAAGGCGAGTAATTTTCTAAATATTTTTCAAATCAAGGTCAAGTAAGACCCCGCAAAAGAGTTCATCTTTCTCTTCTTTTCTCTTCTCTCTTCTTTTCCTGTCTTTTATTTCTCCCTTCAAAAAGGAGAGATAAAGGTCAGAAAGGAAAAGAGAAGGAAGAGAGAGAAATACCAAGAGAGGAAAATTTTTGCGATGATCATAATCATAGGCTGTGGCAGCCTCTCTTTGGGATCTTTTCCCAGAATGGTGGTGATCATCCCTCCCTTGGACCATTTGCATTGGTGGAGGGTCGATGGAACAACATTGGCATTGTGGATCCATGTTCTTCCCAACAAAAGATTATAGGTTGGCGGCACATTGACGACATGGAATAAAACTGTATGCACTCAGTAGTTAATGAAAATTTCTAGAAAGATCTTTCCCTTGGCAGTCTGCCCATGGTTATCAAAGCCATAAATTGTAATCGGATCAGAGACGTATTCTTCCTCTTTCAATCCCAAGGCTTTCGCTGTCATCTCTGGGCAGATATTGAGGCTGCTGCCTCCTTCAACGAGCACATGTGGGACAGTCATGCCCTTGTTTCTTACCACAATATACAATGCATTGTTATGGAAAGAATGAGGTTTTAGCAAGTCCTCATCAAAAAAGGTGATAGGCGCATTGGTCATCGCCTGATTCACTATCTGTGCCATATCTTCTGGCGTGGTGCCTGGCTTTACCTTGATCTTTCTTAATAGATCATCTAACACCTCTTGATGCTTTGGAGAATCATGAGTCAGCTCCAAGATTGAGACATTGGAGAGTGTTGTGATTGGCTTTTTCAGTAGATTAGCTCGCTCTTCAGCTGCCTTAGAGGTTTCTGCTTCTTCTGCAGGGATTTGCTTTTTGATGAATTTCTTGGGAAATCTAGAGACCCTTTTGTCTTTAGCTGATGAATTCCTCTGACTCAGGATGGAGATGATGTTCATCTTTTTGGGCGCGGACTGGTCTTGATGCAGGACCATGACATGATGTTGGATACTTATGTCCTTATTGGAGCATGGACATATATGGCTTTGTGGAAAAAATGAGCATTCTGAGATGGTTGCTACAGAATGATTTGGGAATGGAGCTGATAGGATTTCCATTTTTCCTTCCTCTTCATCTTCTATGAGGATGTTCTTGTCAATACAATCTTGGATCAAGTGCTTAAGGACAAAGCAATATTTGGTATCATGCCCCATTGCCCTGTGGAACTTGCAGCACTGCTCTTTGAATCTTCCCATGATTACTGGAGGATCTGCGATTTTAGGGAGCTTAACCATCCCTTGGGACAACAGATATTCTAGGAGATCCTCTTTTTGTTGGGAACCGCTTGTAAGAGGCTTGTCACTGTTCTTGAAGAACTTTTCTTTCTGTCCTCTGCTCTGATCAGGCTTTGTGCCACTGTTACTGTTGTTCTTGCTGCCACTGCCATGAATGTTACCTGGGGTATCGGCTGAGCAAGCGACATGTGCCTTTTTCTTTAGATCTTGAGCATTCTTGACCAGAGTAATGCCCTCATACACCCCATTTTTCATTCCCATTTCGAGCCATTCTGCTCGTTCTGTCAGCTAAATGAATATCTTAGACGAGTATGTGGAGATGAGACTTCTTAATGGCTGTGAGAAGTTGTTGATGATAATTTTGAGGGCATGTTCCTCAAAGATGGGATTCCTTATTTTGTTGCAAATACTTCTCCATTTACGGATGAAATCTCTGGCTTTCTCATTGCCTTCTTGCTTGAGGTTGTACAAATGATTGAGCGTGGGCAGAGCTTCTGTGTTGAACAGAAACCGCTCAATGAACATGTTAACAACCTTATCGAAATCTCACAATTCAATGGGGTTGATATGCTCTACATACCACTTGGCAGCTATGCCTTCCAAACTGCGGGAAAAGCATAGGAAAAGAGCACGGTTATCTTCGCTGAACCTGGCGCATTCTGCGAAAAACATTGCAAGATGGGCCTTGGGATCACCGAATTCATCAAACTTAATAAACTTCCTGGGGAGGTTCTCTAGATTTTTATCCCCTTCCAATCCGAGGTAGAAGTCTTGCCCGGTATATAATTTCTTTCCTTTGTCTCGGATTTGCAGATCCTTGACTATCTTGGTCAGCGCTTGGATTGGATCTTCTACAGGGGGCCCGTATTTAGGTCTGCTCACTGATACAGGTTCTTCAATTGCCCTCCTGGACTGTCGCAGGTGCTTTGGGATAAACATTTGTTGCGCTTCTTCTTCAGCATCCTCTTCTGCTGATTCTGAGTCTTCAGAGGTGCTGTCACGCTGGATTTTTTGTTTATTGATCCTGACATGCTTTTTTATGGGCTTTCTCTTGATTTTGCTTTTAGATGCTGCCTTCTTCGGACCAGCACCAGCCTGCTCAGACATCATCTTTGACATTATTTTCTGAAACACTTTGTACATGGCCAGATCAACATCATCTTCCCCCTCTGAGCCATGTCCTCTGGACAATCTGGGAGAGTTCCTTTCCTCTTTCTCGCTGTCACTGTGTTGTTGAACAGTTTGCTTGTCAGTTCTTGTCTGAACCATTTTTGAGATGCCAAAGTTTTCCTGTAGAATAAGGGAATGGTTTAGAGTGCGGAGGAAATTCTTTTTGAAAATTTTCTGAGAAAAGCAGAAATGGAGGGTTTGGTAGACAATTTTAAAGGTTATTCCATTACCCGGGATTGGGTCATCACAAGACTTGTGATAATTGTGTCACCATTTTCATGATGATGAAAAAAAAATGTGCCTTGTTACCTAGGCGGGGTCGTCAACCATGATAATAGACTTTGAAGAAGAATACGAGGAATATCCCATTACCAGGGATAAGGTCGTCACAAGAATTGTGACCATTCGTAAAACAAAAGAATAAGAATTTGGCCCAAACAACTTTTCAAAAAGAGTAAAAAGTAAATTTTATTGATAATAGATTCAGAGACAAAAAGAAAGTGGACAGACAGTTTTCCACCATTCTTGATATTCAGTAGATATATTTGATCTAAGAAATACAGATAAAGAAATGAAGGAATCCCAAGTATATTTGGTTACATGGTATGCCCCAGACCACTGATTTGACTGCAGATTGAATTATGGCATGTTACCCGTCGGGAAGCGAATGTTGGCACGAACCTGCCGCTGCGAAAACTGTCTGAGACATTTTTTTTTTTGAAAGGACTTTCACCAGCATGTCTCTATCCAAATTCTCTTGGTGACCTACCTTCTTAACTCCTGAAATATCATGGGGTGAATCGATTTCAATGAATCACCAACTCATTCATCCGAGAACCATATGGAGATGTTGACAAATCTACGCAAGAAACTACATGCCATATGTGATATGCCACTGAGCTTAAACTATATATGTAAGTGCCAAAATATATGATAAAGATACGTAAAATTGAAGATCAAATCTAACAAGATATAATCTAGGTGTACTGTGTGGATGGCTAACACTAAAATGTACAGGTGTTATAACAAGCAGTGAATCTAGAACTCAGATCATCCTACAAAAAGCAATGTAAATGTAGGTGCATAGTTGAAGTCATCAGACATAAACAAAAATGAAATGAACGGGACATTCTAGCAAGAAGAACGTTATGACTAATTTTATAACCAGATCATCATTGAACAGAGGATGCTGGTGGGGCATCATGAAATGAACAAGATGGAGCGTAAACATCTATAGAGCATAACACTTAGCATGGAGATACAATGCTGGGGTGTAATAAATGAAGATGATGCACATAAAAAAAAATCTATATGGTACAGAAAACAGGCCGTAAACACCATGGATATACACTGTAAGAAGAAGCCTAAATAAGACGCAAAGCAGTCAAGAAAATATTATATACGACAGATGCAAAATGATATGCGAGGATGTATTGATGCAGATAATAATTTGAACAGAAATATATATGTAATGAAGAAAGAAACATAGCAGGAACTGTTGATTTCACATAAACTAATATGATGATTCCAAAATAAAATAAATAAGACCAAGGACAAGACACCATCCCCTTTTCTCCGATTTTACTGGAAACAACCTCATCCTCCTGCTCTTCCCATGATGAATGGAAGATGAGCGAGAAAAGGGAAGAGAGTAAACAATCAGGAGAATGGAAGCAAATGTACATAAGGGGAATACGGCAAGTTAGCCTCATCTAACAGGAAGTGAGATAAAAAACAACAACCGAGATACAAAAAATTAAAACGCCTAAACCAATAACAAAACAAAAACAACAAAAAAAATGTAACCCAAGGAAGGGGGCCGATTTACTATTGCAGTTTTGCAAGTCAGTACTGTTATAAGCAGACCGACTTTGCATACGTTGCTTCAATAAAATAAAAAAAAGAAATCAAAAGAAAATTGCAAGAAGAAAGAAGAGGGAAGAGGCAAATTTACAGGAGGGGCACAGGAGAGAAAGCAATCCTTACCACGTATCACTCTGGATTGAGGGAGGAAGAGGGGTTGAACGCTTGATCAAGAGGAGGGGATTCTGCATGGCGCCGATGGATGCAATCAATCAGAGGGAGATGGGGTGAAAAATCGATCGACGAGAGTGGTGGATCATGGCTGCTGAAGAAAAATGGATGGACAGGTCCAAAAAATGGAGTCCTTCAGGAGGGAACCCTGCGGTTGTTTTTATAGACGATGAAGGAAAGATCGAGAAGGGGAGGTTGGAGCGCGATGGAGGCTTTCAGAGGGAATTCTGTTGGAGATGGACGGATGAAGGAAGATGAGGAAGCGATGGTTGGAGATGGAGAGTCGATCGTGAGAGGGAAATCGTTGGTGATGGAGGGTTGAAGCTGATGAAGATCGAGGGTCGAGTGAGAGGCAAACAATCGAAGGGTGGAGGGCTCGATGGAGGCTTCCAGAGGGAGAGAGCGCGAGAGAAAGAGAGAGAGAGAGAGAGAGAGAGAGAGAGAGAGAGAGAGAGAGAGAGAGAGAGAGATGCGTGAACGGGAGAACGCAGAGGCCGCTAAAATTTTTTCTAATTTTCAAAAAGAGGGTTCTTTCTAAAAGATTTTTCAAAAAGCGTTTTTCACTATGAACGGTTCTTAGGGATTTTTTAAACCGAAATTTTTTCGTACTTTTTTTTCTTCTTTGATTTTTTTTTTCGCTCTTTTTCTTTATATTTTTCTATATAAAAATTCTAGACTTACGAGAGAACAAAGCATCCTAAAATGTTTTTATAAAACTTGAAAATATTTACAAAAGAAGGGTTTTTCGAGAATTCAAGGTTATTCTTTTGAAAAATTCTTGTGAAAACAGGTTTGGATCCGGAATTTGAGGTGATATTTGAGTTTTGGACCTCGAATCAAGAAATATAAGACAGTGGATCCAAACGGATACCGGATGAGCTGTTTGAGCCATTCAGAAAGTATTTTTGATATTTTTATAATTTTGATTTGAAAATTGAATAACGAGGCTCAGATTTAGATTTTAAACACTGGGTCTGGATCCAACATCGAGTTAGATATATAAAAAATGGAGCTTATTTCTGAAAATCTGAAGAATAACTAAAATTTGGATTGAAATTGCTTCGATTTTTCTCAGAAGATGGGGCCAGAGGCAAAAGGGGAATATTTATAAAATTTTGAAAAAATTGGGGTGTTTACAAGGAGCTGTGGAAGATGTGCTGCAGAAGACATGTGAAGTGTACGTATTCTGCTGCAAGTGCAGTGGTGGTGATGACAATAAGCTACCATGAAGGGTGTCGTAGGTGAAGATGGCAGCATGCTTGTGCAGTGAGAAGGGCAGATAGCAGTGTTGAAGGGTGCCAAGGTGTTATGTAGCAGTGAGGGTGTAGAAAATGGTGAATGAGGTGGGTGCTATGGCATGGTGAAAGTGCAGCAGGTGTAAAGGGGAGAGTGCTGTAGCAGAAAATGGTGATGAAGAGGGGTGAAGGGTGTAGTATAAACATTGTTGTGCAGCAAGCAAGTGGCAAAAATATTGCTGCTCTAGGTGATATTACAGTGGAGGCGATAAGCAGTTAAGGTGGTTTACAATAGCACAAGTGAAGGTGTTATGGATATGTTGGAGGTTGCAACAGGGCAAGTGTAGGTGGCTGCATGTGTGCTGCAATGTTGTGCACAAGGGACATTGGTGCAACAACATGTATGTAGATGTTGGAGGTGTGGTGGGGTTGTTGATAGTGCTGAAAATGCAAACTGAAGGTAGTGCCTAGGTGTAGAGGTGACATGCTGAGAATGATAGGTGTTGCGATAGTGGAATGTGGTTGTAAGTGTTGTGCACAAAGGATATGCAATGTGAGCGTGGATGCAGGAGTGGGTGCGAGTTGCAGGGGATGGAAATGGTAAGTGCAACAGTATAATGGAGGTGTGGTGTGGTAAGTACAGCAGTGGCAGGTATGGTGCATGTAAGAATATTGTGAATATAGGTGCTAATAGGTGTAGAAGATGGTGACTGCATGTGGGGAAGATGAAGTGCTGAAGCATGTTGTTGATACAACTTACAACAGGTAAGTGTAGGGGATATATCAGCGATATAGTAGTGATGGTGCACAGAAGTAGCAGGGCAGTCGTTGTAAGGTGTGAAGGAGATGATGCTGGAGAAGGTTAGTGATGGGATGAAAGCAGCAGGTGATAGTGGTAATGTACAGGTGGTGTGTGCAACACATTGGGGTATGAGATGTGTTGCTGCAGGCAGGGGATATGAACATGTTGAAGGCGCAGCAGGGTGTGCTGCAAGTGGTGAAATGGGAAATGGTTGTGCATTTGTGAAGGAAGTGAAGGTAGGCTATGGGATTAATGTAATAGAAGTGTGAAGATACAGGTGAAACTGAATGTGTTGGGTACAGGGGAGGAGGTGTTATAGCAGTGCATGATATGATATTGTATAGATAACTAGATGTTGGTAGTGTGTAAGAGAGTGGGTGCTATGACTCAATGTCACAATAACTGAAATGCCTCAAGATAGTGTTGTGAAAGAGGTCCCTGCATGTGCAGGTAGTGTACAGGTAGTTGAAGGAGTTGGGAATTAGTGTAGTGCATGGAGATAATGTGCATTATAAGGTGTAAATGTAAAGCCCGTGAAAAAAAAAAACGTGTCGGACACGTGTCAAACACGTGCCCTGCACGTGTCGGACACGTGTCAAACACGTGCCCTGCACGTGTCAGACATGTGTCACGGTCGGTCTGTCGTGTCAGACCCGGATCCGAGCTGGACCCGAGCCCGAACTCGGACCCGGCTCCTTGATTGTTCGAGAAGCCTGTGACTTTAAGTCACAGGCGTCCCGGGCGAGGGGCAGAACCCCTCGCCCCTTCTCTCTCTCATCTGCTCCGCCCTCCTCACGCTGCCGCCACCGGCGATCAGAGATGCCGGCGAGTGTTTCTGTCCGACCGCCTCCCCCTTGCTGTCTCCTATGTCGCGGAATGCCGACAACTCGCTGTCGGCCACCCTTCCTTCCTCGTTGTCTTCCCTTCAGTCGCCGGCGACTCGCAGCCAGCATCTCCAGCCGCCAGCGACCCGAGCAGCTGTCGATCGTGCCCCCGAGCTTCGCTCCAGGACTCCCCCTATCTGTTGTCGACTGCGCCGACCACCGACGACCTCTTAGCTCCGGCCTCCTGACGCTGGCACCCGAGAACCTCCTTTCCTTCCTTCGTCCCCTTTTTGCTTGACGAAGGAGGTCTTGGTGCCCTCGATATCCTTGGAGCTTGTGCTGGCGACCTTCCAGCCCCGACGACTCCCCTGCTGCGGCCGTCTTCGGAGGTAAACCCTCCCCTCTCTTTCTCCTTTGTGCAGGATGGATCGACAGGGGGGCTGAGCCCCCTGTCGTCACCGCTTGTTGGTAGGGGGTTAGAACCCCCCCTGCCTCCCTGTTTGATGTTGGTCGACAGGGGACTGAGCCCTCTGTCGTTGACTTTTCATGGCAGGGGGTTCCGCACCCTGTCACTCTTCCCTTGTTCCTCGGTAGGGGGCGGGGTCCCCCTATTTTTGCGATTGTTTCCCGGCAAGGGGCGAGCCCCCCTACACTCTTATCGTTTTCTGGTAAGGGGAGAAGCTCCCCCTGCCCTCTGTTGCTTCTTGGCAGGGGGATCGGCCCCCTGCCTCTTTTGCTTTGTCGGTGGGGGGGGGGGAGGGGCTTTGTCCCCCTGCCGTTTGCTTTGTCGGCAGGGGGCTCCGCTTCCCCCTACCATTCTTGTTGTGCAGGTAGGGGGCTCCGTCCCCCTGCCATTTGCTATGTTGACAGGAGGTTCCTCCCCCCCCCCGTTCCTTTTTGTGTTTGCCTCCAGGGGGCGAGGCCCCCTGCATTTGTTTACTGGCAGGGGGCGAGTCTCCCTACTCCCTTGTTTTTTCTGGTAGGGGGAGAGGCTCCTCCCCTGCCTTATGTTTTTCCTAAGCAGGGGTTGAAGCCCCCTGCACCCTCTGTTGTTCCTCAGCAGGGGGTTCTGCCCCTGCACCCCGGTTGTTCTTCGGCAAGGGGCTTTTCCCCCTTGCCTTGTTCTTGCTGCCGGCAGGCGGCTGCGCCCCTGTCTCATGTTCTGACAGGGGGTGTTTGCCTCTTGCCTTGTTGTGGTAGGTGTGGCAGGGAGTCTCTGCTCCCTCCCCTGCCTTTCTTTGTGCCTGGCAAACAGGGAGCTCCTGCTCCCTGCCTCTGCTACTGTTGCCAAGTAGAGCTGAGACCCCTACCTCTGGCACCCCTGTCTGCAGGATGCAGAGTTCCTGCATCTGCATTCTGCAGGCAGGAGACCTTGTTGCGTTTGCTTCTCATTTCTATTGCGACTTATTCTAACATTCTAAGCTCTCCAAGTTGAACGGTGGATCTAGCTCGCCCTCTATGGCTCGAGTTCTTGCTTGCCTACACTGCATGCGTATGAGGACCCGCAACCCCTTAAGGTAGGGGATTCTTGCGTGAAAGGACAATAAACTGATAAACGCTAAAATAAGAAAGAGGACGATATATGTATATGTATAATATATATATGTGTATGTCTTTACTTTCAAGGACGCGGTTTCACGATCCTTGTCCTCTTTACTTTCTTGCACTTTCCTTTCTGTCGCCGTCGCGCTATATGTGCCTAGGCTTTCCATTTCTGTCTTTACATTCCATGTCTTTTAACTCAAGGACGCGGTTTCGCGATCCTTGTACTCTTTACTTTCCCGCACTTTACTTTCCTGCTGGCCCGCGCTTTGCGCCCTGACATTTACTTTCTTATGTCTGCTTTGTTCTCCAGAATGCAAATCCTGGTCCTCCTTTACGTTCTTGCACTTTACGTTCAGCATTTACTTGTTGCCCCACGCTTTATGCGCTATGGCCTTGCTTCTGCTTTACTTTTCGTGCTTTTCCTTCTTGTGTTGTCGTGCTTGCTCTTGCACTTACCTTTTGTATGTGTTCGTCTTTACCTTGTTGCCGCACTTCGTGCATATGCCTTGCTCATGCATGTATTTTATCTTCGTCGTATGCTTCTTCAATTGCTTACGCTTATCGATCTATCGAGGTGCAACCCCATGCCTCGTGAGTCGTCTTTTACACTTGCGTAGTCAGTATAGGATCTCTTACCTCACGAGTTGCTTACGTAGTTGGCTGCTTGTGCGTTACGATGATCGAGGTATGATCTCATACCTCGTGTGTAGTTCTAGCGTTCTACCATCGCGGTGCAGCTCTGCCCATCGAGTCTTGTCTCTCGATTTGCCATTGTATTAGTTTGTGCACGAGTTTGTCCCTTGTCAGCTTACACTCCTTGAGTGCAGCTTCGAGTGTATGGTGTATATCGTTTCACTTGTTTTACAAGCCACGACACACACTTATGCACTTCGGTTCTCCAAAGACATCGTCTTAGGTGCAAACCTACTTGCAAGGATGTATAGCTTGTAAAGCAGAGATAGCAGCCGAATCTCCCAAATCGATGTATTTGGGATAGGTGTGTTACAACATCAGTTCTCCTATTCGATACGGCTCAGATAGCCTTGTTTAGAATCCTATTCACGAGTAGGGCGGGGATCCTAGCGAGGTACTTGCGCCATCGCTAGATCGGCATTTCCTCGCCTCTGACGTGAGACCTAGTTTCTAGGCTTTCTGGTTCAACCATGATTGTAGCGCCTTCCTTCGTGAAGGTATTGTTGGATCTCTTACGAGAGATCCATGTTCCTCCTCTTGTAGTTGTACCTTTAGTTATGTACGATATGTTTGGACTACGCAGAGCAGAATGAGAGGTCTATAGTAACCTCTAAGCGTGTATTGACACATTAAACTAATCATGTTATATTGATTTCGCCTAATAGGCAAATTGCTTGCGATTGTCTAAAGGACCCGAGCACGATCAGTTGGAACTAGAATGAGTTCACTGTAGGCTTGTGTAAAGCAGAAGTGTTGGGATTTTCTGCGAGAGATCCATACCCCTCTCATCATGGTTGTACTTTTGAATTGGTATGTTGCGTATGTTCTCGTCGCGAAATTTTTCCCCCGTCTTCCCTTCCTTGCGGAAGAGAAAAAGAGAGAAACGCTTTCGCGCTTCAAACTTTGACCGGATTTTGGAAATTGTTTTGAAATACTCGCCTCCGTTTTTGAAAATTGCGGGAAAATCCATGGGATGGGGCTCGACCTGTCGGTACGAGGTTCGACCGTTCCTACCGCCTTTAACAGGGGTAATCGAACCAAGGACCAAAACTATGCTTGACTTAGCGAAATTATCAAAGTTATGTTCTATCCTAAATGCATAGAGAATTCAGGCATGTGCTATGAGATTTTGGAAAATGCCAGTTGGAAAACATGATGTATGCTTAGAAAAACTTTGGAGTTGGAAAGAATCTCTCAGGAAAAAGGTCAATTTCTCAGGAAACTCAGATAAAAAAAGGGGTTTTTGAAAACATGAGAAAGCTTGTAAAGATGTGGAAAAATCAGGAATAGTTGAAAATCTTGGGAAAATGGAAGTGATTCTTGAGAAAAGATGGACTTTTTGAAAAGGGAAGCACTTCTTAGGAAAACTTGGACTTTGAGAGTTTTCTTAGGAAAATGATGGAAGATTTATAGGAAAGCTCATTGGAGAAGGAAATTCAAAACTTGGGAAATTGAAATCCTGGGAATTTTACCCTTGAAATACTTGGAAATCGATTTTGATCTTGGAAAAAGATTGGAAAACTCTTTTGAAGCTCTTAAGAAAATAACATTTTCCAGGGAAAACTATGGGGAAATTGACTTGGGAAAACTGATTTTGAAAGATTCTTAGAGTTTCTTGAGAAATCAATTTCTTGAGAATGAAATTTTCTTAAGAAAATCATAAGAAAACCAATGATTTCATGATGCAAATGATATGAGTGAATGAATGCACTTTGAAAAGATTTTCTAAGAGATTTGTTGGGAAAATGTGCATTAAGTCAAGATAAATCCTTCACATATCCTGACTGTGGCCATGAATATGCTCAGAATTTAGTTGATTTGATGCACATGATTTTGAAAACTTTGGAAATATGATGTGCATTTTAAGATAGCCTAAGAGTGTAGGCTCAATGTGACTAGTAGAAAGATGATGGATCTGGGTCTCGTCCATATTCCGACTAGGGCCGTAAATATGGATCCCACCGAGTCCATCAACTCCCTAAGAGTTGGTGCACGTGCCATTCGTGAACATCCATAGTGCTTTTGAAATAAAATGCATGAATCATATAATCAGGATATTGCATAAAATCAAACTATATGATATGCATCCTAGTCTAAGCAGGAAGTTAAATCTCTTATTCCAAAATTTACATTATTACATCACTAAATAAAGGAAATAAAAGGAATTTGCAGACTTCAGCTCCTTCTTTGGAATGTCCCTGCCAAGCTTGAAATAAAGTTAGCTCAAATATGTGGGTTTTTCCAAGATTTTCCAATAATATTATGAAATTATTGGATTTAATTGGATATAAACCCTATTCTCGTGCTTCCTTGATATTTTGAAATGATGAAAATGCTAGAAATTCAGTGAAAAACAATTTGAAATTCGGAATTGAGGTTAAAATGACCAAAATACCCCTAATTATAAAGTTATACCTTTAAAATCAGGGTTTTTTGAAGGAAAACTTGATAAAATTGAGATTTTGAAGTTCCAAGTGAATCAAATGATGATGAAATGTAGTAAGAGACATGATGACATGCTGCTAAACACATTAGGACTGTAAAATCAGAATTTGGTATTTCGCAATTTATCAAAAATAACGATTTTCGCTTGTTTTTCGCTTGGATCTGGGTCCTGCGGGACCCTATTTTGGTATTATGGATGATCCGAACCTCAAATGGATTCCAAATTGCACCAAATTCGGTATGAAGCATCTAAACACTCTGATAAACAACCTAGAATGCTAAAAATCACGAAATGATATGATTTAAATGCTAAAATTCAAGGAAAGTCCTAAAATGATGGATTTTGCCTATGGATCCGAACCAAATGCAATGCCTAATATGATAATGCAAGATTTACACCATGGAAACTTCTGATATTTTGCAAACTGCTAAAAGACCCGAAATGGAACATTTTTGGTTTTTACAGCCTCGGGATTTGAGCCATGGTGAGTTCAATAACAGGGATTTAGTTCTGACAGAGGTAAAAATCACACTAATCTGATGTAAAATGCTAAAAAAATACAAAACGGCCATGAAAATTTATGAAATTAATCAGAATTATCCACGACACCTACATGAACAACTTTCATGTTTATGACTTTGGCATTTGATCAACGGAAACACAAATAAAAATATAACTATTTCTGCCTAAACTAACAGAACAGACAAATGTAGCAAAACAAAGGGCTGACAAAACAAATCCTAAGCAGGATTCAACACTGTTCTAAAAATTACAGGCTTTCAGATTCAAACAGAGGACATTTTGGACACCACTTTCATTTTTTACAGTTTTGGATTTGGAGCAACACACAAAGATAAACCATAGCCCTAAGTCGATCCAAGATCTCAGAGGCTCAAATTAGGCTCTGACACGTGTCCCGAACTCTCGGATTTTTGTCAGAAATAAAAAAAATCAGAAAACTCTGATAAAATTATATTAAAAACTAGACATTCTCCCGAGTTCAAAACATCTTTCGTATCGAAAATCGAATCTTCCATGAGGAATATCTCGATTTTACAAGTCGGAAAATGATTTTCAAAATGTATCCCGGGTAACAAAACCAGACTTGCCATTTTGAATGTTTACCGCAGTAAACAAATTCAAATGCCTCCGAATTTTTGGCAAAATTTCAGGGACACCTAAGGGCGCATTCCGTGATTTTTTTGGGATTTTTAATAAAAAACAAATGCATGAAATGACGTGTGGACTGACTGACACAAACAGAGACCTACTGAAAATAAGCAGAATTGAAATAAATGCTAAATTAATCCTAATTAATTCATGAAATATGCTAAATGAATGAAATAAAATGCAAATTAAACCTAGCTAACTATATGAATGTTAAAAATCATCAAGGAAGCATAACAAAACATTTTTATATATGTCGTTTTATGAGAATAGCTCAATCCATCCCTCGGATGAGCTCTTTCTTCAAACGACTCCCGATTCGAATTATAGAATCACATCAAGGGGAAAAGAAGTGCACCTTGCTTCGTTACGCAGCGTAGGAGCTCTTGAAAGGAGCAGCTATCACGAGCTTCCTTCGTCCTTCGCTCCGAGCTTCGGATGGTCCACCAAAATCGACCTCTGTTGGAATTGAATTGGCCACAGCACGAGCTCTACTCCATCCTCTTCAATGCACCAAAGGGGGCACGATTTCCAAGGTTCAAAATCTGATTCTAGGAAGGCTATGTCGGATTTTCCAAGTTCACCAGAGCCAAAAAAAAATGATCTCCCTTAGGCTGGGCGTGAACCCTTGTTTTTATAACTTTTCTGAAAAATTTTGAAATTCAAACAGGTTCAATCTGAGCCCTCCATGTGGCGCCATCTCAGTGGGTGCCATCTGAGGGGTTTGAAATTCGAATTTGTCTTCTGCAGGGAGCCCTCAGGTGGCGCCACCTCAAAAGGCTATTTTGATTTTTTTGAGAAAAATAAAAAAATGGAAATTTTGTGGGTGAGACACCTCAGCAGGGGGAATTTTGGAATTTTTCAAAAGTTTGCTTGATTCTTTCTGCAGGGAGCTCCCAGAAGGCGCCACCTCAGAGGGTGCTCTCTTGAAATTTGAAATTCAAACTCACCTTTTGTAGGGAGTCCTCAGGTGGCGCCACCTCATGGTGGGCTACCTTTATTAAAAATAAAATAAAAATAAAAATGGAGCCAAGTGGAGTCCTGGAATGGTGCCACCTCAAAAGGTGATCTGAGGTGTGAAGTTGGAACAGTAGGGGCATGCCATGTGGCGCCACCTCTGGGGAGTTCAAATGTTTGAAATTTTGCTTTTCTGCAGGAAAGGAGGGGCTGACATGTGGCATTTCCTCAGAGTGGCTCCTACGATGCCATGTGGCAGGAGAACATGAAGGGAGGAAGCAAAATGTGCCACCTCATGGGGGGGGGGTTTCTACTTTTTCTGGTGCAGGGAGGTTTGGACATGTGGCGGACAAGTGTCAGCTGTCTGGAGAGGCTTTCTCAAATGGCGCCACCTCAGGGGGGAGTTTGAAATTCAAATGGAGGTTGGCCCTGGAGGAATGGAGGGTGGACATGTGGCGCCACCTCAGGGTGGCTCCTACAATGCCATGTGGCAAGAGGGAGGAAAAGGAGGGAAAGGGACATGTGGCGCCATCTCAGGCCATCTGGAAAAATCAGAGCTCAGGATTTTTGCCACCTAGTGCCTTGTTTGAATTTTGAATGGTTTGCTTTTTCTAAAGAAGGCCAGGAGTGACATGTGTCTCCTACTTTTCTGAAAGAGGTATGGAGAAGACATGTGTCCTCTACTTTTTCTGAAAGAAACAGAGAATGACACGTGGCAGAGGGGAGAGAAGGTGGGCCAAGCCATGTGGCGCCATCTCAGACAGGATGAAAAAGGTAGGAGTTCTTGATTTTCGCCACCTATGGGGATTTTTGAATATTTGAATTCTAGCTTTTCTGAAGAAAGCAGAAAATGACACATGGCACTTGCTTTTTCTGAGGAAATGAGAGCTTGCCATGTGTCCTCTGCAGGAGACATTCCAGATGGCGCCACCTCAGAGGAGACAAGCCTACCTTTTTTTGTAGGAATTTAGGAGTGACACATGTTTCCTACTTTTCTGAAAAAAAATAGGGAGAGGACATGTGTCAGACTACTTTTCTAGAAGGAAGGAGGGGTTGACACGTGTCCCCTGCAGGAGACACACTTCAAGTGGCGCCACCTCAGAGGAGACAAACTCCACTTTTTCTAGACAGGACAACCTATGACACTTGGCATCTTCTGGTAGTCTTTGAAATGACACATGGCGCAGGATGGATACTGACACATGGCAGACATGTGGCGGCTTCTTAAGGTAGCCCCCACACTGACACTTGGCAGAAGAGGGAGGGTGACATGTGGCACCGACTCTAGGTGAACCCTATGCTGACACATGGCATGTAAATGGGAGGAGAGAGAAAAGACAAGTGGCACCAATCCAGGGGACAAGGCTCCTATATTTTTGGGTTTTTCAAAATTCAAATTTTCAAAAGGAAAGCTTGTGTGACACCACCTCAGTGTGGGTCCCACATTGCTTCGTTATTGAAATAAGGATAAAACAACAACTTCTTTTTGGAATTTTCATAAAATCTGGACTAATTGGTAAAACAAGAATTTTTGGAAAGAGTTGGCCCCTGTAGGGCAATTTTGTAAAAGGAAGATATTTGAAATTGTCAAAAGGGCAAAATCTGAGTTGAAATTTATTGAAAATTATCCAGATTGTTTTCCTGAGAAAATATTTTGACATTCAGAGTCCTGGGGGTAAAATGGGAAGAATTGATAATTTTGAAGACCCAGGGTTTTGAAATCAATTTTGAAAAGAGTTGAAATTCTAATCTGGATTGAAAATTTTGAAATCAAGAGTTCTGGACCTCGAAATGACATGATGTGCAGTGCAGTGATTTGAAATGTTCATGCAATGATATGCAATGTCATGTCTTATGAAATGCAATCTTGAATCAAGACTTGGAGATGTCTGTCTCCTGTCAGGAGTAAGATTTTGACTATCTGAGACAAAATAGAGAAATTTTGAGAGTTGCAGATGAAATTTAGACTTTTGCAAGGTCCGGGCTCAGAAAATGACCATTTTGCCCTCCAGCGATTTCAGAGGCTGGATGTTGATGCTTGGTGGAAATGTTGGGGAGGTGAGTGAAAATTTGGGGTGTTTACAGATGCCCCTCTTTGCTACTAAGCCGGCTCATGGCCGAGCTTAGTAGCAAAGAAAAACACACCAAATTTGGGCTATACATAAAAAAAATGCCTCAGTTAGAAGGATCTGACTGAGTGTGAAGAAATTAGCCCGAGGAAGATGGTAGATATGAAACGGAGAATGAAGAGGAAAGATTTGCTCTGTGAGAGCAAAGTTCAGGTTTATGCCCTTGACCTGGATGGGACAAAAATACCTCGCATGGAACGAAGCTCAGGTTTGACCCTTAACCTGATTGGGGATGGAATATCTCATAACATGAGACTCAGGTTTGTACCCTTAACCTGATCGGGCGGAAGATGAAATACCTCTTTGATTGAGGCTCAGGTTTGTACCCTTATCCTGATCGGGCAGAAAATGGAATACCTCTTTGATCGAGGCTCAGGTTTGTACCCTTATCCTGATCGGGCAGAAAATGAAATACCTCATCGACGGAGGCTCAGGTTTGTACCCTTATCCTGATCGGGCGTTGAAATGGAATACCTCATCAAAGGAGGCTCAGGTTTGTACCCTTATCCTGATCGGGCAGAAAATGGAATACCTCTTTGATCGAGGCTCAGGCTTGTACCCTTATCCTGATCGGGCGAAAAATGAAATACCTCTTTGGATGAGGCTCAGGTTTGTACCCTTATCCTGATCGGGTGGAAAATGAATGGAATCCTCGAAGGAAGAGACCATGATGGAACCTTTGGATTTTGCACAATAAATCCAATAGGGTTTTTGCAAAAGGAAGGAAAATGGGGTCCCTAAAGCTTGAAAAGGGATTGGTTTTGGGCGTCTCATTGCTGAGACTAAAATCAGCTTTTGAAATTGCCTTTTGCGGGAAATGATTGGTGGTTCGACCTCGAACCGAAATGGGACTGTCTATGGTGGGACAGTGGGGACACAGGGAAGTGTGCAAATTTGAGAGTTCATGCTCTCAATAAAGGGAAGGAATCAAGTCCTTAGGAGGGATTTAAAATTGGTGTCAGGATGTATCAAAAACGAACATCAAGCTCTCTCTTCACGTCAGGATAGCTAGAAAATATTGTCAAAATGTTGTTAATTCAAAGTTTTTGAAAATGTTGCACATGGCTGCAAAGATATTCTTTTTTTTTTTCTACCCAAAGCATTACCTCCAAATAAGGTTCACTTCGTAGAATCGAGACTTGAAATCCAAATTGCTCGCAATTGACCTTCTTCAAGGAAGTTATCAATTTCCTTGATATGAGCAGGAAAGAGAATTTGATATTATGAAAGCAATTGACGAAAGAATATTGATAATAGAATTTCACAAAGTTAAAGAGGATTCTTGATAAATTTGGCAGTTTGATATCCTGGGAGCTTCTCTCTTGACAATCTTTCTGCACTCTTTTGGCTCTCTGGGTTTTTGCTACATTCTCCTTCATTTTGGAGATGTTCTGACTTTTTCTCTCTTTCTTTTTCCTCTCTTTCTCTCTTTTGGGAAGGATACGTCACAAACTCCTTCAACTTGGAGATGTTTCGATCCTTCTTGGATGATGGGTTTGGAGATCTTTGGGCGATAGCTGAAATTAAATATCTTTTAGGGATTGTCGAGAGGTTCATCGCATCTGCCTTCATCTCGACAGTGCTTTGGACTTTCCCTGGAAGGATCCGTCACAAACTCCGTCATCTTGGAGATGTTTCGAATCTTCTTTGGCCCCGGGGGTCTACTTGCCTAATTCGCCTTCATCTTGACGACAGGTGAGAGATCCCTTTTGCGGATATTTAATTGCAGCTTAGGTGATTCTGAGGAGACAGGGTTTGGGTGAATTCTCTCTTTTCTAGCACTCAGGATATTTCCACTGTCTCATCCTTACAAGAATAGCCTTTAACGATGCGCCATTGACTGCGATCAATATCGATCATCTACGGCTTTTCAATAACCTTGAATCTTCTTTTCTGGCCATATCGAGGATTTATCCTTCATCCTTTTGGTTGGCCAATAGAAAGAATTTGAATTTTGAATCCCTTTTCGCAAAAGCTTCGCTCTTTTGGAAGTGATGCTGAGGGTAAACTGACTAGTGCAATAAAGATTCTGAAATCAGCAAATAATTTGACAAATTGACAAAATTTTCTTGAAATCCTTAGTGAAAGTGAGTATTTGAAATCCGGCTCAACGCATCCGTGACGAAAATTCTCCTCTCTTTTTCCCCAAAAAGAGAGACTCAGGCTTAGCCCTTACCTGAATGGGAAATGGGAAATACTCCTCTCTTCCATAAAGAGGAGGTGTTTGCAAAACGAACTTTCGAAGAGAAATTGAGCTTTCGTCAAAGCTCCCTAATATTAGGCTTCTCTTATGGAAAGGGGGCCGATAATAGTGAGGTCTGAAAATTGGGTCATGAAAGGAACGAGTCCATCACACTCTCCCTGCAAAGAGGGTCTTTCATGACAAAAAATGGCCTAGTATGAAATTGGGGGGTCACAAGAAAAGCGAGTCTCCGTCGAGCCTCTCCCTTTAAAAGGGTTTCTTGTGTGAAATTAGAAATTATTTTGCAAACGGTTCACAAAGACGCGAGTCCCTTCAAACTCTCCCTAAAAAGGGGCTAAGTGAACGAATTGGATAGCATGCGAAAAGAACGAGCTCCCTCGAACTCTCCCTAAAAGGGTCTCTCGCAAGAGAAAATGATTGAAATTGGATATTGAGATTGATTGACCCAAAGGTCGAAATGGAAAATTGGAAAATTGGTTGCTGGAAATTGAATGACCCGAAGGTCGAAATTGGATGACCTGATGGTCGGAATTGAGAATTGATTTGACCACAAAGGTCAAAATTGAGAATTGATTGACCGAAAGGTCGAAATTGAGAAATGAAGGTCAAAGATTGGAAATTGATTGACCCGAAGGTCGAAATTTGGAAATTGATTGACCCGAAGGTCGAAAATTGGAGATTGATTGACCCGAAGGTCGAAAATTGGAAATTGATAGACCCGAAGGTCGAAATTGAGATTGATTGACCCGAAGGTCGAAAATTGGAAATTGAAGGTCGAGAATTGGAAATTGATAGACCCGAAGGTCGAGAATTGGAAATTGATTGACCCGAAGGTCGAAAATTGAGAATTGGAAATTGATAGACCCGAAGGTCGAGAATTGGAAATTGATTGACCCGAAGGTCGAAAATTGGAAATTGATTGACCCGAAGGTCGAAATTGAGATTGGTAATTGAGAATTGAAAATTGGGTGACCCAGAGGTCGAAATTGGAGAATTGCCTGATTTGAAGATTTAAATTGGAATTTGGAGAGCAAAATATCAAATTTGAGCAATTGACAGACCCTGATGATTGAAATGACTTGGATTAATCAAAGGAGAATGATGAGTTCGAGTCAGAGCTCGAATAAAATATAGAGATCACGAGTTGGAACCCGGATCAACAAAAGAAGAGCTCGAATCTGAGCTTGAATGAATAGAGAGATCTCGAGTCGGAACCCGAATCAACAAAAGAGAATGAAGAGCTCGCATCTGAGCTCAAATGAATAGAGAAATCTCGAGTCGGAACCCGGATCAACAAAAGAAAATGAAGAGCTCGAGTCAAGGCTCGAGTAACTAAAGAGATCTCGAGTCGGAACCCGGATCAACAAAAGAAAATGGAAGGCTTGAATCAGAGCTCAAATAAGATGATGAGATCACGAGTCGGAACCCGGATCAACAAAGGAAAATGAAAGACTTGAATTAGAGCTTGGATAAGATAAGGAGATCTCGAGTCGGAACCCGGATCAACAAAAGAAAATGAAGAACTCGAATCAGGGTTCGAGTAAGGTAATGAGATCACGAGTCGGAACCCGGATCAACAAAAGAGAATGACAAGCTCGAAAAGATCTCGAGTCGGAACCCGGATCAACAAAGGAAAATGATTTGTTCGAGTCAAGGTTCGAGTAAAGTAGAGAGATCACGAGTCAGAACCCGGATCAACAAAGGAAAATGAAGAGTTCGAGTCAAGGCTCGAGTAAAGTAGAGAGATCACGAGTCGGAACCCCGATCAACAAAGGAAAATGAAGAGTTCGAGTCAAGGCTCGAGTAAAGTAGAGAGATCACGAGTCGGAACCCGGATCAACAAAGGAAAATGAAGAGTTCGAGTCAAGGCTCGAATAAGTTAGAGAGATCACGAGTCGGAACCCGGATCAACAAAGGAAGATGAAGAGTTCGAGTCAAGGCTCGAATAAAGTAGAGAGATCACGAGTCGGAACCCGGATCAACAAAGGAAGATGAAGAGTTCGAGTCAAGGCTCGAGTAAAGTAGAGAGATCACGAGTCGGAACCCGGATCAACAAAGGAAAATGAAGAAATCGAGTCAAGGCTCGAGTAAAGTAGAGAGATCACGAGTCGGAACCCGGATCAACAAAGGAAAATGAAGAAATCGAGTCAAGGCTCGAATAAAGTAGAGAGATCACGAGTCGGAACCCGGATCAACAAAGGAAAATGATTTGAATAAAAACCCGAGTCGGAACTCGGTTTTCCTAAAAGTTGAAAATGTGCCAGCTTGAATACTGGATTTTGAAATAATACCAGTTCGAGTGCTGGGTTTTGGTTCAGTATTGGCGATGATCTTTGGATCATTAGGAATTGTGATGGGACTGTTTGTTGAAATCCCAATACCGACCGGATTGTTATTAATGCAATTGAATGCAAATGAATATGAGTTGATGCATGAATGCACAAGTGCATGAAATGAGGAATTTGTTTATCCTGCTTGCATATAGAATGCTTGAAAACAAATTTTCAAAAAGATGTCCCAGTGTAATGGGGGAGAGAGAATAATAACAAAACAGAACAACCACAAGAAGAATGTCATAATTAAATGAGAAAAGTTGATGATTTTATTGATGTCTAAAAAAGGATGATGACTTGAAAAAGGAAAACCACTAGGACTATATCGTCCTGACAAAATGAGAAGGCATTGGCATTGGCATTGTCATTCTTCAGAGTGATCTGCGAGAGGCTTGGTCAGGACTGCAACTCGTCCCTCTCTTTCTTCCGGCACCAAAAGCTCTTTATCGATGTAGTCCTGTATAATATTTTTTAGAACGAAGCAACGTTCAGTATCGTGCCCCATTGCCTGATGGAACTCGCAGAAACAATCTTTCCATTTCCCCATGGTGACGGGAGGATCCACAATCCTTGGAAGTTTGATCATATCCTTCGCGAGCAGATATCCAAGAATTTCTTCGATTGGCTCACCTAAAGGAGTAAACTCGCGATCATAACTCCAACCATCACGCTTTATCTTCTTCGGATTGTTGGATTTCTGTTGAATGCTGACTTCTTTGACTTCTTTCTTGGTTAGGGCTACTGGATGTTCTTCTTCTCTGCTTTCAACAAACAGGTTCTTATCAATATAGTCTTGCACAATGTTTTTGAAGACAAAACATCGATCCGTGTCATGCCCTACTGCCCGATGGAATTTGCAAAACTGATTCTTGAACCTTCCCATGATGGTGGGAGGACTTGTGGCCTTTGGGAGCTTCACTAATCCCTTAATCAACATGTATTCAAGGACTTCGTCGAGTGGCTTGTCTATAGGAGTGAAATCTCGATCGCCGCTCCAGTTTCCGTGCTTTGGTTTTCCTTGATTTTTTTCCTTTTGCTGAGGGCTGGATTGAAAAGGTCTATTCTGGATTCTAGAATACTTTTCTTTCAAATCTTTAGACTCTTCTAACTTGCTGCTTTGACTGCCTCTGTTTTTGTTGTTGCTGGGTTTAGAACTGGTTGCCCTGTTGTGGTCTCCAATGATGCTCATAGGGATGGTGATCGATGCCCCTTCTTTAACAGGAACTTTTCCGAAATTGGCTGCAGCTTGCTCGGATAATATCTCAATCATCATTCTTTTGAACAACCGATATATGGCGGGATCAATCTCCTCCTTGATGGTCTGAGCTCCCTCTTTGACAGACTTTATAGAATCCATTTCTCACTCACTGTCTGTAACTAATGTGCTGAAGTAGCACGCACGGTCTTTGATCTTGTCAGAATCACACAACTATGCCAATGCCCTCTGCAAAATAACATGGGATGTTTTAGCATGATGGGAAAAAGAATTTTGAAAGTGACACTCTTGAGGGAAAACAAATGATGGGATCAGGTAATCTTGGAAGGAAATAACAAACAAAATTTTGGACAAAATTTGGAAGATATACCGAAAACAAGGTTCTTGAAGATATGAGCAAAATTTGGAATTTTGAAAATTTGCAGGCAGGATCGGAATAAGGCTGGAAAATCGAGATCCAGTAGAATGGTAGAATGAAAAATCACCCGGAGTTTTGAAAGAAATGGGATATTTGAGAAAATTATCCAGGGTTTGAGAAAAAGACCTTGTGGAAAATAAGGATATTTGGAAAAAGACCTAATGAGTTGAAAAACATTGGGAAATATAAAGAATTGAGAAAATCATACATACAATCACATCCTGCACAAACATTTATGCACATTCAGCACTCCCTAAAAGGCTGACTCTAGATGCATCACTTTGAAAATAGTTGTAGGACCTTAATCCTAACTCTAGGTTCAGATCATCTTTGTCCAATGCAGTTATGCTGATATACTCGAACCGAAATCCGAGGTACGTGGCATAGAGTTTCAACTCCGGTTCTAGGGTAAGGTTTTCCAACATCCTTGAGCGCCTACCGATATACTTCGGAATGTGGCCCGCGGTACGTGGTAGGGGGGTGTTAACCCAAATAGTTGGCCCAGTTGTGGGGCTCTGTCCCGAACTATGGTTCTGGAAGAGAGCCCAGCAACGTGAAGACCGGGTAATGGTAGGTAATGGAGATTTTGAAAAATGATTACATGCAAGAAATAGAGGGCTCTAAATCCTAGAGAGATAGACTTTTGAAAATCTTTGAAGAAGCATACATTGTTTGCATTCAGATCCTAAATTGAGGAGAGTTGTATTTAGACCTAAGTCTATGTGAGCATGAAAATTTTTCCTCAATCTGGTCCTACCAAACCATGCCTAAGCTATATGCAGTCAATGTCAGCTAGGTCAGAATCTAGACTCCTAGGTTCACATGATATTGAAAGTAAAAGAGCTGACATTTTATGAACATAATTTTGATAATTGAACTAAGTCAAGCATAATTTTGATCAGACAAGGACAGGTCCCATCACGGTCGCCAAACCTGTTCTCGTCGCGAAATTTTTCCCCCGTCTTCCCTTCCTTGCGGAAGAGAAAAAGAGAGAAACGCTTTCGCGCTTCAAACTTTGACCGGATTTTGGAAATTGTTTTGAAATACTCGCCTCCGTTTTTGAAAATTGCGGGAAAATCCATGGGATGGGGCTCGACCTGTCGGTACGAGGTTCGACCGTTCCTGCCGCCTTTAACAGGGGTAATCGAACCAAGGACCAAAACTATGCTTGACTTAGCGAAATTATCAAAGTTATGTTCTATCCTAAATGCATAGAGAATTCAGGCATGTGCTATGAGATTTTGGAAAATGCCAGTTGGAAAACATGATGTATGCTTAGAAAAACTTTGGAGTTGGAAAGAATCTCTCAGGAAAAAGGTCAATTTCTCAGGAAACTCAGATAAAAAAAGGGGTTTTTGAAAACATGAGAAAGCTTATAAAGATGTGGAAAAATCAGAAATAGTTGAAAATCTTGGGAAAATGGAAGTGATTCTTGAGAAAAGATGGACTTTTTGAAAAGGAAAGCACTTCTTAGGAAAACTTGGACTTTGAGAGTTTTCTTAGGAAAATGATGGAAGATTTATAGGAAAGCTCATTGGAGAAGGAAATTCAAAACTTGGGAAATTGAAATCCTGGGAATTTTACCCTTGAAATACTTGGAAATCGATTTTGATCTTGGAAAAAGATTGGAAAACTCTTTTGAAGCTCTTAAGAAAATAACATTTTCCAGGGAAAACTATGGGGAAATTGACTTGGGAAAACTGATTTTGAAAGATTCTTAGAGTTTCTTGAGAAATCAATTTCTTGAGAATGAAATTTTCTTAAGAAAATCATAAGAAAACCAATGATTTCATGATGCAAATGATATGAGTGAATGAATGCACTTTGAAAAGATTTTCTAAGAGATTTGTTGGGAAAATGTGCATTAAGTCAAGATAAATCCTTCACATATCCTGACTGTGGCCATGAATATGCTCAGAATTTAGTTGATTTGATGCACATGATTTTGAAAACTTTGGAAATATGATGTGCATTTTAAGATAGCCTAAGAGTGTAGGCTCAATGTGACTAGTAGAAAGATGATGGATCTGGGTCTCGTCCATATTCCGACTAGGGCCGTAAATATGGATCCCACCGAGTCCATCAACTCCCTAAGAGTTGGTGCACGTGCCATTCGTGAACATCCATAGTGCTTTTGAAATAAAATGCATGAATCATATAATCAGGATATTGCATAAAATCAAACTATATGATATGCATCCTAGTCTAAGCAGGAAGTTAAATCTCTTATTCCAAAATTTACATTATTACATCACTAAATAAAGGAAATAAAAGGAATTTGCAGACTTCAGCTCCTTCTTTGGAATGTCCCTGCCAAGCTTGAAATAAAGTTAGCTCAAATATGTGGGTTTTTCCAAGATTTTCCAATAATATTATGAAATTATTGGATTTAATTGGATATAAACCCTATTCTCGTGCTTCCTTGATATTTTGAAATGATGAAAATGCTAGAAATTCAGTGAAAAACAATTTGAAATTCGGAATTGAGGTTAAAATGACCAAAATACCCCTAATTATAAAGTTATACCTTTAAAATCAGGGTTTTTTGAAGGAAAACTTGATAAAATTGAGATTTTGAAGTTCCAAGTGAATCAAATGATGATGAAATGTAGTAAGAGACATGATGACATGCTGCTAAACACATTAGGACTGTAAAATCAGAATTTGGTATTTCGCAATTTATCAAAAATAACGATTTTCGCTTGTTTTTCGCTTGGATCTGGGTCCTACGGGACCCTATTTTGGTATTATGGATGATCCGAACCTCAAAGGGATTCCAAATTGCACCAAATTCGGTATGAAGCATCTAAACACTCTGATAAACAACCTAGAATGCTAAAAATCACGAAATGATATGATTTAAATGCTAAAATTCAAGGAAAGTCCTAAAATGATGGATTTTGCCTATGGATCCGAACCAAATGCAATGCCTAATATGATAATGCAAGATTTACACCATGGAAACTTCTGATATTTTGCAAACTGCTAAAAGACCCGAAATGGAACATTTTTGGTTTTTACAGCCTCGGGATTTGAGCCATGGTGAGTTCAATAACAGGGATTTAGTTCTGACAGAGGTAAAAATCACACTAATCTGATGTAAAATGCTAAAAAAATACAAAACGGCCATGAAAATTTATGAAATTAATCAGAATTATCCACGACACCTACATGAACAACTTTCATGTTTATGACTTTGGCATTTGATCAACGGAAACACAAATAAAAATATAACTATTTCTGCCTAAACTAACAGAACAGACAAATGTAGCAAAACAAAGGGCTGACAAAACAAATCCTAAGCAGGATTCAACACTGTTCTAAAAATTACAGGCTTTCAGATTCAAACAGAGGACATTTTGGACACCACTTTCATTTTTTACAGTTTTGGATTTGGAGCAACACACAAAGATAAACCATAGCCCTAAGTCGATCCAAGATCTCAGAGGCTCAAATTAGGCTCTGACACGTGTCCCGAACTCTCGGATTTTTGTCAGAAATAAAAAAAATCAGAAAACTCTGATAAAATTATATTAAAAACTAGACATTCTCCCGAGTTCAAAACATCTTTCGGATCGAAAATCGGATCTTTCATGAGGAATATCTCGATTTTACAAGTCGGAAAATGATTTTCAAAACGTATCCCGGGTAACAAAATCAGACTTTCCATTTTGAATGTTTACCGCAGTAAACAAATTCAAATGCCTCCGAATTTTTGGCAAAATTTCAGGGACACCTAAGGGCGCATTCCGTGATTTTTTTGGGATTTTTAATAAAAAACAAATGCATGAAATGACGTGTGGACTGACTGACAAAAACAGAGACCTACTGAAAATAAGCAGAATTGAAATAAATGCTAAATTAATCCTAATTAATTCATGAAATATGCTAAATGAATGAAATAAAATGCAAATTAAACCTAGCTAACTATATGAATGTTAAAAATCATCAAGGAAGCATAACAAAACATTTTTATATATGTCGTTTTATGAGAATAGCTCAATCCATCCCTCGGATGAGCTCTTTCTTCAAACGACTCCCGATTCGAATTATAGAATCACATCAAGGGGAAAAGAAGTGCACCTTGCTTCGTTACGCAGCGTAGGAGCTCTTGAAAGGAGCAGCTATCACGAGCTTCCTTCGTCCTTCGCTCCGAGCTTCGGATGGTCCACCAAAATCGACCTCTGTTGGAATTGAATTGGCCACAGCACGAGCTCTACTCCATCCTCTTCAATGCACCAAAGGGGGCACGATTTCCAAGGTTCAAAATCTGATTCTAGGAAGGCTATGTCGGATTTTCCAAGTTCACCAGAGCCAAAAAAAAATGATCTCCCTTAGGCTGGGCGTGAACCCTTGTTTTTATAACTTTTCTGAAAAATTTTGAAATTCAAACAGGTTCAATCTGAGCCCTCCATGTGGCGCCATCTCAGGGGGTGCCATCTGAGGGGTTTGAAATTCGAATTTGTCTTCTGCAGGGAGCCCTCAGGTGGCGCCACCTCAAAAGGCTATTTTGATTTTTTTGAGAAAAATAAAAAAATGGAAATTTTGTGGGTGAGACACCTCAGCAGGGGGAATTTTGGAATTTTTCAAAAGTTTGCTTGATTCTCTCTGCAGGGAGCTCCCAGAAGGCGCCACCTCAGAGGGTGCTCTCTTGGAATTTGAAATTCAAACTCACCTTTTGTAGGGAGTCCTCAGGTGGCGCCACCTCATGGTGGGCTACCTTTATTAAAAATAAAATAAAAATAAAAATGGAGCCAAGTGGAGTCCTGGAATGGTGCCACCTCAAAAGGTGATCTGAGGTGTGAAGTTGGAACAGTAGGGGCATGCCATGTGGCGCCACCTCTGGGGAGTTCAAATGTTTGAAATTTTGCTTTTCTGCAGGAAAGGAGGGGCTGACATGTGGCATTTCCTCAGAGTGGCTCCTACGATGCCATGTGGCAGGAGAACATGAAGGGAGGAAGCAAAATGCGCCACCTCATGGGGGGGGGGTTTTCTACTTTTTCTGGTGCAGGGAGGTTTGGACATGTGGCGGACAAGTGTCAGCTGTCTGGAGAGGCTTTCTCAAATGGCGCCACCTCAGGGGGGAGTTTGAAATTCAAATGGAGGTTGGCCCTGGAGGAATGGAGGGTGGACATGTGGCGCCACCTCAGGGTGGCTCCTACAATGCCATGTGGCAAGAGGGAGGAAAAGGAGGGAAAGGGACATGTACCGCCATCTCAGGCCATCTGGAAAAATCAGAGCTCAGGATTTTTGCCACCTAGTGCCTTGTTTGAATTTTGAATGGTTTGCTTTTTCTGAAGAAGGCTAGGAGTGACATGTGTCTCCTACTTTTCTGAAAGAGGTATGGAGAAGACATGTGTCCTCTACTTTTTCTGAAAGAAACAGAGAATGACACGTGGCAGAGGGGAGAGAAGGTGGGCCAAGCCATGTGGCGCCATCTCAGACAGGATGAAAAAGGTAGGAGTTCTTGATTTTCGCCACCTATGGGGATTTTTGAATATTTGAATTCTAGCTTTTCTGAAGAAAGCAGAAAATGACACATGGCACTTGCTTTTTCTGAGGAAATGAGAGCTTGCCATGTGTCCTCTGCAGGAGACATTCCAGATGGCGCCACCTCAGAGGAGACAAGCCTACCTTTTTTTGTAGGAATTTAGGAGTGACACATGTTTCCTACTTTTCTGAAAAAAAATAGGGAGAGGACATGTGTCAGGCTACTTTTCTAGAAGGAAGGAGGGGTTGACACGTGTCCCCTGCAGGAGACACACTTCAAGTGGCGCCACCTCAGAGGAGACAAACTCCACTTTTTCTAGACAGGACAACCTATGACACTTGGCATCTTCTGGTAGTCTTTGAAATGACACATGGCGCAGGATGGATACTGACACATGGCAGACATGTGGCGGCTTCTTAAGGTAGCCCCCACACTGACACTTGGCAGAAGAGGGAGGGTGACATGTGGCACCGACTCTAGGTGAACCCTATGCTGACACATGGCATGTAAATGGGAGGAGAGAGAAAAGACAAGTGGCACCAATCCCGGGGACAAGGCTCCTATATTTTTGGGTTTTTCAAAATTCAAATTTTCAAAAGGAAAGCTTGTGTGACACCACCTCAGTGTGGGTCCCACATTGCTTCGTTATTGAAATAAGGATAAAACAACAACTTCTTTTTGGAATTTTCATAAAATCTGGACTAATTGGTAAAACAAGAATTTTTGGAAAGAGTTGGCCCCTGTAGGGCAATTTTGTAAAAGGAAGATATTTGAAATTGTCAAAAGGGCAAAATCTGAGTTGAAATTTATTGAAAATTATCCAGATTGTTTTCCTGAGAAAATATTTTGACATTCAGAGTCCTGGGGGTAAAATGGGAAGAATTGATAATTTTGAAGACCCAGGGTTTTGAAATCAATTTTGAAAAGAGTTGAAATTCTAATCTGGATTGAAAATTTTGAAATCAAGAGTTCTGGACCTCGAAATGACATGATGTGCAGTGCAGTGATTTGAAATGCTCATGCAATGATATGCAATGTCATGTCTTATGAAATGCAATCTTGAATCAAGACTTGGAGATGTCTGTCTCCTGTCAGGAGTAAGATTTTGACTATCTGAGACAAAATAGAGAAATTTTGAGAGTTGCAGATGAAATTTAGACTTTTGCAAGGTCCGGGCTCAGAAAATGACCATTTTGCCCTCCAGCGATTTCAGAGGCTGGATGTTGATGCTTGGTGGAAATGTTGGGGAGGTGAGTGAAAATTTGGGGTGTTTACAGATGCCCCTCTTTGCTACTAAGCCGGCTCATGGCCGAGCTTAGTAGCAAAGAAAAACACACCAAATTTGGGCTATACATAAAAAAAATGCCTCAGTTAGAAGGATCTGACTGAGTGTGAAGAAATTAGCCCGAGGAAGATGGTAGATATGAAACGGAGAATGAAGAGGAAAGATTTGCTCTGTGAGAGCAAAGTTCAGGTTTATGCCCTTGACCTGGATGGGACAAAAATACCTCGCATGGAACGAAGCTCAGGTTTGACCCTTAACCTGATTGGGGATGGAATATCTCATAACATGAGACTCAGGTTTGTACCCTTAACCTGATCGGGCGGAAGATGAAATACCTCTTTGATTGAGGCTCAGGTTTGTACCCTTATCCTGATCGGGCAGAAAATGGAATACCTCTTTGATCGAGGCTCAGGTTTGTACCCTTATCCTGATCGGGCAGAAAATGAAATACCTCATCGACGGAGGCTCAGGTTTGTACCCTTATCCTGATCGGGCGTTGAAATGGAATACCTCATCAAAGGAGGCTCAGGTTTGTACCCTTATCCTGATCGGGCGGAAAATGGAATACCTCTTTGATCGAGGCTCAGGCTTGTACCCTTATCCTGATCGGGCGAAAAATGAAATACCTCTTTGGATGAGGCTCAGGTTTGTACCCTTATCCTGATCGGGTGGAAAATGAATGGAATCCTCGAAGGAAGAGACCATGATGGAACCTTTGGATTTTGCACAATAAATCCAATAGGGTTTTTGCAAAAGGAAGGAAAATGGGGTCCCTAAAGCTTGAAAAGGGATTGGTTTTGGGCGTCTCATTGCTGAGACTAAAATCAGCTTTTGAAATTGCCTTTTGCGGGAAATGATTGGTGGTTCGACCTCGAACCGAAATGGGACTGTCTATGGTGGGACAGTGGGGACACAGGGAAGTGTGCAAATTTGAGAGTTCATGCTCTCAATAAAGGGAAGGAATCAAGTCCTTAGGAGGGATTTAAAATTGGTGTCAGAATGTATCAAAAACGAACATCAAGCTCTCTCTTCACGTCAGGATAGCTAGAAAATATTGTCAAAATGTTGTTAATTCAAAGTTTTTGAAAATGTTGCACATGGCTGCAAAGATATTCTTTTTTTTTTCTACCCAAAGCATTACCTCCAAATAAGGTTCACTTCGTAGAATCGAGACTTGAAATCCAAATTGCTCGCAATTGACCTTCTTCAAGGAAGTTATCAATTTCCTTGATATGAGCAGGAAAGAGAATTTGATATTATGAAAGCAATTGACGAAAGAATATTGATAATAGAATTTCACAAAGTTAAAGAGGATTCTTGATAAATTTGGCAGTTTGATATCCTGGGAGCTTCTCTCTTGACAATCTTTCTGCACTCTTTTGGCTCTCTGGGTTTTTGCTACATTCTCCTTCATTTTGGAGATGTTCTGACTTTTTCTCTCTTTCTTTTTCCTCTCTTTCTCTCTTTTGGGAAGGATACGTCACAAACTCCTTCAACTTGGAGATGTTTCGATCCTTCTTGGATGATGGGTTTGGAGATCTTTGGGCGATAGCTGAAATTAAATATCTTTTAGGGATTGTCGAGAGGTTCATCGCATCTGCCTTCATCTCGACAGTGCTTTGGACTTTCCCTGGAAGGATCCGTCACAAACTCCGTCATCTTGGAGATGTTTCGAATCTTCTTTGGCCCCGGGGGTCTACTTGCCTAATTCGCCTTCATCTTGACGACAGGTGAGAGATCCCTTTTGCGGATATTTAATTGCAGCTTAGGTGATTCTGAGGAGACAGGGTTTGGGTGAATTCTCTCTTTTCTAGCACTCAGGATATTTCCACTGTCTCATCCTTACAAGAATAGCCTTTAACGATGCGCCATTGACTGCGATCAATATCGATCATCTACTGCTTTTCAATAACCTTGAATCTTCTTTTCTGGCCATATCGAGGATTTATCCTTCATCCTTTTGGTTGGCCAATAGAAAGAATTTGAATTTTGAATCCCTTTTCGCAAAAGCTTCGCTCTTTTGGAAGTGATGCTGAGGGTAAACTGACTAGTGCAATAAAGATTCTGAAATCAGCAAATAATTTGACAAATTGACAAAATTTTCTTGAAATCCTTAGTGAAAGTGAGTATTTGAAATCCGGCTCAACGCATCCGTGACGAAAATT
The DNA here is from genome assembly GCF_984573655.1 of Nuphar pumila. Taxonomy (NCBI): domain Eukaryota; kingdom Viridiplantae; phylum Streptophyta; class Magnoliopsida; order Nymphaeales; family Nymphaeaceae; genus Nuphar; species Nuphar pumila. The sequence goes on from NC_143257.1 coordinate 10,571,203, forward strand.
CTCCTCTCTTTTTCCCCAAAAAGAGAGACTCAGGCTTAGCCCTTACCTGAATGGGAAATGGGAAATACTCCTCTCTTCCATAAAGAGGAGGTGTTTGCAAAACGAACTTTCGAAGAGAAATTGAGCTTTCGTCAAAGCTCCCTAATATTAGGCTTCTCTTATGGAAAGGGGGCCGATAATAGTGAGGTCTGAAAATTGGGTCATGAAAGGAACGAGTCCATCACACTCTCCCTGCAAAGAGGGTCTTTCATGACAAAAAATGGCCTAGTATGAAATTGGGGGGTCACAAGAAAAGCGAGTCTCCGTCGAGCCTCTCCCTTTAAAAGGGTTTCTTGTGTGAAATTAGAAATTATTTTGCAAACGGTTCACAAAGACGCGAGTCCCTTCAAACTCTCCCTAAAAAGGGGCTAAGTGAACGAATTGGATAGCATGCGAAAAGAACGAGCTCCCTCGAACTCTCCCTAAAAGGGTCTCTCGCAAGAGAAAATGATTGAAATTGGATATTGAGATTGATTGACCCAAAGGTCGAAATGGAAAATTGGAAAATTGGTTGCTGGAAATTGAATGACCCGAAGGTCGAAATTGGATGACCTGATGGTCGGAATTGAGAATTGATTTGACCACAAAGGTCAAAATTGAGAATTGATTGACCGAAAGGTCGAAATTGAGAAATGAAGGTCAAAGATTGGAAATTGATTGACCCGAAGGTCGAAATTTGGAAATTGATTGACCCGAAGGTCGAAAATTGGAGATTGATTGACCCGAAGGTCGAAAATTGGAAATTGATAGACCCGAAGGTCGAAATTGAGATTGATTGACCCGAAGGTCGAAAATTGGAAATTGAAGGTCGAGAATTGGAAATTGATAGACCCGAAGGTCGAGAATTGGAAATTGATTGACCCGAAGGTCGAAAATTGAGAATTGGAAATTGATAGACCCGAAGGTCGAGAATTGGAAATTGATTGACCCGAAGGTCGAAAATTGGAAATTGATTGACCCGAAGGTCGAAATTGAGATTGGTAATTGAGAATTGAAAATTGGGTGACCCAGAGGTCGAAATTGGAGAATTGCCTGATTTGAAGATTTAAATTGGAATTTGGAGAGCAAAATATCAAATTTGAGCAATTGACAGACCCTGATGATTGAAATGACTTGGATTAATCAAAGGAGAATGATGAGTTCGAGTCAGAGCTCGAATAAAATATAGAGATCACGAGTTGGAACCCGGATCAACAAAAGAAGAGCTCGAATCTGAGCTTGAATGAATAGAGAGATCTCGAGTCGGAACCCGAATCAACAAAAGAGAATGAAGAGCTCGCATCTGAGCTCAAATGAATAGAGAAATCTCGAGTCGGAACCCGGATCAACAAAAGAAAATGAAGAGCTCGAGTCAAGGCTCGAGTAACTAAAGAGATCTCGAGTCGGAACCCGGATCAACAAAAGAAAATGGAAGGCTTGAATCAGAGCTCAAATAAGATGATGAGATCACGAGTCGGAACCCGGATCAACAAAGGAAAATGAAAGACTTGAATTAGAGCTTGGATAAGATAAGGAGATCTCGAGTCGGAACCCGGATCAACAAAAGAAAATGAAGAACTCGAATCAGGGTTCGAGTAAGGTAATGAGATCACGAGTCGGAACCCGGATCAACAAAAGAGAATGACAAGCTCGAAAAGATCTCGAGTCGGAACCCGGATCAACAAAGGAAAATGATTTGTTCGAGTCAAGGTTCGAGTAAAGTAGAGAGATCACGAGTCAGAACCCGGATCAACAAAGGAAAATGAAGAGTTCGAGTCAAGGCTCGAGTAAAGTAGAGAGATCACGAGTCGGAACCCCGATCAACAAAGGAAAATGAAGAGTTCGAGTCAAGGCTCGAGTAAAGTAGAGAGATCACGAGTCGGAACCCAGATCAACAAAGGAAAATGAAGAGTTCGAGTCAAGGCTCGAATAAGTTAGAGAGATCACGAGTCGGAACCCGGATCAACAAAGGAAGATGAAGAGTTCGAGTCAAGGCTCGAATAAAGTAGAGAGATCACGAGTCGGAACCCGGATCAACAAAGGAAGATGAAGAGTTCGAGTCAAGGCTCGAGTAAAGTAGAGAGATCACGAGTCGGAACCCGGATCAACAAAGGAAAATGAAGAAATCGAGTCAAGGCTCGAGTAAAGTAGAGAGATCACGAGTCGGAACCCGGATCAACAAAGGAAAATGAAGAAATCGAGTCAAGGCTCGAATAAAGTAGAGAGATCACGAGTCGGAACCCGGATCAACAAAGGAAAATGATTTGAATAAAAACCCGAGTCGGAACTCGGTTTTCCTAAAAGTTGAAAATGTGCCAGCTTGAATACTGGATTTTGAAATAATACCAGTTCGAGTGCTGGGTTTTGGTTCAGTATTGGCGATGATCTTTGGATCATTAGGAATTGTGATGGGACTGTTTGTTGAAATCCCAATACCGACCGGATTGTTATTAATGCAATTGAATGCAAATGAATATGAGTTGATGCATGAATGCACAAGTGCATGAAATGAGGAATTTGTTTATCCTGCTTGCATATAGAATGCTTGAAAACAAATTTTCAAAAAGATGTCCCAGTGTAATGGGGGAGAGAGAATAATAACAAAACAGAACAACCACAAGAAGAATGTCATAATTAAATGAGAAAAGTTGATGATTTTATTGATGTCTAAAAAAGGATGATGACTTGAAAAAGGAAAACCACTAGGACTATATCGTCCTGACAAAATGAGAAGGCATTGGCATTGGCATTGTCATTCTTCAGAGTGATCTGCGAGAGGCTTGGTCAGGACTGCAACTCGTCCCTCTCTTTCTTCCGGCACCAAAAGCTCTTTATCGATGTAGTCCTGTACAATATTTTTTAGAACGAAGCAACGTTCAGTATCGTGCCCCATTGCCCGATGGAACTCGCAGAAACAATCTTTCCATTTCCCCATGGTGACGGGAGGATCCACAATCCTTGGAAGTTTGATCATATCCTTCGCGAGCAGATATCCAAGAATTTCTTCGATTGGCTCACCTAAAGGAGTAAACTCGCGATCATAACTCCAACCATCACGCTTTATCTTCTTCGGATTGTTGGATTTCTGTTGAATGCTGACTTCTTTGACTTCTTTCTTGGTTAGGGCTACTGGATGTTCTTCTTCTCTGCTTTCAACAAACAGGTTCTTATCAATATAGTCTTGCACAATGTTTTTGAAGACAAAACATCGATCCGTGTCATGCCCTACTGCCCGATGGAATTTGCAAAACTGATTCTTGAACCTTCCCATGATGGTGGGAGGACTTGTGGCCTTTGGGAGCTTCACTAATCCCTTAATCAACATGTATTCAAGGACTTCGTCGAGTGGCTTGTCTATAGGAGTGAAATCTCGATCGCCGCTCCAGTTTCCGTGCTTTGGTTTTCCTTGATTTTTTTCCTTTTGCTGAGGGCTGGATTGAAAAGGTCTATTCTGGATTCTAGAATAATTTTCTTTCAAATCTTTAGACTCTTCTAACTTGCTGCTTTGACTGCCTCTGTTTTTGTTGTTGCTGGGTTTAGAACTGGTTGCCCTGTTGTGGTCTCCAATGATGCTCATAGGGATGGTGATCGATGCCCCTTCTTTAACAGGAACTTTTCCGAAATTGGCTGCAGCTTGCTCGGATAATATCTCAATCATCATTCTTTTGAACAACCGATATATGGCGGGATCAATCTCCTCCTTGATGGTCTGAGCTCCCTCTTTGACAGACTTTATAGAATCCATTTCTCACTCACTGTCTGTAACTAATGTGCTGAAGTAGCACGCACGGTCTTTGATCTTGTCAGAATCACACAACTATGCCAATGCCCTCTGCAAAATAACATGGGATGTTTTAGCATGATGGGAAAAAGAATTTTGAAAGTGACACTCTTGAGGGAAAACAAATGATGGGATCAGGTAATCTTGGAAGGAAATAACAAACAAAATTTTGGACAAAATTTGGAAGATATACCGAAAACAAGGTTCTTGAAGATATGAGCAAAATTTGGAATTTTGAAAATTTGCAGGCAGGATCGGAATAAGGCTGGAAAATCGAGATCCAGTAGAATGGTAGAATGAAAAATCACCCGGAGTTTTGAAAGAAATGGGATATTTGAGAAAATTATCCAGGGTTTGAGAAAAAGACCTTGTGGAAAATAAGGATATTTGGAAAAAGACCTAATGAGTTGAAAAACATTGGGAAATATAAAGAATTGAGAAAATCATACATACAATCACATCCTGCACAAACATTTATGCACATTCAGCACTCCCTAAAAGGCTGACTCTAGATGCATCACTTTGAAAATAGTTGTAGGACCTTAATCCTAACTCTAGGTTCAGATCATCTTTGTCCAATGCAGTTATGCTGATATACTCGAACCGAAATCCGAGGTACGTGGCATAGAGTTTCAACTCCGGTTCTAGGGTAAGGTTTTCCAACATCCTTGAGCGCCTACCGATATACTTCGGAATGTGGCCCGCGGTACGTGGTAGGGGGGTGTTAACCCAAATAGTTGGCCCAGTTGTGGGGCTCTGTCCCGAACTATGGTTCTGGAAGAGAGCCCAGCAACGTGAAGACCGGGTAATGGTAGGTAATGGAGATTTTGAAAAATGATTACATGCAAGAAATAGAGGGCTCTAAATCCTAGAGAGATAGACTTTTGAAAATCTTTGAAGAAGCATACATTGTTTGCATTCAGATCCTAAATTGAGGAGAGTTGTATTTAGACCTAAGTCTATGTGAGCATGAAAATTTTTCCTCAATCTGGTCCTACCAAACCATGCCTAAGCTATATGCAGTCAATGTCAGCTAGGTCAGAATCTAGACTCCTAGGTTCACATGATATTGAAAGTAAAAGAGCTGACATTTTATGAACATAATTTTGATAATTGAACTAAGTCAAGCATAATTTTGATCAGACAAGGACAGGTCCCATCACGGTCGCCAAACCTGTTCTCGTCGCGAAATTTTTCCCCCGTCTTCCCTTCCTTGCGGAAGAGAAAAAGAGAGAAACGCTTTCGCGCTTCAAACTTTGACCGGATTTTGGAAATTGTTTTGAAATACTCGCCTCCGTTTTTGAAAATTGCGGGAAAATCCATGGGATGGGGCTCGACCTGTCGGTACGAGGTTCGACCGTTCCTGCCGCCTTTAACAGGGGTAATCGAACCAAGGACCAAAACTATGCTTGACTTAGCGAAATTATCAAAGTTATGTTCTATCCTAAATGCATAGAGAATTCAGGCATGTGCTATGAGATTTTGGAAAATGCCAGTTGGAAAACATGATGTATGCTTAGAAAAACTTTGGAGTTGGAAAGAATCTCTCAGGAAAAAGGTCAATTTCTCAGGAAACTCAGATAAAAAAAGGGGTTTTTGAAAACATGAGAAAGCTTATAAAGATGTGGAAAAATCAGAAATAGTTGAAAATCTTGGGAAAATGGAAGTGATTCTTGAGAAAAGATGGACTTTTTGAAAAGGAAAGCACTTCTTAGGAAAACTTGGACTTTGAGAGTTTTCTTAGGAAAATGATGGAAGATTTATAGGAAAGCTCATTGGAGAAGGAAATTCAAAACTTGGGAAATTGAAATCCTGGGAATTTTACCCTTGAAATACTTGGAAATCGATTTTGATCTTGGAAAAAGATTGGAAAACTCTTTTGAAGCTCTTAAGAAAATAACATTTTCCAGGGAAAACTATGGGGAAATTGACTTGGGAAAACTGATTTTGAAAGATTCTTAGAGTTTCTTGAGAAATCAATTTCTTGAGAATGAAATTTTCTTAAGAAAATCATAAGAAAACCAATGATTTCATGATGCAAATGATATGAGTGAATGAATGCACTTTGAAAAGATTTTCTAAGAGATTTGTTGGGAAAATGTGCATTAAGTCAAGATAAATCCTTCACATATCCTGACTGTGGCCATGAATATGCTCAGAATTTAGTTGATTTGATGCACATGATTTTGAAAACTTTGGAAATATGATGTGCATTTTAAGATAGCCTAAGAGTGTAGGCTCAATGTGACTAGTAGAAAGATGATGGATCTGGGTCTCGTCCATATTCCGACTAGGGCCGTAAATATGGATCCCACCGAGTCCATCAACTCCCTAAGAGTTGGTGCACGTGCCATTCGTGAACATCCATAGTGCTTTTGAAATAAAATGCATGAATCATATAATCAGGATATTGCATAAAATCAAACTATATGATATGCATCCTAGTCTAAGCAGGAAGTTAAATCTCTTATTCCAAAATTTACATTATTACATCACTAAATAAAGGAAATAAAAGGAATTTGCAGACTTCAGCTCCTTCTTTGGAATGTCCCTGCCAAGCTTGAAATAAAGTTAGCTCAAATATGTGGGTTTTTCCAAGATTTTCCAATAATATTATGAAATTATTGGATTTAATTGGATATAAACCCTATTCTCGTGCTTCCTTGATATTTTGAAATGATGAAAATGCTAGAAATTCAGTGAAAAACAATTTGAAATTCGGAATTGAGGTTAAAATGACCAAAATACCCCTAATTATAAAGTTATACCTTTAAAATCAGGGTTTTTTGAAGGAAAACTTGATAAAATTGAGATTTTGAAGTTCCAAGTGAATCAAATGATGATGAAATGTAGTAAGAGACATGATGACATGCTGCTAAACACATTAGGACTGTAAAATCAGAATTTGGTATTTCGCAATTTATCAAAAATAACGATTTTCGCTTGTTTTTCGCTTGGATCTGGGTCCTACGGGACCCTATTTTGGTATTATGGATGATCCGAACCTCAAAGGGATTCCAAATTGCACCAAATTCGGTATGAAGCATCTAAACACTCTGATAAACAACCTAGAATGCTAAAAATCACGAAATGATATGATTTAAATGCTAAAATTCAAGGAAAGTCCTAAAATGATGGATTTTGCCTATGGATCCGAACCAAATGCAATGCCTAATATGATAATGCAAGATTTACACCATGGAAACTTCTGATATTTTGCAGACTGCTAAAAGACCCGAAATGGAACATTTTTGGTTTTTACAGCCTCGGGATTTGAGCCATGGTGAGTTCAATAACAGGGATTTAGTTCTGACAGAGGTAAAAATCATACTAATCTGATGTAAAATGCTAAAACAATACAAAACGGCCATGAAAATTTATGAAATTAATCAGAGTTATGCACGACACCTACATGAACAACTTTCATGTTTATGACTTTGGCATTTGATCAACGGAAACACAAATAAAAATATAACTATTTCTGCCTAAACTAACAGAACAGACAAATGTAGCAAAACAAAGGGCTGAGAAAACAAATCCTAAGCATGGGTCAACACTATTCTAAAAATTACAGGCTTTCAGATTCAAACAGAGGACATTTCGGACACCACTTGCACTTTTTACAGTTTCGGATTTGGAGCAACACACAAAGAGAAACCATAGCCCTAAGTCAATCCAAGATCTCAGAGGCTCAAATTAGGCTCTGACACGTGTCCCGAACTCTCGGATTTTTGTCAGAAATAAAAAAAATCAGAAAACTCTGATAAAATCACATTAAAAACTAGACATTCTCCCGAGTTCAAAACATCTTTCGGATCGAAAATCGGATCTTCCATGAGGAATATCTCGATTTTACAAGTCGGAAAATGATTTTCAAAACGTATCCTGGGTAACAAAACCAGACTTTCCATTTTGAATGTTTACCGCAGTAAACAAATTCAAATGCCTCTGAATTTTTGGCAAAATTTCAGGGACACCTAAGGGCGCATTCCGTGATTTTTTTGGGATTTTTAATAAAAAACAAATGCATGAAATGACGTGTGGACTGACTGACAAAAACAGAGACCTACTGAAAATAAGCAGAATTGAAATAAATGCTAAATTAATCCTAATTAATTCATGAAATATGCTAAATGAATGAAATAAAATGCAAATTAAACCTAGCTAACTATATGAATGTTAAAAATCATCAAGGAAGCATAACAAAACATTTTTATATATGTCGTTTTATGAGAATAGCTCAATCCATCCCTCGGATGAGCTCTTTCTTCAAACGACTCCCGATTCGAATTATAGAATCACATCAAGGGGAAAAGAAGTGCACCTTGCTTCGTTACGCAGCGTAGGAGCTCTTGAAAGGAGCAGCTATCACGAGCTTCCTTCGTCCTTCGCTCCGAGCTTCGGATGGTCCACCAAAATCGACCTCTGTTGGAATTGAATTGGCCACAGCACGAGCTCTACTCCATCCTCTTCAATGCACCAAAGGGGGCACGATTTCCAAGGTTCAAAATCTGATTCTAGGAAGGCTATGTCGGATTTTCCAAGTTCACCAGAGCCAAAAAAAAATGATCTCCCTTAGGCTGGGCGTGAACCCTTGTTTTTATAACTTTTCTGAAAAATTTTGAAATTCAAACAGGTTCAATCTGAGCCCTCCATGTGGCGCCATCTCAGGGGGTGCCATCTGAGGGGTTTGAAATTCGAATTTGTCTTCTGCAGGGAGCCCTCAGGTGGCGCCACCTCAAAAGGCTATTTTGATTTTTTTGAGAAAAATAAAAAAATGGAAATTTTGTGGGTGAGACACCTCAGCAGGGGGAATTTTGGAATTTTTCAAAAGTTTGCTTGATTCTCTCTGCAGGGAGCTCCCAGAAGGCGCCACCTCAGAGGGTGCTCTCTTGGAATTTGAAATTCAAACTCACCTTTTGTAGGGAGTCCTCAGGTGGCGCCACCTCATGGTGGGCTACCTTTATTAAAAATAAAATAAAAATAAAAATGGAGCCAAGTGGAGTCCTGGAATGGTGCCACCTCAAAAGGTGATCTGAGGTGTGAAGTTGGAACAGTAGGGGCATGCCATGTGGCGCCACCTCTGGGGAGTTCAAATGTTTGAAATTTTGCTTTTCTGCAGGAAAGGAGGGGCTGACATGTGGCATTTCCTCAGAGTGGCTCCTACGATGCCATGTGGCAGGAGAACATGAAGGGAGGAAGCAAAATGCGCCACCTCATGGGGGGGGGGGGGTTTCTACTTTTTCTGGTGCAGGGAGGTTTGGACATGTGGCGGACAAGTGTCAGCTGTCTGGAGAGGCTTTCTCAAATGGCGCCACCTCAGGGGGGAGTTTGAAATTCAAATGGAGGTTGGCCCTGGAGGAATGGAGGGTGGACATGTGGCGCCACCTCAGGGTGGCTCCTACAATGCCATGTGGCAAGAGGGAGGAAAAGGAGGGAAAGGGACATGTACCGCCATCTCAGGCCATCTGGAAAAATCAGAGCTCAGGATTTTTGCCACCTAGTGCCTTGTTTGAATTTTGAATGGTTTGCTTTTTCTGAAGAAGGCTAGGAGTGACATGTGTCTCCTACTTTTCTGAAAGAGGTATGTAGAAGACATGTGTCCTCTACTTTTTCTGAAAGAAACAGAGAATGACACGTGGCAGAGGGGAGAGAAGGTGGGCCAAGCCATGTGGCGCCATCTCAGACAGGATGAAAAAGGTAGGAGTTCTTGATTTTCGCCACCTATGGGGATTTTTGAATATTTGAATTCTAGCTTTTCTGAAGAAAGCAGAAAATGACACATGGCACTTGCTTTTTCTGAGGAAATGAGAGCTTGCCATGTGTCCTCTGCAGGAGACATTCCAGATGACGCCACCTCAGAGGAGACAAGCCTACCTTTTTTTGTAGGAATTTAGGAGTGACACATGTTTCCTACTTTTCTGAAAAAAAATAGGGAGAGGACATGTGTCAGGCTACTTTTCTAGAAGGAAGGAGGGGTTGACACGTGTCCCCTGCAGGAGACACACTTCAAGTGGCGCCACCTCAGAGGAGACAAACTCCACTTTTTCTAGACAGGACAACCTATGACACTTGGCATCTTCTGGTAGTCTTTGAAATGACACATGGCGCAGGATGGATACTGACACATGGCAGACATGTGGCGGCTTCTTAAGGTAGCCCCCACACTGACACTTGGCAGAAGAGGGAGGGTGACATGTGGCACCGACTCTAGGTGAACCCTATGCTGACACATGGCATGTAAATGGGAGGAGAGAGAAAAGACAAGTGGCACCAATCCCGGGGACAAGGCTCCTATATTTTTGGGTTTTTCAAAATTCAAATTTTCAAAAGGAAAGCTTGTGTGACACCACCTCAGTGTGGGTCCCACATTGCTTCGTTATTGAAATAAGGATAAAACAACAACTTCTTTTTGGAATTTTCATAAAATCTGGACTAATTGGTAAAACAAGAATTTTTGGAAAGAGTTGGCCCCTGTAGGGCAATTTTGTAAAAGGAAGATATTTGAAATTGTCAAAAGGGCAAAATCTGAGTTGAAATTTATTGAAAATTATCCAGATTATTTTCCTGAGAAAATATTTTGACATTCAGAGTCCTGGGGGTAAAATGGGAAGAATTGATAATTTTGAAGACCCAGGGTTTTGAAATCAATTTTGAAAAGAGTTGAAATTCTAATCTGGATTGAAAATTTTGAAATCAAGAGTTCTGGACCTCGAAATGACATGATGTGCAGTGCAGTGATTTGAAATGCTCATGCAATGATATGCAATGTCATGTCTTATGAAATGCAATCTTGAATCAAGACTTGGAGATGTCTGTCTCCTGTCAGGAGTAAGATTTTGACTATCTGAGACAAAATAGAGAAATTTTGAGAGTTGCAGATGAAATTTAGACTTTTGCAAGGTCCGGGCTCAGAAAATGACCATTTTGCCCTCCAGCGATTTCAGAGGCTGGATGTTGATGCTTGGTGGAAATGTTGGGGAGGTGAGTGAAAATTTGGGGTGTTTACAGCGTACTACGATGAGTAGGATGAGAGGTCTATGTCTGCCTTGAACATGCAATGGCATGTGTTTGGGATCACAAGAGTGATGTTTCTACCCTCACTATGGTTTGACTAGTTTCATCGTGGTTGTGCATTTGAATAGGTACGATGCGTACTGCAGTGAGTAGGATGTGAATTATATGGTTGCCTCGAACGCGCAATGATGCGTATAACTCACCTAAATAATAATCATGCGCCTTCACTGGCAAAATGCTCGATTGAGTTGAAAGACCAGAGCATGTAGAATGGGACGGCGGTTAAAAAACCCTCCGTCGTGCGCATTCGGGACGGTTCATCAAGAGACATGATGGATGGTACAAAACTCCGATGGACAGTCATTAATGGCAATCTCGGGCAAAGATCCGACCTTCCCCAGTCATCAGAGGTTAGGGGAAATCCTTTAGGCCACTTCTACAGAAGTTCGGATGTGCATCCATTGGGCCTTTGTTTGCCTTTGGGGATTTACTCTCTTGGTCACAGACCGTCCCCTTAGGAAGCGGACTCAGTTAGTCATTCGGGGTATAATAAAATACATAGCATAATGGACCCCCGAATCGATCTCAGTTGTTTCTATGTTTTTCCTTGTGCGTACCCACAACGGCCTGCTCAATAATGAGACAAGATATAACTTATACACATGATCATGAGATATGCATGTTGTGACGTGCATTGCTTGCTTGCTTGTTAGCTCGGTAGTTCGGTATGCTACTCGTTGAGCTAGGTATGTCTGTCGAGGTGTTACCCTTGTTGGTTAAACTGCTTGCGCAGTTCTGCTAAGTAATGACTAGCTTCTCATACTAGTCAACTACTTATAATACTAGCATTATGCTAGTTGTTGCATATTGTGATATAACTGCTACATGATTGCTTATCATAGCTATTGGCCGATAGACTGAACCATATAATGGTACTTGTATGTATTACGAGTGTTATTATGAATACTTGTCTTATGCAATTGCTTTGCTTGACTGGTGGATAGAGTTAGTTACTCTTCACCTATTATATCTGTGGGATTGCTATAGTTGTTTAGCACTTTGATCCTTCCTGCTCTTGTGTGTAGCTATTTGCTTTACTAAAGCTTTGCTTACTCTGCACATTTGGTTAGATCTGCTAGTCTTTCTTGTTCCTGCTTGAGCTAGGGTTTATCCTACTTATTGCAGCTTTTGTTCTTTCTTATCCTTTGCACCCCTACTAGTCTGTTGTGAGACTGACCCATTTCATGGGCAGGTGGTGAACAGGATATACAACTTGCGATGGCATGATGACGCGATGCATCCAAGGCTATGCCCTTTCCTGACGTTGCGCTCCTGAGGATACTTTTGATAGATATGGTATGAAGTTTCTTGAAAGCATCTCTTCTGATTTAAACTCTGAATTTCTAAATTTGTATTACCAAAATGTGGTTCTTCTTTTCATTTCAATAAAATATATATTTGAATTGCAAATTGGTTTATAAGGGGGAAATCTACTTTTGGTTGTAATGCGCCCAAGGTCTAGGGACTTGCTGTTTTGAACCCGATCTTCCGCTAAACTTCTGTTTTAAACTCTGATAAATGATTGATTTCAAAGCTTTCAACCTTTTTCATAAAAGGTTTCAAGTCCACGATTTTGGGGCGTTACAGCTTTTTGTATCAGAGCAACAGGGAAAGTGGTAAACCTTGATCATCCGGCATCTTCATCGCACTGCGAGTATCTATTTCTCTTAAATTATTTTGTATTTATTTTAATTAAAGAATGTGTTTTTGCTTTGATGTCGTTCAATAAACTAATCAAATCTATAGACGCATTAACCAGAGCAGTTGAGCAGCTCCAAGCGATGGTCCAGAACTTGGATCATAAGGTTGATAGGTTGGGTTGGAAGATCACCAACCTAGGGCGGAGTGTCAGCCCTCATGTTTTGTTCGATCCTATGTGCCTTCGGAACCCTGATAGTTGTAATTTTTGCAGAATGGTGGTTCATTCTGCTGAAGTATGCCACTTTAAACAACGTCGCGATAAAAAGTCTGCCGAAGATAGTGCTGACAACAAACGTCGACCTGCTAAAAGACAGAAACTAAGTGAAGAAAATGAGCCTCAACGACCGTTAAACCCAAAGTGTTTAAGATGCGATCGTGTTCACCGTGGTCAGTCATGTCTCTGAGCCTCTGGTGGCTGCTTTTATTGTGGTAAGATGGGCCACTTTATCCGTGATTGTCGCATAAAGAAGGTGGATGACCTCCAGTGAGGGGGCAGTACACCCCAATCTCATCAGCAATAGCAACAAGAACACATAGTAAACATCAAATTGATGCTTTGATAGTCTTAGTTTAAGGCTTTTTGTGTGTTTTGTTACGTATTTTTTTGTTAAGTCAAAGCTTATCAATGGAATTACGTGTGACTTTGGTGTCTTTGTGATCTTAAGGATTGTGATGCTTATTAGGTGAATGACGTGTCATGCCTACAACTCGTTAGTTTTTGGGTAGTTGACTTATTACGCCTACAAATGATCAGTTTTGACTTTTAGGTGGTTGACTTATACGCCTACAAAATCATTAGTTTAGATAATTTAGATAAAGGACACCTCACGACTTCAAATGATTAGTAGTTTGATGATAGATCACGCCTACATAACTGTGTTGCAGAGGATTTCGCATTATGATTGGTTGCGTGATTATATCATCGTTGTATAGCATGATTGACGAATATCATGAATATTGGACTAAAATGTCTTGTAGATATGTGCGTGTGTTTTACGCTGAAGTGGTCGAATGCGATGTGCATATGATGATGCAATGATCAGAATAATTGCACATATAACTTGAATTCTGTGAATTTATTGAATTACGTAGGAGTTACGTAAGTTGAAGTTAAGTTGATTCATAATACGTTATCTGCGTGTTTCTGTGTATAGAATTCATGCTTTGATTATGCATGCTTTAAGGTCCTATTTGAGGATGTGATGTTTCTTGTGGCATTGATGAGTTGCGTAGTGTAAATCTTCTATGTGATGTGATTGATATGCCACGTGATAAGAATTGCTGAGAGCATGCGATGCATGTTTATATTCAATATTTGATTATGGTTCGTGGAACCTTGTTGGAAGAATGTGTGATTTTGTGTTTTGTTCTGCCATGTGAAGTGATACGATGCATATTGCTTGCATATATGTTGTGATCATCGCAAAAATTTTCCTCTCTTGAGGTTTCTCTTTCTTCCTTCTCTTTTCCTTTTCCAACCTCTATTTTCCTTCTTTTTGAAGGGAGAAAAATAAAAGAAAGAAAAGAAAGAGAAGAGAGAAGAGAAAATAAAGAAAAAGAGAAGAGGAATTCTTTTGCGCGGTCTCACTTGACCTTAATTTGAAAATATTTAGAAATTTAACTCGCCTCCATTTTGAAAATTTTGCGGGAAAATGGAGAGACGGGATTCGCTCGTCGGTACGAGGTTCGACCGTTCCTGGCGCCTTTACCAGGGGTAATCGAACCAAGGATCCAATCTATGCCTTTTGCTTTGCCTAAATATCATCTAAGAATTTATTCTAACTCTAAGTGCACAAAGAATCATGCTTGTGCGATGCAAAGATGTATGCTTCTTTTGAAAAGATGTTTTGGAGATTTCCAAGTATTCTGAGATGAGTTTGATAATGGAATGAAGAAATGTTTGAATCTTAACTTTAGAACTTGAGATAGATCAGAGAAGTTCTAAGTTTTTGAAGTAAATCAGAGTTGGAAGAATAAATCTCGATTTTGGAGAAAGAATGATTTAAAGCTTCGAAATGAAAGGAAATAAAGTTTCAAAGTCAAAATCGACCTTGAATTTGATTTTGAATTTAAGAAAGGAAATGAATACTTGAGATGAAATTGAATTTGGATTTTTAAGTTTGGAATGGATCTGAGATAATCAAATGGTATTTAAGAATAGAATTGGATTTAAGAGATTCAGATTAGATCCGAAAATGGAATTGAAATCTAGAATTGGAATTGGATTCCGGATACTATACAAAATGGGATCCGAGATTTGGAATCCAAGATGGACTTGGGTTCTGGATCCTAAAATGGATTTGGATCTGAAGTCTGAGATCCAAATGTAGAATTGGGTTCTGGATCCTAAGATGGATTTGGATATGAAGTCTGAGATCCAGATGTGAAATTGATTCTGGATCCTAAAATGGAAAATTGGATCTGAAGTCTAAGATCTTAAAGTGAAATTGGAGTTTGGATCCTAAAGAGGAATTGGATCTGAAGTCTGAGATCCAAATGTAGAATTGGGTTATGGATCCTAGAATGGATTTGGATCTGAAGTCTAAGATCCAATGTAGAATGGGGATCTAGAAAACTGGATCAAAATTGATCTAAATTTTGGATTTGGAATTTCCAAAAATTGACTTGAGAATTGAATTTGGACTATACAAAATGAATTTCAAAGTCAAATTGGACTTTGAATTTGAAGCTTGAATCTGGAATTTAGAAGATGAATCAAGAATTTCTAAGTATTTGAAATTTAGAAATTGAATCTTGAATATACAAATGAATCCCAAAGTCAAATTAGACCTTGGATTTGAAGTTTGAATTTGGAATTTAGAAGATGAATCAGGGATTTTCAAAGTTTAATTTGAACTTTTGAAATTTGATTTGAATTGAATATAAGAAATGAATTTGGAATTTCAAAGTCCAATTGAACTTTGAAACATGTTTTGAATTAGAGTTTTGATATATAAAATGAATTTGAAATCTCAAAGTTAAATTGAACTTTTGAGATTGAAAATGAAGCAGAATTGAAAATGAAAAGATGAAATGGATTTTTACAAGAATTGAGATTTGATTGAAGAAGATATTTATCTTTACTTGGAGTTTTGAAAAAGGAATTTTGAAAATATGATGCAGTTCTATCCTAAATGATGAATGGATTTGAAGAATTTGAAATTGAATTTTTGAAAAGTTATTCCATTCTTTAGATGAATTAAAATAAGATTGAAGATATAATACATCCTTGACTATGGTCATTGAATGTATTATATAATAATCTATATTTAAATTCAAGTAAAGAATGAAATACATTTGGTGCTTTTATAGAGTTTAAAATGAAATTAACTCTCAATATACCCTGACTATTGCCATTGGTATATATTTTGAGTTAATTTTAAGTTAAACTCTAATAAAAGAAGGAAATATTTGAAAATATGATGATTTTTTAAGAGGATCCAGTGTGGATCCAATGTTGTTTTATAAAAGATAAAAATCGTAAGTCTTGTTTACATCCCGACTATGGCCGTTGATATAAATCATCAACTTAGGACTAGTTTACCTCTTATGAAATGGTGCACGTGCCATTCGTGTTGCCATTTGTGAGAATTTGGAGAAATAAAGGAAAAGATGCATGAAGAACAAGTAATTCATGATATTTACAATGCTCATTCATTCTATCTAGAACTAGAAATATAAAATTTTCCTTCATAATGTAGCTATTACATCATCAGGCGGAATTTTGACAATCAAGATTTCAAATGAAGAGAAGAAGCCCGAATTTTCCATGTGTTTATATGAGAGGGTTAGTATAAGGCAGAAGACTATATATAGAAAGGAACATGAATGCATATGAATACATCTATTCTAATATGGAACGCATGTATGAGACATTCTATTTATGCCAAGATGAGGTTGTATGTATATATATACACCTGGATGATGCCGATGTTAGTGAGATGATGCCTATGTTAGTGAGATGATGCCTATATATTTGTAATAATACATTGGATAAATACTCATTTATAAGAGGTATATTGTTTGGCAGCAAGTGGTTAGAGTTAAGTGGACATTGTTATGTCTAAATGAAGGATGATAATGCAAGGCTAGGCTAGCTGTGATTGAAATAACAATGTGCGGTGGTTGGTAGGGAATATACCTAGGTGAAGTTACTGTAAAAAGGATTCATGAATATTATTAATGGATTAAATCAACCAGAAAACAGCCTGGATACATATATCCCATCAAGTATACACAGTATATGAAATTCTGTGCAGTATAGTTTTACCTTGTAATAATTTGCAGAAAGAGCACAAACCTGTATCCACAGATCAATCAATCAATTACATGAAGAATCGGTCTTGACAAAGTTGGATCCATCTAATACTCCGAGTTCTCGAATCACAGTTTCAGCAATGTGGTATACCATCTCTAATTATGCCCGAATCAAATCGGATGCATATATCACTCCAGAACCCCAGCTGGTGCATGCCCATTGTTGACAGCATCTGATCGAGATGTATGCTAACAACTTTAAGAACAAAGTGGGAACTAATATGATCCAGATATGATATAGGACATAAAAGAGATGCAGCTGCAATCATCTCTGCTATGTCCGGCTGAGTAAATGCTGATAAAGCCATTGCAATTCCCTGTGAATGCCCAACAATGAAAATTTTAGAACTTGTCATCAGATGAATATAATCAGTCATAATTGAAAGGTTATACAGAACCAGTTCCTCCCAACTCCAATCCCAGAACTCCTTGTTACTTCCAAAAAGGGAAATATGACTATGGCTTCCAACGCATACCACATACGTTTCCAGCCCATGCATCAAAACCAGAATCAACAGGGATAAACCCCAATGATTCCTCAACAGAATTTTCAAACCAAGCATCCCCACCCTGATAGTGGCTTACACATATAACCCTCAATAATTCTGGTGCTTCTAAGACCTGCCAAGAAAGCTGCAATAGAAAATATTCAAAACCCATGCTACCATATTACAGGTAACTTTAGAACATCTAAAGGTAAAGATATGCTACAATTGTAACAACAGGTAAAGTGTTGGAAATAAGAGATTATGTTAGCTTGAGTTACAGAGTACAAACAGATATTTTAATCAAATGGTCCTTGATAACTATCCTGCATCACATCACCGCTTAAGAACAAATAACATAGACAAAGATCAGATGATAATCACAAACAAAGACTACAGGAGCTTATTTACAATTCAAAGATATGGGGTAAATGCAGGAATTAGAAAGGGATGAGACACTACTCGTTGATTAACGAATGAAGGTATCGTCACCGTAACAACCAAAAAAAAAAAATGTATTCAAGATCACAGCCTATTTTCACCAGCAAAAACCAATTCCAAAGCTTTCAAACGAAATGTCAAGTACATAATCCCCGGTCATCCATGTGATGCCAGAATTGTAAAATTTGAGTTCAATATCAAGTTTTCTATCAGGCAAAAGCAACATGTGGAGAAAACCACATTAGTTATATTTGACGACAGATACTTGTATTCATCAGGCTTTTATGACAACCTAACGAAATGACCTGAAAGACCAAAATCCATCGCCGAATATATAAACAATTCTGATGGTTTGTTTTTTTTTTTTTTCAGGTAAATTACCTTTTGTAGAGCTTAGCAGCGGAACACAAATGGATGTTGAGCCATATTGAAGATACAACGAAGGTGAGAAAAACTTTACCACTAAATACAAGGGGATGTGATAGGCAATACCTTTAGCAGAAAGATGAAGTTCTCATAGGTGTGAAGGTGCAGCAGGAATGATGGTTGGCAATTTCAGAAACTAAGGAAAATTTGCAGGACATAGCTCTTTGGATCTTTAGGAATCCAGCTAAGAGAGATGCTTCAGCCACAGAACATGCAGGAGCATAATTTCCGCTGACCATCTTTGAACATCCATTAACTAGAAATGGGGCACAACCTTTTATCTGTTTGGGGGGAGGGCAAGCGTGGCTGCTGGGCTGGAAGTAAGCGACTGGGTGCTGCTGGAGGTGATGGAGGCTGTGCACAGGGCAGTGGGATGTTGGAACACCCCAGTGAGTCACCTCTATCGCCAGTCGGCTATTTGCCCTATACCAATGAGACTGCCATCCTTGCCGTTGTTCCTGGGTTTTCTTCTTAGAAGTTCCATTTAGTTGAATTTGATCATGGTGGCTAAAAAGAAACGCAAAGCCAGCTGTATAGGAAATTTTGATGAAACCAGATGGGCTTCATCATGAATTATGAAATTTATTCCTGATCGGCAAGGGATATTAGTGACTTACATCTGATAACATGGCCGATGGTGTTAACATATAGGAACTAAAAAAATGAAATAAATAAAAGAATGAAAATACAATACAGCAATTAACAGATGAATAAATATATTGACAGAAGGAGAATCTACTGTATCCAATTGATATAAAGCATAGAGATGACCTCAGACATACCATCATCCACTCAGCAGTGGAATTCTTAATCACTTTACCCCACTGATATTAAGAACATTCGTTGCTTTTACCTCATTGATCTCCATCCCTTTATTAGGGATTTGTTGCACAGAGATCGATGAGATTCACCAACAGTCCTGCTTCAGAAATCAGGATAACTCCCTCTCAAATATTGAGGGTCAGCCATTACTGGTTTACAAACATAGGCTTGACGACTTTGTGATTGATTTGAGCTTATTTCCATTTGTTAAATTTACCATCTTAGAAAGTTAGAATGATAATACCATAACCAGCCATCTTCTGAGGAACACACGTCGATGATGAAAAGGGGAACTACTCTGTAACACACCAAATACTTCCACGATAACTCAGATTTCCTTTTAAGAAAGCTAAGATTGATTATTCAAATTTTATCCCTGCAGCAAATGGATCTATATTACCTTGGATCTGGTCGTTCATACTTACTTACGCAGCAACTCCACCTATTGTCAGAATGGTCTCACCCGATAGATTGGAAATCCAGGGCATATCAGCAGTCAATACCCAATTCAACCATATATTGAAAATCAAGCCAGATATAACCCAATAATAAGGAGATTCATAAAAAAAATGTTCACCCACAACCGATGTTAAACCATTTTTTTTTCAGCAAATGAGGTACATTACACAAGATATAGGGATGACTTTTACTATATCGGGACCAACACTCTTACTAGTATATTTGATGCTTATGAATCAGGGAAATGGGATATGAACGAATACAACCATAGACAGATGTGATATATTATGGAGGGGGTAGGCTTAAGAAACTGATTAGGGGAATGAACTCCCTTCTTGAAGAAGATACGTTAAAAAAAAGAAACCATGTTGGCACGAAGCAGTTCCATTGCTGTAGCTATAGGGGGATCGGTCCTGCTATATGCAGGTCGATCCCCTCTTTTTGCCTTGTGATTAAGAGAAGAAAGTGATAAAGAGCGCAGATTAAAAGAAAGGAAGAAAAATACAAAGAATCAAAGAAGAGGGCAACGATTACTTACCTAGGGTTACCTTCAGTCTTTGCTTGAAAGGGAAAATGCCAATAGAAAATGCAAAGGGGAAGTGAAGATAATCGTTGAAGGAAAGATAGGGGTGCGGGGGTGAAGAAGCGGTGCCCTTTAGGGTTTCGTGAGTCCCCTTTTAAGGAGGATGCGGTTGGGGGTTTGTTGCAGATGGACGGAGATCGGGAGATGGGAGGTTTGGTTGGTGATGGGCGGCTTGGGTGAAGCCTCTGGAGGGTTCGGTGGAAGGATCCTTCTGAAGGGGGAAGAAGAGGGAGGGTTTGGAGAGAAGACAGGCGATGAGAGTCGGCCACCCGACCTTTTGCGAAAGAAAAAGTTTAGAAAATATTCGTAACGGGGGCTCTGAAAAAGAATTTTTTCATAAAAGGGGTCTTCAAAATGAGGTTTTTAGCAAAGCTTTTAAAAACTACTTATTTTCCTCGTAGTTTTTCCGATTTTTCAGGATTTTCCATTTTTTTGTACTTTTGGAACAAAAATCTAAGTTTTTATACAAAAAACAAAGATTAAACACTAATTTTTTTTTTGTATTTTTCTGAGAAATATTTACAAAAGTATTATTCTGAGAATTTCAGACCATTTCGGGGAAATTTCTTCAGAAGAATGGGTTTGGACCCAGATTTTAAGAAAATGTTCGAGTTTTGACACTTGAATCGAGAAATACAATGTGATTGATCCAAACGGATGTCGAATGGACTGTCCGAGCTATTTAAAGGCTATTTTTGGTATTTTCTATAATTTTAATTTAAAATTTGAACAAGGAGACTCAAATTTGTATCTGGACAATGGATCCAGATCCGAAATCAATTTAAACATATGAAATGAATTTAATTTCAATAAAACTAGAGAAATGAACTGGAATTTAGATTTAAAATGACTCATTTACTCAAAAAATGAATTTTAGGGGCAAAAAGGGAATATTTAAAAATTTTTAAAAATTTGGGGTGTTCACAGATGCCCTTCTTTGCTACTAAGCCGGTTGAAAGCCGAGCTTAGTGGCAAAGAAAACACTCCAAATTTTGAAAAAATGCCCCAGTCAGCAAATCTTAACTGGGTGTGGAAGAATTTATTTGAAAGACATGGTTTTTCAGGTTTAAAATTTTATCCTTGAATGGCTTGGGGGGACAAAATCCTCGAAAATGATATGACTGAATAGATAGAAATGAGGAAATCGTGATGGGACTTTGGGTGAAGATCCCGAAGTGATGAAAGATAAGAATTTTAGATCAAGTCTCGAGGGCGAGATAAGATCAACTTTTTGAATGAGTCAGGTTTTAGCCCTTAACCTGGATGGGACGAAGATATATCAAGATAACCTGAATGGGGAAAGGAATATATGAAGATCTTGATGGGACATTTATGAGAGAATGCCTCGCGAGATGAAATTCAAGTATGATTTTATTCTGGATGGATATACAAAGCATGGATTCCTCGATGGGAAGAATCATGATGGGACTGGAGGAAAACGCCTCGTCGAAACGAGACTCAGGTTTAACCCAAACCTGGAAAAGGAAGGTACCTCGATGCACGGGGTTCAGGCTTAACCCTTCACCTGAAGGGGACGACCATATGGAATCTCGAGTGAAGAGACCAAGATGGGACCTTCGGAGTTTGGACGAACATATCCGAAAGGGGTTTTGCGAAAGAAGGAAGGAAATGGGGTTTTCTAAAGCTTGAGAAAGGGATGAACTTGGACGTCTCATTGCTGAGACTGAAACCAACTTTTGAATTTAATGACCTCTCGCAGGAAGTACAGGTTTTGACCCTTTAACCTGAGTGGGAACAACCATACGGATTTCTTGAAACCGTGATGGGACAGGAGAGATACTTCAACTGAATGGGGTAACTCTTCTGGAAAACAACGTTAGGTTGCACCAAAATGGATATTGAATATTTATTTCATTCTTAGAATATCTAGAAAATTTTGCCAATAAGATAAATTTATAGTTGACTTCAACGCTTGAAAATGTGTATGTGTGTGCAAAGATATTCCCTCTTTTACCTAGAGTATTTCCTCCAACGAAGTTAACTCCTTGGTTTTTAAGAGTCAAATTCAAAATTTTAGCGCTGATGATTTTCTTCAAGGAAGCTATCCATTTCCTTGATATGCGAAGAGAAGATATATTCTTAATTTCATAAAAGCAAGTGGTGAAGAGATATTGATAAAAGAATTTCGCATAAGAAAAGATGACTTCTGGCAATTTCGGCAGTTTGATATCTGAGTGTTTTCTCATGATAATCTTTCTTGCACTCCTTTTGAGTCATTGAACTTTTTCGGGCTTTTACATCATCCTTCATTTTGGATGTACCTGACTTTTCTCTCTTTTTCAGGGAAGGGTACGTCACAAACTCCTTCATCTCGGAGATGCTCCGATCCTTCTTTTTCTCAGGGATTATATATGATATTGGCTCAAAAGGTCTTTAGATGATAGCTGAAATCAAATATCATTTAGGGTTTGTCGGTAGGTCCATCACATCCGCCTTCATCTCGACGGTGATCCGAACTTTCCCTGGAAGGATCCGTCACAAACTCCATCATCTTGGAGATGTTTCAAATCTTCTTTGGCCCCGGGGGTCTACTCGCTTAATTCGCCTCCATCTTGACGACAATTGAGAGATCCCTTTTGCCGATATTTGATTACAGCTTTAAACTGGATAAGGTGATATGGATTAAGTGGATTCTTTTATGGCTCAGGATATTTCCACTGTCTAATTGCCAGGAAATCGTCTTTAAACATGCATCATAGCTATGATCAATATCAATTCGCTTCCGGCTTTTCAATGTCATCGAATATTTATTTCACTAATTATACCGAGGATATTTCTTTCATCCTTTTGGTTGATCAACAGGAAAAAGATTTGAATTTTACCTCTTTTTTGCAAAGAGTTTCACCTTTTATGAAGAAAATACTAGAGGTAATCTGAGGTAATTCTTTTGTGCATTAAGATTTATTTGGAATCAACAAATATTTTTAGCAGATTGGCAAGGTTTTCATGACTTCTATGTGAAATATTTACTCAATATAGATTTTGATGCGACCTTTAGTTGCAATTTATGATTTTGGACATTCTGATCAGTAAAATTGGAACCTTTCATTTAACGACCAGCGAAGTAGCTGAAACCTTTCATTTAATGACCAGCGAAGTAGCTGGGACATTTTATTTAACGACCAACAAAGGAGTTGGAACATTTCATTTAACGACCAGCGAAGTAGCTGGGACATTTCATTTAACGACCAACGAAGGAGTTGAAACATTTCATTTAGCGACCAGCGAAGTAGCCGGAACATTTCATTTAACGACCAACGAAGGAGTTGGAACATTTCATTTAGCGACCAACGAAGTAGCTGGAACATTTCATTTAACGACCAACGAAGGAGTTGGAACATTTCATTTAGCGACCAGCGAAGTAGCTGGAACATTTCATTTAACGACCAACGAAGGAGTTGGAACATTTCATTTAGCGACCAGCGAAGTAGCTGGAACATTTAACGACCAACGAAGGAGTTGGAACATTTCATTTAGCGACCAGCGAAGTAGCTGGAACATTTAACGACCAACGAAGGAGTTGGAACATTTCATTTAGCGACCAGCGAAGTAGCTGGAACATTTCATTTAACGACCAACGAAGGAGTTGGAACATTTCATTTAGCGACCAGCGAAGTAGCTGGGACATTTCATTTAATCATTTAACGACCAGCGAAGTAACTGGGACATTGCATTTAACGACCAGCGAAGTAGCTGGGACATTTCATTTAGCGACCAACGAAGTAGCTGGAACATTTCATTTAACGACCAGCGAAGTAGCTGGGACATTTCATTTAATCATTTAACGACCAACGAAGTAGCTGGGACATTTCATTTAATCATTTAACGACCAGCGAAGTAGCTGGGACATTTCATTTAATCATTTAACGACCAGCGAAGTAGCTGGGACATTTCAT
Source organism: Nuphar pumila (assembly GCF_984573655.1). NCBI lineage: Eukaryota > Viridiplantae > Streptophyta > Magnoliopsida > Nymphaeales > Nymphaeaceae > Nuphar > Nuphar pumila. The sequence continues at coordinate 10,595,230 of NC_143257.1, forward strand.
TTAATCATTTAACGACCAGCGAAGTAGCTGGGACATTTTATTTAATCATTTAACGACCAGCGAAGTAGCTAGGACATTTCATTTAATCATTTAACGACCAGCGAAGTAGCTGGGACATTTCATTTAATCATTTAACGACCAGCGAAGTAGCTGGGACATTTCATTTAATCATTTAACGACCAACGAAGTAGCTGGGACATTTCATTTAATCATTTAACGACCAGCGAAGTAGCTGGGACATTTCATTTAATCATTTAACGACCAGCGAAGTAGCTGGGACATTTCATTTAATCATTTAACGACCAGCAAAGTAGTTGGGACATTTCATTTAATCATTTAACGATCAGCGAAGTTGCTGGGATATTTTATTTAATCATTTAACGACCAACGAAGTAGCTGGGACATTTCATTTAATCATTTAACGACCAGCGAAGTAGCTGGGACATTTCATTTAATCATTTAACGACCAGGGAAGTAGCTGGGACATTTCATTTAATCATTTAACGACCTTTGATTTAACGATTTGATCTAAGATTGAGACTTTCTGAGGAACAAACAGCACGAGGACTGAACTTGATCTTTAGATTTGAAAATTTAGCAAAATAACCAGTGTGAGCACTAGGTTTTCCAACTGAGAGTCGGGAAAGAGATCGGCCTATTTAAGATATTTAGAGATTGAAGCAAGAAGAATGGCCAGGGTTTCAGGATTATCCCTTATCCTGAAGGGGAAATAGAATAGACATTTTGAAGAGAATTTTAGAAAAAGAATGATTCAGGTTTATCCCTTAACCTGAAGGGGAAATGAAGTAGACATTTGATGAGAATTTAGGAAAAGAATGATTCAGGTTTATCCTTTAACCTGAAGGGGAAGTAGAAGATTTTATAAAGAGATAACCTGAGACTTGAATTTAGAAGGAATATGACAAGATTTAGAATTTATGATCTATGATTTAGATGGACCAGGTATGTGATGGGGAATATAAAAAGAATAAACTTTGAGAAGACAAAAGGACATAGAACTTTGAAAAAAATGTAGAACATTTGAGGAAATTGATTTATTTTTGTACAAAGAATTCTCACAGATAGCATGGTTGCCCCTATGAGTGATCTCAGGATTATCCCTTATCCTGAATGGAAAAAAGAATAGAATTTAAAGAGATTTAATGAAGGGAAATTGATATAAATCTAGAAAATCAACAAAGATTGACAAACTTGTATTTACAAAAGAATCCTCATAGGTAGCGTTATTGCTCCTACGAGGGGTTTCAGGATTATCCCTCATCCTGAACGGGAAAAAGAATAGAATTTAAAGAGATTTAACGAAGGGAAATTGATATAAATCTAGAAAATCAACAAAGATTAACAAAACTTGTATTTACAAAAGAATCCTCAAAGGTAGCGTTGTGGCTCCTACGAGGGGTCTCAGGATTTTCCCTTATCCTGAGTGGGAACAAAATAGAATTTAAGAAAATTTAGCGAAGGCAAATTGATATAAATCTAGAAAATCAATAAAGATTAACAAAACTTGTATTTACAAAAGAATCCTCATAGGTAGCGTTGTGGCTCCTATGAGGGGTCTCAGGATTTTCCCTTATCCTGAGTGGGAACAGAATAGAATTTAAGAAAATTTAGCGAAGGCAAATTGATATAAATCTAGAAAATCAATAAAGATTAACAAAACTTGTATTTACAAAAGAATCCTCATAGGTAGCGTTGTTACTCCTACAAGGGGTCTCAGGATTTTCCCTTATCTTGAAGGGAAAAAGAATTTTAAGAAAATTTAAATAAAGAGAAATTGATATAAATTTAGAAAATCAATGAAGGTTTACGAAACTTGTATTAAAAAAGAATCCTCATAGGTAGCGTTTGTTGCTCCTACGAGGGGTCTCAGGATTTTCCCTTATCCTGAATAGGAAAGAATTTAAGGAATTTTAATAAAGAGAGATTGATATAAATTTAGAAAATCAATGAAGGTTGACAAAAACTTGTATTTACAAAAGAATCCTCATAGGTAGCGTTATTGCTCCTACGAGGGGTTTCAGGATTTTCCCTTATCCTGAATGGGAAAAAGAATAGAATTTAAAGAGATTTAATGAAGGGAAATTGATATAAATTTAGAAAATCAATAAAGATTGGCAAAACTTGTATTTACAAAAGAATCCTCATAGGTAGCGTTGTTTCTCCTACAAGGGGTCTCAGGATTTTCCCTTATCCTGAATGAGAACACCTCGGACAACGAGGGTCAGGTTTATCCCTTAACCTGAAAGGGTAAAAGAATTGATAAAATTTAATAGAATTGAGGAGAAATTGATAAAACTTGATAAAATTGATGTAAACTTGATAAAAATATGAATAAAATGAATGAAACTGATGAAGATATTCAAAATTAACTGAAGATTTACAAGATTTGAGAAAAAGGAGTTTTTTTGATCCTGCCTGCATAGGGGATCTTGAAAGGGAAATGTTTATTTAAAAGATTGGTGAAAAATCATTTTTGGGAGGAAAATTCATTTGTAAGAAGAACGATCAGCGCGAGATCTGATCCTTTTAAAAAGGAGAATCATCATGAGAGATCATCATGAGGTTTGATTTCGAGGATAGTGGTTTAAATACCAGCTTCGAAAGAGAAAACAAACATGAGGTGATGATTTTGAAGACAAATGGTTTTCAAAACCTAATTTGAAAAAAGGAAAGTCAACATGTTAGTTTATTTAAAAGGGATTTAGATCAAAATATTTGAATCTTTTGAAGACTTTTTAGAAGAAATTTTATGATTTTGAAAATCCTCATAGGCAATATCATTTCTCTCATGACGGAGAAAAACAAATTTTGAAAATAGATGACAAGGATTTAAAATTTTTGAAATATAGCAGGCAGGATCAAAAAGATTTTGAAGAAATCAGAAAGAAAAGGCAATATACCTGGGGTTTTAAAAGAGAAAATTTTGAATAATATATACCCAGGGTTTTTGGAAAATATAAGGAATATATATATATATATATATATATATATATATATATATATATATATATATATATATATATATATATATATATATATATATATATATATATATATATATATATATATATATATATATAATATCATTCAATCACAGATATACAAGCAAGGATGCGCAAACAACACTCCCTAAAGTTGACTCTATATGCAATATTTGAAATGGCAAATAGGATCTTAATCCTAACTCTAAGATTTATATCATCTGATTCCAATCAAGATATGCCGATATACTCAAGCTGAAGCTCGAAGTACGTGGCATAAAATATCTCTCCGGTTCTATGGTAAAGGCTTTCCAACATCCTTGAGCACCTACCGATATACCTCGGACTATGGCCCTTAGGTACGTGGTAGGGGGGCGCGAACCCAAATAAGTGGCCCACTTGTGAGGCGCTTTCCCGAACTATGGTTCAGTGAGACAACCCAGCAACGTGAAGATCGGGACAATATAGGTAGGGATGTTTTCAAAATATGATCAACATGCAAATAAAACCAGAAGGCTTTAATGCAAGTCCTAAAGAGATAGATTTAAATAAGAAGAAGCATACACTTGCATACATTGTTTACATTCAATCCCTAAAATTGAGGAGAGTTGTATTTAAGACCTAAGTCTAATGTGAACATGGATATAATCTCCTCAATATGGTCCTACCAAACCATACTTAGATCCTATATGCAAATAATGTCAGCTTAGGACAGAGTCTAGGCTCCTAAGGTTTGCATGGAAAATGTAGCTGACATTCATAGAATAAAGACTTTAGAAAATATTAAAGCAAAGCAAAGGCATAGATCCAACCGGACGAAGACATGTCCCATCACGGTCGCCAAAACTGTGATCATCGCAAAATTTTTCCTCTCTTGAGGTTTCTCTTTCTTCCTTCTCTTTTCCTTTTCTTCCTTTTTGAAGGGAGAAAAATAAAAGAAAGAAAAGAAAGAGAAGAGAGAAGAGAAAAGAAAGAAAAAGAGAAGAGGAATTCTTTTGCGCGGTCTCACTTGACCTAAATTTGAAAATATTTAGAAATTTAACTCGCCTCCGTTTTGAAAATTTTGCGGGAAAATGGAGAGACGGGATTCGCTCGTCGGTACGAGGTTCGACCGTTCCTGGCGCCTTTACCAGGGGTAATCGAACCAAGGATCCAATCTATGCCTTTTGCTTTGCCTAAATATCATCTAAGAATTTATTCTAACTCTAAGTGCACAAAGAATCATGCTTGTGCGATGCAAAGATGTATGCTTCTTTTGAAAAGATGTTTTGGAGATTTCCAAGTATTCTGAGATGAGTTTGATAATGGAATGAAGAAATGTTTGAATCTTAACTTTAGAACTTGAGATAGATCAGAGAAGTTCTAAGTTTTTGAAGTAAATCAGAGTTGGAAGAATAAATCTCGATTTTGGAGAAAGAATGATTTAAAGCTTCGAAATGAAAGGAAATAAAGTTTCAAAGTCAAAATCGACCTTGAATTTGATTTTGAATTTAAGAAAGGAAATGAATACTTGAGATGAAATTGAATTTGGATTTTTAAGTTTGGAATGGATCTGAGATAATCAAATGGTATTTAAGAATAGAATTGGATTTAAGAGATTCAGATTAGATCCGAAAATGGAATTGAAATCTAGAATTGGAATTGGATTCCGAATACTATACAGAATGGGATCCGAGATTTGGAATCCAAGATGGACTTGGGTTCTGGATCCTAAAATGGATTTTGATCTGAAGTCTGAGATCCAAATGTAGAATTGGGTTCTGGATCCTAAGATGGATTTGGATATGAAGTCTAAGATCCAAATGTAAAATTGGTTCTGGATCCTAAAATGGAAAATTGGATCTGAAGTCTAAGATCTTAAAGTGAAATTGGAGTTTGGATCCTAAAGAGGAATTGGATCTGAAGTCTGAGATCCAAATGTAGAATTGGGTTCTGGATCCTAAAATGGATTTGGATCTGAAGTCTAAGATCCAATGTAGAATGGGGATCTAGAAAACTAGATCAAAATTGATCTAAATTTTGGATTTGGAATTTCCAAAAATTGACTTGAGAATTGAATTTGGACTATACAAAATGAATTTCAAAGTCAAATTGGACTTTGAATTTGAAGCTTGAATCTGGAATTTAGAAGATGAATCAAGAATTTCTAAGTATTTGAAATTTAGAAATTGAATCTTGAATATACAAATGAATCCCAAAGTCAAATTAGACCTTGGATTTGAAGTTTGAATTTGGAATTTAGAAGATGAATCAGGGATTTTCAAAGTTTAATTTGAACTTTTGAAATTTGATTTGAATTGAATATAAGAAATGAATTTGGAATTTCAAAGCCCAATTGAACTTTGAAACCTGTTTTGAATTAGAGTTTTGATATATAAAATGAATTTGAAATCTCAAAGTTAAATTGAACTTTTGAGATTGAAAATGAAGCAGAATTGAAAATGAAAAGATGAATTGGATTTTTACAAGAATTGAGATTTTATTGAAGAAGATATTTATCTTTACTTGGAGTTTTGAAAAAGGAATTTTGAAAATATGATGCAGTTCTATCCTAAATGATGAATGGATTTGAAGAATTTGAAATTGGATTTTTGAAAAGTTATTTCATTCTTTAGATGAATTAAAATAAGATTGAAGATATAATACATCCTTGACTATGGTCATTGAATGTATTATATAATAATCTATATTTAAATTCAGGTAAAGAATGAAATACATTTGGTGCTTTTATAGAGTTTAAAATGAAATTAACTCTCAATATACCCTGACTATGGCCATTGGTATATATTTTGAGTTAATTTTAAGTTAAACTCTAATAAAAGAAGGAAATATTTGAAAATATGATGATTTTTGAAGAGGATCCAGTGTGGATCCAATGTTGTTTTATAAAAGATAAAAATCCTAAGTCTTGTTTACATCCCGACTATGGCCGTTGATGTAAATCATCAACTTAGGACTAGTTTACCTCTTATGAAATGGTGCACGTGCCATTCGTGTTGCCATTTGTGAAAATTTGGAGAAATAAAGGAAAAGATGCATGAAGAACAAGTAATTCATGATATTTACAATGCTCATTCATTCTATCTAGAACTAGAAATATAAATTTTCCCTTCATAATGTAGCTATTACATCATCAGGCGGAATTTTGACAATCAAGATTTCAAATGAAGAGAAGAAGCCCGAATTTCCCATGTGTTTATATGAGAGGGTTAGTATAAGGCAGAAGACTATATGTAGAAAGGAACATGAATGCATATGAATACATCTATCCTAATATGGAACGCATGTATGAGACATTCTATTTATGCCAAGATGAGGTTGTATGTATATATATACACCTGGAGATGATGCCGATGTTAGTGAGATGATGCCCATGTTAGTGAGATGATGCCTATATATTTGTAATAATACATTTGATAAATACTCATTTATAAGAGGTATACTGTTTGGCAGCAAGTGGTTAGAGTTAAGTGGACATTGTTATGTCTAAATGAAGGATGATAATGCAAGGCTAGGCTAGCTGTGATTGAAATAACAATGTGCGGTGGTTGGTAGGGAATATACCTAGGTGAAGTTACTGTCAAAAGGATTCATGAATATTATTAATGGATTAAATCAACCAGAAAACAGCCTGGATACATATATCCCATCAAGTATACACAGTATATGAAATTCTGGGTAGTATAGTTTTACCTTGTAATAATTTGCAGAAAGAGCACAAACCTGTATCCGCAGATCAATCAATCAATTACATGAAGAATCGGTCTTGACAGAGCTGGATCCATCTAATACTCCGAGTTCTCGAATCACAGTTTCAGCAATGTGGTATACCATCTCTAATTATGCCCGAATCAAATCGGATGCATATATCACTCCAGAAGCCCAGCTGGTGCATGCCCATTGTTGACAGCATCTGATCGAGATGTATGCTAACAACTTTAAGAACAAAGTGGGAACTAATATGATCCAGATATGATATAGGACATAAAAGAGATGCAGCTGCAATCATCTCTGCTATGTCCGGCTGAGTAAATGCTGATAAAGCCATTGCAATTCCCTGTGAATGCCCAACAATGAAAATTTTAGAACTTGTCAACAGATGAATATAATCAGTCATAATTGAAAGGTTATACAGAACCAGTTCCTCCCAACTCCAATCCCAGAACTCCTTGTTACTTCCAAAAAGGGAAATATGACTATGGCTTCCAACGCATACCACATACGTTTCCAACCCATGCATCAAAACCAGAATCAACAGGGATAAACCCCAATGATTCCTCAACAGAATTTTCAAACCAAACATCCCCACCCTGATAGTGGCTTACACATATAACCCTCAATAATTCTGGTGCTTGTAAGACCTGCCAAGAAAGCTGCAATAGAAAATATTCAAAACCCATGCTACCATATTACAGGTAACTTTAGAACATCTAAAGGTAAAGATAAGCTACAATTGTAAGAACAGGTAAAGTGTTGGAAATAAGAGATTATGTTAGCTTGAGTTACAGAGTACAAACAGATATTTTAATCAAATGGTCCTTAATAACTATCCTGCATCACATCACCGCTTAAGAACAAATAACATAGACAAAGATCAGATGATAATCACAAACAAAGACTACAGGAGCTTATTTACAATTCAAAGATATGGGGTAAATGCAGGAATTAGAAAGGGATGAGACACTACTCGTTGATTAACGAAAGAAGGTATCATCACCGTAACAACCAAAAAAAAAATGTATTCAAGATCACAGCCTATTTTCACCAGCAAAAACCAATTCCAAAGCTTTCAAACGAAATGTCAAGTACATAATCCCCGGTCATCCATGTGATGCCAGAATTGTAAAATTTGAGTTCAATATCAAGTTTTCTATCAGGCAAAAGCAACATGTGGAGAAAACCACATTAGTTATATTTGACGACAGATACTTGTATTCATCAGGCTTTTATGACAACCTAACGAAATGACCTGAAAGACCAAAATCCATTGCCGAATATATAAACAATTCTAATGGTTTGTTTGTTTTTTTTTTTCCAGGTAAATTACCTTTTGTAGAGCTTAGCAGCAGAGCACAAATGGATGTTGAGCCATATTGAAGATATAACGAAGGTGAGAAAAACTTTACCACTAAATACAAGGGGATGTGATAGGCAATACCTTTAGCAAAAAGATGAAGTTCTCATAGGTGTGAAGGTGCAGCAGGAATGATGGTTGGCAATTTCAGAAACTAAGGAAAATTTGCAGGACATAGCTCTTTGGATCTTTAGGAATCCAGCTAAGAGAGATGCTTCAGCCACAGAACATGCAGGAGCATAATTTCCACTGACCATCTTTGAACATCCATTAACTAGAAATGGGGCACAACCTTTTATCTGTTTGGGGGGGGGGCAAGCGTGGCTGCTGGGCTGGAAGTAAGCGACAGGGTGCTGCTGGAGGTGATGGAGGCTGTGAACATGGCAGTGGGATGTTGGAACACCCCAGTGAGTCACCTCTATCGCCAGTCGGCTATTTGCCCTGTACCAATGAGACTGCCATCCTTGCCGTTGTTCCTGGGTTTTCTTCTAAGAAGTTCCATTTAGTTGAATTTGATCATGGTGGCTAAAAAGAAACGCAAAGCCAGCTGTATAGGAAATTTTGATGAAACCAGAGGGGCTTCATCACGAATTATGAAATTTATTCCTGATCGGCAAGGGATATTAGTGACTTACATCTGATAACATGGCCGATGGTGTTAACATACAGGAACTAAAAAAATGAAATAAATAAAAGAATGAAAATACAATACAGCAATTAACAGATGAATAAATATATTGACAGAATGAGAATCTACTGTATCCAATTGATATAAAGCATAGAGATGACCTCAGACATACCATCATCCACTCAGCAGTGGAATTCTTAATCACTTTACCCCACTGATATTAAGAACATTCGTTGCTTTTACCTCATTCATCTCCATCCCTTTATTGGGGATTTGTTGCAGAGAGATCGATGAGATTCACCAACAGTCCTGCTTCAGAAATCAGGATAACTCCCTCTCACATATTGAGGGTCAGCCATTACTGGTTTACAAACACAGGCTTGACGACTTCGTGATTGATTTGAGCTTATTTCCATTTGATGAATTTACCATCTTAGAAAGTTAGAATGATAATACCATAACCAGCCATCTTCTGAGGAACACACGTCGATGATGAAAAGGGGAACTACTCTGTAACACACCAAATACTTCCACGATAACTCAGATTTCCTTTTAAGAAAGCTAAGATTGATTATTCAAATTTTATCCCTGCAGCAAATGGATCTATATTACCTTGGATCTGGTCGTTCATACTTACTTACGCAGCAACTCCACCTATTGTCAGAATGGTCTCACCCGATAGATTGGAAATCCAGGGCATATCAGCAGTCAATACCCAATTTAACCATATATTGAAAATCAAGCCAGATATAACCCAATAATAAGGAGATTCATAAAAAAAATGTTCACCCACAACCGATGTTAAACCATTTTTTTTTCAGCAAATGAGGTACATTACACAAGATATAGGGATGGCTTTTACTATATCGGGACCAACACTCTTACTGGTATATTCGATGCTTATGAATCAGGGAAATGGGATATGAACGAATACAACCATAGACAGATGTGATATACTATGGAGGGGGTAGGCTTAAGAAACTGATTAGGGGAATGAACTCCCTTCTTGAAGACGATACGTTAAAAAAAAAGAAACCATGTTGGAACGAAGCAGTTCCATTGCTGTAGCTATAGGGGGATCGGTCCTGCTATATCCAGGTCGATCCCCTCTTTTTGCCTTGTGATTAAGAGAAGAAAGTGATAAAGAGCGCAGATTAAAAGAAAGAAATAACAGAAAGGAAGAAAAATACAAAGAATCAAAGAAGAGGGCAACGATTACTTACCTGGGGTTACCTTCAGTCTTTGCTTGAAAGGGAAAATGCCAATAGAAAATGCAAAGGGGAAGTGAAGATAATCGTTGAAGGAAAGATAGGGGTGCGGGGGTGAAGAAGCGGTGCCCTTTAGGGTTTCGTGAGTCCCCTTTTAAGGAGGATGCGGTTGGGGGTTTGTTGCAGATGGACGGAGATCGGGAGATGGGAGGTTTGGTTGGTGATGGGCGGCTTGGGTGAAGCCTCTGAAGGGTTCGGTGGAAGGATCCTTCTGAAGGGGGAAGAAGAGGGAGGGTTTGGAGAGAAGACAGGCGATGAGAGTCGGCCACCCGACCTTTTGCGAAAGAAAAACTTTAGAAAATATTCGTAACGGGGGCTCTGAAAAAGAATTTTTTCATAAAAGGGGTCTTCAAAATGAGGTTTTTAGCAAAGCCTTTAAAAACTACTTATTTTCCTCGTAGTTTTTCCGATTTTTCAGAATTTTCCATTTTTTTGTACTTTTGGAACAAAAATCTAAGTTTTTATACAAAAAACAAAGATTAAACACTAACTTTTTTTTGTATTTTTCTGAGAAATATTTACAAAAGTATTTTTCTGAGAATTTCAGACCATTTCGGGGAAATTTCTTTAGAAGAATGGGTTTGGACCCAGATTTTAAGAAAATGTTCGAGTTTTGACACTTGAATCGAGAAATACAATGTGATGGATCCAAACGGATGTCGAATGGACTGTCCGAGCTATTTAAAGGCTATTTTTGGTATTTTCTATAATTTTAATTTAAAATTTGAACAAGGAGACTCAAATTTGGATCTGGACAATGGATCCAGATCCGAAATCAATTTAAACATATGAAATGAATTTAATTTCAATAAAACTAGAGAAATGAACTGGAATTTAGATTTAAAATGACTCATTTACTCAAAAAATGAATTTTAGGGGAAAAAATGGAATATTTAAAAATTTTGAAAAATTTGGGGTGTTCACATATGCTTATGCCCATATTGGTGGTTGCTGACCCCGAGTGCAGTCAATTGTTCTGATCAGTCGATTGTATTGATGCATATATTGCTGTGTATGGTATCTATTGAGAATTTGATCTCCAGTGGATTATCTGTGAGGGGGGTGTATGATCAAGATCAGGTGACCCACTAGAGTGGTAGATTTTTGTGAGGATGTGCACTGTCCAAGACCGGGTAGCCGCAAAGACGGTGAACTGTGAGGAAGTGTATGGTCCAAGACCAAGTATACCATCTAGGGCTGTAATTCCTTGTGAGGTCGTACATTTTCCCAGACCGGGTGATTCGGCGTGGATCTTGTTGATTATTAGTGGCTATCGACCCTGTGAGCGGCCAATTGTGCTGTTGCGTGTATTGGAGTGATTTTCTTTGATTATGACCTTTGTTGAGGATTTAGATTCCCAAAGGTTTTCTGTGAGGGTACGTATGACCAAGATCTGGTAACCCGGCTAGAGTGGTAGAATCTATGTGAGGATATACACTGTCCAAGAGCGGGTAGCCGTGGAGACGGTGAACTGTGAGGAAGTGTATTGTCCAAGACCAGGTATACCATCTAGGGCGGTAATCCCTTGTGAGGTCGTACTTTTCCCAAATCAGGAGGTCCGGCGGGGAATTTGTGTGACTTTGATTTCCATGAAAGGTTATGGTGAGCTGTGTTGATCTTCTGATATTGATTGATATAGCCAGTTATGAATCTATGGATTTGGCTTTCTGTTTTAGCATGATTATATGCCCAACTCAGATGTGTGAACCAGATCTTTATTGATTTTTAAATCGTGATCATGTTTTGGACCTTCTATGGAAGGGTGAGCTTTTATGAGAAAGTATGACGCCTTAAGTGAGTCTTGATAGGTGGTTGTTGGCCGCATAAGGCCTTGAGAGATGGGTATAGATTGTATTTATTCATGACACAGAGTTTGTTAGAGATTGCGAGTGTGACACACAGCGTCTTGATAATGATTTAGAGACCCCGTTCAAGGAACGTAAACCAGAGCAATGTCTCACTTTGTCTCTTCATCCCTATTCAGTCAAGTAGAAGTTAATGAATAAACCTTTCCTATGGTCTTTTACTAGACTCCTTTTCTTTGATAACTCGTTGTGTTTCTTCATCCTTGAAGATAGCGAATAAGCATTCTTATAGCCTTCTGCTAAACTCCTCCTTTTATGGCACTCCACATGAACTCTTGCGAACTCTTGCAAAGACAAGTTATTAATGAATTCACACATATGTTTTGATCGATCAAGTTGTTGATTTCGAACCTTTCTTTGGGACTTATGTGTTGTCCTGATCCCTTCAGAAAGCTTGTGTATTTGGGGGTTCGTGTACGCACGTGCATCCTGATCTAAACCTAGTTCCATTGGGATGCGATCTAGGCATATCACCTTCCTATGAAATTTTGAGGAAGAAATTTTTTTAAGGGAGGTAGGATGTAAATCCCGTGAAAAAAAAAATGTGTCAGACACGTGTCAGACACGTGCCCTGCACGCGTCAGACACGTGTCACGGTCGGTCCGTCGTGTCGGACCCGGACCCGAGCCCAAACTCGGACCCGGCTCCTTGATTGTTCGAGAAGCTTGTGACTTTAATAAGTCACAAGAGTCTCGGGCGAGAGGCAGAACCCCTCGCCCCTTCTCTCGCTCATCTGCTCCGCCCTCCTCACGCCGTCGCCGCCGACGATCGAAGATGCCGACGAGCGTTTCTGTTCGACCGCCTTCCCCTTGTTGTCTCCTATGTCGCGGGATGCCGGCAACTCGCTGCCGGCCACCCTTCCTTCCTCACTGTCTTCCCTTCAGTCGTTGGCGACTCGCAGCAAGCATCTCCAGCCGCCAGTGACCCGAGCAGCTGCCGATCGTGCCCCCGAGCTTTGCTCCAAGACTCCCCCTATCTGCTGTCGACTGCGACGGCCACCGACGACCTCTTAGCTCCGACGTCCTGACGCTGGCACCCGAGAACCTCCTTTCCTTCCTTCGTCCCCTTTTTGCCTGATGAAGGAGGTCTTGGTGCCCTCGATCTCCTTGGAGCTTGTGCTGGCGACCTTCCAGCCCCCCGACGACTCCCCTGCTGCGGCCGTCTTTGGAGGTAAACCCTCCCCTCTCTTTCTCCTTTGTGCAGGATGGATCGACAGGGGGGCTGAGCCCCCTGTCGTCACCGCTTGTTGGCAGAGGGTTAGAACCCCCCTGCCTCCCTTTTTGCTGTTGGTCGACAGGGGGCTGAGCCCCCTGTCGTTGACTTTTCATGGCAGGGGGTTCCGCACCCTGTCACTCTTTCCTTGTTCCTCGGTAGGGGGTGGGGTCCCTCTACCTTTGCGATTGTTTCCCGGCAGGGGGTGAGCCCCCCTGCACTCTTATCATTTTCTGGTAGGGGGAGAAGCTCCCCCTGCCCTCCGTTGCTTCTCGGCAGGGGGATTGCCCCCCTGCCTCTTTTGCTTTGTCGGTGGGGGGTGGGGGGGGGGGGGGGGGGTTGGCGGGGGGAGGGGCTCTGTCCCCCTACCGTTTGCTTTGTCGGCAGAGGGCTCCGCTTCCCCCTGCCATTCTTGTGGTGCAGGTAGGGGGCTCCGTCCCGCTGCCATTTGCTATGTTGACAGGAGGTTCCTCCCCCCTGTTCCTTTTTGTGTTTGCCTGCAGGGGGGCGAGGCCCCCTGCATTTGTTTTCTGGCAAGGGGCAAGTCCCCTTGCTCCCTTGTTTTTTTTCGGTAGGGGGAGAGTGTTATCATCGCAAAATTTTTAACTTTTTGCGAGTCAAACTGACCTTTGAAAAGTTTTTGAAAATAACTCGCCTCCGTTTTAAAATACAGGAAATTGCATAGAATGGGACTCGCCTGTCGGTACGAGGTTCGACCGTTCCTGCCACCTTTAACAGGGGTAATCGAACCATGGATCAATCTACTGCTCTGCTCTATTCAACTTATCTAAATCATATTCTAATTTCTAAATGCACATAGAATCAGGCATGTTCTATGAATTTTCTGAAAATGCATATTTGAAAACATGATGTTTGCTTTGAATAACTGAAACACTTAGAATTGATATCACATGGAAAATCGTGAATTGGGATTTGAAATGTACTTCTGAGAAAAGTAAAAATCGGTTTTTGAAGAAATCCTGAGATTTTGTGAAAATTGATTTTGAAAAATATGAAATAACTTTGAAAAACTCGATTTCTTTGAATTCAAACTTTGAAATTGAAAATATAACTTAGAAAAATCGAATTTGGAACTTGGGAAATACTTGAAATATCATTGGCAAATCCATATTTTGAGAAAATCGATTTCTTCATATGACTTAGAAAATTTTGAGAAAATGAACTTCTTTGAATTGAGATTTGAATTGGAATTGGCAAATGCATGAAATGAATGAATATGGATTTGAGGAATTGAGAAATACTTTTTGTATTTTTGAGAAATGCAGTGCATTTTGAAGTTAGCCTAAGAGTGTAGGTTGAATGTGGCTAATGTGAAGATTACAAATCTGGGTATCATTCATATTCTGACTATGGCCATAAATACGAATTCCACCAAGTTTATAAACTTCATAAAAGCTAGTGTATGTGCCATTCGTGTAAATCATAGTGAGTTTGAATATGCATGAATCATCATCCATCACACATTAACATTATTTAAAAAAATAAACTATATGCAATGCTGCCTAAGCTAAGCAGGAAATGTAAATTCTTATTCCAAAGTTTAATTTAGTTTACATCACTATTAAAATTTAAATACATGAAAAATAAAGTCTTCAATGTACCTGCAAAACTAGAAAACTTTGTTAGTGATGATATGTTGGCTTTTCTAGATTTATCCAGTAATATCTAGAAATTACTGAATTTTGCTAGACATAAGTCTTTTCCATGATTCCCTTAAATCAAAATTGATAAAATATGAAATAAAATTGAATAAATATGAAAATGAAATTTGCAATTTCGAAATTGGGGTCAAAATGACTAAAATACCCCTAATAACAAGACTATGGCCTTGAAATTAGGGTTTTCAGAAAGTTATTTTGATAAAATACAAGTTTTGAAATTCAAATGAAAATAAATCAAACTAAATATGATGTGACATGATTAAAAATATGGAAATTAGGGTTTAGAATTTCGAAATTTAGGTCAAATGACCAAATTGCCCCCGATAGCAAGACTATGGCCTTGAAATCAGGGTTTTCTGAAATAGATTTTGGATAAAACTTAGGTGTTATGCACTAAATGAAATCAAATGAACATCAAATTTAACCTAAAGTATCCTAATATGATTATGAATATGATTAAACCCTAAAAATATATGATTATATACGAAAATCCAAGAATATCACAAATTTTGTGATTTTTGCAGTGTTTTGGAATTCTTCGGGTGCCCTGTTTTGCAATTCAAACCATTCAAGCATCAAACTGATTCTAAAAATCCTCAAAATTGGTACCTGCACTTGTTATAACCCTAATATCAAATTAGAATTATAAAAATATTTTTTTGGCATTAAATTAATCCGAAAATAGCATCAAACCCTAAAAATATGCTATTTTTGACCTAGTTCACCAACCAGTCTCAGTCCAAGACCCGAACCAGGGGTCAAACCTCCATGAAAATTTCTTATTTTTGACAGAGATCAAATAGACATAAAAATAGAACTTTTCTTTTTTACAGATCGGAAAAAGCACTTAGGATCAAGGAGATCCCCTACCGGCAATCTGGGCCTGAATATTGCAAACCAAACATGAGTTAAAATAGACACTGCAGATTACAAATTCTAGAATAAATATCATGGTCCTCATTCACGATATACAATTGTTTGTCATAGTTAATGTGTTTCATATTTAGATTTTTTTTATAATCGTGTCTACTAACTTTTTGAAAATATATATAGGCTTTGAATCGCTTCGTGACTACGGTGGAGGAACATGATGCAAGGAAGGTGTGGTAGAGGGTGACTGCCAATCGATTTGCAGATATGCTGCACAATATGAAGACTGCAGCAAAAAAAAGCATCTGGCGGAATAGATGATCCACTATAGTGGAAGGGCCATGACCCTATTACTATCAGACGAGATTATTGGGAGGGAATGTGCGACAAGTGGGCGGGGGATGCATTTCAAAATCGCTTTGCGAAGGCTAAACAAAATCGAGCGAAAATGCCCAAAGCCCATCTACACACAGGTGGATCTAAGACTTTTGGGAGCCACCTGAAGAAAATGGTAACTCATTAATATATAATATCAATTTTATAAGTATTGTTGCAAACTTGTTAACTAAATCTTTTATCATTTAACTTCGCAGGAAGTAGAAAAATGAGGCATTGTACCATATAAGGATGTGTTTGTTGAAACACATAAACGGAAGACCACGTGAGACATCGTATCAGAGAAAGCGAGAATGACAATGGTATGTATTTATTCTATTAATAATCATCGCAATATACAAGTTATCATAATGTTATCATTAATTATTAATGCATACTATAAACATTATTTTGTAGGAGGCATATGAGCAACAGATGGTAGAGCGATATGGTGATGACGCTACTCAGCATCCATCATTTGATCCTGTAGCATGGGTGACTGCAGCAGATGAACCCAAAAAGGGTTGTGTGTTCGGGTTTGGGAGTAATATGAATACTTCACCTCTTATTGCTTCTTCCAGTTACGGCTCACAGACTTCTTCCGTCGACATAAGCTCCAAGCAACATCATATTCTTTCTGGTGATGATGTACGCCAGATCGTGAAGGACACAATGCATGACTACTTTCATGAAACCGTCGCCGACGTTCTCCGAGTTGAGTTCAACAGTTTTTTGCTGAAAAGGGG
Organism: Nuphar pumila; assembly: GCF_984573655.1. Lineage (NCBI taxonomy): Eukaryota > Viridiplantae > Streptophyta > Magnoliopsida > Nymphaeales > Nymphaeaceae > Nuphar > Nuphar pumila. Next base: position 10,611,952 of record NC_143257.1, read on the forward strand.
AACTTCGATTGCAGGTCCCTCTTAGATATGAAAGTTTCATGCAATATATTGCATGTCATTAGATTTCATGTAACTTTGATTGCCTTAACATATTCAGTTTTTTTAACTACCTTAGAACATATATGACCATGCTATAATCACATATTCAGTTTTTTGACTGCTGTAGAACACATGAGCATGCTAAAATCACATATACAACTTTTTGTCTACCTTAGAGCACATATGAGCATGGTAGAATCACATATAGAGTTTTTCTGACTGCCTTAGAACACATATGAGCATGCTATAATCACATATTCAGTTTTTTGACTGCCTTAGAACACATATGAGCATAATCGAATCACATATATAGTTTTTTGCTTGCCTTAGAGCACATATGAGCATGCTATAATAACATATAAAGTTTTTTGTCTGCCTTAGAGCACATATGAGCATGATAGAATCACATATAAAGTTTTTTTTACTGCCTTAGAACACATATGAGCATGCTATAATCACATATTCAGTTTTTTGACTGCCTTAGAACACATATAAACATGCTATAATCACATATTCAGTTTTTTGACTGCCTTAAAACACATATGAGCATGCTAGAATCACATATAGAGTTTTTTTACTGCCTTAGAACACATATCATTCATGATAGAATCACATATAAAGTTTTTTGCTTTGCCTGCCTTAGAGCACATATGAGCATGATAGAATCACATATAAAGTTTTTTTGACTGCCTTAGAACACATATGAGCATGCTATAATCACATATTCAGTTTTTTTACTGCCTTAGAACACATATGAGCATGATCGAATCACATATATAGCTTTTTGTCTGCCTTAGAGCACATATGAGCATGGTAGAATCACATATAGAGTTTTTCTGGCTGCCTTAGAACACATATGAGCATGATATAATCACATATAGAGTTTTTTACTGCCTTAGAACACATTTCATTCATGATAGAACCACATCTAGAGTTTTTTGTCTGCCTTAGAGCACATATGAGCATGATAGAATCACATATAGAGTTTTTTTACTGCCTTAGAACACATATGAGCACATGATAGAATCACATATAGTGTATAATTTATTTCAATATATTTTGTTTATCAATACTGACTGTTCTTTTCTTATTTAGGTTGCTGGCGATAATCAGCGTAGCGGAGCTAAAGAGACAGATCAAGGCAATGAACAAGAAGACGCACAAAATTTTGGCGATGATTAGATTAATGTGTTGAATTTGTTCTTTTTTTTTTGTTTTGAAAATGTAATTGTTGAATTGTAAATAATTAAACTTGTGAATTTTAAAGTGGAACGATTAATTATTTTAGTTTCCTTTTATATGTAATTTTATGTGTACTTTGTTTTTTATTTACAGGAAATATAAATTATACAAGAAATATAAATTGTAGGGTTCTCGATATTTAATTTTTAAATAATTTTTTTCTTGTTTGCAATAGATTAGCGACAGATATATTTGTCGCTATACATATAATTTAGCGATGGCTTAGTGACGGCTGTAAATTCGTCGCCAAGCCGAGGTCATCGTTTAGTACCGACGGATTTGCAACAGAATCCGTCATTCGTTATTCCATCGCAATTAGCGATAGAACGGGTGACAAATTTATGTCGTCGCCAGTTAGCGTCGAAAAAATCGCGACGTAAGATATCCGTTGCTACTTCGTCGCTAATCCATCGCTAAGCCGGTTAGCGACAGAATGAGGTCGTCGCTAATCCACTACTTTGTTGTAGTGTTGTTCCCAGGCATCCAGGTGTTGGAATTTGCTGATGATATTAGACTGAAGCCAAGCTTTTATGTTACGAAACAGGCAAAAGAGCTTCACAAGGCAACAGGCGGCAGCTTTAACTGCATTGGAAGGCCTGTTCCACGAACGAAAAAACACAAATTCAAAATTTGGCTCCTTCAGCCACCACTATTCAAAGATGAAAGCCCTAGTAGAGGAAAACCCTTTCCCCCAACGAGTAATGACCTGACTATGGTTAGAGACAGGAGGAAGAAGAAAGCAGGTGATGTCGGGAAGGATCACCAGAAGATCTGTGGAGATGAGCACACGATCTAGCAGTCTGTAGCACAGATGAGATCGCCTATTAGACCATGAGAAAGCCTCACCGGTGGGAGGAACAGAGTAGAGTTGGTGTCGTTGAAAAAAATCCTGAAAACCTCACACAGATGCCGATGGAGAGACAAGAAGGTTGGAATCATGGATGGACAACAAACAATTAAAGTCTCTCGTAAGAAGGTGCAGCTTCTCAAAAGAACCACGAACCCTACTCAAATCAGTCCAAAAAGCGGAGCAAAGGTGGGGACGATTGGGACCATAGACAAAAGTGACCACAGCATAGGAGACCCCAACTTTCAAGAGGAGATCAAACGATAGGGAAAACATGCCTTCGTCAACTTGGAAGATACCCAAAGAAGGCTTACCGAGGATAAGAAGGCCACTAGCGTAGTGGACCGTGGGCTTAAAAAAGAAATCAACCCCTCTTTAAATTTCGGAAACACTGAGCGAGAAACTGCGACCATTTTGGTTTCACATAGGACAATGAGATCTGGTTTTTCTTGGTGAATCCAGCTTGCCAAGAATAGACATTTGTTGAGACAGTTCAGTCCTTTGATATTCTAGTACAACACCTTCATAGTTGGAAGCCAACAAAACTTTGAGGGGTGCGAGCTCTCACAAAATGCCTAGGTGAAAAATCAGCAAGTGAGGTCGAGCATTGTTGTAAGTGACGGCGCCCACGACGGGCAGAACAATAGCGCCTTAGGGAGGAAACAACTCCAGCACCTGGTGAAGAGGACGAAGAGGCAATCGGGCAACTAAGAACAGTCTACTGTTGGAGAGACACATAGAAAGGCAGAAGGTTAAAGATCATAGCAACAAAAGCTAGTATGATGTCAGAAATATGAATGAGTTGTAGATGAGAAAGAGAGACTTCGAGCAGTCGAGCATCGTCATCCACGTCGATGCCCAGAGAGGGATGACTGAACCCTACAGGTGGGTGAGCACTCGTAGGAGAAGAAACACCAGAGGAAGCGATGTCGGGCTCGCAAGGTGAACCTTGGTCGATCGGCATAAACGAAGAAGGGCAACAAAAAATGAAAACCGCAACGGGGGGCGGGGCGGGGGCGAGAAGAACCTGCATGAAGATAACCATGCTAATGAAGGCGTGACAGGAAAAGATATTTAAAATCATCACATGAACCGAAGGGCCATCAAAACGCCTGCATGGGGAAAGGATCAGGAGTGAATCCCCACACTAAGACTTACAAAGGCTACACACAACTCCAAAAGCAACCGAAAAACTTTGCAAAATGGTGGTTTGAGGAAGAGCACGAGCTACTGATGGCCCTACGACTCTGAGAGGGAGAAATAATGAGACTTGAGCCTAGAGGAGCGAGTAGGTGGCAGAGTGTTGAGTAGGAGAGCCATCATCAAAGGGCGAGAACCTAGAATTCTCAAGAACGCCAGTCGTGGAGGCTCTTGGCGGTTGAGAGGAGCGATAACCAAGAAACCTCCAAAGCGGGAAAAGGAGCGAGGGCGGAGACCAAAGCAAATGGAGACCGAGAATACCACCAACCACACCATGAGTCTCTAGAGCACCTTGAGAAGGGGCGACAGGAGGTAAATGCAAAAGAGGATTGAGGATGCCAAGAGATCCCTTGCAAACCATGAGCATTGGGAGATGAAAGGAGAGAAGACGGCATCCCAGAAAAGCAATCATTGATAAGGGGAATTCCAATGCACTTGTGAGCATCACTTCAAGATAGAAATGGCGGCTAAGAGGAGCAGGAACCGAGGAGACCACCAGGCAAGCGAGAGCTGCCACTGAAAAGAGCTGCTGATGAAGGACTTGCCGAAGACCGCACGAAGGATTTTTTGGTGAACGACATTGGCAATGCAGGCGACTGGTTGGTCGGAACCCAGAAAGAATCAATTTTAATAGCCAAAAAAGGATGACTTGGGTTCAAGCAACTTGCCAACCTGCACCCAAGGTGAAAAAGAGGCACGACGGCAGGGCTTTTGACAACGCCCAGGACCCTGGTTGGATATCGACTTCTGCCGCCAGGAGAGAGAAGGAGGACTATTGGCATGATGACGCTTCTAGTCAGGATGCTGCTGGGAGAGGAAAGAGGAGGAATAATGGTGACAGACGACACACTTTCGAAAGTTGAGGGAGAAACACTGGGCACACCACTAGTCGCTAGGCTTCGCGTGGCACAGCTCGACCCGAGAGAGAACACCTGAAAAAGAGCGTTGCCAGGAGGGCTTAACATCCTGCCAACCCCGGACATTGCCCTCGCAAGGAGAAACCCAAAAGAAAAATGACTTGCACAACAAAGCTCCCACCGAGCAACTCTGAAGAGGCTCCCTCTTGATGGCACAAATGAAGTACCAGATGTCTTGGGGGAGGAGCAAGCCGGAGGCCAGACAAGAAGAGAACACGACCTAAAGGGATGAGAATAACTTGAATGATAGACGGAACAGAAGGGCAACATCAAAACCCCATCGTCGTAGGGCAAAAGCAGTACCCCAGTCATTCATAACATCCTGAATGGATAGAAGGGCTTGCTGGTTGATGTGCAGAGGATGGTTGGAGCCGATACCCCAGAAGAAACATGGTGAGGAAGACATGGAGAGAGGCTTTTGGAGTTTCATTGTCATTGTCGCCCTCGTGTTCACGAATTCCTTTGCAAAATCCCTTCGATTCTCAAGATGGGTATGATCAGTCCAGAAGCAGAAGCAGAAGCACCAAAAAAGTATTTCCCTCCACCGAAACCCCAAAGGCTCACAATGAAAAAACCCTAAAGGCAGTTTCATGGCACATGATGGCCACGAGGGCAAAGAAATGTGAATGGCTTCGCTTGTCGAGAGAGAGAGAGAGAGAGTACCTAGGAAGTATTTTTCGATGATCCTGAGGATCAGACGACTCTGCTTGTTGAAGCCCTAGGCGCAGGGCCCGGAGCTGGTCGAGGTCAGAGAAGTCATCACCGAGGAAGGAAGAGCGACAATCGAACCACTCCCCCTCCTATTGGATGATCTCGCGCGTCCATTCCAGGAATGTGCGAGAGTCCACTATCAGATCCGATGCCAACACCACGATCGACAACCCGTCTCCTCCTTCTGCAACAACTACTGTGTGTTCGGTGGCATCAATGAGGTGAAACAACTCAAGCAAGATGGATTCCCACAAAAGGAGATCCTTCAAGCAAGTGACTTCCGTTGAGATAGGGTGATGTGGGGTTCAGTGAGGGTTTTTGTAAATGAACGCGAGGTGGGGACAACAACAACAGTGGGTGCATCAATGATAGCAGGGGCGACGGGGAGCGACAAGGGCAGCAGAGGAAGGGTGAGTGACAGGGGCAACAAAGAAGGGAGAGGAGGGACAGGCGAAGGAGAGGGGAGAAGAGGGATTGGGGGTAGGGGGAAGGCCTCACTGTCAGTCGACGCAACGTCACCCCCCAACCAGCGTCGTCACCTCAATCCCTCGGATCATGTTAGTTCTGGGAATGGGGATGGACAACAAACCCGTGAAGGGGAGGATTGTTGCATGAGGTGGAAAAGGTTGGAGGTAGACTCAATGGCTTGCCATTCGGAGAGGGAGGGCCAACAATGGGGGCCAGAGCTAGACTGAGAGAGAAGGCCAATGATGGAGGTGGCCAGAGAGAAAGGGCCGGCGATGGTGGTTACCGGCGATGTGGCCTAGGGTTTGTGAATGTTGAGAGGGTAAGAGGAGAGAGAGAGAATCTCAAATGTTGAGAGAGAGGGCCGACAATGGGGGGGCAAGGGCTAGACTGAGAGAGAAGGCCAGCGATGGAGCTAGGTGACCGGAGAGAGAGGGCCGGTGACGACCGGTGATGGGGCCTAGGGTATCATGAGAGAGAGAGAGAGAGACTATCACAATACTGACAACTTATGCCAGGTGTATTATGCTGGTTATTGAAACACTATCACCATGGTGTCCACGGCCTCAGCCTCTTAAACGCCCCCCTTGCTAAAAATCTCTACCATGACCTTGGCCATAATTACTGTAAAAACCATTGTTGACCTGCTGATTAAAATTAGCCACGAGGGTGATGCCATGACTAGCCGTGATGAAATCAGCTATACGAGTTTCTTTTGACAGAAGCGAATTATGAAGTTAATTTACGGTGATAGTCTCTGAACGAGTAAATATTGAGACCCTGAAGGCAACATACTTAGTAGGAAGAGCTCCTAAAACAAATAGGGTCAAATCTTCTTTTAAAAAATGGCCAACTTGTGGCAAATGGATTTGGCTTTCTAAAAGCGTTCGTCAACACTTTTCTCTTTTTTTTTCAGAATGTGCAGTTTATCTTTCAATTGGAGAACACGAGATCTAGAGTGAGCAGCATAGGTAATTCTCTTAGGGCTACCCAGACCTCGCGAGTATGGACATGTTCGGTTAGGGAGGATATGAGCTAGCTAAGAAGGAGCTGGTCTTGGCGTTGCTGCTTAATAAATTCTGGATTGAGAATTTGTTTCTCATTTTGTGTAATAAAATTTTTTGGGCTGGGATATGAAATCAATAGTGGGATAAATTAAGATTCCCACAGTAAATAGTTGTCTGTAGACAACTTGGTACTCAACAAATACTGTAAAATAGTTAGAGCAAGCAAGATGAAACTTAGCTCAGAGTTGGTGTTTGATAACGTTGACGTGGTCATGGCTCCAAGGCTCTGCTTGATACCATAATCGAGTTGTATGTGGTACATTGGCACACACACATGAGGCAACATGATATTGGATTTGGATTTGGAGTCGGTAACCGGATATGGTACTCTAACAATGGGGACACTTGTATGGCTTTTCCTATGGTAGGTCTGGTTGAACTCAGGCCCAGACTTGTTACCAGCACCTCATAGTCGAATCTGGATCTGAACTCATTAGTGTTGGGTGAATTAAGGTCCAACACGTTGACGCCCCTATATAGTTAATCTTTCATCCTTTCAATTAGGGCTCTGATGCTGGTCATGACTCAGATGGAGATCTATCCTAAGATCAAATTCTGCCATAATAGTATTGTTGACTGAAAATAATAAAGGTCAAATTCTGCCATGTTGTATGGCCACTATCAATCGTTCTTAATCACAGAAGGATCCCATCCATCCTTGCCGTTCAGCTGATGCATCCTTAAAAAAAAAAAAGCTGCAACTTTATATTGAAATTGTGAAATAGAGACCTTGGATTCTAATAAAATAATTAGATAAGCAAAATGCTTACTTTCACAGAAAAGGTAAAAATAAAATTATATGGACATCAAACTTAAAATTAAGTCTCTATTGGTCACTTTAAGTTAAAAGCTGGGTCCTGAAATGTCTTTTCAAAAAACATGGATCTCTAGATAGAATTTTCACCTTTTAAAATCAACTATTAGTAGGGGGTGACAATGGGTCGGGTTTGACCTGGACCCAACCTGTGCCAAACCCTATAGGGTCAGGGTTTTGTGCTAAATAAGGTCTGATTAGAATCTGGGTCACACCCAAAAGGGTCTGATTAATATATGGAGCTGGGTATGGTTTGTGAAATTTCATACCAAACCCGGGTTCAACCTGTATTCTGACTAAGATCCGCAAATTTTCAATGTAAAAAAGATAAACAATATTATTTTACTGGTAATGGTCAGGGTCTGGTTCATGTAATCCTTATAAGATTCGGGTATGGTTTCTCTTATGGTATATCCAATTGCATCTAGATTCGGACCTGGTATCATCATCTCAAATCAAGTTTGGGTCTGATTCCACCTTTGTCCAAACCAAACCCGACCTGTTGTTACCCCTACCTATTAAGAAGTTGTTTCTATACGAGTGGTAGGGCTGGGAAACCACTTTGGACGGGCCAGTTGGCCCATTAACCAGCTGGCTCTTGGCCAGATGCTCGGCCATGGCACAACCTTTTGGTACATGGGCTAAATTGGGCGGGCCCATGAGCATACAATGTATCCATCCAAGCTATGGAAGGTTCAAGCCGTCCAAACAACCTTTAAATATCATTTCTCGATGCTTGTTTTGATAAATTTGATTGTATAAATGTGACTTTTATGATACTAAGAATTGGCTTGTGCATCAAAATTTTTGTTGCATAAATATGATTTTAATTATAATGTGTTGGCAAAAAAAAAATGACCCAAGGGCTACTTCCTATGATTTTGACCATGATGATCGCATCTATATGATCAAATTTACTAAAACAACTTCTAGAAATGATATTTAAAGATGGTTTAGCTGATTTGGGCCATCCACGGTTTGGACGTCTCTCTCTCTCTCTCTCTCTCTCTATATATATATATATATATATATATATATATATATATATAGAGAGAGAGAGAGAGAGAGAGAGAGTAACTGCATACACGGATCAGTGCCTACTCCATTGAGTATAACTGCGTATATAGATCAGTGCCTACTGCATCTACGGGCTTTTGAATGGTTCTTTTCGGTGTTTTTCTTGAATCTGACCGTACAAAATGTGTTTAATTATATAGGAATGAACTCTTGCACCATTGGATTCTGATGTGCAGGTAGCATTTTTATAAGGTTTGAAAATCAATAGTGTAAAATTTTTATAAATATCATAAATATTCAGGGCTTAAAAATATTATATTTTTAATAAAAAAACATGATAGCAAATCGACCATGCTGAACACACCTGTGGTTAAGGAACAATAACTCAATCAACAACTCTAACAGGCTGCCGTAGGCAACTAATCTCTCTCTCTCTCTCTCTCTCTCTCTCTCTCTATATATATATATATATATATATATATATATATATATATAGGGGTCGACCCTTAGGTGCCTCATGCATCAAGCTCACAAAGTCATACCATGCCGACCTACATCCACAAATATTTTATTAAATCTTTCATTTAATTTTTGTTGCTTTATATGAGATGCTTAAAATACACTTCTTGGTATGATCCTGCTTTATATCAAAAGGACCACCACTCCCCTGACCCCATTGGGCATCTTCGACCTATCCAAGGGCATTCATTCAACCATTTTCTTATGTCTTTTAACCCTTAAAAGATATCAAGATACTTATATCAGAGTTCAGGACCTTTCGTCAAGGCATCCCTCTTCCTGAAACTCAAAATACGGAAACCTTGTCCCTTTTTTAAGTCAATGTAGTGCACTACTAGGCATACTGCAATAGCTCCACCTTTATCTCGAGTATCGGAGTCTGAGTCCCCTAATCCCCATGGCTAAGGACAGTCCATACTTGACGAACAAGTGTTAGACACTTTGCCATAAGGTTGGTGCTAATGCTCATCCATCTTTGACAAGCATACTTAAGCCACACATTTTAGCGAGCACTAGCCAATCTTTTAGTGAAGTTTGTTCTTAATTAATTCATTATGCATAATACTCCACCCTCTCAGTACCTAAGGCCAATGACCATAAAAGCCACACTCAGATTCTGACATCATTTTTATGTCATGTATTGCACATTCTTGCAATACAAAAACTAGAATATCGTGCTCACATAAGCACCATGATTTTGAATTGTCCCATTGCAAATGTGAATCATACACTAGCAAACCGATGCATGCACCAATCACGTAATACCACACTTTCACTACTCATATAACCGTAATCTGTCAACAATAATGTTGAAAGAAAAATATTCACACATTCATATACTTCACACCATGCATGCATGCATGCTTGCGTACCCGTGCATTATAACACAAATTAGGTCCCTCATTAGACCACCAAACATAATTTCATGCAACAAACCCAAAAGTATCATAAACAAAGGTCTCCCAGCCTGTTCATGGGGTGATTAACTTAAATCTTAAGCTTAACAGTTCTAACTCAAGCTTAAAACATGAGAAAATACATATTGTTACTAAGGAGTCGACTCTTTCTCTAACAAAGTCAACCCTTCATAGTAGAAGTCGACTCTTGCTCAAAAGGAGTCAACTCTTTCACTGTAGGGGTCGACTCTTTGTTTACAAGGCTTGACTCTTTGTTTCCAAGAGTTGACTATTCAACAGACTCTCAGGATATCAAGGGTCGACCCTTACAATGTAGGGGTCGGCTCTTTGAACACGAGGGTCGACTCTCATGCTGGGCTAAAGCACCAAAACAATAGGGTGTTGACTATTGTGCTTCTAAACAAGCCACCTGAAAGAGAGTAGTGAAAAACTTTAGAAAAACAATAACTCGGCATGGATTCATGATGAGATTCTATTATTTTATATAGGGAATCAAAACTACACAACACAAAGCTTCAAAAACACATGTTAAACATATTTGAAGTTATGTATTAATCAAAACATGAAGTTTCTTAGAAATCTCTCATTTTCTAATAGCTCCCTAAAAAGCACATGCATAGAAAACATCTACATGCTGCATACTTCCTAGAAATAATGAGAATAAGATATTGTACCTTTAAGACCACCCAAACCATAGGAAAACACCCACACAATATATGATTTAACCCAAAATTGCAAGAATCTTTAAGGAAATCGAACTCCAAGATACTAAAGCTCCTCCAAAAGTGGATTGAACTAGTTTAACTCCTCCTCTTGCCACAATCTCAACAAGGTTTGGGAAGAGAAGAAGATGGAGGTGAGTGAGAGGGAGTAAGGGCAAATGAGTTTGCAGGTGAAGAAAAAAAATGGTGGAGAGAAGAAGTTGGGTTAGAGGGAGTAAGTTTATACGTAATGAGTTATTAAATTAACTTTAATGAAACCATTATATAGGAATACAACACACTCAGTTGGTGGGGGCTGAGCTGTTCCATTTAACGGTAGTTGACCCTACCAAAATTACAAACATACCATTCATAACTTTCTTATATCCGTTTTGCACTTTTTTGCAGACCTAATTACAAGACTACAATTTCCAATAAAACCAATATCTATTTCAAAAATTCCTATCATAACCCTATGACAAAAATGCACTCAATACTTTTCAAGAATACCGAGTATATCCTTTTGCCCAAAAAGCCATGAACAAAGTAAAAAATAATGACAATGCTTCCAAATCAAAATGAGACCGATCCAAACCCAAATTTTGATTGGTTTGAGATCCAAAATCATGGTAAACAATTATTGATCACATATAAGACATTCATAAACCGAAATGCTTAAATATAACTTAACATATATTCCTTTTTATAATATAAGAAAAAACCAGAATGTTATAGTCCTGTATGATAAAAATGATATGTTTTCTAAAATACATCATAATTTTTTAAATTCGCTCCATGTCCAAATTTGCAAATGTTCAACTTTTTAGAAACTTTTTACCCTTCATACAAGTGAACCTCCTGAGATTCATGCCATATATCAATACACTCTCATGGTATCACAAACACTCAGTAAAATGTGGATTTACACATTTTTTATGGACTTTATGAACTTCGCATAACCAAATTTATGAACCTCACGTAACTAAAACCAATGCGACTTTGCAAATAATGACAAAATTCACACATATAATACAACATTTGCGAGATACCGTGCAAAGTTTCTTTTAGTGACTGATCCTCAAGGAGATCTACAAATATAACTTATTGTAAGTTTTTGTAAAGTTTGTACTAAAAAACAACCATCGCAAATAAGGGTACCAAATTCGCACATATAGTACAATATTTGAGAGATACTGTATGGACCTCTTCAGTAATCGATCCTCAAGAAGATCCACCAATATGTGTAATCAACATATATAACATCTTGTGAATTTTTGTGAAGTTCGCACTCTGAAACAACCATCACAAATAAGGTACTAGCATGCAAATTTTTATAAATTTGCATGCTTGTTGAATCATATATAAAGTCAATTTTATTTATTTTTTCTTTGTTTCTAAAAAAGAACAATAAATTTGATAATGATTGCAAACATCTTACAAAGATGTATATACAAAATAACATGTGCAAAGTATCTGAGCATCAAATATTGTTCCCTGCTGCGACCTCTTTCTTAGAGCATACACTTTCTTCTCTGATCCCTCTAAATGATCCATCTTAGGACCCTCACTTATCTCCACTTCTTGAAGACCCTTTATATTAACCTTGACCTTAGGGTTCATATCTTTCTCTTGCTGAAGTACCTCCTCTACCCTTGTACATGATCCTTTCCCTCTATTCTCCACATTGTCCATCTTCATCTTGCTACTGCCACTGCAAAGTACCTATCCATAAGCATCACACCATGTTCCCATTGTGACCTCTTTCTTAGAGTATATAGTTTCTTCTTTGATCCCTCTAAATGATCCCCTTTAGGATTCTCACTCACCTCCACTTGTTGAGGACCCTTTACATTAACCTCAATCTTAGGGTTCACATCTTTCCCTTGTAAAAGTACCACCTCTACCTTTATACAAGATCCTTCTTCTCTATTCTTTATATTGTTCATCTTCATTTCGCTGCTGTCACTGCAGGTGATAGTATCTCTAGCTTAGGAGATCAGCTACTTCAAGATGAAGATTTTTTTTCTTCTTTAGAGTCATATGTAACAGAACCTTCAGAAGCATGCATATTGCATATTACATGCTTTATCATACAAGTCACTCATTCACAAAAGCTATGTTTCATAAAAGCATACGATATTTTCAAAAAGCTCATTTTTGAAAACTAATCATTGTACCTTCTTACAAACTTTTATGAAAAAAATACTTTGACAATATATAATAGCTCATAATTTCAAAAGCATTAATAGTACCTTCTAACATGCATTTATGAATAAGACAACTTGAAAATAAAGAAAAAGTAATGATTTCAAGTATGTAAGGAAAAGACAAACATAAAAATCGGCTAGTTGAACTAACAAAGAAAACTAATATTATTATAATATATTTAGAAAAGACTTTAGTTACTTTATACAACTCAAGAATGTCGACTTACTTAAAGTCATCATTCTTTCTGTAAAACATTAAATACCACCTAAAAAAACTTTTTAGAAATGACTATTTTAACCCCAATCAAGAATGTCGACTTGCTTAAAGTCTTCATTCTCTATGTAGACATTAAATAACACATCATAAAGTATTTTGAGATATGACCATTTACAAATAAAGAACTCAAAGCATTTATTGTACTTACACACATTTACGACAAAAAGTGACAATTTCTAATAAAATACTAATGTACTACAAATCATTAATTTGAATAAAGACAAAACTGCATGATGATTTACAAACCAATGTTCAATGTACTACAAGTCATTAAATAGACCTTTTACAAAACATAACACACCTAAAATACTACAACAAATAGTCTACTCCAAAGTATTACACTTATGGAAAGAAGACCTTTTCGAAAAAGCAATATAGTACACAAAGGTGTTTTTGAAATGACTTGACATCTCAAAAGGACCATCATTCCAAAAAGCAACGACTATTTTTTAAGTTGTATATACACTAAACAAAATAATATTTCACATGGACATGTGAGCTTACAACGAGAAAAATTCATATTCGATATTTTTGAAAGAAAGTCTAGAAAAAGAAAGAGAAAAAGTCAAGAATAGCTCTTTGACAAAGAGTATCCTCTGAGTGAAAAGAACAGAACATTCTAAGAATCCTTCATTCGTGCATTCATATCATTCTGAAGGTTCTATAGGAAGTATTGTAACTTTCTGTTATTCACTGTATTCCTTCTTTGTTGAAAGAAGTAGACCTTTATGAAAGAGGGTGTGCCCCTTTTCTGTTGAGAGAAGAAGACCTCTGTGAAAGAGGGTATTGTCCTTATCTGTTGAAAGAAGAAGACCTCTATGAAAGAGGGTGTGTTCCTTCTCTGTTGAGAGAAGAAGACCTCTGAGGAAGAGGTTGTTGTACTATTTATCCGGTAACTCAGATGTTATAGTGAAAGGCTCAAGTGTTTTGCTTGGGGATTGGATGTAGGTCAGTGACTCGACCGAACGAGTATAAATCCTGTGTTTTATATGTTGTGCCTTATTGCATTTAATTTTTAATTTATCGATCTATTTCATATTTCACTACCCTCTAGTGGAATTTCATTTGGTATCAGAGCAGGTTTGCTGTTTTCGACATAACAAGTCTTCCAACACTTATGACATCAACCTCTTATGCTCGTGATATTGAAAGTCAGCACGCATCTCGTCCTCCTTTCTTCAACGGCTCCAACTATGGATACTGGAAATGCAGAATGGCTATATTTCTAAAGTCCATAGATTTTGCAGTATGAAAAATTGTTGAACATCCATACACATCTCCATCCTCAGACTATAGCTTATGGCCTGATGAAGAAAAGAAGATGGCCAATCTAAATGCAAAGGCTATGAATGCTTTGTATTGTGCCATTGATCAAAATGAATTTAACAAAATATCTATTTGTGAATCTGCTCATGATATTTGGCATTCTCTGGAGGTTATTCATGAGGGAACCAACAAAGTGAAAGAAGCCAAAATCTCATCTCTAGTTCAAAAATATAAGTTGTTCAAAATGAACAAAGATGAACTCATCACAGAGATGTTTACAAGATTCACCAACATCACCAACGACCTGAAATCTCTGAGAGAAACCTATTCACAGACAGATAAGGTGAAGAAAATCTTGAGATCTCTCACAAGTGATTGGGAGAAAAAGACAACAACAATTGAAGAAGCTCAAGATTTATCCAAGCTTACCCTGGATGACTTAATAGGCAATCTTATGGCCTATGAAGTCCATATGAAGGAAAGAAGGGAAGAGGAACAACCTACAAAGAAAACTCTGGCCTTCCCAGCTCTTTCTGAGAATGAGAACTTAGAAAAAGAATCTTAAATTGCGCTACTCACCAGAAAATTCCAGCACTTCATGAGAAAGAATCGGCTTCCAAATAAGCAAAAGGAAAGAAAAGACTCTAAGGAAGATTCCATGTGCTATCAGTGTAATAAGCCAGGTCACATGAGACGTGACTGTCATCTTCTAAAAAGAAAATCCAAAACCGAGGAACCAAAGAAAAGGTTCTTCAAGAAAAAGGCTTTGCATGCTCAATGGGATGATTCAGAACCATTCACAAGTGAAGAGTCAAGTGATGATGAAGCTGAAACCGCCAACATGTGCTTCATGGCAAAAAGCTCTGTAAGTGAAACTCTCGATTTTTCTTTCGAAGATCTTCAAAATGCTTTTCAAGAACTTTTTGAAGAATCAAGAAAAACGATTCTCAAAAAAAAAAATTTGAAATCTGAAAATCTAGAGCTTGTGCAGAAAAATGAAAAACTCAGTATTGAAATTTCTGAGTTGAAAAAGAAAAATTTTATGATTACTTCTGAAATCTCCTCTACTAGCTCCAAGTAGGGGTGGCAATCGGGTCGGGTTGGCGGGTTGGCGGGTCGGGTTGGCGGGTTGGCGTGTCAGCATACCTCAACCCAAACCCGACCCGTTTAATAAACGGGTAACCCGACACGACCCGCCAACCCATTTAATAAATGGGTTGGGTCGGGTAAACGGGTTTTCAGGTTCGCGGGTCAGGTTGGCGGGTTGACGGATCGGGTTGGCAGGTAGGCAAGTTGGCAGGTCGGGTTGACGGGTTGACGGGTCGGGTTGGCAGGTCGGGTTGGCGGGTCGGGCAGACAGGTTGGCAGGTTGGTGGGTCGGGTTGGCGGGTTGACCCACCCGCCTAACCCGTTTATTAAACGGGTCAGCCGGGTTGGTGGGTTGGCATACCCCCAACCCAAACCCAACCTGTTTAATAAACGGGTTACACGGGTCGACCCGTTTATTAAACGGGTTGGCTTAAGCCCAACCCGAACCCGCCTAAGAGGCGGGTTGGCGGGTCATGTCAGAAATTGCCACCCCTAGCTCCAAGACTAAAAATCTTCAAGTAGAAATTTCAGAATTAAAAAGTAAAATTGAAAACCTTATGAAAATGATTTTCAAGTTTACCAAAGGAAAAGAGAACCTGGATAAACTCCTATCCTCTCAAAAATTCTCTTTCTACAAAAATGGTATTGGTTATTCTCACATGAATAAATCTTCTTGTATAAATAAAAAGACTGTTTTCATCAAAGGTTTTGTTGAACCTAAGCAGAAACATTACAACTTTCATACTTTGTACTCCTCTAAAGTTATAGACAAACCCAAATCAAAATGGATATGGGTTCCTAAGTCTAACAAAAAGGGACCCGATTGGGTACCACAAAGAATTTTTACTTAATATTTTGTAGGCTTCAAAAAAGAAGAACAGATGGATACTAGACAATGGATGTTCAAAACATATGACAGGACATCCAAATTTTTTTGTTGTTCTTCATCATAAAGAAGGAGGAACTGTCACCTTTGGAGATAACAACAAAGGTTTGATATTTGGTATTGGTAATATCAATAAACCTCTTATCAAAGATGTTCTCCTTGTTAAAGGCTTAAAACATAACCTCTTAAGTATAAGTCAAATGTGTGACACAGGTTATAATGTTAGCTTTAAATATGATGCATGCCTTATAGCAGACACCAACAAAAATATCATTTTAAAAGGTATAAGAAGAAATAATATATATGAATTATACCTAGAAAACATTTCTGAACATTGCCTTATAGCTAATAATGATACTCAAAATTTATGGCACATGAGAATGGGTCATGTCAACTCAAAATACATGTCTAAATTAGCTAAAAACAATTTAGTTTGTGGGTTACCTAAAATGACATTTAAAAAGGACTATTTTTGTGATGCATGTCAACTAGGAAAATTGTCAAAATCATCTTTCAAGTCAAAGAATATTGTTTCAAGCAAAAGACCTTTAGAGCTTCTCCACCTGGATCTTTTTGGTCCTTCTAGAGTAGCTAGTCTTAATCATAATAAATATGCTTTTGTCATTGTAGATGCTTACTCAAGATTTACTTGGGTAATATTTTTGAAAAACAAAAGTGATACGTTTTATGAATTTGAAATTTTATGTAAAAAGTTACAAAATGAAAAATCTTGTTCTATTATAAAAATTCGTAGTGACCATGGAGGAGAATTTGATAATGATCTTTTTGTAAATTTTTGTAACTTGCATGGTATTTCTCATAATTTTGCCTTTCCTAGAACTGCACCTCAAAATGGTGTAGTAGAAAGAAAGAATATAACCCTTTAGGAATCTGCTAGAACTATGCTCCAACATAATAACCTTGCTAAATATTTTTGGGCAGAAGCTGTTAATACTGCATGCTATATATCAAATAGAGTTCTTATTAGGCTCTTCTTAAATAAAACTCCTTATGAATTATTCTATGACAGAACTCCAAGGATAGACTATTTTAAAGTCTTTGGGTGTAAATGCTTTATCCTTAACACAAAAGATAGCCTTGATAAATTTGATGCTAAATCTGTTGAAGGCTTATTCTTAAAATATTCAAGTCATAGTAAAGCATACAGAGTATTTAATAAGAGTTCAAATACTATTGAAGAATTTATACATGTTAGTTTTTGTGAATATATTGATCAATCTGTTCATAAGCAGACTAACGATGATGATGTTGAAAGTACAGATTTATTCTTAGATAACACAGCTAAACCCAATGAAGATGATCTTCAAAGAACATTTGCCGAAATCAAAGATCATCCTCAAAAGCATATTTTGGGAGACCTGACCAAGGGGGTTCAAACTAGAGCTCAGCTGGAACGGATTGCAAACATGGCATTCATTTCTCAACTTGAACCAAAGAAGATTGATGAAGCCATCATCGATGAGTTCTAAATGCTAGCCATGACTGAAGAACTGAATCAATTCCAAAGAAACAATGTTTGGGATCTTGTACCAAGACCAAAAGATCATCAGATAATTGAGACAAGATAGATCTTCAGAAACAAGCTAGATGAAACAGGTAATGTTATAAGAAACAAGGCAAGACTAGTAGCGCAAGGATACAACCAGGAGGAAGGTATTGATTTTGATGAAACATTTGCTCCTGTTGCTAGACTTGAATCTATTAGAATGTTTTTAGCATATGCAAACTATATGGATTTCAAACTATATCAAATGGATGTTAAAAGTGCATTTCTAAATGGTTTTATAAATGAAGAAGTATATGTAAAACAACCTCCAGGCTTTGAAAATGAACAATTTCCAGATCATGTTTTCAAACTAAAACGTGCTTTATATGGATTAAAACAAGCACCTCGTGCTTGGTATGAAAGACTTAAAACTTTTTTATTAAAAACTGGTTTTTCTGTAGGCAAAGCAAATTCTACTCTAT
This sequence comes from Nuphar pumila, assembly GCF_984573655.1. Lineage (NCBI taxonomy): Eukaryota > Viridiplantae > Streptophyta > Magnoliopsida > Nymphaeales > Nymphaeaceae > Nuphar > Nuphar pumila. The sequence continues at coordinate 10,630,122 of NC_143257.1, forward strand.
TTGTAAAAATAGTGAATAATCATACCTTAATCGTTCAAATTTATGTGAACGATATCATCTTTGGATCTACTAACAACACTCTCTGTGAAGATTTTTCTAAGTCCATGCAGAAAGAATTCGAAATGAGTATGATGGGAGAACTCACCTACTTTCTTGGACTGCATATTAAGCAAACCAAGGATGAAGTCTTCATCAACCAATCTAAGTATGCTCATGAACTTCTGAAGAGGTTCAACATGAACTCAACTGCTTCAAAAACTACTCCTATGAGCACAACTACTATTTTGGACAAAGATGAAGATGGTAAGACTGTGGATACAAAGTTATACAGAGGTATGATAGGATCACTACTTTATTTAACTGCTAGTCGTCCAGATATCATGTTCAGTGTTTGCTTATGTGCTAGATTTCAGTCAAATCCAAAAGAATCACATCTTAAAGCTGTAAAAAGAATAATGAGATATCTAAAAGACACAGTTGATTTTGGGTTATTTTATTCAAAATCATCTACATTTGATTTAATCTCATACAGTGATGCTGACTTTGCTGGAAGTAAATCTGACAGAAAAGCACAAGTGGAACATGTCATATGCTAGGGCACTCACTAGTTTCATGGTTTAGTAAGAAACAAAACTGTGTATCATTATCAACTACTGAAGCTGAATATATAGCTGCTAGCCTAGCATGTACACAGGTCATCTGGATGAAACAAACTTTGAAAGACTTTGGTTTAAAATTCGAAAATACAACTATTTTATGTGATAACACAAGTGCTACAAATTTATCTAAAAATCCTATTTTACACTCTCAAACTAAACACATTCAAATTAGACACCACTTTCTAAGAGAACAAGTCCTAAACAATATAATCAAACTGGAATTTATACCCACTAATAAACAATTAGCAGACATTTTCACTAAACCTTTAAAAAATGAAGACTTTATAAGAATTAGGAGAGAATTAGGAATATGTAAATTAAGTGATTTATAAAATCAATTCATATGACTAATTAAAATATAGAAAGATTAGTCTACTCGAGTTCACCTTTACAAAATAATAAAATATAATCTTTACTTGACAAAAAATTATCTTAACCAAAGATTAACAAGTAAGAATGATAAAAACACTTTATGTGAAATCTTGTTTTCTTTTACAAATTTGTGTCATAATCAAGTGTTTGCATTTCTTACTATTTTTTATTTTGTCATCATTCTATTCACCACCTTTTTCAAAGTTAAGGTCTTTCATATTTCACGTACATCATAAAGTTTTTACTTTTAAATTAATGCTTTATGTCATCTTTTATATCATATCTCAAGTACAATCTACTTTTTGTCCTATCATCCTTCACACTTTTTCAAAAAATTATATATATATTCAATAAAAAGACTCCTTCTCGATAATCTTGTCTTTCATTTTCTTTTTTTTGTTCTTGTCGTGAGTATCATTAGTACCATCTCTCTCTCTCTCATATAAATTGAGCCTCCATTCTTCTCAATCCGTGACTTTGACTCCTTTACAAGTTTTGAAATATTTATACCATTTTCTAAAAACAATGAACTCCCTCTAATCAAGTTTCTCTAAAAACCATGTCCTTTAAACAAACATCAATTCATGTCAATCATGACATTGTTTTATGTCATTCATCTCATATCAAACATCAATTATTTTTTGTTCTTTTTGTCCACTCTTATCTTACTCTAAATTTGTATATGGCATCACCCTTTCTTTATGTCTACTCTTATTCTTTCCACGCATATCCATAAAAATACTTCTTATATAAGAAATCATTACTCCTCACTCATGTATTTCTTTTGTCTTCTTCTAAATTCATTTTTCACAAATTTAGAATACATTCTCATAAAGTAAAAAGATTATTTAAAGTTGTTTGTTTTATTAGGCCATTATTCATCTTACATGATATGGCTTTATAATACTCTTACACCTTCCTTTCACGAATTACTATTACTCCTCTCATCTTATCACATTGTACCATGGATATCTTCAAAATCTATGGATCATAATCGTAGAACACACCTCTCTAGTCTTACTCCTTCATCCTATCTTATTCATCTATATTTTTTTTCTCTACTACTTCCAATAAAACACTCTATACTCAAATTATGTCACACTTCACAATCTGATAAACTCTCTCTATAAAATTCCCTTATATAGAAAAATAATGTTTGAAACTATTTTTGTTGTCACTCATCCTAATATAATATACTCTCATCAAAACTATCTTCCAAATAATGATTTGATTTATCATTCACAAGAGCCTTAAGTTACAACTCACACATTCTCCTTTCAACTAAAATCTAAAATTCAAGTGTCACTCACTTCTTATCACAATTATTTTCTTCTCTCTATTTAATGAATTGATTCATCCCTCACCAATTCACTCAAAAATCTCTATCATTCTTCAAGTCTTTTACTCTCTCTAAGTACTCACTCTTTTTTTCTCAAAGTTTCCATTATCTCAAGACCTTTGGAAATGACATCCTCTTCACGATCATCCGATATTAGCATGATTGAAGCATCAGATCTGAGATATCTAGATCTCATTCACCTTTTTCATTCCATTAACTCCATGCCCATCCAAACCAACAAGTTAGTACACCTTGAAGCTTTTCCATCATTCGACCTACAAACTTCCCTTTCAGAATTTATTCATATTCTAGCCTCTCCCCAATCTATGACCATTTATCCACATCTTATCAAAGTTTTCTACACAAATCTTTCAGTCGACCACGACCACTCCACTATCAATTCCATGGTTCATGGAAAAGTCATCTCTTTCAACATTTCTCAGTTAGGTTGCATTCTCAATATCTCTTCCTACGACATTGAGCTCCCTAACATAGTTCCTATCGACCAAATCATGTTTAAGAAAATCCTCCTCTCCACTCGCTCAACTCATTTTCTGTGGCATATAAGCAACTTGAAGTCTCATGCTCTGTTGTTGTCACAGATCCTCTCTTCCAATGTAGTCCCTAAGTCGCCCTCTAAGGGATTTATTGCCAATTAAATCTCACTTCTTCTCTATGCAATCTTCTGTGCCTTTCCAATAAACTGGTCCAGTGTCATCTTTAACAACATGATTAACTTTCGTTCTTTTCGCTCTCTTCCTTTCGGGTACTTCATCACCCTTATTCTTCAATACTTCCAAATACCTCTTCAAACTGATATCGTCTACTACTCCAACCACACTTTTGATGACTCCTCCCTCCCTGAGGAAGAGTCCCCTCAACTCAACTCTGACGACAAAGGCCATTAAGAAGCAGATCCAGCAGCAACTTCTAAACTCGACATCTTCTCAGCAATTGTCGATGTACAGAACACCCAGGATCTCCTTCTGAAGAGTCAAGCATCTCTGCATCAAGCCTTCGAATCCCTGAAAATCGGCCAAGATGCATTGTTTCGAAAGTTTCACCCCTCATCCGACTCAAAATGAACTTTTTTATTCATTGGTCTGTAATAACTTTTTATACTCTGATCCCCTCCTTTTTGTCCATGACAAAGGGGGAGAAAAACCTGTCTCCTACGATGGAGAAAACTACTCTTTTTCTTAAACTTAAAACTTGTATGTTTTATGCTTATGTTTTATGCATTTTTATAATATCATTATTATTATGCATAATGGCTTTTTGATAGGGGGAGCATATTTTGTCATCATAAAAAAGGGGGAGAATGTTGTGAAACTATATTTTGATGACACACAATACAATACACTGTCATATATGATTTAATATGATATGATAATATGCCTTCATGAATAATGCTATATTATGACTGTATATGATTTGTCATGTATTTAACGAGTATTTGATGCAAGGCAATTTCACCAAAAAAGGATGGAGACCTTCTGCTCAAGTACAACCTTTGGTACAATCATACTCTCTCAAGAAAAAGCTTGATGGGCCATTCATTCTTAAAGATCATCCAAGGAGATCGGCTACTTCAAGATGAATATTTTTTTCCTTCTTTAGAGTCATATGTAACAGAACCTTCAGAAGCATGCATATTGCATATTACATGTTTTATCATACAAGCCACTCATTCACAAAAGCTATGTTTCATAAAAGCATACGATATTTTCAAAAAGCTCATTTTTGAAAACTAATCATTGTACCTTCTTACAAACTTTTATGAAAAAGGTACTTTGACAAGATATAATAGCTTATAATTTCAAAAGCATTAATTGTACCTTCTAACATGCATTTATGAATAAGACAACTTGAAAAGAAATAAAAAGTAATGATTTCAAGTATGTAAGGAAAAGACAAACATAAAAATCGGCTAGTTGAACTAACAAAGAAAACTAATATTATTATAATAAGTTTAGAAAAGACTTTAGTTACTTTATACAACTCAAGAATGTCGACTTACTTAAAGTCATCATTCTTTCTGTAAAACATTTAATACCACTTTAAAAAACTTTTTAGAAATGACTATTTTAATCCCACTCAAGAATGTCGACTTGCTTAAAGTCTTCATTCTCTATGTAGACATTAAATAACACATCATAAAGTATTTTGAGATATGACCATTTACAAATAAAGAACTCAAAGCATTTATTGTACTTACACACATTTAAGACAAGAAGTGACGATTTCTAATAAAATATTAATGTACTACAAATCATTAATTTGAATAAAGACAAAACTGCATGATGATTTACAAACCAACGTTAAATGTACTACAAGTCATTAAATAGACCTTTTACAAAACATAACACACCTAAAATACTACAACGAATAGTCTACTCCAAAGTAATACACTTATGGAAAGAAGACCTTTTCAAAAAAGCAATATAATACACAAAGGTGTTTTTGAAATGACTTGACATCTCAAAAGGACAATCATTCCAAAAAGCAACGACTATTTTTTAAGTTATATATACACTAAACAAAATCATATTTCACATGGACATGTGAGCTTACAATGAGAAAAATTCATATTCGATATTTTTGAAAGAGAGCCTAGAAAAAGAAAGAGAAAAAGTCAAGAATACCTCTTTGACAAAGAGTATCCTCTGAGTGAAAAGAACAGAACATTCTGAGAATCCTTCATTCGTGCATTCATATCATTCTGAAGGTTCTATAGGAAGTATTGTAACTTTCTGTTATTCACTGTATTCCTTCTTTGTTGAAAGAAGTAGACCTCTGTGAAAGAGGGTGTGCCCCTTCTCTGTTGAGAGATGAAGACCTCTGTGAAAGGGGGTGTTGTTCTTCTCTGTTGAGAGAAGAAGACCTCTGTGAAAGAGGGTGTGTTCCTTCTCTATTGAGAGAAGAAGACCTCTGAGGAAGAGGGTGTTGTACTATTTATCCGGTAACTCGTATGTTATAGTGAAAGGCTTAAGTGTTTTGCTTGGGGACTGGATGTAGGTCAGTGACTCGACCGAACCAGTATAAATCTTGTGTTTTATGTGTTGTGCCTTATTGCATTTAATTTTTAATTTATCGATCTATTTCATATTTCACTATTCACCCCCCCTCTAGTGGAATTTCCTTTTAGCCATAGTGCAGGCTTCCTATCTGCCCATATGTCAAGCATACTTCATACTTTATAGTAGAAAGGATCACCTAGTGTGTAAATTTTTTTCTTTGGCTTTTTCTGCTATGTTACAATACTAGCAGATAATACGGGTGTGGACCCCTTCGAAACAGTCTTCTCAATTGTTATATTGTAATAAAAAAATTCAAACTTTCTTACAATAACAAAACAAAAAACTATAGAAAAATAGGTAGGCAATAGAGACATGACACATGCTATTGACAAAACATTGCAAAAAATAATAAGAATGACCTATTGACAATGAAAAAAAAACAATGTTCCTTAATCATGTTTATAATACAAGATAAATAACATATAAATAACCAAACTGGAGGATAGAGGCATACAAATCGTTAAGAAAACAAATGATTTAGGATAACTAGTTAGACTGATAGACACTCACACACAAATGATTTAATAAACAAAAATGGAATATATTATTGAACATGCAAAGATAACTTGAAAACTACACAATTCTTTCACAAAAACACTAACTCATGCTAATGTTTAAAAAAATAATTGATTCAAACCGTTGTTTTAAAAAAATAATTGCTTCATCCATTAAAGATGTGCTTACCAGAAAAACTCGCCATCAATATTTCTGAACAGCTCATCGATGAAGTGCCATCAATGAATCTTCAAAAAAAGTCACTGAAAATTGTTGTCTAGGAGAAGAACGTTGAGGACCATAAAAATTCCTAGTTTATGAGAAAATAGCCCTGGGGTGTAAGTCGAAGGCTCGCATTTAATGAAATCCATAAATAATAAGGAAATTTACATTGTATTTATCCCCAATATTTGCGATGTTTCAGCAAATCCACATATAAAAAGCATATTCACAATGACTTATTTATGAAGTTAGTACCTTATTTGCAATGGTCATTTTAGATTGTGAACTTTACGAGAATTCGTAGCATGTTATATACGTAAATCACACATATTTGTATATCTCTTTTAGGATTAGTTACTAAAAAGAGGTTTGCATGGTATCCTGCAAATGTTATATTATATATGTGAATTTAGTACCTTATTTGCGATGGTCATTTCAGAGTGCAAACTTTACAAAATTTTGCAACATGTTACATGTGTAGATTGTCATATATTTGCAAATTTCCATTAGGATTAGACATTGAAAGGAAGTTTGAACGGTATCTCGCAAATGTCATTCTATATATGCGAATTTAGTCATTAGCTATGAAGTTACGCAAGTTTAAGTTATGTGAGGTTTGCAAATTTTGTTATGCAAATTTCACAAGATCCACACAAAAATGTGTGAATCTATAATTTAGTGAGAGTTTGCGAAACCAGAAGAGCATACCGCTATATTGCACAAACTTTAAGAGGTTTTCTCATGCGAAGGGTAAAAAAGTCTTAAATAAATCTGGCATTTATGAATTTGGACATGGAAAAGTGCAACTAGAGTGTTGTGCGATCATAGAATGCCATTGCGGTTGAAGAGAAAGTTTTATAGGACGACTATTAGGCCCGCATTACTATATGGTACAAAATGTTGGGCTGCCAAGAGACATCATATTCAAAAAATGAGTGTAGCTGAGATGCATATGCTTAGATGGATGTGTGGAAATATAATAAAAGATAAGATTCAGAACGAGGAGATACGTAAGAAGGTAGGCATTGCACCCATTGAAAATAAGATGAGAGAGAATCGTTTATGGTGGTTTGGACATATTCGTCAAAGGCCTAACGATGTTTCAATTAGAAGGATGGAGAAATGGGAAAATATATTAGTTAAAAGAGGTCGGGGTAGGCCTAGGAAGACTTGGAGGGAAATGATAGGAAAGTATATGAATTCTTTGAACCTCACCGAGGACATGGCATTGGATAGAAATGATTGGAGGAGAAGGATTCATGTGGAAGACCCAAAATGATTTTCTTTGTTGGTTCATATCGCCTATCCCAATTGTTTTGGGATGAAGGCGTAGTTGTTGTTGTTGGTAGATTTCAAAATTTGTAGGGCATTTCAAAAAATTTCATTTTTTTCATTCAGAATGAACATTTCCATTTTTATATCAAGAAAAAAAGAATTAAAAGTCAATTCCTGCTATTTTGATTGTGCTAAAAGTATCCATGGCGTATGGTTTACTCGAAACATCCTCGTCCTGTATTCTAACTAGAAGGTTCCATCATTTGGATGATAGGTGGTATACACTTTAGCAATGTATTTTTAAAAGGATATTTTTATGAAAAGTATTTATGAAAGTTGACCACCAAATAATAAAAATCTAACTCGTGAAGTAGTTTGAACCGGGTCGAACTCGAGGAACATGTTGATAAACTTTGTATTCCACTCAATTTGAATTATTTATTGCCTTAAAAAGAAAAATTAAAACTAATTACAATGTTCAACAATGAAATATTAAAGTGCTTATTACAACTTAATGACTGAAAATGAAATTAATTACAAATCTTTAATATGGCCAAAAAGGCCCTAATTAACTAGAAAAGGAAAATGCTACAAATATAAAAGTAGAGTTTTTTTGCCTTTCACTTCTTCTCTTGAGATCCAAATCCACTTAACTTTAGCACAATGAGGCCAGTTAATGGTGCCTTTTTGTAAAAACAATCAACAAAAATACGAAAATACAAAAATCTACACTAATTGGGGTTAGCACACGAAATAACAGTTCTGCCATTGATAATTCCAGAATTTCATATCAAGAGAGGTTTCTGTAATTTGATAGAAAAGAATGTCAATTGGATTCATATCCTTTTAAAAAATTTTAGATATGATCTCAATACATATAAGAAGAGAATCCAATTTACGAAATCGAAAAGTTCCATGCGAAACTTCAGTTATTAATCGATGAGCAACAACTTCAAAAGTAGGAAATTGTTGTCAAACTTTCTGACAACTTCTGATATTCGACCAATTTAACATAGTAAAAGAGATTGAAACTAAACAAAATTGTACAAAAGAAATTAAACTCATTCAAGAGTTTAATTCGTTTATTTATTCAGAGTTCAAAATCTTCAAATCTATCAAAAACAAAATATGGAAAAAACAAAAGAAATAAAAATGCAGGAAAACACAGTTGCCGAAATATGTCACCGAAAAAGCTCAGAATGAAACATGAAACATAATCCGATCTTACTAAATTTTTTCATAGAGAAAGATGATTCAAGCAAGAATCAGATCCAATTTACAGATTTTGATTTGGATTCTGAAAATCATTTATGTTAAAAACAAAAAGCCACAGAAAATCATCAAAAACAAATTTCTAGAATTTTGATTTTCACACTTTGATCTATTAAATTAAATCAAAGAATGAATAATTCAAAATTTATGAAATAAGATCTAATTCCTAAATGATCTAATTATAAAATAAAAGCAAAGAAACATAAATTACAATGCAAGAATTGAATCTAAACTATGAGATGAATTGATCTAATGTTATAATTGAATTGAGGCCAATTGAGCATAGATGCACATCTTATTTTTGTTTTTTTTTAGCAAAAGCAAAAACAAAAATCAGATCTAAAACAATTAATTGAAGTATAAAAATTCAAAAACTACAGAATTATAAAATTAAAAAAAAAGAAATCAAAAGAAGAATTCATGCATTTCCATGAATGATTTGGAGGAGGTAAAGAAGACTCACCAAATGACAAATCCGACGATTTAGGTGAAGAAGAGTTGTCTTTAACTCATGATCTTCATTGCAGCCATCTTTCGAATTGGTCTCCACTCAGATCGCTCTTATAAAGAGGAGAAGAAAAGAAGATAAAGAAGAAGGAGGAGAGAGAGAGAGAGAAATCAAGAAGAGAATTAAAGGAGAAAAGGCAAGAAGGGGCTGGTGTGAATCGGGGTTTAAGACCCCTTTCACGCCCCTTATAATGAACATTTAAAGAAAAAATTAGGTAAAAAAACTTTACTAATAGTTAATTCCTTAATTTTACCCTATTTCTAAAATACTACATAACTATCTACAAAAAATCTAAAAGAGGTTGGCATCAATTTCAAAGGGCTTTCTTGAAAAGTTTAACTTGAATTTGGGTTTTAGATGTTTGTTGATCATGTTTGAATTGGATCCATGATCTAATTAACATGCTTTGGACTGTATCAATGTCCAAATTGCCTTAGATTCACTTCAAAATTGTAAAATGATCATAACTTCTTCGTTTTAACTTCGAATTGCACAAAATTCGAACCATGACTTATTTAATCCTGAAACATCATAATAAAAGATGCTTAGATGCATGATTTTAGGTATTAAAAATGAAAGCATTATCAATAGGGCCAAAATGTGTTTTTGGCAAACCATGTTTTGCCTTAAACTGGATTTTTGAAAACCTAGTTTGCCAAAAACAATCATTTGAGGGTTGTTTGGGTGACCAAAAACCTGCTTTTCAGATTTTTGCTCATCAAAAACTGATAAAAAAGGTTGCTGATCTCTTGGTCGGTGTTTGCCAAAAAAGAGATGTCCATGTATAAAAACCAAAAACATAAACAAAAACAAAAACCCTTGGCTAGTCATTTTTTGACCAGTCGCTTAAATGGTCGGTTTGGTTCTGTTGTAGCCCGACGACATCATTCCGTCCATTTTCTGATAGGTGAAATGACAACCATGTTTTTTATTTGAAAAAAAAAACATTTTCAGGCGAGTCACTGGTAGAATGGTTGGACAGGTTCTGCCCTCAGTAAACAAAACCAGCCCGACCATCTTTCGAGTAATGGCCATTTAGAATTTGTAGGAGTAGAGGGTCCAATGGGAGGGTGTGGGCAAGGGTGGTGAAAGGTTAGGGACACCCAGCCCTGATAAACCTGGTTAGAGAACTAGGGGTTGAGCTGTTTTGCAAAATTGGGTTGAAAGCCTAGTTTTTCTCTTAAACAAGGTTTTTGGTAAACCTGGTTTGGGGGTATCCAAACAGCCACCAAACCAGGTTTTTGGTGCGTTTGAATGTGTAGCGTTAGCCCAGCATTAGCACATCATTCATTCAGTGTAAAGGAACTTGGTGTGCATGTTCAGTGTGCAGCGAGGCTAAAAGAGAAAATTAGAAAATTGCTTAGTAGAGAAAGACATAAAATTTAGTGCTGTATCAGAACAATGAAACAACTGATTTTCCAACATCGTCTTATAGACTGATCAGAGATCAATAAGCTTCTTGGGAGAAAATTTATTTGTCAAATAGGTCATAAGCATCCTAAAATGAGAATATTTTTTCATCTTCTTTAGCCTATTGATTTGCCATACGATGTACAAAAGTTGGTTTGACACTCAAAACCAAGTTTCTATTTTTTATTCTTGTTGCATATCTGCCCCTCCTCAAATGTGATCTACATGTTTGATTTAATAGAAACTAGTAGAAACCATCCCTTGGATCATAGTTTTTTAAAGTCATCCATAGGGGTGTCCCTTCCTGCAAGGTTAAACCAGGTTGAAAACCTGGTTTTGGATGTCAAACCAGGTTTATACAAAACTTGGTTTGGTGCTGGTTGGATGCCACCAAACCAAGTTTTGGGCCAACTTAGTTTAAGGCAAAACTGGGTTTTCAACCCAATTTTGCAGAACAGTGGCCCTCCTGTTTTTTCAACCTGGTTTATCAAGGGGGGCCTGTTTCCCAACCCCTTTCTCCCTTCTTCATTAGTAACCCCTAGTCCAGCTATTTCCGACAGGCCATTGACTGGGCCGGTGTCGCCAGGGGAAGGCAACACCAGCCCAACAAATTTTCTGACTGGTGACTGGCCAAGAGAATAACTGGCTGCTTTTTTATCCAAATATTCTTCTCTTTAGTTTTAAACACACGATAACCCAGGTTTTTTGGCAAACTAGGATTGCTAAAAACCTGGTTTTGAGAAAAAAAACCAGGTTTCTCACAAACTTAAATTTGCTTTTGCCTCATGTTATCCAAATAGAGAAGTACATTAGCATAGACATAATCCAACTATCTTAAATGTTAAAGTTCCTTAATGAAGGGTATTTTCATCATTTAGGAATTTAACAGGGTCATCTACTTGTTATCCTGTTAAATAAATGTCACCGGATCAAATGTTTTCTGATATCCGACCTAAGTGGTTAGAAATTTAACTCAGCTCAAGTGGTTGAGGGTAACGATAGGTTAGAGTTAGGGCTGGTAAACGGACTAAGCAGCTCTTGACTTGGCTCGGGTCTGCTTATCACGAACTTGTTCGTGATCGGTTTGTATAGCTGGCAAGCCGAGCCTCGAGCAGCTCATGCAGCCTAATCGAGTTGATCCCAAACACTGGGTGTTTGACTCGGCTCGGCTCAGCTCAGGAGAGCTTTATATATATATATATATATATATATATATATATATATATATATATATATATATATATATATATATATATATATATATATATATATATATATATATATATAAGCATTTTTTTTCCTTTTTTTTCGTAAATATAAGCAAAAGGTAAGGGGGTCTCCAAAACGCACTTCCCTGAACAGCATGTGTACCTATTATTCTCTAACATTCTATGGATGGTACACCAAGTACAAGTTACCCTATATATGCAGGACGGTTTCACGAGCAAGGTGCTGATATACCTTGGACAAGTACTCCCTTGGTAAATCTAACAATCCAGATGCCCGTGGAGACACATCTCGCTCGAACAAGCATGACTCAGCAAGACAAACAACAAATCTGGGCCGTTTACTTCGATGATGGACACTTTGGCTCATTCAAGGACACAAAGAAACTGCGATGAGACATGAGAGCCACACTGGCTCGAAAGGCATGCCTTGACTCGCGAGATGGGACCAGGTCAGAGTGTGCTCTGACAAGGTGCCGTTGATCTCAAGTTGAACGGTATCCAAAACCTATGGGGATGCCCATCACTTGGGTCGTTCCTATTTTGGATGGACGGCTCACAATGAGCCTGTTCATTGTTTTAATCGGTGTCGTTCATTTTTAAGATGAACGACATCCAAGGCGCCTTTGATGTAATCCTCTCGCTTGATTGGCTCTTTTGTTTGTGATACTAGGCCCCTACCTATATTCTCTTGGGCAACATGTGGTCTTGGGATGCTCATTCAATTGGTCAAAGTTGAAGGACCCACCTGAGCTTTGAGCTTACAATTTGACTCGTTCAACTAAGGGTGTAAATGTGTCGGGTTCCAGCCCGATCTTGCTAGATTCAAAACTGTGTATTTGAATCAGATCCAAGGAGGTAAGGTTGAATCTGAATCCAAAATACATATGGTAATACTGGATTCAAGAAAAAATAGAACAAAAACAAGCTATTTACATGTAAAAAACTACAAACTGGTGAGATTATGATTTAGATAAACTCTAATCCAACTTAAAATGCTGAGCTGAATCTGACCCAAATCCAAAAGTAATTTGATTGAACATATTTAAATCTTATTTGAATGCACATTTGGATTTTACTTAAAGGATCCATATCCAGAAATAACATATCAGACTTGAGTCGGATATCTGACCATGTCCAATCTGTTTGCAGCCCTATTCGCAGCTTGCATTGTCACTAGAAGTCGGCAGTGAGCAATCATCCTGGAGCTGGATCAGGCCCGGGACTCAGCTTGTGTCACATCCAGATAAATGAAGAAACAACCATGTGAGAATCTAGAAAGGCACATCTGACCCTCAAATACATGCTTCCCGTAGTTGAAACTGGCACTCAGATCATGGTTTTCCAATGTGGATCGGATCTTCTGAGGGATGAAAACTCAAAGGCCTACAATGTGTGAAATTTTCATCTCTTAAAAATTCAGATTTTTTCATTAAAGAAAAAAGTGATATAAGAGTCAAATCCTACTATTTTGGAGTATATAGAATTACATTTGGTTAATATAACCTGTCCCTATCTGTTTCAGCCAATAGCTCCTTAGCCGTGAATAATTTATGTTCTAAACCATTCTTTATGTTTTAAAACATAGTTGTACGTAAGTGCTTTTGCATAATCCTAACCTTGAATGCATTTATTAATGCTTATCTACTAAAACCATACTTTGGATCAAATTTCACCTGAAACTTGATTTCTATTTTACCAAGTTTTAAAGAACACTTAATCTAATACATGTTTTTCCACCAAGTAAGCTATAAAGAGTACATATATGAGTTCAGTTCAAGGAAACACCCAAAACTTTGTTCTTTGGGTGCACGTGTGCTCTCTCTCTCTCTCTCTCTCTCTCTCTCTATATATATATATATATATATATATATATATATATATATATATATATAGCTGCTCACAAGTTAGGTGCTAAATGGTACATGCTAAATAGGTTTTTCTGCCCTTTCAATGTTTTTTTTTTGCAGTTTCGACCCCATAAATGTATAAATGTGTTGGTCATGGTCGATTTACAAGGAATCTACACCTGGATCATGTGTTTTTGATGAAAAAAATGATATTTAGAGTCAAAAAAATTTATAAATATTTTGGACCATTGATTTTTTAGAACCTTATAAAAACCAACCCAACACTCCAAGAGCTAATCCCTGTAAAATCAACCAAATAGATCACATCCGTATGGTCAGAATTTATAAATAAAATGAAAAGGACTGAAAACCCTATTTAGCACGAGGTGTAAGCAGCTACCATTCATTTGGCACCCACTTATCATTAAGCATATTTCATCAAGCAGCTATACTCTCTCTCTCTCTCTCTCTCTCTCTATATATATATATATATATATATATATATATATATATATATATATATATATATATATATATATATATATAGCTGCTCACAAGTTAGGTGCTAAATGGTATGCTAAATAGGTTTTTCTGCCCTTTCAATGTTTTTTTTTGCAGTTTCGACCCCATAAATGAATAAATGTGTTGGTCATGGTCGATTTACGAGGAATCTACACCTGGATCATGTGTTTTTGATGAAAAAAACGATATTTAGAGTCTCAAAAATTTATGAATATTTTGGACCATTGATTTTTTGAACCTTATAAAAACCAACCCAACACTTCAAGAGCTGATCCCTACAAAATCAACCACATAGATCACATCCGTATGGTCAGAATTTATAAATAAAATGAAAAAGACTGAAAACCCTATTGAGCACGACGTGTGAGCAGCTACCATTCATTTAGCACCCACTTATCATTAAGCATATTTCATCAAGCAGCTATACTCTCTCTCTCTCTCTCTCTCTCTCTCTCTCTATATATATATATATATATATATATATATATATATATATATATATATATATATATATATATATATATATATATATATATATATATATATATATATATATATATATATATATATATATATATATATATATATATATATAGAGAGAGAGAGAGAGAGAGAGAGAGAGAGAGAGATTGGTAGCTACGTTAGGTGTTAAATGATAGATGCTAAATGGGTTTTTATGCCTACCACTTTTTGTAAACTAGCATCAATATATTTTGCCAAGTTTTAAAGAATACTTAATCTAATACATGTTTTTCCACCAAGTAAGCTATAAAGAGTACATATATGAGTTCAGTTCAAGGAAACACCCAAAACTTTGTTCTTTGGGTGCACGTGCTCTCTCTCTCTCTCTCTCTCTCTCTCTCTCTCTATATATATATATATATATATAGCTGATCACAAGTTAAGTGCTAAATGGTATGCTAAATAGGTTTTTCTGCCCTTTCAATGTTTTTTTTTGCAGTTTCAACCCCATAAATGAATAAATGTGTTGGTCATGGTCGATTTACGAAGAATCTACACCTGGATCATGTGTTTTTGATCAAAAAAATGATATTTAGAGTCTCAAAAATTTATAAATATTTTGGACCATTAATTTTTTAGAACCTTATAAAAACCAACCCAACACTCCAAGAGCTGATCCCTATAAAATCAACCACATAGATCACATCCGTATGGTCAGAATTTATAAATAAAATGAAAAGGACTGAAAACCCTATTGAGCACGACGTGTGAGCAGCTACCATTCATTTAGCACCCACTTATCATTAAGCATATTTCATCAAACAGCTACTCTCTCTCTCTCTCTCTCTCTCTATATATATATATATATATATATATATATATAGAGAGAGAGAGAGAGATTGGTAGGTACGTTAGGTGTTAAATGATAGATGCTAAATGCGTTTTTATGCCTACCACTTTTTGTAAACTAGCATCTTTAAAGGTTTTTTCATGTTTTTCTTAAATCTGATCATACAGATGTATTATACGTACATGTTTGGTTTTATTAGAATCAACTCTGTTTGATTTCAATACATATGTAGATTTTTATAAAGTTTAAAATAGACAATCTAATGTTTTTATAAAATATTTAAAACTTAAAAAAACGTTTTTTTTATCAAAAATCACGATCTAAGTGTTATTTAAAATTCATCTGCAAGGTTAGATTTACTTTTAGAATAAATATTTAACGCCCTCACACTCCCCGCACGCCCCTCTAAGTTTCGTTTGGCTAATCCTCCTTTTGGAAGGTCCAGAATCTGACTCACTAATCACCTGTCCACGTCACCGCAAACAATACCATGTTCCATCCACATGTCGATGGGGACGAGAGCCATTGTGGCTGACGATATCCCAGCCAGCTGGAGGAGGGTAAGAGGGTGACGCCACGAATCGTCGGCTAGCAAGGAGACGGCCTCGATTGTATCCACGTGTCCACCATCCACGACGTGTGCGTCCACAAACGGGATTGAATGATGAGAATGCGTCCACGGACGTGGACCTCACCCGCCTGGCTGCCATCTC
Source organism: Nuphar pumila (assembly GCF_984573655.1). Classification (NCBI taxonomy): domain Eukaryota; kingdom Viridiplantae; phylum Streptophyta; class Magnoliopsida; order Nymphaeales; family Nymphaeaceae; genus Nuphar; species Nuphar pumila. Next base: position 10,646,377 of record NC_143257.1, read on the forward strand.
CATTCTCAGCCTCCAACTTCATCTTCGCCAGCAGCCTCTCCTTTGGCATTGGCTGCTTCAGTCCTCTTCACTCCTTACTGGGGCAGGCTGTTCTCCTGTCAAAACCACACTAATCCCATTTTTCCGACAGATCCCAAGCCGGAGTACCGTCCCCGGGATGAACGGAGTGCTCCACTTGCTCAAGCGATTGCCGAAGGCCTCCCTTCGTGAGGCGTCCGACGGAAATCCCGTCGCGTCCGTGCTGACCTACCTCCACCAGAAATGGCTCATCGTCTCTCTCCTCCTCTTCCTCCAACTCGCCTTTCTCTCCCTCTTCCATTGCCTTACTGTATCGATACCGTGGCTCGGAGACCCGTCTCCCTTGCCTCCTGTAATTTCTATGTCTGAGAAGGCGATCACAATGAACTATTCTTCTTCTTCTTCCTCCTACTCGTCGTCGTTTTCTTCTAAATTATGCCTTTCCCCAGGTAGGGTATACGTGTACGACCTACCGCCGATTTTCAACAAGGAGCTGATAGAGAATTGCAACGATCTGAGCCCGTGGGGCTCCCGTTGCAGTACGCTCGAGAACGGCGGCTTCGGCCGGAGGGCGGAGATTCCCAGCGGCATCGTGCCGGAGGATCTCCTAGGCGCCTGGTTCGCCACCGATCAATTCTCTGCAGAACTCATATTCCACCACAGAATGCTCCGGCACCCCTGCCGGACACTATATCCGACGTTGGCGACGGCGTTCTTCGTGCCGTTCTACGCAGGGCTGGCAGTCGGGAAGTACTTGTGGTCGCCGGGATCCGGCGACCGGGATCGTCATTGTGAGTTGCTGCTGGATTGGCTCAGGGGACAGGAGTGGTGGCGGAGAGACGGGGGTCGGGACCATTTCTTGATGCTCGGCCGGATCACGTGGGATTTTCGGCGGTGGAAGGATGAGGACTGGGGCGGGAGGTTCCTCAACATGCCCGCGATGCAGAACGTCACCCGCCTTCTCATCGAGCGCAACCCTTGGGACGAGATGGACGTCGCCGTGCCCTACCCGACACTCTTCCACCCCAGGCGGGACGCCGACGTCGACCGATGGCGCTCTCACGTCCGTAGCGTCTCCCGCCCGACTCTCTTCTCCTTCGCCGGAGCGACGCGATCGGCCTTCAGGAATGACTTCCGGGCAGAGCTCTTCCGGCAGTGCCAAGCTGCTCCTGGACGGTGCCGGTCGGTCGACTGCAGGGAGAAGCGGTGCGGCAAAGACACGTCCGTGACCGTCGGCCTCTTCCTCGGGTCGGAGTTCTGCCTGCAGCCCCGCGGCGACAGCTTCACCCGACGGTCCGTCTTCGACTGCATGGTGGCGGGGGCGATCCCGGTCTTCTTCTGGCAAAGGACCGCCTACTCCCAGTACACGTGGCACCTTCCTCCGGACCCAGAGTCCTACTCGGTCTTCATCGACAGGAGGGACGTGAAGAACGGGACGTCGATCGAACGGGTTCTGAGCGGGTTCGGCCCGGACAGGGTCCGAGCTATGAGAGAGACGATCCTCGAGGTCCTCCCTCGGCTAGTCTATTCCGCGGGCGGGCTCTACCACTTCATGGATGCCTTCGACGTCGCCGTTGACGGTGTGCTCAGGCGGTTTGACCAACGGAGGACGGTCGATCACGGCCAGTGAACATAAATGACCAAATTACCTAAAATTATTAGATCAAAGGACCGGTTAAGTGACATGGCTAAGTGCCATAGCCAATCACATGACAGTATTGCATTGGGCCCACAGTTCCTCAGTGCAGGCCCCACGTGAAATGACTGTGGCACTTAGCACCTATATTGTGCCCTTGGGGAGCGTCTATATTGTGCCCTTATTCCTTTTTTGAGTTTTTTTTTAAGCGTATTTGTTTTATTTATTTTTCCTTTCGCGTGAAATACGTTCATGGTCCCTGCCATGATGCAGATAAGATGACATTGTAGAGATTATAGATAAAGATTTGTGATAGAAATCGTGAGGAACTTGAGGATGGATATATTTTTTTTTAAATATATTTTAGAAATAAATTTCATTATTTATATATGAAAGATTTTAAATACTTCCAAAAGTTTTGGCCTAGTTCATGTGCACACCATAAGTTTGCAAATACCCAACAAGTTTTCTTATTGTTTAATCAAATTACTCTAATTGTAAACTAATGTTGGATTATTTTTAGGTTAACCTAACTCAAACTTTGAAGTTATTATTTTACCCATGTAATTTGAAAAATAAAATTATCTGCTCTTATTCTAAAAGTATGAACAAAGTAAGTTTGACCATGTGTAGGGCTGTCAACTGAGTATATTTTAGTAAAAAATTTATTGACTACAATGATGCAACAAGAAATAAAACACTAAATACAGCACCATGAAGCCCATTGTTGATTATTTTTAGATTTTTTTTTATATATAAAGCTTAAATTGCAATAAGCCAATCAACACAACAATTACTCAACCGACTAATAATGCAACTGGGTCAGTTTGATTCCCTTAATATCTGACACATAAATATCCAAACCCAAACTAAATGCACTTTCATTTGACTCAAAAACCACTCTAGTTATAGTTGACAAAAAGTTTTAAAAATTCAAAAATTAAGATCAATTAGCTATTGCCATGATTGTGACCATGCCAACTCTAAGACCAGTAATCCTTAGAATTCATCAGAAATGCACTGATTTAATAGGCATAGATGTTACTGCTATGATCAAATGCCTACCCACATTATTTCAAAACAGATGACTCTCTTACCAGACGAAGAGAACAATTCCCTAGAATTAGGGATGGCAGTGGACAGGAACAAGGCCTTGTCCTGCCTCGCCTAGTTTAGACTGGGGATGAAGGACATAAAATGAAGAATGAATAGGGGATGGAGGGTTAAAATCAAAACCCATGCGGGGATGGACTTACTTTTGCTCCGCCCCACTCTGTCCTCACTCCCCATTAAGAAAATTACTATTATACCATTATACATATTATAAAATTACACATATATATATATATATAACCTGAACGTAAAACCCTTTCTAGAATCTCTCCTCTCTCCTTCCTCTTCTTTCTCTAACAAGTCGTGCGAGCTCTCATTTCTCTCATCTTTTTCCTCTTCTTTCTCTTACGGCAGAAGGCAACAACAACACAAGGATCAGGAAAATAGGGCCCCACCCCGTTTGGACAGGGGACAGAGGACATGAAACAAGGAATGAACCAGAGATGAAGGTTAAAATCAAAACCCGTGTGAGGACAAAGGCATAAATAGAAGGTAAAATTTTGAGACCGAACAGAGGTGGAGACCTCGTACCCCACCCCAGTGCACTGCTATCCAAACTAGAATTCACTGATTTAATAGGCTTAGATGTTACAGGAATTATCAAACACTTACCCACATTGTTTCAAAACAGATGACTGAGATGAGAGCAATATGCTAATATCAAACACTTAACCACATTGGAGCCCAAAGAGAGAGAGATGCTAATATCAAACATTGGAGCCAAGAGAGAGAGAGAGAGAGAGAAACTTCTCAAATGGCAAGATATATGGATAGCATGATCATTTTAAAAACTTTATAACTGAATTAATTAGAGGTAATTAAATGAGGGCCATTTGCATACTCTGAAACTTTTGGTGTAAACATTTGGGGGTATTTGAAATTTTTTCTTCATATATATATATATATATATATATATATATATATATATATATATATATATATATATATATATATATATATAGTTTTCTCTCTCTCTCCATGTTTAAAGGTATTGAGTAATATTTTGGGTGGTTGCTTTTGGAAAGCTTGGGGAATATGGGAAAGATGATTGATGTTGGCTTAGGTGCATTGTATAGAATAAGCTAAACCCTTGCTTGCTAAGGGAGTGGGTAGCTCACTCCATGAATCCTGGGTAGAGTACCATCCATGCTGCAGGGTTTACTGCCCAAGATATATCACAAAGACACGTGAGGACACAGATATGAGATTTGGATAAGTGACACGGAGTCGTGATTCGTGATTTTTTTTTAAAATATATATACCAAAAAAACTGTTTAATTACTTATTTAACTTACTAGGGGTGTAAGTCGGTCGGGTAAGCCCGATCTGAATTGAAGGATTGAACCAATTTGGCTGGACCCGACCCAAAGTTACTGAACCGACCAATCAGTCGGATTTAAAAAACTTGGGCCCATTTTTAAAATGGCCAGTTCTTGGGTATGAGGAATTAAAGTCTGAGCTTGTTTGTATCCGACCGGCTTATGTACCTCACTTTGGTTGGTTCTTCATGATATGGGTTCTGACCAATCCGAACCTGAATCCAACTTTTGTGTCTGTATTCTAAACAGATTTTGTACCCGAACCCAGAACAAACCTAACTGACATGAACCAATTCCCATCCAAATTAACAAAGAAACAAAAACAATTTACACCCAAACCCGATTACTGGACGCCTGTTGGTTGCTGCCCCAACCTGAAATAAAAAGCGTGCAGGGAACTGAACCAGAACCCGATTCATATTGCCTTAGGGTCGGTGTATAAGTTATTACTCTGTCCAGGGCTGTCAATGGGTGGGGTTTCCCTCTGATCTGGGTTTACCCAAGCTCGCCCAAATAATAACCATCCGGATTCAGGTACCCGACCTGGAATATGTCGGGTCAAGAAGATGAATCCCAAACCTGACCAGTAAAATTTAAAGGGTATTTGAAATGCATATTTTTACTAAAAACTGCATATAAAATAATTGGATCAGTTGAATCGGGTAGGTTTATCCAGAAAAATTACCAGATTTGGTTGCGGCCAAATTTTCTTTGGTTAATGAATGGGAAGAGGAGATGCAAAGCAGGTTATATGTTCCCCCCCCCCAAGACGGCCGTTAGCTACATCTCATGTTCGGGGGTCCCAATGAGCACCATGTATGTAAGCACGTGCGACTCGTATTCCCATGTTTGTCAGCATCAGTTAGCATCGGAGTCCGATGCGGTTGCAAAGACTTAAGTACCCCGAAGATAGTTATTTAAGACTCAGTTCCTGCACTACAGGATTATCCGAGAAAGGAATCCCCCCTGAATAAGGCCCTGAACATCAACCCTCTCTCTCTCCCTTCTCTTTCTGCCTCTGTGCACATCCAGCAGACGATCCTACACTGCTCCGTCATGCACTGACTGACCTGCGCACTGACTATAGCATGATTTAACTTGATGAGTCGTGGAGCCTGATTCAGAGTTTTTTCCCTTATAGGAGGGGGTCCGGGGGCTCCCCCTGGCACAGGTTCAACTTGACAAATAATTTTTTTGGGCCTTATATAAATTCTTTCTTTTCTTTCCCTCTTGTAACTGTCAAAAAAGATCAATAAAGTGTTTTCTTTGATCGTGGTGCTCATATGTTTCCTTCGGTTGTTTCATGCTCGAGGTTTTTGTAACACCCTGTAAACACCCCAAATTTTCACCCTCATCCAGTGTTTGTCCATTTCATGTGTCATTGCATATCATTGCATGTATTCTGCATATCATTCCATCGCATTGCATAGCATTGCATGTCATTGCATCTCATTTTCGAGATCCAGCACGCCTATTTCAAAACATTCAATCAAAATTTGAATTTTAAAGCTTTATTTCAAAATCAATTTCAAAACCTGGGTTTTTATTCAATACTCTGTCATTTTCCAACCCCAGGACTTTATATTTCGAAATATTTTCTCAGAAAACAATCTGGATTCATTTCAAATTCAAATTTTGATCGATTTCAATTCACAGATGAGACCCATTGAGGTGGTGTCGCTTCTGAATTCCTCTATTCATCAAATTTCTCAAATTTTTGAAAGTTTCAGTCCGATCAGGACTCTGTCTCAGAGTCCTAATCCAGTCAGGAGTCTGTTTTTAAGTCTGTTTTACTTCCATTTTCAGTCTTTTTCGATTATTTTCAAAATTTAGGTCATTTTACAGAGTCCAGTTAGTTCAGGACTCTATTTTAGAGTTCGGTCGAGTTAGGAGTCTAACCCTGACTGTGTTTTCTGACTTATTTCATCATTTCTTGATAAAATCTTTTGAAAATTCTTTCATTTGGCTTTTAAAATCTAAAATCTCAGAGTTCTAAGAGTTCAGGACTCTAACCCGGAGTTCCAGTTCGCTTGAGACCCTATTTTCAAAGATCTTGAATTTCAAATATCGATTTTAACCCATTTTCAAAGCCATTTTCAGTGTTTATTTCAAAATTTCTAAAACTCGATGTGGGCCCACTCAGTTGGCACTATATCTAGAGGAATTCTAACTCAGTTAGAACCCTATGCCATTTCAAAAATCCTAATTTTAAGATTACTTTTGAAAATCCTTTTGAAAACTCCTTCAATTTCAAGTTTTAAAATCGCTTTTTGAAAAACTCAAGTAGGGCCCACTTGAGGTGGTGCCATATTCGAGTCAGTCAGGGCTAAACTAAGGTTAGTTGATGTCTTGGTTAGTGTTAGAGGTTTAGAAGAGTCAAAACCATTTTGAAAAACTCATTTTTGAAAGTTAGTTTTTAAAACTAGTGTTTTTAAAGGTTTTTAAAGGTGTTTTAAAAACCCAATGTGAGAAAATGCCAAGTGGCACCACATTTGGGGATTTTCTAGGATAGGCTAGGGGTTAATTAGGAATTATTTAGGATAATTTAGACTAGGGGTAGATAGGTAACTCCACCCCAAAATCGCCCCCCTTAGAAGAGTCCAAAATTTTCAAAATTGTCAATTTTCAAAACCTAAAAAAAATCTATAAATAGAGACCCATAGGGGGTCGATTTTTCCATCTCTCTCCTATTGGATTCTTGGAGCTTCTCTCTCCTCTCCAGCCCTTCCTCCATTGCAGCAACCTCAAGGTAATATTTTTCTTTAATTTTTAGGTTTTATTTAATGTTTTCCATTGTTTTAGCATGATTTAGCCATTGGCACCATCATCTTCATGGATTAAACCATGGATTCAACCTCAAGAACCATCAAGAATCAGCAAGAATGATCCAAGAAGGTGATCTAACCCTGTTTTGGATGATTTACAGGGATTTTAATCCATTAGAATTGATTTTAATATGATTCTTTACAATATTAACCAATAAAATATATGATTTACCCTTTTTAATGGGTTAAATCTATGTTTTAAAGGTGATATCAAATTCCAGCCATTGATTCCCTGTTTTTAATTTATTTTCATGGTTTATTCATGTTTGTTTTACGTTCTACAGCATAGAACTAAATTTTTATTTACTGTTTTATGGTTTATTTTATTGATTTACATTAGTTAATGCATGGTTTTTCAAGTTTCTTAAATTTCTGTGTGTTTTGGGTTTAGAACAGTAAAGATAGTGTTCTTTTGGATTGAAGTATTCATTTTTTATTTCTGATTTTTTTATATGTGATGCATGCATGAGTTATTGAGTTCCTGTAGAAAAATCAGAGGTTTTGGACCTCGGGAACCCTGTCAAAAAAATCAGACATCAAATCGGGTTTTTAAAGCTTTAAAATCGTGGTTAAAACCAAGAAGGTAACTTGCTGTGATGATATTTCTCTCATCTTATATCCGATTTTAGATCTGTAAAGTGTTATGGATTCACATTGAGTAGATCTGTCTTCTGTAAAATTTTCGGATTTTTTCATTATTGTTTAGTATTCTTTCCCTTTCAGAGAATCTGTTTTTAAATTTAAAACTCGTTAGGGTTTACCAAAACCCTAATCAGACTTGCGTTAGTCATAAATCCAAAACCACAGATCTGATTCATGATCTGTAAAAAGTGAGTATTGTTATTTTTCTATCTACTGTTCACCACTAAAATTTCAGAGATTTTTGTTTAGAATTGATATTTATGTCTGTATTTTCAATCTGGAATAGCTGTTTTAATCCCTGTTAAGAGTGATATATTTTAGCTCAGATTGCCGGATAGGTTTCTCCCTAACCGGAGATGATTTTTCCGATCTGTAAATTGGGAAATCTCTGTTTTTCTTCCTAGTTAGTCTCTGTAAAATTTCATAAATTTCCATGGAGATTTGACCCCTGGTTCAGGTCTTGGATTGAAACTGGTTGGTGAATTAGGTCAAAAATAGCATATTGTTAGGGTTTAATGCAATTTTCGGATTAATTTAATGTCAAAAAATTATTTTTATAATTTCAATTCGACATTAGGGTTATAACAAGTGCATGTACCAATTTTTATGGATTTTGGAATCCATTTGATGGCTGAATCAAGCAAATTGCAAAACCGGGTTCCTGAAAGATCCAAGAACAAGGCTAAAATCACAGTTTTTGTGATATTCTTGAATTTTCGTGTATAAGCATGTATTTTTAGGGTTTAATCATGTTCATAATCATCTTAGGATACTTTAGGTTTAATTTTATAGTTATTTGATTTCATTTAGGTCATAAAACCCAAATTTTTACCAAAATCTCTTTCTAAAAACCCTGATTTCAAGGCCATAGTCTTGCTATCGGGGGCAATTTGGTCATTTGACCTAAATTTCGAAATCCCTAACCCTAATTTCATATTTTTAATCATGTCATGGCATATTTGGTTTGAGTTTATTCCATTCAAATTTCAAAACTTGCATTTTATCAAAATATCTTTCTAAAAACCCTAATTTCAAGGCCATGGTCTTGTTATTAGGGGTATTTTGGTCATTTGGACCCCAATTTCGAAATTTCATATTTTATTTTTATTCTTTCTTCATATTTTATCATTTTGATTTAAGGGAATCATGGCAAAAAGGCTTATATCTAGCAAAATCCAACAATTTCCTGATATTGTTGGATAAATCTAGAAAAGCCAACATATATTCACTAACAAAGTTTTCTAGTTTTGCAGGTACATTGAAGACTTTATTTTTCATGTATTTAAATTTCAATAGTGATGTAATTTGTAATTAAACTTTGGAATAAGAATTTACATTTCCTGCTTAGCTTAGGTTGCATTGCATATAGTTTATTTTTATAATTTTAATGTGTGATGGATGATGATTCATGCATATTTTTACAAATTCACCATGGTCTACACGAATGACACATGCACTAGCTTCTATGAAGTTTATAAACTTGGTGGAATTTGTATTTATGGCCATAGTCAGAATACGAATGATACTTAGATTTATGATCTTCACATTAGCCACATTCAGCCTACACTCTTAGGTTAACTTCAAAAATGCACTGCATTTCTCAAAAATACAAAAGGTATTTCTTAATTCCTCAAATCCATATTCATTCATTTCATGCATTTGTCAATTCCAATTCAAATTTCAGTTCAAAGAAGTTCATTTTCTCAAAATCTCCTAAGTCTTATAGCAAAATCGATTTTTCCAAAAACATTGAATTTCAAAGAATATTTCAAGTATTTCCCAAGTTACAAATTTAAACTTTCAAGTTATATTTTCAATTTCAAAGTTGGAATTCAGAGAAACCAAGTTTTCTCAGAATTGATTTTCATAAAATCTCAAGATTTACCCAGAAATCGATTTTTGCTTTCCTCAGAAATATTTTTCAAGTTCTAATTCATGATTTTTCATGTGATATCATTTCCAAGATTTACATTTTCTAAATATTTCAATCATTCAAAGCAAACATCATGTTTTCAAAATGTGCATTTTCTGAAAATTCATAGCACATGCCTGATTCTATGTGCATTTAGAAATTAGAATATGATTTAGACAAGTTGAATAGAGTAGAGCATAAGATTGATCATTGGTTCAATTACCCCTGTTAAAGGTGGCAGGAACGGTTGAACCTCGTACCGACAGGCGAGTCCCATTCTACAGAATTTTCCTGCATTTTAAAACGGAGGCGAGTTATTTTCAAAAACTTTTTCAAAGGTTAGTTTGATTTGCAAAAGTAAAATTTTGCGATGATAACAGGTTTAGCGACCGAGATGGGACCTGTCTTCGCCTGATCAATCTAATGCTCTACTTAGTTCAAATTGTCAAAATCAATTTCCATGGAATGTCAGCTTTGCTTTATGATATCATGTGAACTTAGGAGCCTAGACTTGAACCCAGCTGACATGGAATGCATATAGACTAGGTATGGTTTGGTAGGACCATATTGAGGAGAATTATTCATGCTCACATAGACTTAGGTCTAATACAACACTCCTCAATTTAGGAATTGTATGAAAACAATGTTTGCTTCTTCAAATATTTCAAAATTCTATCTCTTTAGGACTTAGAGCCTTCTGTTTGATTGCATGTGCTCATGTTTTTAAAAAACCACCCCACCTATATTGTCCCGGTCTTCACGTTGCTGGGCTCTCTTCCAGAACCATAGTTTGGGACAGAGCCTCACAACTGGGCCACCTATTTGGGTGAAAACCCCCCTGCCACGTACCAAGGGCCATAGTCCAACGTATATCGGCAGGTGCTCAAGGATGTTGGAAAACTTGAACCTAGAACCAGAGAAATTGATTTTATGCCACGTACATTGAGCCTTGGCTTGAGTATATAGGCATAACTGGATTGGATACAGATGATCTGAGCCTTAGAGTTAGCATTAAGGTCCTACAGCCATTTCAAAATTTGTGCATCTAGAGTCAGCTTTTAGGGAATGTTGTTTGTGCATACTTGTTTATGCAGAATTTGATTGAATATGTTATTTCCTTTTTATTTTCCATATTTTTCCCAATTCTCTAAAATACTGGACGATTTTCTCAAAATTCCCCAATCCATGTCCATGTACTGTCCATGTTTTAAACCTTGGACGATTTTCCAAAATACTTCATTTTCCATTTATTTCTTCATATTTCATCAAACCCTGGACGATTTTTCAAATTTCCCTTAATTTCCTTCAAAACTCCAGGTGATTTCCCATCTTTCCTGTCTTCTGGATCTCGAATTTCCTGCTTTATTTTTATCCTGCCTGCATTTTCCTCAAAATTCCTGTATTTTCCAAGTCTTATTCCAATTTCCATGTCTTCCAGTCCGATGGCATCCAGTCAGCTTGATTCAGTCTTCCCTGAGGGTCACATCTTCTACGAGGTGCGACAAAGTCTTCCCGAACATCGAGTCCTTAGCACCGGATCCTTCTTTCCCCGGTGGTATTATTCATGGTTCAAGAACTTCTCTCGTATGTTTCCGAACCATCTGGACGAGTGTGGATTGGAACTGGCGTCCGCAGTGGGAAAGCAGACAGTCAACGGCAACTTGATTCATGCACTAGCAGAGCGGTGGAATCCGAGCACTTCTACCTTCTGGTTCCCGTGGGGCGAGATGACAGTACTGATGGATGAATTTTCAGAGATTATGGGATTGCCCGAGCCAGCCGGTCAGCCTGGAGATCCATTGGAGAAACAATTTCTGATTAATGTTAAGGGTCTCGACCCTAAGGATGCTTTAGCTCGCATGACGGGACGCAAGTCTTGGCCTCTGATTGAAGAAGATGGAAATGAATATGTGGACCTGCTCGAAATCTACAGACAGTATGGGATATTTGTGAAAGTCAGCTCGTTGTCCAGGACAGCTCGAGAGAGAATTCAGCACGCGATGGTTCTGTGCACGGTAGGATTAGCTTTCTTTCCAGATGGACGGAATTACATGGATATCAGAATAGTCCAGCTTCTAAGAAGATGGGAAAGTCGACAGACCAGCCGCCTCTCGATAGCCATGGCCGCACTCGCTTTCCTATACCGAGGGTTGACTCGTTTCGCACTCGGAGAATCAATTCTAGTCGAAGGGTGCACCTATGCCTTGCAGTCTTGGTTCCTCCGACATGTGCCAGTCCGAGCCAGTTCATTCAGATACAATGGAGAGAAGCTTCTTCCAGTTGCGCGATACCGGTTCTTGATCGACAACCTTCAGGAGGAAGAAGTCGTATGGGACTACTTTGATCGTCAGGAATCACCTCCCAGATACACTTATGCTTACGACAAGCGATTCAGACTACTTGGCCCGTTCTTCTGCGCATACTATCATCCCGAGCAGTGTGTCAGGCAGTTCTCTTAGAGGCAGAAGCGCGTAGAGATTCGTCCACCAGCGGGGGTTCTGCCAGAATTCGATCTCGCATCAGATCAGTGGTCCGGAGCATACCATTCTGCTAGACATGGCTGGGATTCCTTTGTCAGTCTTACTATTTTTCCTGGTCCTCGTGTATCTTCTGATTATCTGGAGTGGTGGAAAATTGTCTGTCCCCCTCCCCTCTGTCAAGTGTATTATTGATAAAATCATGTTTTTCCCCTCAATAAAAATTCTTTTATTTTACATTGGTTTGACGACCTCGCCTAGGTAACAAGGCATATTTTCAGTTGTTTATTTTGCAAAGAATAGCAACACAATTGTCGTAATCCCAACGACGACTCAATCCCTAGTAATGGAATATTATTTCAATTGTCTACCAAAATTCTCAACAAATATTTTTCTCCAAACCAAATTTCCGTCATAAGCCTAACCATCAGTTCTACCCTGCAGAGAGCATCAGAGAACATTTGCGATACCCGATGGTCAATACAAGATCCAGAAAGAAAACCACATCAGTTAAAGGCGTCGCATACTCAGTAGCTTCAGAAGAAGAGATGGACTCACCCCGATCAATCCAGAGTCAGGGTCAGCAGGCGGATGATGGCATCGATCCCCAAATGTACATCATGTTCAAAAAAATGATGACCAAGATGCTGGCAGAGCAAGCTGAGGCCAGTACTGAGCAAATTCAGACCAAACAGAAAGGTAAGGGTCATGCCGTCAAGAATGTGAAGATCAGCAAAAAGCAGAGTCGTCATGAGGAAATATCTGATGAGTCAGAATCAGCTGACGATGCTGACAAGGAATGTGAAAATAAATATGAATTCAAAAGGTCGACTCAGGGTCAGGGGTCGGCTTACAAATCCAAAAACCAGTTTGTTGACGACCCTACCCAGTCACAGCTAAAAGACATGATGAAGATGGTCAAAGATCTGCAGGCCCGCGACAAGGGCAAGAAAGTCTTCACCAGCGAAGACTTCTATGATGGTTTAGATGGGGACGACGATCTGGATAATCTCCCCAGAAAATTTATCAAGTTTGATGGTTCTGGCGACCCTAAGGCTCATCTCGCCATGTTTTTCGCTGAATGTTCACGATTCAAGCGTGACAATTAGGCACTTTTCCTTTGCTTCCCTCGTAGTTTGGAGGGAACGACAGCTAAATGGTACTCGGAGCACATCAACCCCATAGAGCTGAAAGAATTTGATAAGGTGGTAAATATGTTCATTGAGCGTTTTCTGTTCAATGCTGAGGTGCTCCCGACCCTCAGCCACCTCTGTGGCCTGAAACAGAGAGAAAATGAAAAAGCTAGAGACTTCATCCACTGCTGGAGGTCAGCTTGTAATAAAATGAGAGATCCCATATCAGAGGGGCACGCTTTGTCTCTAATTCTGAGTAACTTCTCGCAACCACTGAAAGGCCTCATCTCCACCGCACCGTCCAGAACCTTTATTGAATTAACAGAGCGAGCCGAGTGGCTCGAATTAAGCATGGAGAATGGCTTCTATGAAGGTTTCACTTTCACCAAGAACAGCGGCCAGAACGAGTCAAAGAAGAAGACTCACTTCACTAATTCTGTCAATAATAATAAATGGAATCATCGCAAGGGGCAAAATAGAGACTTCTGTTATGGGGCAGGAGGTTCAAACAGAAATGATCAGAAAGGGAAGCCGATCCCGCAATTCAGCAAGCCGCTTCAACTAGAACAGGGACCAAAACCCCGAGAGAAAGTGAAGCACGAAGGATGGAGCTATGAGAGGAAGTTCACTCCATTAGATCAATCACTCGAGACTGTGCTCGAGTACTTGTTGACCAAGGAGATGGTCAAATTGCCCAGGCTGGCCGATCCTCCCGTTCCCATGGGAAAATTCAAAGACTGATTCTGCAAGTTCCACAGAACAGTGGGGCACAATACTGAGAACGGCTTCGTTCTGAAGAATATTGTTCAAGACCTTATCGATAAAAATCTTCTGGTAGAGGGTGCGGAAGATGAAAATATAGATATTCTAAAAGAACCATTTCCTCGTCATTCTACAGTAGTTATCACCGAACAGTCGTTTCAACCACAGGAGCATATCAGGCCGTGCTCTGAAAATGACATGCAAGCTCAGCATCAAGTCTTGGTATTGCAGCAGGCTCGGTCCAAGGCCCAGAAGATGGACCTTATTTCAGCCTTCGGCAAATTGAAAGTATCTGACAAGCCCGCTGGGATATCTCCCGAGGTAGCCAGAAGTATGCCATGGCTCCCTAAGCATCTCATTAAGTCCACCACAAAGAAAAGCAAGACATCAACTCTAAAGCCTATTACAGCATTATCCAATGTCTCAATTTTGGACTTAACTCAAGCTTCCGCCAAGCATCAGCAGGTGTTGAATGATCTGCTACAGAAAATCAAGGTGAAACCAAGCATAACTCCGGAAGACATGGCCCACATAGTCAATCAGGCCATGACTAATGCTCCAGTTATATTCTCCGATGAGGATCTCCCTAAGCCTCATGTGTTCCATAACAACGCCTTGTATGTTGTGGTTCGAACCAGAGGGATGACAGTTCCTCATGTGTTGATCGATGGAGGCAGCAGCCTCAATATATGTCCGGAAATGACCGCCAAAGCTTTGGGCATAAAAGAAGAAGAATACATTCCAGATCCAATCACCATTTATGGGTTCGACAATCACGGCCAGACAGCGAAAGGAAAAATATTCCTAGAAATCTTCATTGACTACTCGGTCCATTCAATTCTCTTTCACGTGGTCAATGTGCCACCCACTTATAATCTACTTCTCGGGAGACCATGGATCCACAACACAAACGCAGTACCGTCTACTCTGCATCAATGCATCAAGTGGTCAAAAGGTGGTATGATCATGACAGTCTTGGGCGAGGATCCTGAGCAGAGGCTGGCACAACCCATGGTTCCCAGGCCCTCTTTCACTACTGATATCCCTAGCATTAGGGGTATTGAAGAGGTCAGCTTTGAAGAGAATTCAGGAATAATGCAAACGGCAGAGCAACCCGAGCATACAGTGGCTACGACCCGATGGGGAGGCCCACAGTTCTTCAAGATTAGAGGACGAATTGATTACAGCACACTTAAGGATCATCCGCTATTCCCCCAGTTTATGAAAGCTAAGAAGGGATTTGATTTACTAGTAAAGCACGGCTACCAGCCTTTCCAAGGCTTAGGCAAAAATGAAGATGGTCGTCTTGAACCCGTGATTCCTCAGCACTGCCCTAAAAGGACCGAATTGGGCTTTAATGGCCGAAGATCTCAGAAAGGGACTGTTTTCATTAAGGGAGCGCATTAGAAGAATTCCTTTGTCTTTCCTTTTCTATTCTTTTGTCGGGATGATATCCCATTTCATTTTCATCATTGTCGTTTTGATTAATTCTATCTTTCAATAAAGTTGCCAGTTTCCTTTGTCTATCTTGGTGCCGTTTGTCTCTTTACTCCTCAATATTAAATCTTCACAAAATTGAAATTATTTTGCTCTTTTATCTTTCCAATTATTTTCAATAAAAGCAATTTATTTCATGATGAGCAATTTCCCTAAATCAATTTATCCTCCAATTTTCAGAATGTCTTCCCGATCTATCAAGAAGCTCGTCTTTAATCCAAAAGCTTGTTCGAAATCAACAATAATTCATCAGGTCAGAATAAGAACAGAATGTGGTCAAACTGCAAAGCAGTCAGAAGAATCCGCAGAGTTCGATTCAGCTTTTCAAGAACTGCCAGAATTTGCATCGGTTCAGAAGCAAGATGAGCCATCATCCTTAGTTCAAGATCCGACTGAGGATATCAATATCGGATCAGAAGACGATCCTAGAATTCTCAAGATTGGCAGTGGTTTGAGTCCAGGAGAGAAAGAAAGGCTCACTAATTTCCTCAAGCAGCATGAAGAAGTATTCACATGGACTTATAAGGATATGTCAGGTTTAGATCCGAAATTGGTGGAACATCGTCTCGTTTTGAAGCCTGAGGCGAAACCAGTCAAGCAGAAGTTGAGAAAAATGGATCCTCGAATCGAGCAACAGGTCAAGGAAGGACTTGAGGATCTGCTTAAAGCAGGATTCATTCGAGCAATTGATTACCCGGATTGGTTGGCGAATATCGTAGCAGTTCCTAAGAAGAATGGGAAAGTGCAAATCTGTATCGACTTCCGTGATCTCAATAAAGTCACTCCAAAGGATGACTATCCGCTCCCAAACATTGATCTCCTAGTCGATAGCACAGTCGGGCATGCTATGTTTTCCTTCATGGACGGATACTCCGGATATAATCAAATCAAGTTGGCCGCTCGTGACCAATCCAAAACATCCTTTACCATGCCATGGGGCACTTTCTGTTACACAGTCATGCCTTTTGGGCTCAAGAATGCTGGAGCCACTTATCAGCGCGCTATGGCCGTTATATTTCATGATCAGATGCACAAAATCATGGATGCCTATGTCGATGATATTCTGGTAAAGTCCAAAGAAGAGGAAGATCACATCGAAGCTCTCAATCAAGTTTTCAAGCGACTCATTCTTTATAAGCTAAGACTCAATCCACAAAAATGTGTCTTTGGAGTCGAATCAGGCAAGTTGCTAGGCTTCTTGGTCAACAAGAAGGGGATAGAAATGGATCCCGCTAAGGCCAAAGCTATCATTGACATGCCGCCCCCGACTAATCTCAAAGAATTGCGTAGCCTTCAAGGGCGCATGCAATCAATTCGGCGATTCATTTCTAATTTGGCCATGAGATATGAGCCTTTCAATCATTTGCTCAGAAAAGGAGTGAGGTTCGAATGGAGACCAGAGTGTCAGCAGTCGTTCGAACGCATCAAGAAATATCTTCTCAATCCTCCTGTTTTAAAGCCGCCAGAATTAGGGAAACCCCTATTGCTATACATTTCAGTTAATCAAGTTGCTTGCGGCGGATTCTTGGCGCAATACAAAGAAGGCAGCTTGATAGAACATGCCATTTACTATGTGAGCAAGACCTTTATTGATTACGAGAAGAAATACTCTCAGATAGAAAAGACGTGTTTAGCTCTGGTATGGATGTGTCAGAAATTGCGACATTATCTATTGGCGTCTGAAGTCAAGATTCTATCTAAATTAAATCCTCTCAAGTATATTCTTGAACAACCATTTCTCAGCGGACGAATCGCCAAATGGCAAGTCCTATTAATGCAATACGACCTGGAATATGTCTCTCAGCAATCTATCAAAGGCCAAGCAATTGCAAACCAATTAGCAAATTTTCCTCTAGCAGAGGATGTTAAAGCTGAGGATGATTTCCCCGATGAGCGGATCTGCAATATTCAACAATCCCCAATTTGGAATTTATTCTTCGACGGTTCCAAGAATATGGCAGGCATAAGAATCAGAATTCTGCTAATTACACCAGAGAAGGAGATGATCCCCTTTTCTCTTAAACTGGATTTTCAGTGCACTCATAATATGGCCGAGTATGAAGCTTTGATACAAGGTCTGAAAATTCTACAGGACTTCAATGTCAAAAGAGTGCATGCTTATCGCGATTCTTTGTTAATCGTCAATCAAGTTCTGGCCGAATGGCAAGTGAAAGATCAGAAATTACTTCCTTACCAGAAGATTGTCTCAGCTCTTGCCAACAAATTCGAAGAATTCCAACTTTTTCATATCAAGAGAGATTTCAATCAAGTTGCAGACAGTTTAGCTAATCTGGGATCCATCATGTCTTTCAGGAGTGGAGAATCTTGTCGCTCATTTGAAATTGGCAGACTTGATCAACCCGCTTTCGTCCCAGTAGAGCAGATAAACCAGACTGAGCAGAAGAAGAAGCCTTGGTATCATGACATCAAGAATTTCATTAAAACTAGCAAATTTCCTCCAGAATTATCAAAGAGAGAGCAGCGAGCAATTCAACGCATGTCTGCTCGATATTTTATTCTTGCCGACGTCCTTTATCGTCGTGGATTCAGTTCTGAGTATTCCAGATGTTTGGACGAAGAAGAAGCCAAAGAAGTTGTGCAAGAAGCACAGGAAGGCATTTGCGGTGGTCATGTTGGCTATCAGACTCTCATCAAACAAATCATCCGAGTAGGATATTATTGGAGAACTATGCAACAAGATTGCTATCATTTTGTGAAGAAGTGCGTTCAATGCCAGATGCATGCGCCTTTCATACATGCGTCAGCGACATACTTACAATCTGTCGTCTCGCCATGGCCATTTTCCATGTAGGCTTTCGATGTTGTAGGCCCCATCACTCCTTCAACCTCCAATGGTCATAAATATTTTCTTGCCGCAACAGAATATTTTACTAAATGAGTAGAAGCAGTCACTCTACGCACAGTAGAAGGTCGACACGTGGTTTCTTTCATCCATAAGAATATCCTTTGCCGTTTCGGTATACCGCATGATATTGTGTCGGATAATGACAGTCATTTCAAGAATGAGAGAATGAGGACATTCTGCTCAAAGTTCAAAATTCATCATCATTTTTCCGCTCCTTATTATCCTCAAGGGAATGGTCAGGCAGAGGCCACCAATAAGATTCTGATTCGAATCCTGGAGCGAACTTTAGAAACGGGCCGTGACTGGCATAAAAAGATTCATGATGCATTATGGGCATACAGAACCACCATTCGAACTCCAACGAATGCTACTCCGTCAGAACTTGTCTACGGAACTGAAGTAGTACTGCCTCTACATGTTCAGAAACCTGCTCTGAAATTTGCATCACTTCTAGAATTACCTCTTGATCAGTATCAGCAACAGCGACTGGTACAGCTTGATTTGCTCGATGAAAGAAGGCTCAGAGCAGCAGAGCATGCTCAATCCTATCGCCAGAGGATAGCCCGACAATATGCAAAATCTATCATTGATAGAAAATTTCGGGTCAATGATCTAGTGCTCAGATCAACAGCTTATCTCAGGCACCGCCCGGGTGGCAAATGGTCGCCAAATTGGGAAGGTCCTTATGTTGTCAAAGAGGCACTACCTCGCAATTCATATCGGCTCATCAATGCTGATGGAATAGAATTACCAGATCCCATCAATGCTCGACATTTGAAAAAATTCTATACTTGAACAATTCTCTATTCTTTGTAATTCTTCCAAATTTTCTTCAATAATGATCAAAATTCTTTTTCCCAGTTACACTGGGGCATTTTAAAATTTTGTTTTTATCTACAAATATTCCGTATGCAGGCAGGATAAACAAATCTCTCATTTCACGCACTTGTGCGCGCATGTGCACCCATTTACATTTATTTGCATTTGCATGCATTCATTCGCATTCATCTGCATCAATTTGCATTTGCATTGATTACCCATTCAGGATAAGGGATAAATCCTGAGACCCCGACAGTTGCCCAAGTCATCGTGAGGGTGAAGACTGAAAATTTTCCACCAAAATCAATTAGTAATTCTTCAGAATTCAGTGTTGTGCTGGTAATTTTTCAAAAATCCAGTGTTCGTGCTGGTAAATTTCCAAAACTCAGTGCTCGTACTGGTAACCATTTAAAATCCAGCACTCGTACTGGTAACCTTTTAAAATTCAATGCTCGTACTGGTAACCTTTCAAAATCCATCGCTCGTACTGGTAATCTTCCAAAATCCAGTATCCAAAATGGTACATTTTTAAACCGATATGCATACCGGTATCTTTTCAAAATTGAGCACTCGTGTTAGTGTTCCACTGAATGGTCATGTCAGTCGACCTCCTGAGCTCAATCCTCGTGCTGATCACTCATCCAATTATCAATTTCCAAATTTCCAATTTCAGATTTCCAATTTCCAAAATTCCAAATTTCCAATTATCAATTTCCAAATTTCCAATTTCAGATTTCCAATTTCCAAAATTCCAAATTTCCAAATTTCCAATTTCCAATTTCCAATTTCCGATTATCAATTTCCAAATTTCCAATTTCCAATTTCAAATATCAAATTTCAAAATTCCAATTTCCAAATTTCGACCTTTTGGTCACCCAATACCCAATTTCAATTATTTTCTCTTGCGAAAGACCCTTTGTATAGGGAGAGTTCGAGGGAGCTCGCTCTTTTCGCATGCTATCCATTTCGTTCACTTAGCCCCTTTTTAGGGAGAGTTTGAAGGGACTCGTGTCTTTGTGAACCGTTTGCAAAACAAAATTCCAAATTTCACACAAGGAACCCTTTTTATAGGGAGAGACTCGACGGAGACTTGCTTTCCTTGTGGCCCCATAATTTCAGACTAGGCCATTTCATCATGAAGAACCCTCTTTTCTGGGAGAGTGTGATGAACTCGTTCCTTCATGATCAATTTACCCACCTCACCAATTCCGACCCCTTTTCCATAAGAGAAGCCTAATGTTAGGAAGTTTTGACGAAAGCTTAATTTCTCTTCGAAAGTTCGTTTTGCAAACACCTCCTCTTCAGGGAAGAGAGGAGTAATTCCCAATTCTAATTTCTGGATTTTCTCCTTTGGGGAAAGGAGAAGAGAATTTCTGTCATGGATGTGTTGCATTGTGCTTCAAATGCTCGCTTTCACAAAGGATTTCAAGAAAATTTTGCCAATTTATCATTAAATATTTGTTGATTTAAAAAATCTTTATTGCACAAAATTATTACCTCAGAATACCTCCATTATTACTTCCGAAAGGGCAATGCTTTCACGGAAAAGGATTCCAAATTCAAAATCTTTCTATTGGCCAACCAAAAGGATGAAGAATAAATCCGCGATATGGCCAGCAAAGAGGATTCAATGTTGTTGCAAAGCCATGAGTGATCGATATTGATCGCAGTCAATGACACATTTTTAAAGTCCATTCTTGAAAAATAAAGCAGTCGAAATATCCTGGGTGACACAGAAAAATCCACTTGATTTCCATATCTCCTCAAACACCCAAACTGCAATTAAATATCTGCAAAAGGGATCTCTCAATTGTCGTCAAGATGAAGGCGAATTAAGCGAGTCGACCCCCGGGGCCAAAGAAGATTTGGATCATCTCCAAGATGACGGAGTTTGTGACGGATCATTCCAGGGAAAGTTCAGATCACCGTCGAGATGAAGGCGAGTGCGATGAGCCTACCGACAAACCCTAAAAGATACTTAATTCCAGCTATCATCAAGAGATTCTCAACCAATGAGACAATAACTATCAAGATAATCCCTGAGAGAAAAGAAGGATCGGAACATCTCTGAGATGAAGGAGTTTGTGACGTACCCTTCCCCCCCCCCAAAAAAAGAGAGAGACAAGTCAGGACATCTCCAAAATGAAGGATGATGTAATTCCCAAAAGAAATCCAAGAGAGCTCGAATCTGCTAAAAAGAGAGTGCAGAAAGATCATCATGAGAAAAGAATCCCAGGATATCAGACTGCCAAATCTATCAAGAATTTTCTTTAATTTTGTGAAATTCTTTTATCAATATTCTTTCACCAATAGCTCTCGCAATATCAAGAATATTTTCTTTCCCGTCCATATCAAGTAGATTGATAGCTTCCTTGAAAGAAAGCCAATCGCAAGCAATTTGAATTCGAATCTTGATTCTACGTAGTTAAGCCCAGTCAGAGGTAATACTTCAGGTAGAAAAGAGGGAATACTTTCAAAACAATGCACATCATTTTAAATTATTTTGAATCAACAATGATTTTCAACATTTTGACAATATTTTCTAGCTATTCTGGCGTGAAGCGAGAGCTTGAGGTTCATCTTTGGCGCATCCTGACACCATCCCTTTTTAGGACTTGATAACGGGAGTTTTTCAAGATTCCTTCCCTTCTACGGTATAATCTGAGCGCTTGGGTTCTCAGATTCGCATACTTCCCTGTGTCCCCACTGTCCCACCATAGACAGTCCAATTTCGGCTTGAGGTTAAGCCATCAATTTTAGCAAAAGGCAATTTCAAAAGCTATTTAGTCTCAGCAATGAGACGCCCAAAATCAAACCCTTTTCAAGCTTTAGGGACCCCAATTTCCTTCCTTTTGCAAGACCCCTATCAGATTCATTGTGCGGAAATCCGAAGGTTCCATCACGGTCTCTTCTTTCGAGGATTCCATCCATTTTCTGCCCAATCAGGTTAAGGGTATAAACCTGGGCCTCCTTTGATGAGGTATTCCATTTTTTGCCCGATCAGGTTAAGGGTACAAACCTGAGCCTCCTTTGATGAGGTATTTCATTGCCCAATCAGGATAAGGGTACAAACCTGGGCCTCATTTGATGAGGTATTTCATTTTTCCGCCCTATCAGGTTAAGGGTTAAACCTGAGCTTCACTTTGATGAGGTATTTCATTTCCCGGTCAGCTTAAGGGTCAAACCTGAGCTTCATTTCTACATGAGGTATTTTCTGTCCCATCCAGGTTAAGGGCAAAACCTGAATCTCACTTCTTTTTGAAGTAAAATTTTCTTCTTATTCTTCATTCTATATCTACCATCATCATTTGAATAAATTGTTTCATACCCAGTCAGACTCATCTAACTGGGGCATTTTTTTGTGGTTCAAATTTGGTATGTTTTCTTTGCCACTAAGCTCGGCTTCTAACCGGCTTAGCAGCAAAGAGGGGCATCTGTAAACACCCCAAATTTTCACCCTCATCCAGTGTTTGTCCATTTCATGTGTCATTGCATATCATTGCATGTATTTTGCATATCATTCCATCGCATTGCATGTCATTGCATCTCATTTTCGGGATCCAGCACTCCTATTTCAAAACATTCAATCCAGATTTGAATTTTAAAGCTTTATTTCAAAATCAATTTTAAAACCTGGGTTTTTATTCAATACTCTGTCATTTTCCAACCCCAGGACTTTATATTTCGAAATATTTTCTCAGAAAACAATCTGGATTCATTTCAAATTCAAATTTTGATCGATTTCAATTCACAGATGAGACCCATTGAGGTGGTGTCGCTTCTGAATTCCTCTATTCATCAAATTTCTCAAATTTTTGAAAGTTTCAGTCCGATCAGGACTCTGTCTCAAAGTCCTAATCCAGTCAAGAGTCTGTTTTTAAGTCTGTTTTACTTCCATTTTCAGTCTTTTTCGATTATTTTCAAAATTTAGGTCATTTTACAGAGTCCAGTTAGTTCAGGACTCTATTTTAGAGTTCGGTCGAGTTAGGAGTCTAACCCTGACTGTGTTTTCTGACTTATTTCATCATTTCTTGATAAAATCTTTTGAAAATTCTTTCATTTGCTTTTAAAATCTAAAATCTCAGAGTTCTAAGAGTTCAGGACTCTAACTCGGAGTTCCAGTTCTCTTGAGACCCTATTTTCAAAGATCTTGAATTTCAAATATCGATTTTAACCCATTTTCAAAGCCATTTTCAGTGTTTATTTCAAAATTTCTAAAACTCGATGTGGGCCCACTCAGTTGGCACCATATCCAGAGGAATTCTAACTCAGTTAGAACCCTATGCCATTTCAAAAATCCTAATTTTAAGATTACTTTTGAAAATCCTTTTGAAAACTCCTTCAATTTCAAGTTTTAAAATCGCTTTTTGAAAAACTCAAGTAGGGCCCACTTGAGGTGGCGCCATATTCGAGTCAGTCAGGGCTAGACTAAGGTTAGTTGATGTCTTGGTTAGTGTTAGAGGTTTAGAAGAGTCAAAACCATTTTGAAAAACTCATTTTTGAAAGTTAGTTTTTAAAACTAGTGTTTTTAAAGGTGTTTTAAAAACCCAATGTGAGAAAATGCCAAGTGGCACCACATTTGGGGATTTTCTAGGATAGGCTAGGGGTTAATTAGGAATTATTTAGGATAATTTAGACTAGGGGTAGATAGGTAACTCCACCCCAAAATCGCCCCCCTTAGAAGAGTCCAAAATTTTCAAAATTGTCAATTTTCAAAACCTAAAAAAAATCTATAAATAGAGACCCATAGGGGGTCGATTTTTCCATCTCTCTCCTATTGGATTCTTGGAGCTTCTCTCTCCTCTCCAGCCCTTCCTCCATTGCAGCAACCTCAAGGTAATATTTTTCTTTAATTTTTAGGTTTTATTTAATGTTTTCCATTGTTTTAGCATGATTTAGCCATTGGCACCATCATCTTCATGGATTAAACCATGGATTCAACCTCAAGAACCATCAAGAATCAGCAAAAATGATCCAAGAAGGTGATCTAACCCTGTTTTGGATGATTTACAGGGATTTTAATCCATTAGAATTGATTTTAATATGATTCTTTACAATATTAACCAATAAAATATATGATTTACCCTTTTTAATGGGTTAAATCTATGTTTTAAAGGTGATATCAAATTCCAGCCATTGATTCCCTGTTTTTAATTTATTTTCATGGTTTATTCATGTTTGTTTTACGTTCTACAGCATAGAACTAAATTTTTATTTACTGTTTTATGGTTTATTTTATTGATTTACATTAGTTAATGCATGGTTTTTCAAGTTTCTTAAATTTCTGTGTGTTTTGGGTTTAGAACAGTAAAGATAGTGTTCTTTTGGATTGAAGTATTCATTTTTTATTTCTGATTTTTTTATATGTGATGCATGCATGAGTTATTGAGTTCCTGTAGAAAAATCAGAGGTTTTGGACCTCGGGAACCCTGTCAAAAAAATCAGACATCAAATCGGGTTTTTAAAGCTTTAAAATCGTGGTTAAAACCAAGAAGGTAACTTGCTGTGATGATATTTCTCTCATCTTATATTCGATTTTAGATCTGTAAAGTGTTATGGATTCACATTGAGTAGATCTGTCTTCTGTAAAATTTTCGGATTTTTTGATTACTGTTTAGTATTCTTTCCCTTTCAGAGAATCTGTTTTTAAATTTAAAACTCGTTAGGGTTTACCAAAACCCTAATCAGACTTGCGTTAGTCATAAATCCAAAACCACAGATCTGATTCATGATCTGTAAAAAGTGAGTATTGTTATTTTTCTATCTACTGTTCACCACTAAAATTTCAGAGATTTTTGTTTAGAATTGATATTTATGTCTGTATTTTCAATCTGGAATAGCTGTTTTAATCCCTGTTAAGAGTGATATATTTTAGCTCAGATTGCCGGATAGGTTTCTCCCTAACCGGAGATGATTTTTCCGATCTGTAAATTGAGAAATCTCTGTTTTTTTTCCTAGTTTGTCTCTGTAAAATTTCATAAATTTACATATAGATTTGACCCCTGGTTCAGGTCTTGGATTGAAACTGGTTGGTGAATTAGGTCAAAAATAGCATATTGTTAGGGTTTAATGCAATTTTCGGATTAATTTAATGTCAAAAAATTATTTTTATAATTCCAATTAGACATTAGGGTTATAACAAGTGCAGGTACCAATTTTTATGGATTTTGGAATCCATTTGATGGCTGAATCAAGCAAATTGCAAAACCGGGTTCCTGAAAGATCCAAGAACAAGGCTAAAATCACAGTTTTTGTGATATTCTTGAATTTTCGTGTATAAGCATGTATTTTTAGGGTTTAATCATGTTCATAATCATCTTAGGATACTTTAGGTTTAATTTTGTAGTTATTTGATTTCATTTAGGTCATAAAACCCAAATTTTTATCAAAATCTCTTTCTAAAAACCCTGATTTCAAGGCCATAGTCTTGCTATCGAGGGCAATTTGGTCATTTGACTTAAATTTCGAAATCCCTAACCCTAATTTCATATTTTTAATCATGTCATGGCATATTTGGTTTGAGTTTATTCCATTCAAATTTCAAAACTTGCATTTTATCAAAATATCTTTCTAAAAACCCTAATTTCAAGGCCATGGTCTTGTTATTAGGGGTATTTTGGTCATTTGGACCCCAATTTCGAAATTTCATATTTTATCTTTATTCTTTCTTCATATTTTATCATTTTGATTTAAGGGAATCATGGCAAAAAGGCTTATATCTAGCAAAATCCAATAATTTCCTGATATTGTTGGATAAATCTAGAAAAGCCAACATATATTCACTAACAAAGTTTTCTAGTTTTGCAGGTACATTGAAGACTTTATTTTTCATGTATTTAAATTTCAATAGTGATGTAATTTGTAATTAAACTTTGGAATAAGAATTTACATTTCCTTCTTAGCTTAGGTTGCATTGCATATAGTTTATTTTTATAATTTTAATGTGTGATGGATGATGATTCATGCATATTTTTACAAATTCACCATGGTCTACACGAATGGCACATGCACTAGCTTCTATGAAGTTTATAAACTTGGTGGAATTTGTATTTATGGCCATAGTCAGAATACGAATGATACTTAGATTTATGATCTTCACATTAGCCACATTCAGCCTACACTCTTAGGCTAACTTCAAAAATGCACTGCATTTCTCAAAAATACAAAAGGTATTTCTCAATTCCTCAAATCCATATTCATTCATTTCATGCATTTGTCAATTCCAATTCAAATTCCAGTTCAAAGAAGTTCATTTTCTCAAAATCTCCTAAGTCTTATAGCAAAATCGATTTTTCCAAAGACATTGAATTTCAAAGAATATTTCAAGTATTTCCCAAGTTCCAAATTTAAACTTTCAAGTTATATTTTCAATTTCAAAGTTGGAATTCAGAGAAACCAAGTTTTCTCAGAATTGATTTTCATAAAATCTCAAGATTTACCCAGAAATCGATTTTTGCTTTCCTCAGAAATATTTTTCAAGTTCTAATTCACGATTTTTCATGTGATATCATTTCCAAGATTTATATTTTCTAAATATTTCAATCATTCAAAGCAAACATCATGTTTTCAAAATGTGCATTTTCTGAAAATTCATAGCACATGCCTGATTCTATGTGCATTTAGAAATTAGAATATTATTTAGACAAGTTGAATAGAGTAGAGCATAAGATTGATCCTTGGTTCAATTACCCCTGTTAAAGGTGGCAAGAACGGTTGAACCTCGTACCGACAGACGAGTCCCATTCTACGGAATTTTCCCGCATTTTAAAACGAAGGCGAGTTATTTTCAAAAACTTTTTCAAAGGTCAGTTTGATTTGCAAAAGTAAAATTTTGCGATGATAACACACCCTTTCCTGCGATTTTCTGTTTTTTTTTTTGCTACGCGATTTTTGTAAATTGCTACTTGATTTAGCGATTTTCTATTTTTTTTTGCTACGTGATTTTCGTAAATCGCTACTCGATTTAGCAATTTGCCATTTTTTTCGCTACATGATTTTCGTAAATCGCTACTCGATATAGCGATTTACGAAAATCGCATAGCGATTTGCCATTTTTTTTTCGCTACGCGATTTTCATAAATTGCTACTCGATTTTGCAATTTGCCATTTTTTTGTGCCATGCAATTTTCATAAATCGCGATGCCGAACACCGCCCCCTTGAGCACGATCTTCACCGTGATCACGTTGTAGTCGCTAGCCGTCCCGATGGTAGTCTTGAGGTCCGTGATGGGGAAGCCGGAGAGGAACATGCCATTCCCGACGCCCGTGTTGAGCAACATCAAGGTGGCCTAGAAGGCATAGCCCTGATCTGAAGTATTGCCGACGTAGGGGGTAGACGGATTGTACTTTGAAAGACTCTGTTGTAGGTGTACTGGAGGAAGATTTCGTTGTAGGTGTCCCTCGAAGGCGGAGGAGGGGCAACATTCTGACCACTACTAGCAGAAAGAGGATGATAATCACCATCGGATCGCTGGCTCTTTGCCTCCCTTAATTTCTTCTCTCTAGAGAGAGAGATAGGGTTTTACAGTGTTTCACGGAGAAGGAAGAAGAAGAAGATGACGACGAAAAGTTCAAACAGAAAAGAAAGAGAGAGCGCTTTAGGTTCGTTTTGTTGTTTAGACTTTAAAGAGTCAACATCATCCTTGACTTTCTGGATGAAGGATATTTTTATCCTTTTTTTAACCGCTGTTTCCCTTTTTTTGAATGAAGGACATTTTTGTCATTTTCTTGAACCGTTGTTTCATGGCAAGAATAACAAAAAAGGGTACTTAAATCTTTGCAACCGCACCAGACTCTGATGCTAAGTGATGTCGACACACACGGGAATACGAGCCCCATGTGCTTACATACGTGGTGCTAATTTAACCCCCGAACACACACTTTGGCATTCAGTACGTCTTCGGGGAAGAACACACACCACTCTCTCGAGGAGATGAGACATTTACAAGTGCTAGATGAGGATCATGAGGCACTCGTCATCAAAGATTGGCACGAAGAACTGAGTTCAAACATTATACAAATGAAGGTTAAGAGAGGAGGTAAGATGGGAGATAAAGAGGGGTCTAATGGTTAAAAGAGGATGACCGTAATACCAAATATTTTCATTCTTATGTGTCAACATAGCACGGAGAAGGGTTAATTATATAGCTTCTATGCAAATTCAGAAAAAATTGATGGATGGTACTCAACTACTATAAAGCGTAACGTCGACTTTTCAAGAAAAAAATGTTGCACCTCTTGAGCTTCAGCATGACATTCATGGTAAGTGTTTTAAATTGGGAGGAGCGTCAATTTCTAGTTAGGAAAAATTAAACATTGTGGAGATTTAAGGAAATCGTTGGCCCCTCCCATCCGAAAACACTCCAGGTCTTGACATTTTTCCTATAGAGTTTTTCAATTGTAGTTGGTACAAGTGCAAGGGTGATTTCTTGCAGTTGCTCTCAGAGTTTCATAGTAGTAGCAAATTACCTATAGCACTTTGCATATAGGAGGCTTTGTTTGTGAAATAACCAACTAGGTCATCATATACAGAGATGACAAGAGAGTTGCGATGAAAAAGTTTTTCATTTGTATTCTCAACACTCAATATATACAGTCTGAAGATTACAAGATAAGCAACTCAAAAAAGGAAAGTTACAGAGACCAAAAATACAACAACTGAAAAAGATCCATCTAAGATATTTGGTTGAGGATGATAGAGCGTTCCAAAAATAACTGTGATCCTGAAATCACGATGACAGCTGTGATCTGTCCGAATTTTATGGGTAGCGATTTACATGGTGAGTGGAGGAGAGATGATCATGATTTGTTCTCATGTAACGATTTACCCTGTACACATTTACCCTGTACGATTTACTCTTTACACCACCTCCTTATATAATGATTTACACATTTTTCCTGTACGATTTAGACTTTACATCACCTCCTCATGTAACAATTTACTCTTTACACCTTATGCACTTAGATCTTAACACTCCCCCTCAATCTGGAGCATGGAGATCATGAATGCTTAGATTGGAAACCAGCTTCACAAAGAGATCATGTCCAAGAGGCTTAGTAAATAAATCAGCTAACTGTTTGGACGTGTGTACATAAGCAGTGCGAATGAGCCCTTGACATAATTTTTCACGAACGATATGACAATCTATATCAATGTGCTTTATGCGTTAATGAAAAACGGGGTTGGCAGCAATGTGCAGTGCAACTTGATTGTCGTAGTTAGCATTGCTGGCGGTACATGAGATACCCCTAAGGATAAGAGAAGAAGACGAATCTAAGTGACTTCACACACAACATTAGCCATGGCTCTATATTCGGCCTTGGCTGAGGATCTGGACACAATAAGTTGCTTCTTGGTCTTCCAAGACACCGATGTAGAACCCAAAAGAACACAATAGCCAGTCACCAAACGTTTAGTTTCCGGACAAGCAGCCCAATCAAAGTCACAATAAGCATGAATCTAAAGAGGAGATGAAGAAGATAAAAACAATCCTTGACTGGGATGACACTTCAAGTATCAGACAACACGAAGTGCTATATCCGTGTGAGGTTGTCATGGAGCATGCATGAACCGACCTAAGATATGTACTGAAAACAAAATATCTGGTCGAGTTATAGTCAAATAGATGAGACACCCAACGAGACGTCAATAGATGGTTGGATCATGCAATAGTTTTGCCTCGGTACTTGTGAGATGCTGTCGTTGCTCCATAGGGACATTAACAGGTTTAGCTCCCAATAAACCTGTTTCATCAAGTAATTCTAGAGCATATTTCTTTTGAGAGAGGAATATACCCTCTTTTTCACAAGCCACCTCGATGCCCAAAAAATATTTCAAGTTACCCAAATCCTTCATATAAAACTGATTATGTAGATATTTCTTGACAGCTTGAATGACAGACTCCTTGTTTCTAGCAAGAATGAGATCATCTACATATACAAGTAATACAACAAAGGCATCATCTTGTTGAAAAGTAAATAGAGAATAGTCCACCGAAGATTGATGAAAACCAAAGTCGAGGAGTGCAGAGAAGAATTTTGCAAACCAATTTCTGGGTGCTTGTTTAAGCCCATACAAGAACTTGTGAAGTTTGCACACTCGATGCTCCCCCTGTCATGCAAATCCAGAAGGTATAGACATATAAATATCTTCTTTCAAATCTCCATGAAGGAAGGCATTATGAACATCCATTTGTTGTAAAATTCAATTTTGTGTGGACACCACAGTGAGAAGGCATCAAACGATAGTCATTTTTGCCATGGAAGCAAATGTTTCATGATAATCTAGACCCTCTTGTTGAGAATATCCTTTAGTGATCAACCGAGCCTTATAGCATTCAATGGATCCATCAGATTTATATTTAATCTTATAAATCTACTTGCTCCCAATGGGTTTGATTCCTGGTGGTAATTCAGTGATAGTCCAAGTATAATTTGCTTAAAGGGCCTGCATTTTAGCAGCCATTATTTCTCTCCAACAAGAATGTTTCATAGCTTGGTGAAGGTTGTGGGTTCAACATCATTGGATATGTTAGCAAGAAAAGCTTTATGAGAGGGAGAAAATTTATCAAAGGAAACAAAATTGGACAAAGGAAAATGCGTACCTCTAATTGATTTTAATGATGGTTGAGGTGAGGAATGAATTAATGCACTGTAAAAATCCTTCAATCGAGTAGATGATTGACGTTCTCTAGTAGATCATCGTAAATGGGATGTTAAAACTGGTTCAGAAGAGGGTATGGAGGTGGAAACTGGATCTCGAGAAGATTCATTGGTTTGAAATTGACCTGGAGATAATTGCGATCCTGCAAGGTTTGCTGATGGAACATTCTAATGAAGAAGAGACATAAGCTGATAATATTCTTCTAAGGTGAATGAAGGATAGAGATGGCAGTGGACCGGGGGAAAGCGGGGCCCCACCCCATCTCAGCCAGTTTGGACCAGGGATGAAGGGTATGAAACAGGGATGGAGACGGGGACGAAGGTTAAAATCCATCCCCGTCCGGGGGTGGAGGCGGGGATGGACGTGCACTTTTCCCCGCCCCGCCCCATCCCCGCCTCATCCTCGCCCCAACTCCTCCCCGACCACTTTTCCCCGCAATATCCCCGCCCCGCCTCATCCCCGTTTGAACAGGGGATGGAGGACATGAAACGGAAATGAAGGCGTGGATGGAGGATAAAATCCATTCCCTACCGGGGATGGAGGCCGGGGTGGAGGATAAAATCTTGAGGCGGGGCGAGGGTGGAGACCTTGTCCCCTGCCTCGCCCCGCCCCACTGCCATCCCTAATGAAGGACCTGTTGAGCTTGAACCAGCAACCATATCACCATCGTGAGCCTTTCCTTTTGCACCAATTCCACTATGGTCGCGTGAAATTGAATTTGCAGCTCCTGTAATCCTTTGATTTTCATTATGAAGCTCATGACTTAGCGGGAACCCATGAAGAATAAAGCACTTGTCTTTCACATGTACAACTTTGTTGCAATGAGAGCACATGGGTCTACCTTTCTGGTTTCCCTTCAAATTCTAATTTTCAGTTTTTTGAAAGGTATTTGTAGCCAGCCTATTTGCATATCCTGAATTGATAGTATATGCAGTCCTATCCATGGATTGAATCGAACTGTGTCTAGCTTTTCTTTGTTTCTCCTCTTGAAGCACTAAAGAATAGACCTTTGCAATAGAAAGCAATGGCTCCATTAATAAGATTTGACCTCTTACAGTATTGAACGAATCATTCAGACCCATTAAGAACAACATAACACATTCTCTATGAAGTTGATTAATTGTGATTCTAGCAGCCCCACTTGTGCAAGTCGGCATGGGAGAATATGAGGATAGTTCATCCCAGTATCCTTTAAGTTTAGTAAAGTATGATGCTACTGAAAGAGATTCTTGTTGATGTTTTATAATGGCAAATTGGATTTGATATATTCTAGGGATAACACTCTGAGTGAGTCTCTCTCTAAG
Source organism: Nuphar pumila (assembly GCF_984573655.1). Lineage (NCBI taxonomy): Eukaryota > Viridiplantae > Streptophyta > Magnoliopsida > Nymphaeales > Nymphaeaceae > Nuphar > Nuphar pumila. The sequence continues at coordinate 10,678,362 of NC_143257.1, forward strand.
ATCATCTCAAACTTCTTTAGCAGAGGTAGCATAAATTAAGCTATTGGCAAGGTCTCTTGAAATAGAATTTAAAATCCAGGAAAAAATCATATGGTTGCATCGTATCCACAATAGAGACTCAGATGATGAAGAATCTGGTTTAGGTATTGTACCGTCTATGAAGCCGATTTTGTTCTTCGCACTCAATGGCATTGTCATTGCCCTGCTCCAAGTGGGGTAATTATCTCCATCAAGCAGTTGTGTGACCAGGATTGAACCTGGACTATCCGAATAATGTAGATAGTATGAGCTCGCTGGATCTGAGTTGGAAGACATCGTGGAGCTACCTGTAGAAGTGCTACTTGTAGCACTATTGGTTCCATTGTGTTCCACCATCAATGATCACGATAGAGATGTGTAACCGAGTCTTCTCAATGAGCAATCAAAATAGGCTTTGATACCATGTGAAATAACCAACTAGGTTATCATATGTCATATGCAGAGATGACAAGAGAGTTGCGATGAAAAAGTTCTTCCTTTGAATTCTTAACACTCAATATATACAGTCCGAAGATTACGAGATAAGTAACTTAGAAAGGAAAAGTTACAGAGACCAAAAATGCAACAACTGAAAAAGATCCGTCTAAGATATTCAGTTGAGGATGATAGAGCCTTCCAGAAATAACTGCGATCCTGAAATTACGATGACAACTTTGATCCGTCCGAATTTTATGGGTAGCGATTTACACGATGAGTGGAGGAGAGATGATCATGATTTGTTCTCATGTAACGATTTACCCTGTACGATTTACTCTATACACCACATTGTTTGAGCAAGTGTCAGAAGTTACCTTCAGCAATGAGCAATGAGCAATGAGCAATGGACTGATGTTGGTTATCAGCATGACTCTTGCATGACCCCACTTAAGCTTTGGGTGGATTTGGACACCATTAGCATGTGACCTGACTTGAATTTGGCGAGGATCAGTGGACATAGGATCTGAATCACTATAAATCGTGTGTCTGTGTTTGAATTTCTTTAGTATTTCTTGTCAATCGTTTGAGTGCTGTTTTATGGTATTAGAGCACTCACCTGGGATCAATGCCTCTTCAACAACATCCATGCAGTCCACTACAGTCTGGTTCTTCATCCAACCGACCCAATTAAAGTATTCTTCTTCAGCCGTCTCCAACTGTGTTACAACTTGGGAATCACAATTTATACCCATACTGATTTCTTATGATTTATACAGTTACATCGATGGATCAAAACCGTGTCCTGAAAAATTCATAAATCAAGGAGAAAACCAGGTACTCACTCAATTATAATAAGCTGAATTATATCATTGTTGTGAGCCTGTTCACACCCAAATTGTGGGTATGCGAACCTCTCTTGAAGTCTGGACAACATTAAAAAGTTCCTACACCGCCCACTCGAGATCTTGAGTTCTTCAGTTAAAAGGATAAACTACACTCACTGAAGAAGGGTGAAAAAAACATTGAAAAGTTGTTTCAAAAGGCAAGGCTTTGTCCCATCAACTGGCGATGGCAGAAAAGCTGCTCCTTATTGAGGACCTTATTATGCATATACTGCATGCTCTTCCCTCTGAGTATGCAACTTTCAGAATTTTGGGCACCACACAGTCTCTCCCATTCACCGTGATCAAACTTCATAGTCAACTTCTTATTGCAGAGGTTGATCTTCAAGACTCAGCTGAATCAATGTTCCAACAATAACTTTGGACGTGGTCAAGGCCGATTCAACCATGGTCGATCATATGGTCATAGTCGACAAGGGGGCAGTTGTTATCTGCAAAACTACTATCATCAAAGGCTTAGTAATCACAATATTGTTTGTTAATAATGTGACAAACAAGGCCACACCATTCGCCAATGTCGACTACTGCAAAAAGAGAACATGTCTGCTAAATACGCCCCACTTATCATGCATCAACTTTTAATTATTTTTGAAGATGGTTATGATACCAGATCTGAATTCTTTATCGTTTTATTCTGACTACCAGAGAAGTGACACGGTTAAAGTTGGTAATGGTACAGGTCTGACAATATCTCATATTGGTAGTTCATTATTTTCCAAGAATGGTGCCAAGTATATTTTGCGTGATATTTTGCATGTGCTACAGATAAAGAAAAAAATATTATCGGTTAAATAATTTTCTCATAATAACAACGTGATTTTTGAATTTCACCTGTCTTACTGTTTAGTTAAGGATCCATCAATGGAAAAAGAAATTCTACGAGGGCTAATATCATATAGACCTCAAAGACAAATAAGCCAACGTAGAAGAAAGGACTTAGGTGACTCAATGGCATTGTCGATTAAAAATGAGTTCAAGGCTTTAAACTACCCCCCTTATCACTTTGGAAAAAAAAATATTTTTTTGCCAACATTTTCAACAGGCAACTTAAATTTTTTGAAAAGTATCCATCAACAAAGTTAACATAATATTTAAATTCATTCACACCAAGAATAGGAGCGAGTCCTCAGACATCAGCAAAATAAGTTTTAATGGTTAAAAAATAACATGCACACTATGAGAAAAAAAAAAGTTTATGATGTTTTCCCAATGAAAAGCATCACAAATATATGTTCAGACACATGCTAAGAATCCTATCCACTTTTTACCCTATGTGTTTTCCACATCTATCAACGTCATCCACTGCTTGCCTATCCCTAAACTCAAAAACAAATCTCTCTTGAAGTCTTATTTAACCAAACACCAAACTATAGCTTTCTTAGTGTTTTTGGGTGTGTCTGTTACCCTTACCTTAAGCCATATCGAGAACACAAATTGAATTTCAAATCATCTAGACATGTATTTCTCAATTACAGTCCAAATCACCGTGGTTACCTGTGCCCTAACCCTAAAACTCAAAAGGTTATGGTCGATCATCATGTTGTATTTGACAAAAGTACTTTTCCCTTTCATGTGGTTACAAGTTCACCCGAGAATTCAACTCCTTTGTCATCCACACCTATTGCTTTACTGCACTCTTCACTTATCAAATGACTAAATAACAAGTTTGCCTTGAAAGATTTAAGAGCTCTTCACTATTTCTTGGGCGTTGAAGCAGTTCGCAATAAAGAAGGGTTATCACAATCTTAATGAAAATATGCTCTTAATTTACAATACCATACATCGATGCTTGATGCCAAGCCAATTAATACACCTATGGCGACTACCAACAAGCTTACTTTCGCATGCAACTCTTTTCATGATCTTACCTTATATCAGAGTGTTGTTGGTGCCTTAGAGTATGCTCTACTAACCCAACTAAATCTATCTTTTAGAGTTAAACATGTATGTCAATTTATGCACAAACCAACAAGTAACCATTGGGGCTCCATCAAGTGTATTCTTTGCTACATGTAGGAAACCTTTCACTTAGGATTATTAATATGGCCCTCTAAGTTGACAACACTATGGGCCTTCTTGGATGCAGATTGGGCTGGTAGCCACGAAGATTGTAAATCAACCTCTGGTTATGCCCTAATCTAATATCATGGAGTTCCAAGAAGCAACATGTTGTTGCCCGATCCAATACCAAAGCTGAGTATTGTGCTGTTTCCAAGAGTGCTGCTAAAGGTTTTTTTTGTACATTGACTTCTTCAAGAACTTGAGGTACTCGTTGCTTATCCCCCTATACTATGGTGCGACAATGTCAGTATTACCTATACTGTCACAAATCCTACTCTACACAGACATAGCAAAACACATAAAAAATTTATATTCATTTAGTCTGTGACCTGGTTTTAAAGTGCCAACTTCAAGTTTGGCATATTTCATCATCTCATCAGGTTGCTGACATTCTTACAACACCTCTTCCAGCTCCATGGTTCAACCAGTTGCACTTCAAACTCAATGTCCGTCCTAGCCTATTGAGTTTGCCAGGGATGTTAGAGCATATGGGTCCAATAGTAACAAATCAATGGGACTACAATCTGAACTCAAGAAGCATCTAGAGAAGCTACCTAATGATAAGGTTCAAGAAGGAAAGAGGTCGTGTTCCATAAGGACTCAAGATGTTGACACATCTATTCTTACAAAGCGTCTAATTGAGATTCAAGCTCTAACGTGAGAAAGTTCCTGTTTTTTGTGTCTCTATTATTGTAATGTAAATCGACTGGACTTGTATTCTGGTTATTATAAAAACGATAATAGAGGACCAGCCTTAGCAAGAGAGAATTGGTGAGGATTTTAGTTGACATAAGATCAAATTGATCAAAGCCAATATAAATCGTGTCTGTGTTTTCATCTTCTTTTGTATTTCTTCCCAACCATTTGAGTGTTGTTTTATGGTATTAGAGCACTCACCTGATATGAGTGTCGTCTTCAACATGTATGCTGTCCACCACACATTCTAGTTCTTCATCCAGTTGACCCAAGCTAAGTATTCCTCTTATGCCAGCTCCAACTAAGTTACATCACTTTTTGAGTACCAAGTCACAAGACAACTATCTTTTATGAGAATCACAATTTATTCCCTTTCTGATTTCTTTGTGGGATCGGCAGGGGATTTTCCGGCATTCAACCAATCCGGCCTCCTGTATGGTGGTGGCCCTGCATAACAAACAGAAAACAGAGCATACGCGTACCTGATGCCGCCATCGAAGAAGTTGTGCTTGCCGGAGAGGAGGTTTCCTTCAACTTAGCCGGTATGCAGCCACCAAGAGCGCAGGCCTCCGAATGCTACCGGTAAGTCGACCTTTTTCCCCTCTGTAATTTCGGTATTGCGCTCATTGAAAGGGTTGCTCATGAGACCCTTTTATAAGTCACGAAATGGGAACGGTTGAGTAACCGTTCCCTCTGATTGCGGGTTTAACGGAAGGAACACTTCATGTGGGGAAGCGTTACCCACATCGTGGGTAACCACCACCAACGTGGTGGTTTAACCCAACATTCTCCCACTTGTTCCGACGATAAACCCTTTAACCAAAAAACCTTATGGGAATAACTTGATGAATAGAATGGCCTTTATATTATATTCTAAAGCTCCTTAGTTGAATCTCTAATCCTTAGGAGATTAACAACCATAATGAGAATAAAAAAACTGAAAGTGATCACTTTATTTATATGCATATGTCAAAAAGAGTTTAACAATCTCATCCTCATTACATGTTCGAAATATAATCCTGGTGCTAGCCCTTTAGTAAGAAGATCAGCGATCATCTCTTTGGTACCAATATTGACAATATGCACTAAATGATTCTCTGTCCTTTCTTTAACAACAAAATACTTCAATTCCATATGCTTGCATGACGTAGTACTTTTGTTGTTGTTCGAAAAGGACACCGCAGCTTCATTATCACAGTAGACCTTCAGTGGCTTCTCAATAGAATCGACCATCTTTAACTGTGATATGAAGTTCTTTAACCATATAGCCTGCGAAGTAGTCTCGTACAATGCGATGAATTCTGCCTCCATGGTGTGGGCAACAGTGGTCGTTTGCTTTCCACTCCTCCAAGAGATCGCTCTCCCAGCAAGTAAGAAGACGTACCCAGTAGTAGACTTTCTACTATCAAGGCATCCTCCTAAATCCGCATCTGAGTAGCCAATGACCTCAAGGTGATCAACTTTATGATACGTTAACATATAGTCTTTTGTCCCTTGCAAATACCGCAAGACTTTCTTGGCAGCCTTCCAATGGGGTAAACCTGGGTTAGACTAAAATCTGCCAAGTACCCCTACTGCAAAAGAAATATCTGGTTGAGAACATGTCTGCGCGTATTGCAAGCTACCAACAACTGATGCATATGGATAAGCACTCATCTGTGCTTTGTCTATATCATTCTGTGGACAATCCTTTAGGCTCAGCTTGTCACCTTTTGATATGGGTGTAGAAGTAGGAGAACAATTCTCCATCCCATATCGCTTTAACACCTTTTCTATATAGGATCTTTGGGAGAGGCCTAGAACACCTTTTGCTTTGTCTCGACGAATCTCAATGCCAAGAACGTAAGTAGCCTCACCCATATCTTTCATATCAAAATGTGATGCAAGAAACTGTTTTGTCTTTGAAAGCAACTTTATATCGTTGGTTGCAAGTAAGATGTCATCCACATGCAACATCAATATAATGAACTTACTCCCACTTTCCTTAAGGTATATACATTGATCAATAATGTTTTCTGTAAACCCTAAAGTCACAATGACTTGGGAAAATTTAATATATCATTGTCGGGAGGCCTGTTTAAGTCCATATATTGATTTATTAAGCTTACAAACCAAACGATCATTTTCAGAGAAACCAAGAGGTTGTTCCATGTATACCTCTTCATTCAAATCCCCGTTGAGGAACGTTGTTTTCACATCCATCTGATGTAGCTCTAAATCATAATGAGCTACGAGGGCCAGAATAATCCTCATTGACTCCTTAGTTGAGACAGGAGAGAATGTCTCATTATAGTCAATGCCCTCCATCTGGGTGAATCCTTTAGCAACTAATCTTGCTTTATGTCTCTCTATGTTACCTTTGGAGTCTTTCTTGGTCTTAAAGACCCATTTACACCCTACGGGCTTTACTCCTTTAGGTAACGTGACAAGATCCCACACTTGCTTTTTAGCCATAGAGTCTAACTCTTCTTTCATGGCTTCAATCTAGTGCGAAGATTGTTTGCTTTCAACAGCTTCCATAAAAGTCAACGGGTCATTATCCATATCTATGAAATCACCAGGCTCCTAAAGGTATACCACATAATCAGGATGTATGACAGATCTCCTAATCCTTGTGGATCTCCAAACAGGTCGTTCCTCAGGCTCAGATGGAACCTGATCATCCTGCTCGTGCTCTTCCGCATTGTCCACAATAGGTTCACTTTGGATTTGTGCATTAACAATCGAATGATCAACCATACCATCATTAGGAATAACAATGTGGTATTTTTCGATGTTTTCCTTAAGAGGTGATGAAACTTGATCCTGTATTTCCTCAAAACCAATGCTTTGAAGTGCACTCAATCCTACTGAACCATCTTCTAGGAATTTAGCCTTATCCGTTTCAACAATCTGTGGTGAGTGAGATGGGCAATAAAACCTGTACCCTTTTGATCTTTCTGGATAACCAATGAAATATCCACTGGTTGTTCTTGGATCAAAGGCTTTAATGTGGGGGTTATACAGTTTAGCCTCTGCAGAACATCTCCATATGTGCATATAAGACAATGATGGTTTCCTACCTGTCCACAGCTCGTAAGGAGTTTTAGGCACAGATTTCGTAGGAACCTTATTCAAAATATGCACAGCTGTCCTTAAGGCTTCACCCCACAACTTTATGGGAAGTGTTGAATAATTCAACATGGCCCTGACCATTTCTTTAAGCGTACGATTTCTCCTTTCAGCTACACCATTCTGATAGGCACTACCAGGCATGGTATATTGAGGCACAATGCCTTCCTCTTTAAGAAATCGCGCTAATGGTCCTTCCCTTTGCCCCATCTCAGTAAATCTACCATAATATTCGCCACCTCTATCAGACCTGACTATTTTAATAACTTTATCGGTTTGTTTCTCTACTTCTTTCTTAAATTCCTTAAACATCTGAAAAACATCAGATTTTTCGAAAATCAAGTAGAGATACATATACCGAGAATAGTCATCAATAAAGGTGGCAAAATATTTTTCGCCTGTGTAACATGGGGAAAACGGTTCACATACATCCGTATGGACTATTTCTAATATCTTACTACTGCGTTTGGCACCTTCTTTATATGTGTTTGTATGCTTATCCTTTATGCAATCAACACATGGGTCATTGTCAGTAAAATCTAGAGATTGCAAGATCCCTTCATTTACCAGTCTCTTTATTCTCTTTTCAGAGATATGACCCAACCTTCGATGCCAAAGCATGTAAGATTTATCATTCATCATGCTACGTTTATTTCCAACTAATGCGTATTCAGAAGTCAAAGACTCCTGAGTTTGGATCTTCATATTCAATCTATATAAACCATCATAAACTGATGCAGAACCAATTTCAATTGAATTTCTGAATATGAACAATTTGGAATTTTCAAACTTAAAACAATATCCAAATTTATCCAACTTTGAAATTGAAATTAAGTTTCTACTATACGATGGAATATAAAAGACATCATGAAGATCTAAAACTATGCCCGTATCCAGAGTAATCCTGCAGGTTCCAACACCCTTCACATGTGAACACATCTTGTTTCCCGAATAGATGCTTTTCTCATGCATTGTTGGTTCCCTTCTGCTCAGAAAAAGCTATAGACATTTGGAAATATGAACAGTAGCACCAAAATCAATCCACCAACTATTTTCAAGAATTTGTAATAAATTACATTCATGAGAAACAAATGACAAATTACCTCTCTTTTCCAACCACTTCTTGTACTTTATGCAATCTGCCTTTATGTGTCCCTTCTTCTTGCAAAAGAAGCACTTTATGGGAGTAGAGTTAGATTGCTTGTCTTGGGATGACTTATTCCCAGTTGGCTTCTTCCTAGCATTTCTCTTAAATGCAGTCTTCCTTGGACCTACCTTGGACGTATGAGAAGCCATATGTGCACTCTGCACCTTCTCACCTTTCATCCTCTCTTTTTCTTCAACACACTTGGACATGAGTTCATTAAATGTCCATTCATCATTATGTGTGTTGTACGGGATTTTGAAAGGTCCGTATTCCAAAGGTAAGAATGTTAGGACTAAATGAACTAGGAAAGAATCAGAGATTGTGAGCTTCATGTCATTCAGCTGAGACGCTATGTTTCTCATTTCCAAAATGTGCTGACGAATGTTTTCCCCTCCAGTATATTTCATAGATATCAGTTTTGACATCAGGGTACTGGCTCTGGCCTTGTTTGAACTCACAAACTGTGCCTCAATGGCATTCATGAATTCCCTCACTGTTCTGCATTATGGGATAGCACTTCGAATGTTCTTAGCTACTTTAGATTGCAAAAGCAACAAGCTAAGCCTATTCGAGCGCTCCCACTTCTCAAAAACAATCTTTTGATCAGCAGTACTCTGATCAGTGAGGGCAGCGGGTTCATTTATCCTTAGGGCCAGATCTAGATCCATATACCCTAATGCAAAAGAAACAATTTTTTTTCAATCACTAAAATTGGATCCATCTAGAAAAAGTACAGAGCTAAAGCCATCTAAAATCACAGAACTAGAAACTGCATGACAAAAGACACATATCAGGAAGCATTCATACGAGACTAAAACTTTAGTAGAAAAAGCAAAATAATAAAGGCCCTTGATATGCTTCTTTCCAGGCGAGTGAAGGGGGTCATCGGAGTCCTACTTTGGTAAGAGCTCCGACACGCGAAACCACTTCGCCTACCGACCATATTCGGTAAAATAAGGTTCTTGTGAAGATCAACATAAGGTATCTTTGGATACACATGTGTGATGTATCTTGACACATTTACCTTATTCTACCCTACTTAAATTCCAAACACGATAAAACTACATTTGGGTCGTCTATCATTTCATGAATATAAGTACAATGTGCATATCGGCTTAGGAACTGGATGATAGTATAAAATTCATTTATGACTCACGTGTATTCAGTCACTTTGGTGACATGAAAACACTGATTCATTTAATTATCCTTAATGCTAATATGCAAAATTATATCTTAAAATGGTCCGTAAACCGAATGGACCAGACATATGACTCTTGAAATGGTTCTAAAACTGAATGAACCTGTCATATATTTCACGAACCGGTCTTAAAGCACTCTAAACCGGTCTGAAACAGCCCCGAACCGGTCATCCAAGGGTCCGAACCGGTTCTGAACCTTATGAACCGGGTCAAATATGAATGAAAGTTCATTAAAACCCTATAACCGTATGCCAAAACCCTTGTATTTTCTTATATTTAAGAAAACAGGGTCTTAGCAACTCGGAACCGGTGAGAAACTGGAAGGAACCGGCCAAAAATGGCTCCGAACAGGTCCCAAAAAGGGGCTGAGTCAGTCTCTGATCCGGTTCAGGCCAAATAGTGCATGGACCCGGGTCAGACTCGACTGTAAACTGGATCCGGGTCAGACCCGGGGTTATCCGGATCCCCGATTCATGACGGATCCGGGATTATCTGGATCCAGTCCAGACCCGGGGTTATCCGGATCCGGGTCGGAACCGGTATAGTCCGAATTCGGGTCGGACCCGGTATGGTATGGATCCGGGTCAGACCCGGGGATTACCCGGATCCGGGTCGGACCCGGTTAATATCTGGATCCGGGTCGGAACCGGTATAGTCTGGATCCGGGTCGGACCCAGTATGGTCTGGATCCGGGTCAGACCCGGTAATTACCGGATCCGGGTCGGACCCGGTACTTACCGGATCCGGGTCTGACCCGGTGTTCCTTATCCGGGTCGGACCAGAGCGGGTCCCCACCCAAATCTCGGATCCGATCCGAATCATCTTTATGGATCAGATTCGGGTGGGCGGGTCCGGTTCAGAAAATGAACCCGACCCGAAAAAAAAAACAAAATGTTAAGAGTCGAAATAGGGTTTTTCTGAACCCTATTTCGCACTTTTTGATTTTGTTGCAGGGTGTTGCCGCCGCCTGCCGGCAACCAACGTCGGCGCCTGCCGGCGATCAACGTCGGCGCCTGCCGGCGATCAACGCCGGCGCCTGCCGGCGATCAACGCCGGCGCCTGCCGGCGACCAACGCCGCCATCTGATGGCGCTACTACTCCGGCGAAAGCATCCATCCGCCGGTCAAAACCGATGCCGCAGAAGATTTCAGAAATCCGGCGACTCAATAGTCGCCGGCAACGGCTCCTGCAACCTAGTAATGGCGGATGGAGAAAATAAAAGACGCCGGCGGGGACCTCGCCGACAGGAAAAACCCCTGAAAATTATAGAGGTAAGTTTTTTTTTTTTTTAATCTGTCGCCCAACGGCGACAGTCGCCGGCGACAGGCGACGGTGACCAGCAGCAGCGTCACCCCACGGTGACCTGCGTTGCTGGTCAAACCAGAGCACACCCCGCAGCGGAAGCGGGGTGTGGGCCCATAACCCAATGTGGGATCGACAGGGGATTTTTCGGCATTCAACCAATCCGGCCTTCTGTATGGTGGTGGCCGTGCATAACAAACAGAAAACAGAGCGTATGCGTACCTGATGCCGCCATCGAAGAAGTTGTGCTTGCCGGAGAGGAGGTTTCCTTCAACTTAGCCGGTATGCAACCACCAAGAGCGCAGGCCTCCGAATGCTACCGGTAAGTCGACCTTTTTCCCTTCTGTAATTTCTGCATTGCGCTCATTAAAAGGGTTGCTCATGAGACCCTTTTATAAGTCACGAAATGGGAACGGTTGAGTAACCGTTCCCTCTGATTGCAAGTTTAACGGAAGGAACACTTCATGTGGGGAAGCGTTACCCACATCGTGGGTAACCACCACCAACGTGGTGGTTTAACCCAACATTCTTATGATTTATCTGATTAAATCGATGGATAGAAACCGTGTTTGGAAAAGTTCATAAATCGAGGAGAAAGCAAGATACTCAATCTTGATTTTGTGACACAGCAATGACATGACCAGCTTTCACTACAACAAAGCAGTAGATTAGTGACGACCACATTCCGTCGCTAATACGTCGCTAATCCGTGGATTAGCGACAACGAGGCGACAGTATGCTTACGTCGCGAATATTTCGACGCTAACTGGCGACGGAATTATTCCGTCGCCAGGTCCGTCGCTAATTGCGACGGAATAACGAGCGCTATATTCCGTCGCCAATCCGCCGGTACTCAACGTCGACCACCGCTTGGCAACGGATTTACTTCCGTCGCTATGTCGTCGCTATATTAATATGAATAGCGATGGATGGTTCCGTCGCTAATCCGTCGCAAACACGAAAAAAAATTAAAAAAAAATATTTGAAAATTAATTACCGAGAACTGTACAATTTCTGTTTCCTGTACAATTTATATTTCCTGTAAATAAAAAACAAACCACACAAAAAAATTCATATAACAAGAATCTACAACAATTAATCGTTCCACCTTAAAATTAAGAAGTTTAATTATTTACAATTCAACAATTACAATTAGAAAAAATAAAAAAAATAGAACTTCTTCAACACAGTCCTCTAATCATCGCCAAGATTTTGTGCGTCTTCTTGTTCATTGTCTTTATCTGTCCCTTCAGCTCCACTACCCTGATTATTGCTAGCAGCCTACACAAGAAAAGAACAGTCAGTATTGATAAACAAAATATAATGAAATAAATTACACACTATATGTGATTCTATCATGTGCTCATGTGTGATCTAAGGCAATAAAAAAACTCTATATGTGATTCTATCATGCTCATATGTGCTCTAAGGCAGTCAAAAAATTGAATATGTGATTATAGCATGTTCATATATGTTCTAAGGCATCTAAAAAAACTCTATATGTGATTCTACCATGCTCAGATGTGCTTTAAGGCAGGCAAAAAACTATATATGTGATTCGATCATGCTCGTATGTGTGCTAAGGCAGTAAAAAAATTGAATATGTGAATATAACATGCTCATACGTGCTCTAAGGCAGGCAAAGCCAAAAATTTTATATGTGATTCTATCATAAATGATATATAACATGTTCATATATGTTCTAAGGCAGTAAAAAAACTCTATATGTTATTATAGCATGCTCATATGTGTGCTAAGGCAGTCAAAAAACTGAATATGTGATTATAATATGCTCATATGTGTTCTTAGGCAGTCAAAAAACTGAATATGTGATTATAGCATGCTCATATGTGTTATAATGCAGTAAAAAAAACTTTATATGTGATTCTATTATGCTCATATGTGCTCTAAGGCAGACAAAAAGTTATATATATATGTGATTCTATCATGCTCATATGTGTGCTAAGGCATTAAAAAAATTGAATATGTGAATATAGCATGCTCATATGTGCTCTAAGGCAGGCAAAGCCAAAAATTTTATATGTGATTCTATCATAAATGATATATAACATGTTCATATGTGTTCTAAGGCAGTCAAAAAATTGAATATGTGATTATAGCATGTTTATATGTGTTCTAAGGCATCTAAAAAAACTCTATATGTGATTCTACCATGCTCAGATGTGCTTTAAGGCAGGCAAAAAACTATATATGTGATTCGATCATGCTCGTATGTGTGCTAAGGAAGTCAAAAAATTGAATATGTGAATATAGCATGCTCATATGTGCTCTAAGGCAGTCAAAAAACTGAATATGTGATTATACCTGAGAGGGACCTGGAATCGAAGATCCCCTATCCTGAACAGCGGCCTTGATCTCATTTCGGAGAAAGGGGGCGACGGTGTATTGAAAGTAGTTATTCAGTGATTCATTAATGATCTCGCGTACATCATCACCAGAAAGAATAGTCGGTTGCTTGGAGCTTATGTCGGTGCAAGAAGTCGGTGAGCCGTAACTGGAAGAACCAATAACTGGTGAAGTGTTCATATTACTCCCAAACCCGAACACGCGACCTTTTTTGGGTTCACCTGCTGCAGTCACCCATGCTGTAGGATCAAATGATGGATGCTGAGTAGCGTCTTCGCCATATCGCTCTACCATCTGTTGCTCATATGCCTCCTACAAAATAATGTTTAAAGTATTCATTAATAATTAATGATAACATTATGATAACTTGCATATATATTGCAATGATTATTAATAGAATTAATACATACCGTTGTCGTTCTCGCCTTCTCTGATACGAAGACTCCCGTGGTCTTCCGTTTATGTGTTTCTACAAACACATCCTTATATGGTACACTGTCTCCTTTTTCTGCTTCCTGCGAAGTTAAATGACAAAAGATTTAGTACACAAGTTTGCAACAATACTTATAAAATTAATATTATATATTGATGAGTTACCATTTTCTTTAGGTGGCTCCCAAATGTCTTAGATCCACCTGTGTGTAGATGGGCTTCGGGCATCTTCGATCGATTTTGTGAAGCCTTCGCAGAGCGATTTTTAAATGCATCTCCCGCCCACTTATCGCACATTTCATCCCAATAATCTCTCCTGATAGTAATAGGACCATGGCCCTTCCACAGTAATGGATCATCTACTACGCCAGATGCTTTTTTTGCTGCAGTCTTCATAGTGTGCAGCATGTCTGCAAATCGATTGGCAGCCACCTTCTGCCACACCTTCCTTGCATCATTTTCTTCCACCGTAGTTGCGAAGCGATTCGAAGCCTACAAATATTTTCAGAAAGTTAGTAGACATTGCTTAAATAAATTAAATATGAAACACATTAACTATGAGGAACAACTGTATACCATGAATGAGGATCACAATCTGTCTAACACCTCCTTTGGGTACTCTTTCCATTGAGCAACTGGTCCTGGTAGATGTTGAAGAAGTGAATTCCTAATTATTTAAAAGATATGCAATAATTTAAAACAAAATACTTACGGTCGATTATCGATATACACTATTCGAATGAGTCTTCTTGTGCCAGCCTGAGAAGACCTTGTTTCCTGTGTTGGCTGTTGACTTGTGTGATCAACTGGTGTAGGTGGGTCGTGTACAGGCGCAACATCATCTGTAAAAAAATACATTAGAAATTCTCAGAATGTGCATTTGAACTAATCAAGCATCTAATTAGTTATATGATATACCTATCACAGGAGCCCGTGAAGATGAAGGCTGAGCCTGGCTACTACTGGATGAGCGACCACTATAACCTCCATGAACCATATTCTAACAAATAACATATGTCATACAATACATTCAAATAATTCACATCAAGTATTACAATGCAATCAAGTCATTCACATCAAGCATTGCAATGCATTCAAATAATTCAAATCATTGGCATCAAGTATTGCACTAATTCAAATCATTCGTTAATTGCATAAATTATAATACATTCAGATAATTGAAATCATTCACATCAAGTATTACAATGCAATCAAGTCATTCACATCAAGCATTGCAATGCATTCAAATAATTCAAATCATTGGCATCAAGTATTGTACTAATTCAAATCATTCGTTAATTGCATAAATTATAATACATTCAGATAATTGAAATCATTCACATCAAGTATTGCAATGCATTCGAATCATTCGTATCAAGTATTACAATACATTCAAATAAAATTTATGATCATTCACACCAAGTATTGCAATACAACTCACATCAAGTATTACAATGCATTTAAATAGAGGTTTGTAGTATAAGATTTTGCTCACTAGCTTGAGAATTCTTCCTCGTCACTAGTTTGACTTTCTTCTTCTTCTTCTTCTTCTTCTTCTTCTTCTTCTTCTTCATTGTTTGCCCATCCACTTGGTACATCATTTGGATCACATTCCTCTATGAATGTTTCATCGGCCAATGGAGATATGACATGCATATCATGCGCAACATCGTGACCATAAGCGAAGTCATAGACATCATCTGATTGATAGCAATCACTGTCTTCAGCTAACTCATCTTCCTGTAACTGATCATACTTGGGGTATAGTTTGGATTTCACATTGCAAACTGCCCACCATTCATTTCTATCTAACTTTTTTATACTCGGATATGAAGTATAATAAACTTGTTGAGCTTGCGAGGCTAATATGAATGGTTCATATATTCCAAACCTGGATTTATGATTCACCTCCACAATGCCTGAAGCTTTGTCGAGTCTTGTTGCAGTTGGATCAAACCAATGACACTTGAATATCGTAACCCTGTTATTCATGCCTAAGTAAGTTAACTCCATTATTTCCTCTATAACACCGTAGTAATCATGTTCATTTTCACCGTAGCTGCTACCCTTGACACACACACCACTATTTATCGTTGATTTGTTTATACCGTAGTCTTTTGTATGGAATCGATAACCATTTACGATATACCCGTTGTAGCATTGCACAACTTTGGTCGGACCATTTTCTAAATCACATATTCCTTGATCTTTAACATCACCATTGCGAACCTACGCAAAAACATAAACAATGATTGTGATCACGATCAATTAAGTAACTTAGTGTTGTTTATAAGTACAAAATTTATGTTAGCTTCTTTACCAACTGTTTCAACCACTCCACAAACTTAGTTTCACGTTCTTTTTGTACTTCTGCATCAGTGAGATGTGAAACTTCGTTTTGCAACTCCAGATCAAATCGTCTGCAAACCACAAATACTTATATTACCGAGCCATGTATCCACATATAGAACATAAAAGGATTTATAATTGAGTTGCATATACATATACTTACTCGATGTATGGGTCGATCGCTGAGCAATTAAAAAGAATATAGATGTGTGCTGCATCTTGCTCTCGATCTGTCAATAGCCTTGATCGGCAACAACCAAATGCATGCCCAAGTGGTTGAAATATCGACAGCTTGTCAGCTACAGTTACTTGTTCTCCATCATCGTTATGGGGCAGGCATGTGTAACGTGTTGGAATATGAGGTTCGAAATACATAGATGAGAAATTTGAAATCTCTTCTAAAGTGTACGCCTCACAAATAGAGCCTTCTACTCTTGCTTTATTACGAAACTTTTTTTTAGGTCGAACATGCATCTGACAAGAATATACATTTCAAATTTTAAATATCTGTCTCTAAAGAGACAAATATAAAAAAACATATACCTTTCAAATGAGTACATCCATCGATATTGCACAGGGCCACCAACCCTTAGTTCATATGGCAGATGTATGATCAAATGTTCCATAACATCGAAAAATGTTGGCGGAAATATCTTTTCTAAGAGACAAACAGTGGTGATGACAGAGTCCTCGAGATTCTTTACATCTGATACAACGACCTCCCGTGCGCACAATGTTCTGAAAAATCCGCTCAACTCAGACAATACCCCCCATATAGGTTTGTCTAACATATCATGGAATGCTAGGGGTATCAATCGTTGCATAAAGATATGACAATCATGGCTCTTCAACCCATATAACTGTCCATCGTCAATCTTCACAGCCCGAGCAATGTTAGAGACATATCCATCTGGAAATCTCAGTTGTCTCAACCATTGACATACATGTTTTATTTGATTAGGTCCGAGCACGTACTTCGCCTTTGGTTTCAGTACTTTGCCATTATACTCTTTGAGTTCCAATTCTGGTCTTTTACATATTAATTTTAAATCCATACTGGCCTTCAGATTATCCTTCGTTTTTCCTTTAATATTCATTATTGTATTGAACACATTATCAAACACATTTTTCTCTACATGCATCACATCCAAATTATGTCGTATCAATAGGGTCGGCCAATACGGTAGTTCCCAAAAAATAGATTTTTTGGGAACTACCGTATTAGATTATGTCGTATCAATAGGGTCCTTTTAGACACTTTCTCTACAAATCGATTATTCTTACAAATCTTGCAGGGACACCTAATCCGACCTGTGGGATCTACCGTACTGACACTTGCCCTTGCAAATTCAATAAAACTATCGACACCATCCATATATTCATGCGATAACTCATTGTCCACTATCCTACGGTACATCCATTCACGGTTTGCAGTCATTCTGTCGTATGATGTTACGAATAGTATCCTAACCAGTTAAAAGAGAACCATCAGAATGCTATGATGAAGAAAATATCGAATTTATCATGCAATATATGATGTCATACAATCACAAGAATTATGATGCATGCATTGATAACTTAATATTTTCATGTGCAAACTATTCATGACACAATACATTCATTTGAAGCATGCTTTCAGTATACAATTTCACATGGAAGACATAATCAAATTGAAAGTAACTACATGTAAGCATGGATACAATCACATCAAACATTGCAATACATCGAAATAATTCATATCAAACAAATGTCAAACATGTACCTGCAGCAAACACACTTCAATATCCCACTAACTACTACCATGCATAGCATGGACTCCGTACTCCAAAAATAAGAACACTTCTATTCTCATACATTAAAATCATGCTCAGCATGATCTCCGAACTCCAACAAAGCAGTCCTAGATATCAACAACTAAGTGAGTGTGTGAACAATAAAGTGTTACATTCAATAAATTAAATAACATGTGATGCGCTTGCATCACTTACTCACCACGGGTATTTACCCGATTTGCATTGTTTTTGTCACTTACTTACCACGGATGGCGGGGCACAAGCGAGTTCCGTTGAGAAATCTGCAAAAAACACTGTGTTAAAATGAATATTGAAGCTAATTAGGGAAACACAAACACTTATGCAATGCAAAAAACAACTAAACTGTTGATGATATATTTAATGATGAAATGCGATGAAATAAAGTGAAAAAGAAGCATTGATGATATATTTTTTTAAACTAGCGTCTTCCCCTAAAAAAAAGGGAGAAAAATTATAAGTGCACTCTGAACCTTGTTTTTGAAGCTTGAACATCAAATTGTAGTGAGAACTCGATGAAAAAACTAAAGGCTAATTTTTTAAATTGCTCCCATGTTTTCAGTATAATTCAAAATTGCACCAATGTTACAAAACTTTTCTCCCAAAGTAGGAAAAAAAAAGAAATCTGATTCTTTCATGCTTGATGCACACATTCATGATCATCACCAAAGTGGAAAAAAGAAAAAAAAATTAACACAAGCATGTGGAATCTTAAGGAAGAAATGTGATTTTGATGATTCCAATAACAAACCAAGCAAAAGACCCACAACTTGATGGTTTGAGGGACCAACGTGAGGGCGATGGAAGGATTGTGGATCTTGAAAACGTGCACACAAGGGACAGCGAACAGGCTGGCGATGTTGCGTGGATGAGCAAGACCTCAAGCCTGACTGAAGTGAGGAATGGAGGCTAGGCTGAGGTGAGCTCACCTCAGGGGAGGCTCAGACGTGAACCTGGCCCAGGCGAGGGCTCGACCCTGGCCTCAACGAGCACACCTTATGGCTCGAGCATGAGGCTGGCTCAAGCGAGGACTCACCTCAGGCTATGAGCCTGAGGCAAGCCCGGCTCATGCGAAGCCTCACCTCAGGCCATGAACTTGAGGCAAGGCAAGCTCAGGCGAGGTTCGCCGCCGATAGCTCGGGCTCAACCTCATCGGCCATCGCCGGGGCATACAGCGTGAAGAAGAAGAAGAAGAAGAAGAAGATGCAAGTGATTACCTGCGCGTCACCGGGCGGTGGCGGGAGGTTGACGGGGAGCGGCAGCTGGCGAGCGGTGGACGGGGAGCGGCGGCTGGCGAGCGGCGGCGACTGGCGAGCGGCGGCAACCGGACGGTGGCGAGAGCCGACGGGCAGCGGGAGGGAGAGGGCGGCGGGCGGGAGCAATACAGCGAAACAGGAAAAAGAGAAAGAGGGATGGGATTAGGGATTTACGCGACATTTAGCGACGGAATGTTTTCGTCGCTAAGCCGTCGCTAAATCAAAATACAAAAAAAACGACGGAATATATTTTGTCGCTACGCCGTCGCTAATTAGCGACGGATTAGCGACGACCGAGTTTCCTCTATAAATCCATCGCTAAAATGGTGTTCTTGTAATAAAAAGTAGCGACAAAAAATTGCAGTCGCTAATCCGTTGCTAAGTAGCGACAGATTAGCGATAAAAGTTGTTTCCTCGCTAATCCGTCGCGAATTAGCGACAGATTCTATCTCTAGCTAATCTGTCGCTAATTAGCGACGGAAAAAATTCGTCGCTAATTTCCGTCGCTAATTAACAATTTTCTTGTAGTGTTTTGCTAAGCTATGTAATTTTGGACATCATTAAAAAAAGCCAATGCTTCCCACTCGAGATCTTGAGTTCTTCAGTTAGAAGGATCAACTGCACTCAATGAAGAAAGGTGATAAAAACTTTGATGAGTTGTTTCAGATGGCCAAGGCCTTGTCCCATTAATTGGCGATGGCAGGGAAGCCAGTCCTTGATGAGGAACTTATTATGTATATATTGCACGTTCTTCCCTCTGAGTACGCAACTTTCAGAATTTCAGCCACCACATAGTTTGACCCATTCACCGTGAGCGAACTTCATAGTCAGCTTCTTATTCAAGAGGCTAATCTTCAAGACTTAGCTAAATCGAACCATGATGTTTCCGTAGAAGCCAGCTTAAACCAACGTTCTAATAATAACATTGGGCATGGTCAAGGCCATCATGCGGTCATGGTCAAGGTTGAAAAGGGGGCAGGTATTATCTGCAAAACTAAAATCAGTAAGGGCCTAACAATCAATATATTGTTTGCTAATAATGTGACAGACAAGGCCACACCACTCGCCAATATTGACTATTGCAGTAAGAGAACCCGCATGCCAAATTTGCCACACTTTCTTTTCATGCATAAGCTTTTAATTATTATGAAGATGGTTGGTTTTAGGATTCTAGTGCATCCCATCATATGACACCAGATCTGAATTCTTTATCATTTCATTCAGACTACCAGAAAGTGACACAGTTAAAGTTGGTAACAACACAAGTCTGGCTATATATCATTATTGGTAGTTCATTGTTTTCCAAGAATGGTGTTAAGTTTATTTTGTGTGATATTTTGCATATGCCACAAATCAAGAAAAGAGATTTACTCATGAAAACAATATGATTTTTGAATTTCACCCATCTTATTGTTGTGTTAAGGATCCGTTAACGAGGAAAGAAATTCTGCAAGGTATGAGTAAAAATGGGCTATATCACATCGACCTCAAAGAGAAAGAGGCTAACATAAAAGAAAGGACTTCGGTGACCTAGTGGCATTGTCAAATGAGTCACCTTGTTCTTCGTATTGTTTATAAATTGATTAGTTGATTTTATTTTCCATATTTTAGTAGAGTAGGATCTTATATTTGTGATGCTTGTCAATTGGGAAAACATCATAAACTTCATCTTACTGATAGTGTGTATGTTATTTTTGAACTGTTATAACTTATTTTTACTAATGTGTGGATGTGTAGGGGCTGGCTCCTGTTCTTGGTGTGAATGAATTTAAATATTATGTTGATTTTGTTGATGGATACTCCAAGTTGTCATGAATTTTTATGATGAATAACAAATTTGATCTCTATAAAAATTTAAAAAAAGTTAAGTTGCATGTTGAAAAATATTGTTGGCAAAAAAATAAAAATTTTCCAAAGTGATGAAGGAGGAGAGTTTAAAGCCTTGGACTCTTTTTTGAAAAATTCTGGCATACGGCATAGAGTGTCATGTGCACATACTCAAGATTAGAATGGTACAACTGAGAGAAAGTATTGAAACATGTCTCTCTCTCTCTCTCTCTCTCTCTCTCTCTCATGGCACATGCTAAGGTTCCTATCCACTATTGGCCCTATGCGTTTTTCATAATTGTCTGCCTCATCAACCGCTCTTAAGTTAAAAAACAAATCCCCTCTTGAAGTCTTATTTAACCAAACAACTATAACTTTTTTCATGTTTTTGGGAGTTCGTGTTACCCTTACCTTACGCCATATCAAGAACACAAATTGGATTTCAAATCATCCAGACGTGTTTCTCAGTTACAGTTCAAATCACCATGGTTACCTTTGTCTTAACACTAAAAACTCAAAAGGTTATAGTCTCCCGTCATGTTGTAGTTGACAAAAGTACTTTTTCCTTTCATATGCATACAAGTTTACCCAAGAATTCAACTTCTTTAATATCCATACCTATTGCCTTATTGAGCTCTTCACTTATCAAACGACTAACTAACAAGTTTGCCTTGAAAGATTTGGGACCTCTTTACTATTTCTTAGGCGTTGAAGCAATTCATACTAAAGAAAGGTTATTGCTCTCTCAACGAAAATATGTTACATTTACTATACCTTATATCCATTTTTCATGCCAAGCCAATTAATACACCTATGGCGACTACCAGAAAGCTCACTTCCATAGGTAACTCCTTGCATGATCTTACCTTGTACCAGAGTGTTGTTGGTGCCTTACACTATGCTATACTCACCCGGCCATATCTGTACTTTGCAATTAATTGGGTATGTCAGTTTATGCACAAACCAACAAGTGACCATTGAGGGGCCATCATTCATATTCTTCACTATATAAAGTAAACCTTTCACTAAGGATTATTAATCCAGCCTTCCAAGTTGACAACACTATGAGCCTTCTCGATGTAGATTGGGCTGATAGCCAAGAAGATTGTAAATCAACCTCTCGTTATGCAGTTTTCTTAGGCCCTAATATGATATCATGGAGTTCCAAGAATCAACATGTTGCCCGATCTAGTACCAAAGTTGAGTACTATGCAAATCCTACTCTAAACAATCATAACAAACACATAGAAATTGATATTCATTTCGTTTGTGATGGCTTCAAAGTGCCAACTTCAAGTTTGGCATACTCCATCATCTCATCAGGTTGCTGACATTCTTCCAATAATATCTCTTCCAATTTCATGGTTTAATCAACTACACTTCAAACTCAATGTTCGACTTGGCCCATTGAGTTTGCAAGGGGATGTTAGAGCATATGGGTCCAATAGTAACAAATCCATGGGTCCATAATCTCAACTCAAGAAGCATTTAGAGAAGCTACCTAATGAGAAGGTTTAAGAAGGAAAGATGTCACATCCCATAAGGACTCAAGATGTTGACACATCTATTCTTAGAAAGATTCCAATTGAGACTCAAGTTGTAATATGAAAAAGTTCCTATAAATCGGCTGGACTTGTATTCTAGTTATTATAAAAACGATAATAGAGGATCAGCCTCAACAAGAGAGAGTTTGGTGAAGATTACAACGGATGCAGGGTAACATTGATTCAAACCACTCTAGATCGTGTGTCTGCATTTCATCTTCTTTCTTGCTTCTTCTTCTCAATGCTTTGAGTGTTTTTCTAATAACGTGTTTTCCATCACCTTAATCACATCACTCCTTTTGCTCTCGACAATAATCTTATAATCAAAGGGCCTCTTCGGGGATTGCCACCAAACCCATTCATGAACATAGACATGGGCCCTTTTATTCATCCAAGTTAGCTTCAAGAAAGCACCTTTCATCAGGTAAGGTGTGCCATCTGTGTTGGAACTTGCTAAAGATAGATAATTTAACCCACCTTACCCGTGGTGGTTATTGGATCCTTGTAATGGATCCATTGTGTGGCCATAGGGTCTCACAAATGGAATCCATGGGGCCATAAACTAGTGGGCACATAACTCATAGGATACCCAACACAATTGGGAATCTAAGAGCCATAACCAGAGTGGTGGGCCCATAACTCATATATGACACCCAACAATTAAAGCTAGGTTGGGGTTGGCTACACCAAGGGAGGCTATTTAGCCCATCACCTATGCAATGGAAAAAAAATCAAAAAAATGGAAATCCCCCTTGAAGCAGGCCATTTTTCCAATCTCCTCTTCCCCTCTTAGTTCTATTTTTGTCTCTCTCCCTCACTGCGCACATACATGGTCATGGAAATCCAACATTGGTATCAGAGCCTCATTACTGATGTGCACATGGACTTAGCCTCCACTTGATCCAAAGTCACCAAACACGACCACCACAAAAAAATGCAAAACAAGAAAAGCAAAAACAAAGAGAGATGAAGGTCACCAGAGCTATCTATCTTGCTCCCAATGAGGCATAAGAGAAAAAATTCTTGGAGTACGCCCACATCAATAGGTCATACGAGGAGCTCCTGGAGGATCAAACAGTGGAGCTGTGTATATACGAACACCAACATCCCTGCATCGAAGGTGGGTGGTGGAGCCAACAAGAAGGAAGTGAAAGAGCCCTCTGGCGACCAGAAGAACAACTGATAGAGGGGATCCAGCAAGCCCTACCCTTGTCAATCCACAAAGGGATTTGTGGAGAGAGATGGGGCTGCCGAAGAGAGGCAGCCACAAAAAGGAACCCTCTGTCCGGTGACTATTAGAGAGAGGTTATCATAGAAATGAGTTGACTCAGATCAATGGAGCTGTCAAAGTTTGGTGGCTGTAGAAAAAAGGTGAGAAAAGGAGTTTTTTGAAAAATCAAGAACCCTTCATCGGGAAATTCTTTTCCTGGAGACCTCATGCCAAAAAATCTAGGAATCACCGACTAAGTCTGGCGGTGCAGTCTGAGGAAAGAGGTGAGAAGTGATGATAGAGGGTAGACATTACTTGGCGTGAGAAGGACCTCTCACCAGACGACCGAGCCTTGCCGGTTAGTTAAGTCTGGAAAAGCCTCTGGTGAGTGGAAATTGTGCAGGATCTAGGCAGTGTTGCCGGAGACAGACTACAACTATGTGGGGCCCTTCGTCGGAAGTAGGGGTGGACATCGACCCGACCAGAGCTCATTTAAAGCTCTCCTCTCAGGATGAAAGTGTGGCCCAGAACGGACATGGCTCGACTTGTTTACTAATGGGCTCAGGTTTGAAGAGCAGTCCATGGCCATTGGCCGAATGGACCAATGTGAAGCAGGCTGGGTCCAACCCGACCTGACCTAAATCCATTTGTAAATAGTAATAATTAACAAGTTTCCAACTTCCCATGCACCCAATTAATTATCTTTCTACTTTTCATAAAATTAATGTAACTAATTAGGTAAATAATAATAGCTACCAAGTTACTATGCAATAGTTAATTTTTAAAATTTTTATATTATTAAAAAATTAATAAATAACTCAGGCCCATCAGGCCAGCCCAAGCCTGACCTGTATATATATAATGGGCCAGGTTTTGGCCCAATACCTAATGGGCCATAACCTAAAACCTTGGTCTAAACTCGACCCATGGTGGGCCAAGTCAGCTTTGCTCATCAGGCCACCTGACCCATTTCCCACCACTAATCGAAAGGGCTTTGATAATGCATTAAATATGCAGTCTTTTTATTACATAAATCATGCATTTAAGAGTATTTGATTGATTTACATTTCATGCTTATGATGTTTTAGAGTTAAAGAAGTCTTAGTTCGAATCTTGCAGAATTCAGAGTTAAAACGAGGAAGTTACAACCGTTTTACAATTCTGGTTGGATCTCAAGGCAATTTGGACCATGATTCAATCCAAAACACCTCAATTGGATCTTGGATACAATTTTAAAATGTCCAGCAAGCATTTAAACCAAACCCATTTAAAAGTTTTAGAAAACCCCTTTTTGAAAATGGCGCATAGCAATTAGTTTTATTTTAATCCTTGTTTTGGAATTTTGTAAAATATAGGACCTAGCTGTAATTTATCAAAATCATTATAAATTTTTTTTTTAGGGTTGGGTGAAAGGGCCTTCAGCCCATTTCACGCCAGCCACCCTTTCCATTTCCTTCTTCTCCTCTTTGTTTTCCAAACTCTCCTTTGCTTCCTCTTTTCTTCTTCTTTCTCTCTCCTTTCTTCTTCTTCTTCTTCTTTTCCCTTTCTTCTCTGTATTTACAGCCATGGAGCATGCTTTGGAAATCACTTCAGAAGAGTGTTAGACACACTAAATTCATTGGAGGCCACTATTCTTAATCCTCATTCAATGAATTCATTGGTTTTGATGATCTAGTGAGTTTTTCTTACCTCTCTCTCGTTGTGAATTAAAGTAGCTTAGCTGTTCTTGTTTTTCTTCTTTGATTTCTTTTGTTCATTCTGAAATTTGTTGTTGCAATCTCTCTTTTGCTATAATTTTCTTTTTATTCTTAAGAAAATCCAAAAAAATAAGATGGGGATCTATGCTTGATTGATTTTAATTCAATTAGAATGCAATTTGATTTTTGTTCTTTGTGGTTTTTCTAGAATTAGATTAGTTAAATAGATGGATTTGATTCCATGAATTTGGAATTGATCATTCTTTGATCTAATACAATAGATCAAAGTGTGGAATTCTAGAATTTCGTTTTTCCTAATTTTCTATAGCTTTTTGCTTTTAGTATATCTGGAGATTTCGGAATTCGAATTATGATCCGTAAATTGGATCTGATTCATGCTTGAATCTAGTTGCTCTCTGCAAAAAATTAGCACGATCAGAGTCCGATTGATGAGCCGTTCTAAGCTTTTTATGGCCATATATTCTGGCATCTCTATTTTCTGTAACTTTCATTTCCTGCATTTTTCTTAGTTTTTGTTTTTTGATTATCTAGAGTTTCCAAAATCCAAATCCCGTTCTGTAAAATGGATTGGGTTCATGAATGAGTCTAGTTTCATCTGTGAAAATTTCAATCATTTTCAATTTAGTTTACTAGACTAAATCTATTAAATTCTGAAAGCTGTCAGAAGTTTGTCAACAATTTCCAGAGCTTTGAAGTTGTTGTTCTTTCGTTAATAAATCAAGTTGGACTTTGATTTTTTCAATTCTGTAAATTGGATTCTCTTCATTCATATGTTGAGATTATATCTAGAAAATTTGAGAAGAAATTGAATCCAATTACTATCCCATTCTATCAAAATACAGAAACCTATTCTGACAAGAATTTCTGCAATAGTAATGGCAGAATTAGAAATTCAAGTAGGAGTTCAATTTAGATTAGCTTTTTGCATTTTTGTGTGTTTTGTTATTGTGTTTATAGAAAATGATGTTGTTTGCTGATTCCATATTGAAGAACCAGTGGATTTGAAGTTCAAGTGAAGAAGCAAAGGCGAAAGAGTTGCAATTTTAGTTTCATTTCATATTTTTAATTCGTAGTTGATTAGGGCCATTCTTGGCCACATTCAAAGTTGTAATTAATTTCAGTTTTGACTATTTGAGGTTTGTAATAACTCATTGATTTTCAGTTTGTAATAGTTCTTAAGTAGTTCAACTTTTCCTTTTTAAATGTAATAAATAAGTAGCTTTATTTGGAATATGAAGTTGTATCAACCCA